>NC_064602.1:87416056-88107719 GCF_943734735.2 Anopheles gambiae
CACTCGCTTTGTGCGTTGATGGTGGGCCCAAACAAAACCCGGAAGCTGCATAAGAGTGCGGGTCTGTACTGTGTCGTTTATTCGTCACGCTATTTGGTCGTTTATTACAACCAACTTCCCTTTTGCTGGTAGTGTTACTAAACAGAGACACAAACAAACTGCAACCTAGCCGATTGCGAACTGGTATTCAGCCTCGTACCATCGTTTGGCAACAGCAGTGGCAATGGCTATTAGGGAATGGGACGTCGATTACTTAAGGGTGAGCGGTTTGGGACGAATTGGAACAGCATCAATGCTGACGAACAGATTGTTCTGCTACATGAAGGGAAGGATTATATTTGAAAGACCTACCTGGAACTTTGATGCTATTTAACCTTTGAAAAAATGCGAATTCAAGCAGCCGTGCCAAAATCGGCTGCTTAAGAAAGTTTGGCTATTTAGGATAGCATACAACATAAGATTCAAGGTAAATAAATATTTAAAATCCTAATACTAACATATTTTATTATATTCTTATATGCCTCATAAGCTGGCTATGAGCTCCCTCACAAAAATTAACAAAAACACTGTAAGCTGTAAGATCTTTCATATCCGTTGATTATTGGTATAGGCAAGCCTTTACCGATAAGTGTTGTTACCCCAAATAAGAAGTCCAACAAAATAATTCCATTCGATAGACGAAAGAGGTATCTCAAAATTATAATTGATTCTTTATTGATAACATTCTATCAGTTTCACAAACTTTGCGTACAAAACAACCAGATATCTCATTTAAAATGTCAGAATTTGACACGATCACGCATCTCCGGGCGAAAATTTTTGAAAGGCTTATAGTAGATATAACCTTCACCACTGGTTCGTAAGTAGTAAAATGCATCTGAGCATTCCAAGTACTCAGCACAGTTTGTAGCTGATGCTATTCGTTGCCCAGACAGTATACAACCATCACCAGCTTTGGGATCTCACATTGTCCATTGTTCCATGTGTGCTGTTATTTGTGGAATGATCAATGAGGGTTTCCTAGAGGATACTGTTGATGGTTTTGCAAACATCCAAATAGGTAGTTTCATCAGCAAATTCAGTTTCAGATACTATGGGAGTAACATGATCCATAACTATCGGTACATCTCTTGTAGCGGATTTATACTGTACGAAACATTTCTCTCTCGCTTTTTCACAATTTCTCGGCAATCGTTAATTGTGTGAACTTTATATTACAAAAACCAGCGAAAGAACCAAGGTCTAACAAACAGCGTTACGATCATTCAGTTAAAGAATCTCATTTACGGTAGCTTATTTTTCTAACTCATTGCTCATTTATTTGGTTAATTAACCAAAAAGTGAACAAGCATGGATGTTTCCTGGTAAACACATGTTGAATGGTTCGTAGTAAATGTAGCCGTCGTAGCAGCTTCTTTCGTTGTAGTAGCCGTCCGAGCACTCGCCATATGATGTGCACTTTCCGGCTATCGGTATCCGTTTTCCTTGGTCCTTAGAAGAGCATTGTTCGGCCATTTCTGTAGTCGAAGACGTTATGATAGTTGTGGTAGGTTTAGTTGTGGTGGAGGATGTTGTAGTTGGTGTGGTTGTAGTAGATGTAGTTGTAGTCGGTTTAGCTGTAGTTGATGCGGTTGTAATAGCTTTAGTTGTAGTTGGTGCAGTTGTGGTAGATGTAGTGGTAGTTGGCGCAATAGTTGTCGTGATCGATGAGCCTTTGATAAGCGGTAGATCCGGAACGCATGTTAAAGGAATATCACAGTCCGAATTGACGTCGTCTAATGTGTACCAGCATTGTCTTAACCATTGATTATTACCGCACAAATAAACAGTATTAAAGCAGTACGTTGACTCAACGAATGTTGGTTCCTTGAAGTTGTTACATATATATGCCCCCGCATCTGCATCTTCCTTAAACGCACATGCCGTACGGTTACCACACTTTTCAACCGATACAAATCTTGTACCAGTACTTTTAGTTGATGCAGGTAACGTTGTAGTAGCTATCTCTGTTGTAGTCGGCACAATTATGGTTGGTTCCGTTGTGTTCGATGATCCTCTCAACAGCGGTAGATGAGGAGCACATTGTAAAGGACTGTTGCAGTCTCGTTTCATCCAGCTCAAATTATACCAGCACGTTTCTATTGCGCGTCTATAGCTGCACAAAAACACCGTATTGAAGCAATATGGAGATTCAATAAAGGTAGGCTCAATGTAATTACTGCATAATTCTTTTCCAAGCTCAGAGTCTTCCTCCAAAGCACATGCTTTACGGTTGCCACATTCTTTGATAGGTACGAATCGAGATTCATCGGTTAAATCTGGCGCAGCTGTGGTTGGCAAAATTGGTTCAGTTGTGTTCGATGAACCTTTGACAAGCGGTAGGTCAGGGGCGCATTGTAAAGGTTTGTTGCAGTCTCGCTTCAATCCACTCACAGGATACCAGCACGACTTTACAACGCGATTAAAACTGCACAAAAACACTGTATTGAAGCAATATGGTGACTCTACGAAGGTAGTTCCGACGTAATCATTGCATATTTCTCTTCCCAGCTGCCCGTCATCCGCTAAGGCACATGCTATACGGTTGCCACACTCTTCGATCGGCACGAATCGAGGTTCATCCAACGCTGTAATTACTTGTCTAGCTAGCTGCGTAGGACTAGCTGCCACTAGCGAAAGTATGGGTAGTACAAGTGCAAACAGGAGCTTCATTGCTACTTTCACTAATTTTAACAACACTTCTGGTATTGGCTCCAAACAACACTTGATTGTCCTGCAGGTGGTTATAATGGTTATGGTTTGAAGTACTTCAACAGTGAGCACCTCCACCAACCAAAACTGATTGTTGAGTTGCTATTATCGATGTTTCTTTTATACCAAATCGTTAGATAGTGATCTTGAGCGCACTATCTCTGAAGATAATAAGTGAAGACAGATATAAATCTTTAATTGCCTGTCGTTTCATATCGTAAATCGTATCGTCATCGTAAACAAATCAGTGAAAAAATCACCTGCTATATACACTCCAAACTCTTAGATAAAAAACTATGCTATTTTATTGAGCTAGACAATGACTAATGAAAACCTCATACTTCTTTGATATTTTACTTCTTCCGGAAAGGTAATTGGGAACAGAAGGTCTGTTATGAGGCTTACACACTAATAAACTTTCTGGCAGAGTTGTTTTACAATCAACTGTTATCAATCTTCTTTGATATTTTGATAACAGTGTTTTCCTTGAAAAGATGTAATTCACGGTTTTAGTCATAGAACCATTACGAATCTGTGATCAAGTATGTAGAAGCTCCAGCTGCTACAAAGTTGGATGATCCTTGGTTTTCATATGATCCTAATGTCGAAATTACTTATATTTTTTTTCTTTTTCTTTATTCCAAATCCACAACACCCTTTTTCCTACAACGTGGTTTGCATCGTGTGATTTTAGCATAGCGTCAATCGATTATTTTTATTGGCATGATGATGATTATGTGTAACAGTTTCTCTCGACCTCTCTTATTCCGCAGGTCTTTCCATTGTCATGGAAATTTATTAGACTAGCCATATATAATAGAGCATAAAACTTATATCAGATAAACTACTGCACGTGACAGTTGGGTAACAACATGGTTTGAAATTAGTATTCAGTTATTATTTTTTTTTTATTGAATAAGCGAAAGTATTTCACACGTTTGTACAATGCTAGGTATACACAATCTGAAAGGATCGTAGAATATATACCCCTAGATTCAGGTTATTTTTATCTAGCAGCCGTCTGAACACTCGAGATATGTTGAACATTTTCCAACGATCGGTATTCCCTGGCTCGAGGAAGAACTTTGTTCACCCGTCGCTGACGTCGAAGAGGAAAGAATAATTGAAGTGCGTATCGTTGTAGTAGAGGCTGCTGTACTTGACGCTTTTGTAGTTGACATTGTTGTGGTCGGTGGAATAGTGGTTGTTGTTCCATTCAGCAAAGGCAAATTGGGTACACATTATAGAGAACTCTCACAGTCAGCTATTACTAGTTTTATAGGATACCAGCAGCTCTGTCGCTTTTAGTTACTTTCACAGTAATGTAGAATATTGAAGCAGTATGGTGATAGAATCAGTAATGCTTCTACGATATTTTCGCATATTTCTTTCCCTAGGCTCACATCGTTTGACGTGACACACACACTGATCTTTGCCACACTCTACAGTTGGCACAAACCGAAGCTCATCTTTCGCTTGCACTCTAACCATTGGTTCATCGTACGAAACCGCGTGTAGGCTGAGTGAACGAAGTGATGTATCACATTCAAACGTTTCAACCAGTTGTTTTGCAACGTGTTGAAATGTACTTTCCCTTATCTTGCCGTTAACACATACAAACGCGCCGTTCAAACATTTTGGGGATTGAATCACTGCCAAATGTTTATATCCCTCACAAACACCGTATCAGACTGTAGAACGGTTATTACACCGTGTGAGTATCACAAAACGATCATCATCGTTTCCTGAGCTGGCAGCTACACTCGCAAAAGCCCGAGGGTATGAGTAATGAAATCAGTTTATTGCTTTGTTTCACTTTTCGATGCACTTTGAGTTACGGCTCTTCATAAACTGATTCTACAATATTTTTAATCTGATATCTTTTATACCAATTTTCATTAATAAGCTATCATTAATCTTAAGCTACCATCCCAACAGATAGTCTTGATTATTATTTTTCCACGGTTTAGTGTGATAGCTTTATTTGTACTTTTGCGATAACCTGTCCCTTCCTTTGAATGGAAGTCTATAGAAATAAGTGCTGATTTCTTGTCGCAATAATTCGTTCAATATTTGCACACTTCACTGACAAATCTGATTAAACACTAATAATGTTTGATTATTTTTGAAGTATTTGAATGAATAAAGTCAAGTACTGTATGATTTTTTGTTTATCAGGGATCAAATTAATTTTGTAAATAGCAAAGGTTATATGTTATTTGAAGGCTATATGAAGACTATATCTCGATGAACGGAGTTTGTACTGAGGATTAATATTTTAGACCGTGCTCTTTTCATAGCCGACTAACAAAAATGCTGGCCCATATGGTTTTTCGATCACCATAGTGTTCATGTCTAGCAACGCTACATTTTGTTTAGTGCGCGCGAAAGTAATAAGACGTCAACAGCTGGTCAGCGATGGTGGTTGATATGAACCATACAAGAATGAGGGGTAAGTATTATTGTTGTCTCTTATGCAATAGATGCATACACTGACGTTATATTCTGTTAAGGTTAGTGAGAAGGTTAGTTATAATTTCAACAAAAAATCATTTCCAAAAGGGAGACTTGCTTACTTACTTATCAATAGTGAGACTATTTAAAAATATTTATCTAAAATTTAAGAATAGAACAAAAACTTTATTCGTATACGTTTTATTACTGACGCTGATTCGCTTTCTTGCGAAATGCAATGCAGTAAATTCTCATTAACTGTTACATTATTAGCGCCTTTTCCAAATGTATATTCTGTACTATCGTGCTGTTAATGTTCATCTGGTTCATTTTTTTGTCGATCTCGATCGATTTGAAATATTTTTTCCCAAAAAATATCTAATTATTTCCCGTAATTCGTATGCTTTTGTATCACATTTCATCTAAAAATGGAACATTTGTTCTTTCAACAGTGTTGCAAACGGTAATGTAAATCGTTATGATACACACTGCTATTGATGGATCGTATGCAAATAGCGATCGATAGCGCCTTCTTCTACGATTTGCATCACTATTGAAACCCACCGACAGCTGTCCAAGCGTACAATGTCTCTGTTCTCTGTACCATCGTGCAGTTCTATTAGAATTAATCGCTCTTCATCACGACACCCCCATCACATTTCTTCCGTTCCACTCCGCCAGCGGCTAGCGCGATCGCTATCGAACGTGCACAAATTATGATTTAATTCTTCACCCATTTCTGTCCACTCGTGGGCCAACTCCAGTACAGTATCGAGAACTAGAAAACCATCTGTGCCACCAGTGTGTGAGCAGAAGACAGCATATTGTGCCCGGAGAGTTCTGTACGACACACTCTTGTTAAAGTAATTAAAATGCGTTCTAGAGGCGGCCGGCAATGGTGTCTGTATTCTAAAGCTGTGCACCAACCGATGAAGTCTATTTCCAGCTGATGCGTATGCCGCGAGCTCGAAAGGGCTTAAATCACTGTGCCACAGACCATCTGTGGATCGGATGGGTGGTATAAAACGATCTCCAAAATCCGCCAAAAGTTCAGTTGTTCGGGTGGTGTTATCATGTGCACACTGGTAGCTGGTGCCACCCCGTAACTATAGTGCCGCTTGAAGTGTGATCTTAGTGAAAGTGTCGCGTTTTGTGTGGAACCGGAGCAGTGGAAGTGGAAGTAAAAGATCTTGAGGAGAGAACGTGTGTTGCGGTGGTGCTGTCCCACTGTGTGAGTTATTGGTGAGATTGCTGTATACTAGCTTTAAACCGTCGAAGCATGTATTTTTGAGTGTGAGTGTGTGATTTCAAGGACTTTTCTTGGGATTTGGACTTCCTGAGAAGTTGGTTTGCAAAATTTCTCCCCATCACGCCCCCAAGTGTGCCTCAGTGACGGTGTTGCTTCTTTGCATCTAACTTGATTCTATTTCGGCTCTGCCGTTTTATCGTCCCTCGTGGTGACCAAGTGGTGCTCTCGCTATCAGTAAACCAAGAACGGCTCAAACGCCCGAAAACGTGTGGATGATGTGAAATTGAAATTGGAACAGCGCGTTACTAGTGCAGTGAACCAATTTGATAGTGACCAAGAAAAGAATTGGGCCCCCGCCGGCTAATGCTGTCTAATTTTTCCGGCCCATGTTAAAGTGTCGTTAGGGCCGTGGACCTCTTATCAGTGTTCCGGAGGCTGCTGCTGCTGCTGCTGCTGCTGCTACTTCCACTGTGTTAGCTTCGCAAGAACTCATTAGATTTAGTACGGGTGCGATCTTCAGATCGCTTGGTTCGGTTTCGTGCTGTGTTAATTGTGGTGCTTTCTCCTGTACTCTTTACCTTCCATAGGATATCCGAAAGTACGTGTGCAGCCATGTGCTAAGGAGCCGTCCGGGACACACAACCCGTAAAAGGAGGATACCTGCGCACGCTCGCACGCACGCACGCATCAAACCCTCGCGCCATGAAGTTCCGTCTCGGAAGTCCGCTGCTTCTGGCGGTATTCTTTATCATAGTGCTCGTTGCCGATCAGATACGATGCGACGACGAACCGGCAGCGGAGTCGGTCAAACCGATCAAACGAAAGTCCAAAAAGAGCAAGACGAAAAAGGCGCTGGCTACGAAAAATCTGAAAAAAGTGCGCCCCGATCGCCCACAGGCCGATCGTCCCCAGGCCCAAGCGCCGGAGTACGATTCGGCATACGATTATGGCGACAACTACGACTACGGGACGGATCCCGACTATGATGCAGAGAATGGTAAGTGTGTGTGTGTGTGTGTGGAGTGTGTCATTAAGATCATCTGCTGCATCGCTTAGATGTCGCCGCTCAACGAATCGAGTGGAAAGATTACTTTGCCATCTGCAAATCATGATCATGTGATTCTGTGGTAACGATTCGTATGATCCACATTTCATACAGGGGGTACACGCAGTCCAGACCCAAGCTTCCGGCAGCCCGATGACGAAGTCCCACGCGTCTCAACGACAACGACTACCACACGTGCGCCCGAACCCGAATCGATCGTACAGCCCTTCACTTGCTACTACGAAGGGAAGTGGTACCGGGAGGGAGAAGTGTTCGAGTCCGGCTATCAAGGTTGTGCCACATGCCGCTGTCGCAACGGTTCAATCCAGTGCGATGAGGCGGACTGCCCACGTGTCATCCCAACTACCTCTACTACCACCACCACTACGACGACCACAACCACCGAGAAGCCGGAGTTCGATGCATCGGCCGTAGGTAATCGACTTCCGGCAGCTCCTAGTGGCGAGCCGGGCACACCAGGTGAGGCCGGACAGCCTGGAATTCCGGGTACTCCCGGCATTCCTGGACCTCCGGGACCACCCGGTCCAGCACCGGATCTGACGTTCTACACGCAGCAACTTCAAGAAACGATGGGTGGAGCGGATAAGGGTCCCGGTCCGGAGAACTTCCAGTTCATGCAGGCTCAGGTCGGTCCAGTTGGCCCTCGGGGTCCTCCCGGTCCGTCCGGTCCGACGGGACCGCAAGGATTCCAGGGATCGCGTGGTGAGCCGGGTGAACCTGGACCCTCCGGAGTTGGAGGGCCACCCGGTCCACGTGGACTGCCCGGCCCGCCCGGAAAGGATGGTGCGGCCGGTGATGATGGTGAGGTTGGACCGCAAGGTCCGGTTGGTCTGCCAGGTCCACGGGGACTTCCCGGTATGCCCGGTGTTCCTGGTTTGAAGGGACATCAGGGGCTACCAGGACCTGAGGGCATGAAGGGAGAAACGGGAGCGATCGGTGAGAAGGGATCCGTTGGAGCTACTGGACCGGCCGGTGTACCCGGAGCAGTTGTAAGTAAAACAGTGCATTGCACATTGTTTGGAAAAGGTTTTTGATTGTGCATTGCTTGTGAATGTGTCGAACTACAGGGACCTGCTGGACCTCGTGGTGAACGAGGGCGGGAAGGACCGCCTGGACCTCCTGGACTGCGCGGCATAGATGGTATTGCAGGACCACCGGGACCTCCGGTAAGTTAATATTCGAAAATGTTTTCAACCTCAAATTCTAGTCCTCTATCATTTTCCAAATTTTGATCCCAGATACAATATTTATACGAATGAAATGATGCATATGAGTTTTAATGTGAAAAGTACAGTCATTGTTTAGTCATATACACCATTTTGGTTGAGATGCAATTTATCATCGACAAAAGCAATACTGTCGCCTACTGTCTAAGCCATCTTCTTCTATTTGGCATAACTTCCTATGCAGACATGCCGGTCTATATAGGCTTTCGAGACTTAATTCATTACCACACTGCCAAATTGCCAATCCTTGCTACAAAGAGACGGTCCAATCTAGGCTTGAACCCAACTGTCAGCCAGTGCTGTTAATATTAAGCTCCAGCGTAAGTTTAGTTGAATGAATTGAACGAAAGAAGAATCTATTTTAGGATATTTTATTAATATTTATACTTAAATTATTTTAACATCAAACACAAAAATTTGGTTTTTGTAGTTTGCAATTGCTTTTCACCTTTCAACTGGGCCATTTCACGACGACGTGTACAATCGCGGGCATGCCAACAAGATAGAGAGATATGCATTTTGAGTTTGAAACGATCATTAACAAGCTAAAAGTAACGTTAACATAGACTCCAATAACGATATTATTCACCAATTCTCACTGAAAAGTTTACTGAGGCTTGGTCTAGATTCTATGGTGATACAAATTCGCGAGGATAATGATCTTGCTAGTACCATTCTTGATTTAAAGAGAAATCTACAAAGTTCTAATACAAAAAATGCAGAACCACCAACGGATTTCGGATGATGGCATATCATGAAAGTCTGTTTATTAAGTGTTTCTCTAGCCAGTTTACAGTGTTCATATCCAATCCGAAAATACCCTTTTCAACATTAATAAATGAATCAAAATCAAAATAGTAGATTTAATTTGGACTTAAGAAAGATCCATAAAAAGTAATATATTTTTTATTGAACGTTGAAAATTATCGTATGGTTTGATAACATACAGTTAATGAGTATTGATACAGTATAGATAAGAAGCATTTCTTGAATAATGATTCGTTCAAACTTGAAGTTAACCGATCGTGTTTTACCAAAAGTAAATTATGAGTCGAAATAAATCCTCGTTCCTATTAGTCTTTGCTACACTAGAAAGCCTTGCACAAATAGGAAATTATGACCAGTAATTCTTAACTTCTTTTTTGCACTTTTCCAGGGCCCCGTTGGAAAGCAAGGGCCTCCCGGATTCCCTGGTAGCAACGGCGCTAAGGGTGACATGGGAGCAGCCGGTCCGAAAGGTAGCCAAGGCCCGCAAGGTCCACGCGGTGAGTCTGGACGCCCAGGACAACCGGGAGAACCCGGTCTAAACGGCCCGCCAGGAAAAGATGGAGCATCCGGCGAGAAGGGAAGTCCTGGATCGCCAGGAATTGCGGGTCCACCCGGATTCCCCGGACCTCGGGGAGCTCCAGGCGCCAATGGAAGTCCGGGAGATGCAGGAGCCAAGGGTGAACCCGGACTGCCGGGCGAACGGGGCTACAAAGGTGAAGCCGGCATTAAGGGCGAGGGCGGCGTGCCCGGTCCACGTGGACTTCCGGGCGCCGTTGGTCCAGAAGGAAAGCGTGGCAAACGGGGTATGAAGGGTCCAACGGGTCTTCCGGGACCACAGGGAGAGCGTGGCCTGCCTGGATCTCCGGGTCTTCCTGGACCGGATGGAGCGCAAGGTGTGAAGGGACAGTCGGGAGATCGCGGTGCAATGGGGCCTCAGGGTCCGAAGGGTTCGAGCGGTGATCCCGGACCACCGGGTGCGCCAGGAATTCAAGGTTTGCGTGGACAGCCGGGACGCCCGGGTGCTCAAGGTAAGGCAGGCTCAACGGGTGAGCGGGGTCTGCCCGGTGCCGATGGTAAGGTCGGTGAGCCAGGACCTCAAGGATTGCAAGGATTGCCCGGACCGATGGGATTGCCCGGTGATAAGGGATTTACCGGCGAGCCTGGCAAGGATGGTGACATTGGACCCCAGGGACCAGTTGGACCGCGGGGAGATGCTGGCAAGGATGGACCGCCGGGAATTTCCGGACCTCCAGGACCACCCGGAAACGATGGCGATCGTGGACCACCAGGAACACCGGGCCCAAGAGGATTCCAGGGACTGCCCGGAACTCCGGGCAACCCGGGAGCGCAGGGTAAAGATGGACAGAATGGACCACCCGGACCTCCTGGACCTGCTGGCCAAACGGGTATACGCGGAGAGCGTGGCTTCCCGGGAGAGCGAGGACCAGTTGGAACACCGGGTACGCCGGGAGTTCGAGGAGAACCGGGCGCACAAGGAAACGATGGACCTCCGGTAAGCATTTGATTTTGATGTTGATTTTCGAATAAAACTGTGATCTCAAAACGCTCTCCTTCTTGTTCAGGGATCTCCGGGTCCAAACGGTATGAAAGGACACCAAGGAGCGCCAGGAATGGTGGGTCTTCCGGGACTTCGAGGCCCCGCCGGACCGGCAGGAGAAAAGGGCGAACGTGGTAGTTCTGGACCACCAGGGCCGGAAGGACCTGCCGGACGAGTGGGCGAACGAGGACTTCAGGGTCCGATGGGACCTACGGGACCACCGGGAGAACCTGCCGAGAAGGGTGAACCGGGCAATCCCGGTACCTCAGGTGAACCGGGAGCACCAGGAGCGGTTGGAGAACGTGGCGCAGTTGGACCGCAAGGTTTGCAAGGATTCCCCGGACCGCAAGGCCCTGTGGGATCACCTGGAGCTAAGGGTGATCGTGGAAACATGGGTCTGAAGGGTGAACAAGGTAACTCCGGACTTCCGGGCGTGCCTGGTGAACCTGGCCCGCAAGGATTGATCGGCTTGACTGGCTCGAAGGGAGCCCGTGGAGAGCCAGGCTTACGAGGAGATACGGGACCGATGGGAACGCCCGGACGTCCAGGAGATCAGGGACCGATTGTAAGTACTTTGGTTGGGATATAGTTTGCATATAAGAATTCTGATTGTCTTTCTCAAAACAGGGACAAACGGGTAATCCAGGAGCACCAGGAACACCGGGCACTCCAGGTCTGAAGGGCAATCCGGGAGATACTGGCCGACCGGGCAATCCAGGCCCACCGGGCATGCCTGGACAGCAAGGCGCAGAAGGCATCAAGGGTGAGGCAGGCAGCGATGGACCACCAGGACCGCCGGGCAATCAAGGACCACAAGGAGTACCGGGCGATCGTGGACTACCGGGACTTCCCGGGCCGAGTGGAGCGCAAGGCCTGCGAGGAATGCGTGGAGCAGCCGGTGAGCCAGGCACTCCCGGAAAGCCAGGAAACGATGGACCACCGGGCGCACCGGGCCAACTGGGACCTCCAGGACCGCCTGGCCCGACCGGAGACACAGGCCCGGAGGGATCACCAGGAAAGCAGGGTCCACCAGGAATTGCTGGACGTACGGGAGACAAGGGACCGATTGGAAACCCCGGTACACAGGGAACGCCAGGCGCTCCGGGACTTCCAGGACCGCCAGGACCGCAGGGTCCATCCGGACAGACGGGAGAGCGTGGACTGCGTGGTGAAACTGGGCCGCAGGGCGTTGATGGTCCTCCAGGACCGAGAGGCAAACCGGGTCCGCCTGGGCTGGAAGGCCCGAAGGGTGAGAATGGAGAACCAGGCTTGAAGGGCACGAAGGGTCACCGTGGGCTGATCGGTCTGCAAGGTTTGCCTGGTCCGGCAGGACCGCCAGGAGACAAGGGTAACGTTGGCAATGAAGGACCGCCCGGTAAGCCCGGTGAGGCGGGTCCCCGTGGTCCTCCCGGACGTGATGGATCGCCCGGCCCGCAGGGTATGCTTGGCACAGCTGGTCCCCGAGGTCCTCCTGGAAATGATGGCAAAAATGGACAACCGGGTCAGCCGGGACCACCAGGTCCTCCGGGACCCCCGGGAGATGGTGTCGGTTATGATGCGGCCGCTCTTGCTGCTCTCCTTGGCCATGGTCAGATGAGTAACACAAAGGGTCCGGATCCAAGCATGGGCGATGAGCCGATGAACCTCAGCCGTGTGTTCGAGCTGACGGACGAGGAGCGCCAGAAGCTCGTCGAGAACGCGTACGAAAAGCTCAAGTCCGCCTTTGCCACGTTCAAGAAACCGGATGGCAAACAGAGCTCTCCGGCCAAGACATGTCGCGATCTGTTCGCCGCCCACCCCGAGTTCACCTCGGGCCACTACTGGATCGATCCGAACGAGGGCGACGCGAGGGACTCGATCCTGGTGTACTGCGATGCTGAGCGGAAGGCATCCTGCATCCTACCGCAACCGCTTCGAACGAAGGAGCTGCACTACGATGGCGACGAGCAGGAAGTTTGGCTGGGCGAGCTGAAGGACGGCATGAAGATCAGCTACAAGGCGGACAGCAATCAGATCGGGTTCCTGCAGCTACTGTCCGCGAGCGCCTCGCAGAACATTACCTACCACTGCCGGAACAGTGTCGCGTACTACAACAAGGAGAAGAACAGCTACCGGCAGAGCCTGAAGTTCCTCGCCTGGAACGATGCGGAGCTGACGGCACGCGGCCCACAGCGATTTCGGTACGAGGCACTGCAGGACGACTGCCAGCACCGGACGGCACATTACGGTCAGTCCGTGCTCGGCTACAGCACCGACAAGCCGATGCGACTGCCCATCATCGACATTGCGATCCGTGACGTGGGTGAGACGCACCAGCAGTTCTGGATCGAGATCGGTGCCGTTTGCTTTCAGTGAGATCGATAGAATGCGGAAGGAAACACTGAAATGGGGGGATATATGGGGATTCGAGACAGGGATAACAGCAACAAACGAATGAATGGTAATGTTGGTGAAGCGATTGTGATGACTATTTCCCTACCAGGACCGGGTAGTCGATTCCTCTTCGTGCTTTGTACTCGGCGGATGTGGGGTGCCGATGGCTGCTCGATTAGTACCATCATTATCGGGACAGATCGTTCTTCGCTCTGCAGGAGTTACAGAAGCGCGTGTGCGTTTATGTGTGTGTGTACAAAAAAATCGAGAAATACAGTAATTTAATTATAAAATACGACTTATAGCTGGTGAGGTATCATATGTCCCCATGGATGACAAAATTAGCTGTAATCTGCAAATGGAAACAAGAGAAAAAAAAAACAATTCAGTATTGAAGCATACCGCTGTAAGCAGCTTCAACCGCTGTACAAATAATGCACAAGCGTCCTCTATCTGTCATTTTTGCAAGCATGGATGAAACATTTTGCACGTATGAAACATTTCATGAAATTGAAAATTGACACATTTCAAGCCGACCGTTATTTTTAACGAGCTACTTCGTAAATATTTTAAGTATAAAATTATTGTTCACATTACATGTTTGATCATAAGTTTATTTTCTGAAAATGACAGTCTCTTAGACGTTGTTTTTATTTGGATTGAGTGAAATAAATGAAGAACGATGGATACAAAACGTTTTGAACGAAAATCTACAAGAAATAAAAAAAACATTTAAGTCAAATGCAATGAAGTACAAGAAAATGGAAATAATTATGTTCATTCCGGTTGATGCTGGCACATTGAGGCTGATTGAACTTTAAAATTTACACTGTAAAACTTTCGGATGAACATCTTTCTGTGCATCTTCCTTTTGGGCGCAACTATGGCATCATCCATCAATAACGTACCTCATTTGAATGTTACAACCCACTCGCTCCATTTATTGAAATGTAACCATGGTTGATGATTTTTATGAACTATTGCTACAAAGGTACAATATAATCTAAATTAAAAAAAATAAAATACGAGAAAAATTGATTGTTTGCATTGTTTATTATCCGAACATAACTACTGTAATCTTTCTTTCGGTGTACATCAGTATATGATCACCATAGACGTTAAATCCGTAGAATGTGAAAATGACTTAAACTGACTTGCAAATTGCGATGATTGCGCTGTAATTAAAGCAGAAGTGTGCCCATGCTATTAATCAATTGCTGCTTCATTTCGATCGATGGCACGATACGACTTCGGGGCTAAACAGCTCGATCTTTCCTGTGCCCAGAGTGAGGGCAAGCAATCTGGTCCAGGTTAATCGTGCACAAGCCCCGCAACATTGTACACGTAGTGCGGAAGGTATGAATGTGTAATGGAATTATAATTTATCATTACACACACGAACGAGACAGTTATGTTACGATTCTGGGAAAAGCGTGCGCTACCCTCCAGGCTGATTGAGGACGCGATCCCGGCATGATGTCTACCCGATGGCTCAGCAGCACCAAACAGCAGTGCATCATGGGAGATGATTCCTGAGCTTTTATAAGCCCCAACCAGTTGGAAAAGTGTTACTGTGTTGTATCCAAGCAGACCATTGCGAGTGTGCACTGTGACGCAGCTTCTGGATGTGACGGCGATTAATCTCGGAATCAAACGACGCAGATGCAGGGATGAGCAGCGTCAGTTCGCTCAGCGACCTCACGCAACGATGCCATCGGGGTGTCTCTACCGCTGCTTGTCTAATTATTATCTCCCACTGGTAGCACAAGGCTTATTATCATTCCGACGATCGCTGGAGCGATGGAGCCACCGGCCTGACAACCAACCAATGACATGGGGATGCTGTGTTCGTATACCCAAGGGGGTCTTAGTACGCTGACTGCCCATAACGTGCTACTGAATGTGTTCGGGACGAACATGGCCAAGATGAGACGCAAGACAACATTGACTTCAAGGTGTGACCGATGCAAAGTGCTTACAAATTGAGCAGTACACGTGTGATCACTTCGTTTCATGCGCCAAGATACGGGGAAAATTGTGGAAAAGGGATAAACCAAAGGCGCCTATCGTATCTTGATTTTGACAATGTGGAACCGGTCGCGAAATGATCAAACTGTGCATATAAGATGACCGAAAGAGACTCGAATAAAGATCGGGAGAATCGATAAGGATAATTTCAAACACATTGTGGCCATAAACAACGGATGCCGATGGCGCTATTAGTTCAAGAATAGTTTGATAAGCATCTATTGATCGATAATTAGGCTGTAAAAGAATAACGTGGTTTTCAAGTAGGGTTTTATTTCGCTCATTGCTGAACCATGAAAATATGATCCAAATTCTTATTTTCACTGCACATGAACGATCATCTCCTTTACAGTCAGCTCGTTACAACACGTAGACACCTGTGCAAACATTCGTGAACTTCCATTTAGTGGCACCTGTTTCGATCCCTCCGAGCGGCCCCAAAAGACTCACCTCAGCCCAACCATTACTAAACGTATCACCATCATGAATCATACAAAACCCAACCACACGAACACGGTCCAACGAGCAACGACAACGACAGCGACGGTGTGACTGCCCTCGGCCACCACGGATTCTACGCGTTCGCACAGTAAGGTGCAAATGGGCATGTTTTTGTGTGGGCCGAAACATATCATCAAGATAGGCGGCTCGGACCAGGCCCATAGCCTCGACGGGATTACCAAACACATTCCAGCAGTATTTGCATTGGTCAGATTTATACACAGCCCCGTGGAAATTGTATGACTAACTCACGGATTAGCTTCCACGACCGTTCGAACGAGGTGAGGAGTTTAAGGGTTTTTTTAGGGATCGCTAAAGATACACTCTCTGGAATGGAATGTACTGTTGTTGTTGTAGGGACTGCTTTGCACTTGTCCGGAAGGGATTCTGTGTTGTCGCTGACACACTGTGGGCAATCTGATCGAACCAGACAATGAACGAACTTTCGAGTAACAAGAGATTGGACGATTCATAAAAAGCGGACAAAGAATCATAACGTTGGAGTATCATAGTTGGACCTCCTTGCTGAAGTCTACTTCTTTGTGGATGAACTTTGATTTTCTCCCTTCAAGTTGTGCTACTTTTCTTATACTGCAGCCAAGATGCTCGTATCATACAAGTAAATCCACAGTACAGAAGGAACTGTCTCCGCAGCCGGCATGTCAAAGGAACGATAATTGTACAATTATGGGCCATTCCGTGGAGGAAACGTTTCAATTAATGCTTCTCTTTGATATTCGAGGACATTCCTATCAAATCTCAGAGCTTATGCAGATTCAACGACGGCCATTTTTTATTTGCAAAATATCATCTTCGTGTGTGTCTAAGCACTGGTCTGACGGTTGCCGACGATGATAAGCTAATTTTTATCATTAGACGCAATTACTATTTTTCAACTACCAATGATCGTTGACGTTGGAGCTTCTTGTCGTGTGACAAGATTATGGAGCAGTTTAAGGCAAGACTAATGTTGGAAGTTTAAGCGTTTTCTTTGCCCACTGAGCAGAAGGTTTCGATGCAACAGGCCAATCCTTTAGTGGTTTGTTTAGACCGGGACACTCAATTCAATCAATTCGTACCGATTGCTTCTTGGTTTGAGGCAAACTGTGCTTGAGACGTTGTCACTTTGCGGACGGTTCGTTGGACGGGTGAGTCGTGAGTCGAACAGCAGCGCGGTGCAATAAACGACCACCAGAAGCACTCAACTGGCGCACAAGTTTATGCATCCGAGTGACATAATAATTAGCGCCGCTACCATACCAACGGCAACCGACGGCGACAGCAACCGCGATCGGGACGGACACACGATTGCGCTCACGATTTGCGCGAGATATCACGCAGAAATGGGGTCGTTAATTATTGTAATTGTGTACTCTTTTTTACATTCTGCACACAATTTCCTGACCCACAATTATCCAAAGCTTTACGATATCGCGACAACGGAGCGGACGGGTTTTTGCGAAATAATTTGTTTAGTGGTGATTGCTTGAGTTGCAGAAGAAATGGCCCTTACACAGGGTAACATACTTTATTAACCCAAATACTTCCACTAAAATACGATACACACACCCATACACACACCATGCACACAAACGAACGATAAAGAGAGACATCGCGTGCCTCGCGCAAACAAACAGCGAACGCGATTTCATTTCAATAATGGACTGTTTGTTTTATGAAACATTGAGCTGGCGCGCCCGGTATCAAGCTGATCGGATCTCGACTTGTGGTCTTCGGGACGAGACTCCAAGCAAACCAAGCAAGCAAGCATCTCGCTTTGGGGGGTCTTCCTCTCTCACCCTAGGGACGGCTACTGGAAGACGTCCCATCGCTTCGCAACCGTTCGCGCACATTTCATTATTGCCATTTTACAACATTTGTATTTAAATTAGCCTTGTATCTGTTTCAATTCCAGCCACAGAGCGTCCTGAAAGCGATCTAAATATATAGAAAATAAAGAATATATAGCGGAGGAATATGACGTCCTGGGGATGGGACAAGACTGCCCGGTTGGGTCATGCTGTGGACTGTGGGTTGAAGAAGCATTTGGAGTTGTTTCCAAGAAATCGTAGGCTGAGACATTGCTGAATAATATCTCCATCGTGAGATTTGCAGCACTAATAAGAAGGAAAAGGGAATGCAGAAGACGTTCGAAACCAAATAGAAAGATGTGGGTTTGCTCTATTTTTGATAAGTAAGTGCCTCCGTTCGTTAATGAAGCTAAAGCGAACAGATAAGTCCATGATTTCTGAAGTATATGGGGTATTGTGTTGCTGCCTAAGTGAGCATGGACGCAATATGGGTTTAACGCAATGATTTCTCTTATAATAGGAGCAGTCGACAATTCTGTATGTTCTGCGAATGGTTTTAATGGTACTTATTGCATCTAGCCCGCAATTATTTGTTGCTTTTATCAAAGGAACTATTTTTATGCTCCATAGAATGCACAAAACCACATATTTTACACCACAATTAACCGTTATCAGTGTGTTTAATGTTCACCTTTGAAGGAATTCCACCTTTAACTACCAAATGCTCACTCCCAACCTCGAACTTTCAGTCACTTCTGTAACCTGGACTAACTCCACCTCTACATTCCGCACGGCAAAGGAATTCGTTTTCAGTTTGAACCCTTCCCAGTCAAGGGAAAGTGTGAAGAGTCAGCAGGGGTTCGAAAGGTGTTCCTTTGCTACCCTCGACTGTACAGTGACAGTTCGGTTGGGCTGGCTAAGAAGGTGGTTCGAACGATCGTTGGTTCGTTGGTTGGGATTAAAACGAGCCGTGGTCAGATGCTGTTGGGTGGTTGGCGGATTGTCACTAAAGAAAGAGTTGTGGTGGTTGATAAGATTGCCAATGCCTAAGGGTATGTTGGTTCCGGAGTAGCAGAAACCTTTTAACGGTGAAGAGCTCCATTTGTTGTGCAAAGACGATGTTTGAAATTTACTTTAGCTTTCTGTGACAAAGAATACCTACAAAGTATATTGTATAAAATGCATATAACTGATATTCTTTAAATATTTATTGTATATGTGATCTTAAATTATTCATTCCACTGCATGATCGTTCAGCCCCGCTCGACATCATTCCTGGTGCTTGTTTTATTGCAACAAGTAATTAAAACTCCAACCAATCGCGGAATATTAAACAAAGCACCTGCAATAAAGTAAACCCCTTGGCATAATTACAAACACGGCGTGATTAAAGCATTACAGCTCGGGTGTGGACCGTGTTTCCGACCGACAAGAACATGCACACAGAACAACGTTTAACATATGATAATTTGATCAGCGTCCTGCCTTGATTACTTAACGGGCGACATTTATAACATCTCTTTTTTATGACTCCCTTCAAGTTGATTTTCTCCCTTCAAGTTGTGCTACTTTTCTTATACTGCAGCCAAGATGCTCGTATCATACAAGTAAATCCACAGTACAGAAGGAACTGTCTCCGCAGCCGGCATGTCAAAGGAACGATAATTGTACAATTATGGGCCATTCCGTGGAGGAAACGTTTCAATTAATGCTTCTCTTTGATATTCGAGGACATTCCTATCAAATCTCAGAGCTTATGCAGATTCAACGACGGCCATTTTTTATTTGCAAAATATCATCTTCGTGTGTGTCTAAGCACTGGTCTGACGGTTGCCGACGATGATAAGCTAATTTTTATCATTAGACGCAATTACTATTTTTCAACTACCAATGATCGTTGACGTTGGAGCTTCTTGTCGTGTGACAAGATTATGGAGCAGTTTAAGGCAAGACTAATGTTGGAAGTTTAAGCGTTTTCTTTGCCCACTGAGCAGAAGGTTTCGATGCAACAGGCCAATCCTTTAGTGGTTTGTTTAGACCGGGACACTCAATTCAATCAATTCGTACCGATTGCTTCTTGGTTTGAGGCAAACTGTGCTTGAGACGTTGTCACTTTGCGGACGGTTCGTTGGACGGGTGAGTCGTGAGTCGAACAGCAGCGCGGTGCAATAAACGACCACCAGAAGCACTCAACTGGCGCACAAGTTTATGCATCCGAGTGACATAATAATTAGCGCCGCTACCATACCAACGGCAACCGACGGCGACAGCAACCGCGATCGGGACGGACACACGATTGCGCTCACGATTTGCGCGAGATATCACGCAGAAATGGGGTCGTTAATTATTGTAATTGTGTACTCTTTTTTACATTCTGCACACAATTTCCTGACCCACAATTATCCAAAGCTTTACGATATCGCGACAACGGAGCGGACGGGTTTTTGCGAAATAATTTGTTTAGTGGTGATTGCTTGAGTTGCAGAAGAAATGGCCCTTACACAGGGTAACATACTTTATTAACCCAAATACTTCCACTAAAATACGATACACACACCCATACACACACCATGCACACAAACGAACGATAAAGAGAGACATCGCGTGCCTCGCGCAAACAAACAGCGAACGCGATTTCATTTCAATAATGGACTGTTTGTTTTATGAAACATTGAGCTGGCGCGCCCGGTATCAAGCTGATCGGATCTCGACTTGTGGTCTTCGGGACGAGACTCCAAGCAAACCAAGCAAGCAAGCATCTCGCTTTGGGGGGTCTTCCTCTCTCACCCTAGGGACGGCTACTGGAAGACGTCCCATCGCTTCGCAACCGTTCGCGCACATTTCATTATTGCCATTTTACAACATTTGTATTTAAATTAGCCTTGTATCTGTTTCAATTCCAGCCACAGAGCGTCCTGAAAGCGATCTAAATATATAGAAAATAAAGAATATATAGCGGAGGAATATGACGTCCTGGGGATGGGACAAGACTGCCCGGTTGGGTCATGCTGTGGACTGTGGGTTGAAGAAGCATTTGGAGTTGTTTCCAAGAAATCGTAGGCTGAGACATTGCTGAATAATATCTCCATCGTGAGATTTGCAGCACTAATAAGAAGGAAAAGGGAATGCAGAAGACGTTCGAAACCAAATAGAAAGATGTGGGTTTGCTCTATTTTTGATAAGTAAGTGCCTCCGTTCGTTAATGAAGCTAAAGCGAACAGATAAGTCCATGATTTCTGAAGTATATGGGGTATTGTGTTGCTGCCTAAGTGAGCATGGACGCAATATGGGTTTAACGCAATGATTTCTCTTATAATAGGAGCAGTCGACAATTCTGTATGTTCTGCGAATGGTTTTAATGGTACTTATTGCATCTAGCCCGCAATTATTTGTTGCTTTTATCAAAGGAACTATTTTTATGCTCCATAGAATGCACAAAACCACATATTTTACACCACAATTAACCGTTATCAGTGTGTTTAATGTTCACCTTTGAAGGAATTCCACCTTTAACTACCAAATGCTCACTCCCAACCTCGAACTTTCAGTCACTTCTGTAACCTGGACTAACTCCACCTCTACATTCCGCACGGCAAAGGAATTCGTTTTCAGTTTGAACCCTTCCCAGTCAAGGGAAAGTGTGAAGAGTCAGCAGGGGTTCGAAAGGTGTTCCTTTGCTACCCTCGACTGTACAGTGACAGTTCGGTTGGGCTGGCTAAGAAGGTGGTTCGAACGATCGTTGGTTCGTTGGTTGGGATTAAAACGAGCCGTGGTCAGATGCTGTTGGGTGGTTGGCGGATTGTCACTAAAGAAAGAGTTGTGGTGGTTGATAAGATTGCCAATGCCTAAGGGTATGTTGGTTCCGGAGTAGCAGAAACCTTTTAACGGTGAAGAGCTCCATTTGTTGTGCAAAGACGATGTTTGAAATTTACTTTAGCTTTCTGTGACAAAGAATACCTACAAAGTATATTGTATAAAATGCATATAACTGATATTCTTTAAATATTTATTGTATATGTGATCTTAAATTATTCATTCCACTGCATGATCGTTCAGCCCCGCTCGACATCATTCCTGGTGCTTGTTTTATTGCAACAAGTAATTAAAACTCCAACCAATCGCGGAATATTAAACAAAGCACCTGCAATAAAGTAAACCCCTTGGCATAATTACAAACACGGCGTGATTAAAGCATTACAGCTCGGGTGTGGACCGTGTTTCCGACCGACAAGAACATGCACACAGAACAACGTTTAACATATGATAATTTGATCAGCGTCCTGCCTTGATTACTTAACGGGCGACATTTATAACATCTCTTTTTTATGACCCGACCGCACCTGCTGATTGCGGCATGTGCAGGCAGAAAATCAATTACATGAAAATGATTTCTTAGCACATAAATTAGTGACTCAGAGCAAACCGGGAGAGTGTGTTTTTGATCTGTGCATGATCTTCTCTTGAAATTTAAAACGCTTAAGAAAACGTTTAATGAAAATCAATTAGTGACAAGATTTATGGATAATTTGAAAACCTCAAAACAAAGTTCCTCGATGAAGCTTTTGTTTGCCCTTTTGAAACAGGTACTTCTTCAGCTGGTTGGGAAATATAAATCTGTCACGCGACCTATGAATATTCATTATGCTCAAGTGCATATTTCAATTACTTATTCATTTCACGTGTGATGTACGACATCTTGTAACACAGTCACCAGGAAGCAACTCTCGGCAAGAGCCGCATTGATCTTCACTCAGCCTCACGCAACGCAAGGATAACATGCACGCAAATGCTAATAACTGTCCCAAACATCGACAGGATATCCTTGCCGATACGATACGCTTGTCTTGTGAGATGTCTTTTGCATATCTGTTCAGCCTTGTCTTGCGTTGCGTGATTTATCTCCCGACAAAACACTCTCCACCCATCAAGCGGACAGGGCGAACCTGTTCCACGCGATGACGCGCACCGGGACCGATTTCGTTCAGGTTCGACAGGAAAAACAAATCAGCTGTTGTCACATGCGAAGGAACTGTACCGGTAAAACCTGTCCCAAAATTGCTGGAAGTGAATCAAGAGGAGACAAGAGGGAAATTGCTGTCGATACAGTGACTCTGTTACTCTCAATGCTTGGGGTTTTGCAGTTGGAACTGACCTGTTGTACTGTGTGCAGATTCAAAACTGGATAGTGATGAAGTCATTTTGGCTACTGTCAAATAAGATTGATCGATTGGATCGTTGTTTGTTTGAGTAAGGGTTGTTCAACAAAACGGTTCATTGTTCAATGTTCCAGCACACGTCAAGATTCAGAGATTGATTTGCAGATATAATAGCGAGAATGAAACACATAATTGCGTTAAATATTGTTCCTGAGAGTAAAGACCACACGCATCTTCAGGAGGGAATATCTTGCGTGTTAGTAATGATGATTAAATGAACCAAACGTAGCAGCGGAACAGGAAACTGGAATACTTTTGCTCCATATTTGGCAGCGTATCGTTGAGCGATAATTAAAACATGATTCATCATGATCGGCTGTCGATCTGGTCGACCTTTTAAGGTAGTAAGGGAAGAGGCTACTTCTAGCACGTGCTTGTTAATTAATGCCCTCGAATATTCTCAACTAAAGTCGATCGACTTAAACATCCAGCAGCATCAAGGTGCTGCCTAATATCTTATCAACCTCTTGTTGCGAACGCAACTCTTTTAATTTTATAAATTTCATTTAATTCAACTTCTCTTTACGAGCGATTACCACGACGATCACATTTTCAAACCTAACGGTCATTTACGAATGTAAGGTAGAAAGAAACGTTAAGAAAGATTAGACTAGATTTCGTAAAAATCAACATACGTCGCTAGCCGTGTTTCTGTATTCACCCAAAATAATAAAACACGGACAGAAAACGCTGTACTACTATGCGTATCATAAATAGGTTCAGATTTCTAACAAATGTAGCTGAACAAACCTGCAACAGTATGACACAGAATAATCAACAGTTCAGACTAACGCAAAATATTCGTCTCAGCGATCATTATCGCTATCCCATATAAATAATAACCTTCTATAAATAAATAATACTCATGTCCATAATCCCATGCTTTCTATAGTTTACGTGTACTAAATAAGTATTAAGCACTGTTGCAGTTTTGTGATGGCTCAAACCTAGCAAAATAGACAGAGCTTTGGAAGTGCTTCATTGGTTCTTAGCTATGCAGTCTAATAACTTAATTGCAGACGAATGAATCCCATTTGATGCGTCAGGTCTCAACCCCCAACAGTCCTCAACTGAACGGTAAGAGCCTTCAACTTCACTACCTACAGAATTATGCGTTTTTTTGGTCACACAATACTGACCACAGACAACCGCTTCCCGCCTTGGAAATGGAACAGGTTTTGTGGTGTCTCGCTGTGGGGAGACGAGTGCGTAATTGGTGTCGGAAATGGAACCACAACCTCCACGGCCGTAATCGATGCTCATACATTTATATGAGCGCTGATGATTGTTTGCGGTAAATCGTGCATTTAACAAAAACATTAACGCCTTCTCACACAGCCACCGGACCACCTAATGGTACTCGCAAAGCTCGGACAATACTGGAGAGCGCTGTGTGAGGTGCAAAACTGTACCAGTTGAACGGGTAATTGCTGTAGGACAGGAAATCGGACCATCCTGTTAATTGGTCCGGTAAAACAACCAATGCAATCTTTCTCCCCTGGGTGACAGTCTTCTTCCTTTGCTGTGAATTAATTCAACAATGCGCCTTTAACGGGAAGTATGGTCACGGAATGCCAGCATCGATCTTTATGATATCGATATTCTCTTTTGCTTCTGCTGTACCACTGCGGCTAAATGGAATTTACTTTTCTATATTTCTCCTGATGATGGATCTTCCCCGTTGTTGTTATGTTACTCCCGTTTGCCTTCCTTTTCGCTGATCATGACTTTAATTAAAGGTTGTGAAGTTATGCTCGGGCGAAATAATTAGTCGCTTTTAACATTAACGCTCCTCTCCTCGCTGGCTCGGCATGTCAAGCCGGTCAACGAGGTTTGATTTCTGAAGCATAACATAATGCTCTCCTGCGCTCCCGACCTCGATCGAAAAAAGCATCGTTTTCCAGCATCATCATCTCCGGCCAGCCCGGAGAGAGTGCCGATGCCATTTTTATCAGCTCACGTTTATCATTCGAAAGTGATCGTCGGGGTTGCTTCGACACTACCCAGAGGCTATTTGAAGGGCTCTTTCGTGCCTTCTCCGGGTGTCTAGTAGAGAGCTTAGGTTGAGAAAAAATGCGCACACAACCCAGTAGGTTGGTTGATAGAAGGGGTTGTTATTAAAATTCAATTTAAAAGCAGTTCCGCAAGGCACTTTAGCACATGGCATTTTGCACGCCCGGGGTCGCCCATAGTCGATGGGCTGGGACATTGGCCCCCACATTCCATACGCTGCTGGAGTAGAGGAGAAACGGTTGAGTAGGTTGAAGCAGAGCTTGTGGCGCCTGTGAACGTTCTCATTATCATTCGCAAAAATGTTAATCAATGGCTTGGGGAGTGATAACAAATGCTCCGAACGTTGTTTGTGATAAAGAAAAAAAAGCAAAACTGCAACTGATCCAATTTAAATATGCAAAAGTAGTCATGGCTGAGCGAATCCAACGCCCATTTTCAATTCCATTTTTGCTCGAGATCCGTTGACCTTTCGCTGAGTCGTTCAATATCATCCAGTATTCGTATGTTACCAGCTATATGCTATGTTTCTTAGTTTAAGGTATTGTGATACATAAGGAAACCTGTTCCAGTTTCAATAATTGCACTTTTGAATTATTTTGAAATCATTAAATGAATCGTTTGCTATTCGTAAGGTTCCCTAATCCAAAAACTTTATTAATCATATACACAAGAGAAATGTGCCTCAAACACGACCGGCACAAAACATGACACTGGCATTCCTACAACATCGTAAAAATAGCTGACATTGAACGTTTTCCCCTTTACCCCATAGGTGCGATTTCCGTTCCCAGGCCTGGGAGCCAACGCTACAATGTTAATTCCAACCTGTGTGTTGAAACTGCGATTTAACTGCTCCCTCATCAGGTTAAATCGATTTTCCCACCCATGCACACGTACACACAGCCATACACACGCACTCATACACACTGTCCGGATGACTTGATCGAGCAACTGCACGGTAGCCACACCGAAGCCACGCATGCCACACCGAGCACGGAGGTTCTGGTACGATTTTCACAGCTCTCACTTATAATAACTTAATTGCCACTGTGCATCCGTTTTGTCATCGTAACCGGATGGCTTTGGGAAAGTTCCCGGTTTCTTACCCTGTTGCAGGTGCAGCAAGCGGACGGGCGCGTGTGGTGTTGACCTACCCGTAGCATAAAACTTGTCACCGGGTGGCGGCACCACACCCGGCACCGGGACCATTGACCGTTTACTGCAAACACTACGTTTTCACTGGGCCAGAACGATCGGTCGCTTCGAGCGTGGCTGGGGGAATATTCTACTCAGCTATGATGATGGTTTTCTGATTGCTCCCCCCGGTTTTGCTCTGCTGCTTGCCAAAAGAAACGTTTCGTTCTTCGTTCAAATTTTCCCCTGCAAGCGCGAGCGGGCCTTACTCTCCATCAAAAGCAGCGCACCGATGTGGAGCGTCTGAAGCAAGAACCTGTTCAACAGCTCGTGATCTGTTCAAACTAGTGATGGGAATTGTTTCAAAAATTGTGGAACGGAACGAATCTGACAAGCTGGAGAAAAAGAACGAAACGCAGGTTCAAGATAATCTGCCATGGTTTTGCCTTTTTCAGATGCTCATTTTATATATGGATAACTTGAAAGTTTCCATTCAAAATTGTGTAATACATGTTATGTTAAATAATAACACAGTTTAAATTCAAATAGAGCTAAATAATAGGTTAACGAACGCGTAAATCTATTCTACTACTAAAATAAAAACGCTGAATTTAAGCGACCCGCTATACATTGCATTGCAAGTCAAATCATTCTGTGGTTTTTGTTTTTAACAAATGTCGATGATTTTTTTCCTTTTTCAATAGTTATAATCAGGGCTGCAAAATGTCACTGTCAATGTCATAAAAAATCTGACTGCAACAAATTCCATGTCAGCGTCACATACTCAGGTTGGTAGCGGCGAGGTTGGTTGGCAAGATTAGCACGTTTGGAATGTGAGTTTAGCGATGTTAGCGAGTTTGGAAAGTGAGGTTAGCGAGTTGAGCGAGTTTGGAAAGTGACTTTATTGAGTTTGAAAAGTGAGTTTATTGAGTTTGTAAATTGAGTTTAGCGAGTTTGGAATGTGAGTTTAGTGAGTTTGGAAAGTGAGTTTAGCGAGTTCGGAAAGTGCGTTGCAGACCGAATGGAACAGAACGCTGAGAGAAATAGGTTCATATTGAACCTGGATGATTAATTACAGCAAGCCGGCTCATCAAATCAAAGAGACCAGAATGTCGAACGTTCTAAGCCGGATCGCAAAGAGCATTGAGAGCAACCGGCCCAGCACAGATCACAGAGTACGCTGAGAACAGCGGGTTCAGTTTGAACCTACTTGGATTAAAAATAAGGATCGCGGTTCAGATACTGGCATGCTGGAACGGATCGCACCTGGCAGGTTCGGAACGCAACGCACATCACTAGTTCAAACCTTCACGCCCTGTAACGGTAACACGGTAGACACACAGACACGTACGGACTGCGATCCACATTGAATTTTGCACAACACCCCTAGCGTCAATGAACCGTGCTACGAATAACCTCCGAAGGATCGTACGCTTTACCTTCCCCCCAACAACGGCTGCCCCCAGATCCTGCTCCTTCCGAATGGCACGCTTCGCGCGTGTGCTCAACTCACGATCCGTACACGAGCTTTGCTGAGGGGAAATTCCACCCCTTCCAGCTTTACTGCTGCGTGCTCTCCTGATATAAGTAAGAGAAGGAAGAGAAAATAAGAGAATAGGTGAGCACGGTTTTACGCTCCCTGTTGATGGTTTTAGAGCAAAGGGACGATCCTTGCACGGGAATCAGTTGCGGCGGGTTCATCGCTTGAAAAACTCAACGAAAGACTTCAACCGCCGTTAAAGCTTTAAAATGATTCTGCAGCCTGTATCTGTAGCTGATTTTATTGCATATGATGTATTTATCATAAATATTGAGAGTAATGTTAATTTTCAACTTCAATTTAATTATTGTTTGATTTTTGTTGTGGTGCGTTTAGAGTTTTGAAGCGGATTTTCATGATTAAACATTGATTTGAATCCATGTACAAATTATTCTATTTTTTTTATTTTACTTTTGAATCAAATTACACCAATCTGTCTTAAAGTGTGTCGGAAAATAAAAAAAAGTTTGATATTTTAATGTAGTTTTGGTATGCAAATAGTAAAGAGGAAAATCGCCCATTGTGAAAATCGTCAAGAAGAATATGACACATGAGGTCAAAACTGTTGCAGAAGGTTTGCTTTAGTAAAGTGAGCTCTAAAGTGGTTTGACCGATTAAAACTGAATTAGTAATAGAATATTAAATACTAAACTTGCCTTAAGTGTCCGTAATTCAAAGCAATACGGTATATGGTTTTATATTAATTTCAATTTCATTATCAACGGCAGCCATTGATCAAGCGATTAAAGTGTGAAATGGAACCCTCTTGCTTTAATGCCCTGCGCGCCTCATTTCTTCTAGCTTAGACCGTTCAAAGCTTTTTAGCTAAAAATAAAACCATTCAATAGAGTGCGCGATGAAACTACTCTCCTGTCTCCCGAGCCGGACAGCACGAGGACCAGAGTTAGGATAGCATAATTGAATAGCGCACCCGCGGGTTTACACAGTGGGAATAATCAATCGTATGCCTCACTACCGTACACACACACACACATACATTCACATACGCACATAATGAGCGTATTAAATTAAAAGCTTGCCGACGCACCCACCGTAGATAAATGGGTTCGAATCTAAAATGGACACACAAAGGCTCGAGTCCCCTAGCCGATGCGACTCTTCAAAGGGGTTCCGCGGCACGGTATGCAAAACGGGTGCCGCCGGGGCCAAAAACACCAGAAGCTGCCGCGCGTTGTCCACTGCGCGGTTTGTAATTACAGCGCACAGAACAGTGCAGATTAGCCGTGTGCCGTTCCGTTTTCGACCTATATCGCTTGCCGTCCGCTGAATGTTATCAGGTTCGGGTTCCGCAAGGGGACCTGTTTCTTTCCGCTCGGGAGCGACATAATGTTATCATTTGAAGGTAGCTTTTAAGGGTTATCTGGCGCAAAAAGAAGGGCAGGTAGCGCGCTGTAGCAAATCTATGGGAACTTTTGTGCCTCTCTGGATTCGGCTTTGTTCCGAAATAGCGCTGCGAGTGCGCGTCTATTCGAGATCGGTAGCTAATGATCCATTACCATTGCGATATTGGGTATCGTATCTGTTGGAAGTGGAGTTTTCACTGGCACAGGTTCACTTGTAAGGTTGTTCCCACAAAACGGCATTAGAAACGGCGCGGGCTACTTCACACAAAATCAATGGTTAGCAGTTCTTAGAGAGGCAACTGTAAAACAATGAATAAAAATACTAATTGAACAGTAATTTGGACAACTACCCCTTATCTGGACTGTACGCGGTGTTCAGGTTTGGTCAGATCTCGATTGAACGCATCGATCCCGCGGCCAGCGACAACAACTACCATCGCGTCCACGAGGGTTCGATCATCGCGATCAAGTGCTCGTGCGGGTCCTGGTACACTGGCCACTGGATCTCGACAATCTGTGCATCCACAGAGAACGGGGAGCTGGATTTGGTCAACGTGTGTGCCGTCCTGGACTGGCACCCGTGGCGCGATGATGAGATTATTATCGGTGAGTGTGGTTTTCTGACACGGGCTGGACGCCAATGGCCCCTGACGCACACTTGCTGGATGTTTAATTTTATTAGCCGACAGCAAACTAATCACGATCACACCAACAGTTCCACAGAGGTCTGCTGCGAACCGGTGTCGTACTTTCGACGTCAGCAGTGTGATTGTATCGTGATGACGCTCGCTCGCTTCAATAAGATTTCCGGCGTGCTGGATCGTGTGCTATTCCTTCGCGCGGCTAAGTAGTAATTAAACGTCATTACGCGATTAATCGTTCGCGGTTGTAGATTGCAGATGAGAGATGTACGAAGATTTGGAGACGACCGTACGAAACGTGGGTCTGTCCATTCGATGAGGTGTCGTGCCGGGGCTGGATCCATGTTCTGCACCGACTTGTGTACTTGATACAAATAAAAAAGTTTAATTGATACAAGAAAAAGAAACTAAAAGGTTATTGGTATACAATGTCTGATGATATCTAAGTTAAAGCAAGCCTCTGAGAAGCCTAAAATGTGTGACAGCATTGTGAAAAATATGATAATTTTGAATAGTTTTTAAGTTAAATCAGATACGTGTTTCGTAACAAAGCATCAACAGTTGTAGATATTTTTTTACGGAAATAATTAATTCTTGAATTGCCTTTTGCTATCAAACCTAGGTTGTGATATTCCCTGATACCATGTAGTGTTCATATTTCACTTGTTTCAAACTAACATAAGACTTCTAAACTTTCACTCAGTTGACTCTCCAATCACAATCTCATTCCACTCTTCTCATTTCTGCTCCCTATATAATAAAACTAATAATCATGATCAAGTGCTCCACAAAGCTATCGGCTACAGTCTGCTCAAGCATGTGCTCTCTCTTATAATTATTGATATTGCTACCTTCCAACCACCGTCCCATAAGATCCCTTCCTTCCCTGTGGCCACGATTGGCTTAGCGCTACATACCCAGCGCCCAGCGGTTGTGTCCTCCACATCGGTTCGATCAATGAGCATGGGTAAACCAAGGCAAGAACGCGAAACGGGAAGCAATTTTGCTCCGGCCAACATAGTTTTTAATGATACAAATTTAATAAAGCAGCAAACGGTGCAGGAGCAAAGGGCATCGATGTAATGCCGTTTGCTGAGTCGGATTAAATTGAATCCCCATTTCTTTAGCTTCTTGTTGTTTTCTTTGCTATACCTCCAACCGTAGATCTCAGCAAACCACCCGATATACTTGTTCTCGCGTCGATGGATCGCGTGGTGGATGTGATGCGCAATCACGATGACTGCATCGTACACCTCCTGTGGAGTCCGGATGGAAAGCAACTGGGTTGGTTTTGAGTTGTTCTAAAACTATGGCCTCCGTTCGGAAGTATCTATTAATCCTTATTCTTGCCTGTTTTTCCTCTTTTAGCAAGTGTAGGGTATGATGAAACGCTCACGATTTGGAACTTCTTCGGTACCTCACCCACAAACGAATGCAAGAAGAGGAAGCTGCAATGCGAACCGCCGGTCAGTAGCGGTAGCTCACGGACCGATGGAAGAGCGTGTGGCAATGCTGGCAGTTCCTGGGACGCATCTCGCATGCCCGTGCAACCGTAACAAAGAAGCCACCTATCGTGATCTGGCCTCGAGTTTTCTTTTCAAGGCAATGCGCTGATGCTGCTATTCTTCAGGCCGCCCAGCAGCAAATGCAACGGAAAAGGCCCTTTGATGGAGTCAACGGGCATCGAATGCGAGTAGGTAATTAAATTAGAGACATAAATAATTGCAAATGGGAGGAAGGAAATGAAGACAAGCTTTTTCCACCTACGCTTCCACAGTGGTTGAGGCAAGATAAGGGAAACATCGGAACGTCTATTGGGTGTGGAAGCTGAGTGCATCGGTTCTGCCTGCAGCAAACGGTTCTGTCCGTAAATCGATCGTCCACGATATCGACCGTGTCATTAATGGTTTGCTCGAACTCGATACGGTGCTGTTTTACATCTGTTCGGTACGTATATGTTTCCTGTGTGATGAATGTTTCTGTATAGAATGAAGGTTGTTGAAGAATCACTTAATCAAGGAAAAGGTTGCTGAATGTTAAATTACTCTTAATATAAAATCAATGCTATGAAATGGTTCAATGATTAACAATGCAAAGTTTGACTTCAATTGTGTACAAAATGCATTCAAAAATATATAATGTTCTTTCTGAATGAACTGTCAAAATTGGGCTAAAGATTGATCTTTATTATTCCAAACGAAAGCTACTAAAACTCTTTTCATGAAACATTTCAAGTACTTTACTAAGCACAGTTTATTAACTTCAAAATAACGAACCAATATTAACACTTCAACCCCTCTTTTGGGTGGATTTATGTGCGCGTATGGCTGAAGATCATTCGGGAAATGATTCCTTGCAGACAAACTGCACCAAACAGAAACTTTACCTTGCATACGCATATGCGCACACGGTTTTAATGTACTTGTGTGCGGTCACTGTTTATGCTTTTCGCGGTCAGGATGATTTATGAAATAGCTTCTTTAAATGCAACTGTTTGACTGGGCAGTACACCACCGATGCCCCTGCTCGGACTGCTTAACTCTGACGGTCGTGCATGCGGACAGATAAACCCGAACGCTTTACGGAGGGTATTGGTTTTATAGCATCCCGAGGAAGAAACATGATCCCCTAGTTTCTACTTAATATTAATAACAAAAAAACGATACCACTACCCTAAGCTTTACCACTTTCTTCTGTTTGCCATGGACTTGAAACTCTCCGCGCAAGCAGCGAGCAGGCAAAACGGTTACCCAACCAGTGTGTGTGTGTGTGTCCACAACCGAGACCGGTGCTATCACATTATTGCTTAATATTCCTCCGCACATTATGGGTGCGTGTTAAGATCGCATAAAGCATGGACCGGGTAAAGCAGCATTTATACCAGGCGGTGGTACTGTGTGCATTCCGCATGGCGATTTATTGCCGCACACTAAGGGCGAGAGGAGGGCGGCTTCTCGGGTGGCTCGGGGAGGCTGTTTGAAAGGAATCAATCGATTCGAGCGGAACAGGTTCGTCGCTTGGTAAGGGTGTGACGCCCTTTTCGGAGCGGAAAACAGCCAACCGCTAGGAAAGCGCAGACCCTGTGCCCTCTTTTATGTGGATACGAGGAAGCCTTTCGGCATACGTGATCGATCGGAACGGATCTTCCCCTGGCGAGCGCCTTTGATCTTGATTGATTTAGATTGAGCCATCACGAATCGATGGAAGCGGAGAGATAACTATCGGCTGCCTTTGAAGCGTTTGAACCAGTTTCCACACAGATCCAGTAGAGCCTCGCTGCACGGAGCGTACAGTGCGTTTTCTTTTTAATCATATTGTTCGACGATGATGTTAATGCTCACATGAAATAATAGCTAATGATGTATTAAATTAAACTCGGCTATAATTCAATTCCAATCAAAAGTCGCCCAACGCTAATGTAAGGGGGGAAAACGGCAGAAAATCTCATTTAATTACCAACTCTTTATCAAACCATGTGGATGATGAAAATATCTACTTATCGAACCGACTTACCAACTAAGTCGATCGTTGAACAGTGTTTCTTAGCAGTAGCCGCCTCGCCGAATGCTTTTTAGTTATACTTTTCTCGTCACTTTTTCTTTGCCTAGCGGTTCGGTAGAAAAACGACGACCAGTCAACTAGTCCACTGGTGCAGGCGACTATGGGTGCGGATCATATCGCTGACGAACGATCTGCAACAGGTACGGTACCGGTAGTTGAGCAGTAAAAACACATGCACAACGACGAGACCACACTGCGCTCCGACGGGGCGTTACCCGGGCCGGAACACAGCGCACCTGACCGAACCGACGGGTTTGACCGTGCTTGGAAAGTTCCGCGATGCCAGTGAAAGAACAGAATGGCAGGCGAGAGCGCACAAGAGGAGAACAGTATGCGGCAGTGATCTTGGCACGAAACATTGCTACTTCCGCCCACGCCCAAAGCCTACTGCAGGTCACGATATTGACCCACCGATCCAATTTTTATCTGGTTTTGCGGCGAGCGCGAGCCGCGACTGATGTCCGGCAGCTGGACCCGGTACAAGTCTATAAGCTGGCATGCTCGGGCCGGACCAGCAGGCAACGTTGAATGGTGATAAAAAAAGGGAAGCAAAACGCACTGCTAGGTTATATGTTCTACCCGGGTAGACATGCAAAGGTAATCATCCGATACGGTTCTTCGTGTAATTATTCTGTAAAACCGGTACAAGTGTTCGCTGTGCAGGTACACTCAACGGTTAAATTATGTACACAAGGCGTAACACGTAAAGATGGCGCTCGATGTAAAGGGAGGCAAAATGAATGCAAAGTGTGTTGAATTTAAAATTTTAATGTAATAAATGTGTAACGGAAGAGTAACTTGCATTATACTTCTATTAAACAATATAAACTTCAGGAATTAGCCAAAGATCCTATTGAAGAACAAACACAACAATTGAAATATTCTTTCTTTACGAGCATGCAAAGTATTAAACATACATCATAACATATTAAACATCATAAGCACTTTCTTTAACATACGTAAGTACGAGTTCTTGTCAGCTTTACAGCACACAATTAAAGTCAATTGTTATGATCGTTGGTTTCTGTACATCGATCTAATAAAACATCGGCAGAGCAATAACTCAAACTGCGACCTGACCAGCGACATCGCCCAACGATGTACCGATAAGCAGGAAAAAACCTCAATCATATAGACAAGATTTCATCCCATTGGTTGTTCTCAGAAATGGAAGAGCGCGTGCGTTGAGTTTCTTGCTTATTCCAGCACAATTAATGGCATCAAAGTCGGGACTTGGTAAAGGTGACACTAAATCATACACGTTTACACTGTCGCACACCAAACCTCACCAAACACGTCCATTCATGCTGGTCCAATGGATGAAGCAAAAAAAACCCGAGGACGGAAGATGCCAATCGATAAAAATATGAGGATGTAGAGACAAATGTGACACTATAAATCATGCATCACGAGAGCAACGCCGCTGAGGGGTTTTCTTGGAATGAGATTCACGCAAGCACTGGAAATTGATTTAGAAATCTGTGCTGCATTTTAGGATCATGTGTTGTCAAACGATTTTAACAACTCTTAACGATGATCACGATGTAGATTATGCTTTTTATTACGAACGCTTGCTGAAAGCAAGAGATAATTTGATGGATCTCGATCGCGAGTGATCTAATAGATGCTACGAGCGCTGATGATTGATTGAGATGCTTGATCCGTCCAGTGAACTACGCTCTGAGCTCGTACGGAAGCTTGCCTTTTCTCAGATGATTAAAGTGATGTTTTTGTCACCACCTGCTCTTCTGTCCTCTCTTTCATCCCACCGAACACAGATGTACTCCCTCATCGACACGAATTGTTGCAATTGATTCTGAGTTTTGTCTCAAGTTGATCGTTTCGCTTCTTACGCCTCGTCACCCACCTCCTTCATCCACCCTAATGGAACTTGATGTCTCTGTTCACGTACACTCAATGTACGCGATGCAGGCTCTACTGGAGATCGTCTGCTAATGGAGCTCGAGGTAGATCTCCTCACCTTTCCGCTTTTCCTCGTCCTGCTGGGCAAATATTTTATCAACGGAACGATTTTTATTGCTTAATCCTCGGTTGCCGTTTTTCGTTTGGCTCGATCATTCCCCGTTGAGCGAGGATTTTCGCGTCTTTTTCCAACGGACGAGCGTCCATAAATCTTGCACAAACCTTGCGCACACGTTCCTCACCACACTCCACAGAAACAGCGATTGAGATCGCTTACACACACGGAGGAGAGAAGGAATTTCCATTTCCCAACCTGTGCGTTTGGAGCTCGAGGTCGCTCTAGGAATGTTCCAGTTCGCTTCTCCTCCATCTATCGCTCCGTGGCCGAGAGAAATATTACAAAAGTAGTAGAATTGGACCATAAATAACACTTAACTTTAATACGGTGCAACTGATGCGGTGCAGCACACGGGTACGGCCAATAAATCATGCATTATATTAATGTGCATTTTCTTTTTCACTTAATTGTGGATATTATCGGGATATTACTTCCTAGCGCTTCAGGTGGGAGAGCAGACGGTTTCACTGGAACCCGGCAGAGCTGTTGGTGTGTTCCGGCAATAAGTCCTTTGATGTCTGGAGTGTGTCGCAGTGCATGGAGCGTGCTTGGTTTAGTCGGTAGATCCACCATAATCACGTATCAGCGATTTGGGGACATATTATTATGGATGTCTAGGGGTGGCGTTTGAAAATAAAGACACATTGGATGTAAAAAATGGCCTCTACAGGGACCACATTGTGACTGGAGTTGTCCGGAATGTAGCACCACAAAGTACAACTAGGTAGTGCCTAGGTGTGCAAGGTGCATCAACAAGCTTCCAGGTTTGATTGGATCGGACGTGAGGAGACACTCTTGGAAGGCGCCATGGAGCGCTCATGGAGATCATGCGATAATTATCACTTCTTCAAGCCGTAAGGATCGTGCGCAATGGCGAAGTGGAATGTTTAGGCAATGTGTCATTAAATAATTAACACGTTATTACCTAATATGGACCGGTAATTGTGGATCGTCAATTCCCACGACGATCATTAAGCTTCGAAACCGGGTTTCTCACTATGTGGGGGGACAAAGAATTCGTGATGCTATGCCCCGAAGGGATTCTGCAGGAAGCAGAAATGTGTGCAACAAACTATCGTTTAAATAATTATTCTTCAGCGCCGCTTGTAAGCTGTGTTGTCGTCAGCGGGAATGACACAGACACAACGGGTTCAATATAAAAGTTTGTACTCAAGTTTTGTCATCTCAGGCACGAATACGATCTCCTCCGGCGGCAGCAGCAGCAGCAGCAGCAGCACGGGTCAGTAGTAGTAAACAGCACCGCAAACCAACGCACCGTTGTCGTGAGCCACCACGATAATTAAGACATTTAACGGTAATTAAGCCCCAGATACCGAAAGCATCCGTAATGACTGATAATAGTCGCAGTGATAATAAATAAATTAGTATTTTATGTGCACCACTGGTGCGCGCCCCGTGTGCGCACTGTCGTCGGAGGGTCGTAATGTCCGGGCCCTGCTTGAAATTGTGCGCACGGTTACGTGCATGCCAATGTCGTTTTCTGGCTGCGAGATGGCGACACATTTCCCGCTCGAAAGGACGTTACGGGCGACATTTATGATTTGCTTCGCCGAGGTGAACGTCATCGGTGGACGAGTCAAAGCCAATGATGATAGGAAATAACCTCGGGATGGAATGTGTACGGGTGTAAAGACAAACATCGTGCAAGGCGCCATCATTCTGACTAACTCAAAACATTGGAAAAGATCTCTTGAATAGTAAGGAAACTTTTTTTATGATTCACTTCTATATAAAACGTTTCTAACGTTGAATACAAACTAAATGAAATTCTAAACAAAATCCCAGCATCCATACATTTACTCCTTTCCGATGCTCAACACTCAACTCACCGTGCTCTGTTTTGTTTGCCGCATTTAAACAAACATCCTCTAGCAAGCAATTAAACAACCACTGCTGCATGTACTTTCTGTGGTGCCGCTTAGCCTTTTTTTCCTGGAAACGAAGAACAGTTTAATGTCGGCACATGTTTGCCCGAAGACTTCGTGGCAGGGTGTTCGAGGCAGGGAGATTGGACTTCACGAGATGCGACTACCACCGCAGAAGGGTTCAGTCCCTTGTCATTACATGTTTTCCGCACGTGCTCGCCTCGGGTTGCCGATTGTGTGGCGTGCTTGCGCTCAAAAAAGCGAAAGAACCTACCGGCTACGCGACGGATCCTCCGAAGGGGTGACAATCGCGTGTAAGAGAGGTCAACAGCGCCGTGTCATCGTGTGCCGATCGACTACCGGCGAAGACGTGTTTAGTGTCGAACATGAAATCGGTCGTGGCATTTATGGCTCCGGGGAGATGGGTCCAGAATGGTACGAGAACGGGAACGAGCAAGGCAAGGAAACTTGGTGCTACTGTGGCTTCAGGTGGAGATGTTACGTGTTTGCATGTTTGCAAAGGGGGATCATTCAAATTTAGGTCACATTTTGTTTGCTTTGTATTTGCTTCAAATTTTGTTTGCTTAGCTTTCAAAATAATTAAAAACTGTTTAATTTGTTTGATAATTTAATCTAGACATTAAAGAAGTTCAACAATTTTATAACACTGATTCATTGTGAAACTTACCATGAAATAGCACCAGATTATAGCATACTCTAAAACACCATAGAGACATATAAATAATAACGCTTTTGGTTTCTTTGCTTGCGGGCCTGCACCAAGGCATCCTCAGCGATCAATCTGTTTTCTGTTTTCAGTAGTGCAGAAACAGCGAAACCCAAACCGCACGACCATACCCTACGGTGGTTTCAGGATCCGTTGTGGCCGGGGTGTCAAACAGATCGTGCCGTACGGTGCCGACACCGTGAGCAAAAGAATCAATGAATATCTAATTATTCACGCGTTCTCACTGCTGCTCACTGCGCTTCTGTCTCCTTCTGAAGGTATGGCACGTTGGCTTAACAAACCAACTGCTGCCGCTACTGGAACGGTATGCGCTCGTCATTCGCAATTTAATTTAAACCGATCATGATTTAGCTGTTCTCTGCGTCGGTTGCGTCGCAGTGCCGTTGCTATTGGTTTGAGCTAAATCAGGAAGAGAAGCAGAAACCTGGGCAAGAGCCACAAAAGCTTACTTAAGTGGCTGCAAACTTAACATGTCTGCAAAATGTACTAAAAATAAGATAAGGAATAAAAAGACTTATGAAATAACTAGAATATTTCAAATGTACAAAAACACAATTCTTCAAATAATTCAAGCTTAATTTTAATAAGTTGGAGAGCAAACCAACGTATTTTATTTATTTTATGGTCAGTAAACTTCCCAACCGTAACCATGTACTCTTCAGCGTTCCAAAGGTTGGCAAAGCTCTTCTGGCACATGGCATCCCCAGCTAGCCACCACACTGCCAACCAACTACTCGCCCTAGCTTCTGTACACGCGAAACCGGAGCATTTTTAAATATGCATCTGAATGCTTGATTACGGCCGCTTCGTACTAAACTTATTCCACCCGGTGTGGTCTCGATCCTCAGGGAGTCAGAGGCACCGACCGACCTCATGGGTGGCGTTTAGTGTGAGCAGGTCTTTGGCCCTCGTCCAAACACCGGCACGGCCCTGTTGTCGATACTTGCTCAAACAATTTGCTGATAACCCGTGTATGGACGAATGGCGCTGGTCAAATGGCTTTGGGGAAGATGCAGTGGCGTCGACTCAATGACCAGCCGACCGAGTCCACGAGGCCCATTCTCAAATCGAGCTCCACAATCGCAATCGATTACTCCGTGCAAAATTGTTACTAAAAGCGTTGGCTGAATAATTTGAATATTTATAATATGTTCGCATGGCAGAAGGAGAGCCTTTTAGCGCAGGGAAACGGGGAGATCCCAATATGGCCCTACATCAAATCTGATGCGAGAAGTACCAGAGGGCCGAGTCCGGACCACAGGCAATGTCCATGACTAATGAGGGTGAGGACAAATTTCACGATTTTCCCTCCCGCAGTGTGCAGATCAGATTGGAGCATTGTGTGGAGTTGGACTTCCAGGTTGACAGTGATATTCGTCCACAAGCCAGCGCTGGCCGCACGAGCTCACATTGTGTGTGTGATGGATTACTGAAACAATCGGGGCGTAATTTATAATGCCGACATGATCTATATCAAGAGTCGTTTGGCTGGAGGGTTGCTTGAGGTGGACAATCTGGCACTCGTCGGTGGCTTACATGTCATGATATTTATTGGTCGGAAATGTGTTTTTGATCTTTCGATTCGGACGTAGAGCAAAACAATAAATAACATCACCACGATCAATCGTGCGCTCGATCGACCGTGTGTGTGGGACAAAACAAACAATGCTTCTGTGTACATTTTATTGGGGCAAGCAGCCTGGTCTGCTGCTGTGCCGTGATCATGATTTAACGTGTTTGATAGAGTCATATAAGCTTCTGAATAATGTTTTATGTCACAAGGAGTATGCCGCGACTCTTGCTTCAAATTTGTCAAAGATCCATCCGCTGATCGGTTGGAGCTCAGCTAAACAATTCCAATTCGCGTTTCCATATGCAAATTTACTTGGACCTTCTTCTTACCGATATCACCCAACTCAAAGGAGAAATGCAGATACGATATGCTGCTGAGATGCATCCATAACCGGTGCTATCACTTTATGCAAATGCATGTTGGCCTTCTTTCGCCGTAGCTCCAACCGTGCCAAACGAGTTGTTGAAGTCCGGTTAATGGATGTAACTGTCCCAATAAATCAAAACCGTAATGTACACGTCGCACCGAAAAGGCAATGATGTGATTCCATTACACAGCGACATAGGAGCGGTCAGCCCGATTGATTCTAGCCTCCTCGTCTCGATGGCCAATTTGCGAATGGAGAGATTATTGGAACGCCTCGGGGTAGACTCATGACTTTATTCAATTGTGGGGCTTTCGGGCGCAGTGCTCGCGAATTCCTCGCCAATGACTCTCCGTGAGGTCCCCGTGAGGAGATTGGTACGGTGAACACTACAGGCTTCCATATGGTGTGGACAGAATGAATAAATAAATCAATAAGCTAATAAATCTAATGGTTTAACTCCTTGGAGACCGATCTCCTTGGGGAACAGATCGATTGCATCAACATTCCTGGTCAAAGCGAGCTGGGAGGTACTTGGAAATCACCCGCAGTGTATAAAATGGATTCCAATTCATCGTTGGCCGACCAGAAACTGTTTGAATAGCCAAGGACCTTGTTAGGAAACCTCCGCCCGTATTATGAATAGATCACCTCTATTCAAAATAATTGATCTTTTAATTATCGAAGGTAGCAAGAGATAGTCTAACGGAAAACATAAAGAAGCTCATTGGTGCTGCAGTTCAACATTCCTTCGTTTTCTGCAAAGGACTCGTTCACTCGCTTGAGTTCCTGCTTGAGTCAAATATGATAAAAATCGATTCATAAAGTCGATTATTGCAAATTGTTTGGGTATTTGGTGTCATTATGAGCGATGAGAATATCAGTTGCTCCATTGCTGGAATGGGTCCTTCGTGCTTACTCCAAATTAATTTCGCATTATTTCACATCTTTGGCCATTAAAATGCTCCAGACGAATGGCTGGCAATAGACTTTTGTGCAGTTTTCATCACTTATCGCAGCATACAACTACTGCCAAAGTGGTTTGAACAGATTTAAGAAAAACGAGAGTCTTTTCCTTGCTCAAGACCTCGGAAAACCAATAATGCAATTAATCCGAACGAATGTTTTAGAAACAGATACAGCTCGGGCCCCCCTCGCGCGCACAAGATCACGGCACCAAGTTTGGGTAACGATAAATTACACTCCACTCACGAATTAATCACCCTCACTATAAATCTATCGCTCACGGCACGCCACGTCCTAGCGGAACAGCAGAGATCGCGTTTTTCTACCCCGCTCGCAGTTGTTGTTGCGAGTTCTTGCCGTGGTGCTGTGCGATTATGCTTGCGCGGGAAATGTCGCTGCGTTTTAGTCATCCAGGTGAGGTACATTTCAACGCCCTCGGGCATACAGACACACTCGAACGTTTCGAGCAGGAGTTGAAAAATCCAATAAATCACACGTCACGCCGGACGTCCAGTGTGCGGCGGTGGTGTCAGTGCCATGGTAGTGTCCGGACGCGTTCACGCGCACTAATTGATTACTTATTTAATTATTATTTATGTTGGTCGGCTTCCTTACACGCGACCTCTTGTCTTGGCGCAGTGCTGATATGCGCTTGCCGTTTTATTTGCGCCAGCTGATCGCTCCATGTTCCGTCGAAGTCGAAGCCGTGTTCGCTCTAGATTGGAAACTTCCTGCCAAGGGTTGGTTACGGGGGTCTTTGTTACGGTGATTTAGTGGGGCGAGGAAACTGATTGTCACGCTACTTCAAAAGGTGCTTTGCGATCGCGACGGGTCAAACAGCAGTCGGAAAGGGTTGTGTATGTCGTAGCGATCTTGGTGATGTGATGAATTCATTAGCAGCTTTCAATGCTTCATAGACTTTTACGCTCCTGATTCACACAAGTAAAGATTTTTTCTAATGCCATTGATTGTAAGACCGAAAAGGGAAAAATCTATGCACATTATAAATGTTGTAACTGGCCATCCCATTGGCTTTAAAAATACTTTTAAATTGATGGATATGTTAGAATTCCTCTCTTGTGATAAAACACACACTGTAAAAAATGTACAAGAAATAAGCAAACCATCCTGCCTACACGTCTTGACCGACACGATCAGTTATCACCCAATGCGGAGACACACTGAGTAAAAGGCAGGCCTGGTTCCAGGGCGTTCGCCTCGAATGATGCCTGGAGATTAACACTCCGCACACGCTGCCGAACGATAGCACCAGATCACACCAGATAGTGTCGGCGGCACTGTAAAACAGTGACAATCACACTTGTCATCCGACGGTCGAGAAGGTGCCTGCTGGAACGGAGCAAGTGAGAGGCGTTTGGGTGTTTTGATGCAGCCGATTTCCCGGGGATAAACGACCAAAGCAAACAAGCTGCCGAGTTGACGCGAATGATCTCATATATGGGATTATCTTAACGCCATCGATTATTCATTAGCCGTCTCCAGACGATGGCTATCGAGCGGGTCATTAAGGTGATCCCGAGGGCGACACTCACCGATCGTAATTTGACAGCATCGACATGTGGCTTTGCGGGATTAGATATTCCTTACCCCTACCGGGATCACACTCTATCTCTTTTTCGATGGAGCTGCGATGCGTCCTTCTTGAGCCCTTTCCAGACAAACCAGACAAATTTTGCAAGCAAACGGCAAACACCTCGCTCCCTCCGCGGACAACTTTATTGCATAACCGGACATCAATAGCATAAATCGTTCCTCCGATGATGACTGGTACCACTCACCAGACAAAAGCCCACGCGCGCTCTTTATCCCGCGCGAGTCTGTACATACAGATTGAAAATTATGAAAATCAACAGCACACGAGGCTGCAGAATCATTCGACGTGGCGCCTGGATCGGGCATCAGGAATAATCGTATTTCTGTCATCGAGCTCTCGTGAGCTAAGGTCTCGCGATGCAGGGATCCCCACTAAGAGACTCGGGAGTAGAGGTGGAAAACGTGAGCTTCTGAAGAAACGGAATGACTGACGCGCGATAACGGACGTGTGTAGCTGTAGGAACGCCTTCGTCCACTCCTGCTGGCTCGTAGAATGGAAATGTGATGCCCAATGGACCTCAGCCACAAAGAACCACGTGGATGCGATTGCGTGGGCTTGTAGGTTCTCGCACCACATGTCGCCAATAATCGGCGCAAGCGGGATGGATTTATCGTCTGCTGTCATCTGGAGATTGAAGCCAACGCGTTGCCCAGGGATGTGTTTACTGCTGGGAGGTTTAGGAGCTGAAGTACAACACGGGTTCGATTTGGAACCCTCTGTCAGATGGAATGTCATACGACACCTCTGCCTCAGGCTTTGGCACTGCTAAATACATGCTTGACACACTTTTCCCAGCTCACCAGACGAAGCTAATGCATTATCAGCAGATTTGTCACTCGCGAACCTAATCCCAGACTGCAGAAGCGCTCGCTAAAAGCCTACCTGGTCTGTCCTTAAGCCCGCACAAGGCTATCGTCTTACAATTAGCAAACAATATTTTCCCCGATTAAGCTCATTTTTCAGAGCCCGCTAGACCTTTTCCCCACTGTGCGCGCGAGCGCTTGTATTTTGATCGCACCTAGAAATGGTAAGCGTTCCACATTCCAGCAGTTGATTCGATCAGTTCTGAGCGCGCACAACAGTTCAAACGACGGATCACCGACAACAATCTTTTCCATTCTTCCTATGGCGAGGCGGTAAGCCGAAGCTCCAAAAGCACATGTTTTGAGTGTAGACTTGCTTTCGACCTTAGCTACATTGTTGCAATTGTGGGCAAAAAATAGAGTATGCGCTAGAGAATGATATCGCCCGGAACGGTCATGACTGCTCGGTTGCGGTTTTCGCACCCCGACACCCGAGATTAATGAAGGCTCACATTGCTTGCACACAACAAATCACAGTCACCCGCCGCCAGCGGGAAGGCGTATCCTTGTGGCGTGGATGGATATTACAAATAGATCGTTTTCGGTACCGCCCAGATTTTGTTTTGTCCAAGATCGAGCGGTAGTTTTTTTGTTGCTGCTGCTCAGGAATGGGGAAAACGATCGCAATGCCCCCGTGCTAAAGTGTGAAAAAATATGCAAAGATAAATGGACTGCGGTTGGAAATAAATGGCGACTGTTTTCCAAAATACTCAATCGATTACAGCGGGTACCGGGTCGTGGTGGTGGTGCTGCTGTTGGCTACCGTTACTGATCGTTACTGATCGTGACTGTGACTACTTGAGCTTGCGCTGTGAAGGCACAGGCGTAATTGTTGCAATTGGCACACTTGACCCAGATGCGGGATGTGTGATCCTTCGTTAGAGTGTTTATTATACAAAAATCTATCGATCATACGCCGGTGAATAGGTCCGCCGGAGAGTACTGCATGTGGTAATGAGAATGTTTTCCCCTCTTCAAAAGCATTGAACTTTGATCCTTGCGCGGTACGTGGCTGATGCTTGATTTGTTGCAATGTATCGTGTCTTGAATTATTTAAAAATACCATTCCCCACGATAGGGATTGGTGGTGGCGGCGGGAACAACCTGATGATCGTACGCTTAATCTCAACCGATCCAATCAGGAACGTTGATTGGATCAGCTTGTTCCACGCTGTGCTGGTGCAATTAATTTCACTCCACCACTGCAGCTCGGATAACCCACTAGCAAATAATTATCCATTAGAAACAAACATATATCACACCCGTACGATCTACTAACAGTTCCTTCAAACACACGATCTGGACATTGAGATGTCAACCATTTGCCTCGTCGAAATAAACTTGTCCGGACAATGGGGACCTCGTAAGTGCGGGACAGTTCAGGACGAATCGAAAGAAATGTCGCAATTTAATTAAGAAATAAATCGCACATTCGACCATTCGCCTCAATCCCGCGATCTGAGCAAGATCTTTAAAGGGAGTCCCCTCCTCCCCCCTCTATACCCTGGCTATGTACGCTGGTGACATCAAGGCGCGATACGACACAGTTCGACGGGCAAAATGGAATCTCGATCGAGCTCTCCACACATCGCGGTGTGCGATTCCAATCGCGCTGGAATGTGAGACCACGGCACGAGATGACCAGCAAACTTCACTCCGCAGCTTGGCAGCGGGCCGAAACCACGGGAAGGATGCCGAAACATAAGTCAAAATGTCAATTTAGTCCGATTTGTTTCGTTTCGGTGCCGATCGCGGTTGAGCGCGCGCGCACTCACTCCCCTTTTCGCTCCGTTTGTCGTGCAGCGCATTCCGCGCGCGTCTTTCGCTCAAACAACGAGTCCGCATTGGAAGTTCGCAATCGGTCGTTCGTTTTGTCGTACGGTCACGGTATGAACTTTTACCGTTTCGTTTTGCCCTCCGGCATCGAATGGGGGGGGGGAGGGGGTGCTTTGGGCGAGTTGCAATTCTTCGCTGCAACACCCACCCAACCATCCAGCGGCTTCCGTTGCGTTTAGTCATGCGCATTTTGAATGTGTGTACATACATACCCTTGGCGATGGGCGGTGAGGCTGACTTTTGGGGAACTCTTTATAGGCGGAGAAGAAGAAGAAGAAGGGATCTTCGATCGGAGCATGCCGAAGATCGGTACTATGTGTGTGCATGCGAGTGCCACTTTCGTTTTATGGACAGATCGACGGACGTGAGTAAGAACTATTGCCAGTTACGAACAGTGGGCTTTCGGTTGAGACATTTATTTGTGGGATTTTGGCTTATTTTTGTACCATTTTTAAAAGAAATCTTAAACTCAACCATTTTCAAGGGAAGATTGCCAGTTTACCACAATATCATAGAACTGGATTGCAAAAGTATTACAACCGCTAACTAAAACTTGTTGCCATTGAAAAGCACCACCTAGTCCACTGTCATGCTCATCCACTTCATCGCGTTGCAATTCCGACAACAACACCGGCCCTTGGAAACGGAATCCACGAAACGTCCGGTCAATATTCCCCTTTCAGCGCCAATAAATATACTCGCAGACAATTGACAGGTCTTCGGTGGCGTACGTACGTACCGGGCATATCAACGTCGGCTGCTGGTGGCAGCAGGAAACGATTTAGCTTTAGTTACGGGTAATTTCAGCACGCGATCAAGTGTCTTCAGCAGCGATCGTATGGGATGGGAGCTGAATCCAGCGTTTGTTGGGCGTTGCGGGACGCTAATGCATCGCTTGCTTTATTGATATTGTAACTTCTGCTCGAGTGGAATTCGAGTAATGATGGTGCAGAAGGTTTTGTAACTAAACGCGAAGAGCTTTTTCTCGGTTGATATTCTGATGAAAATGTTAGAACGTTTTTATGAGGAAGAAGAAGACCTCTTGGAAGTTTGGAATGTTCCCTGTACGTATTGATGATTCAATCAACGGTGTAGTATTGTAAAGCATCTCGATGACCGTTGACGTTTATGTTAAGGATTGCAGACAAGCTCTTCTCATTCAACATTTTAGTCACGTTGCATTCAATCAAAACCCTGCTCAACAACAACTCTGCACAAGCGTTCTAGTCCCGCGTCCTATTTCTGCACACCATAGCCAATCGTTGCACTTTCGCTTCGGTGCGATCGGCAGTAGGCGATAAATGAAAAACGACAACGGTATGGTCCGTTCCAACCATCACCATTGCGAAGGGAACGACCAACCCTTTAGCCACAGAAAGCTATGAACCTTACCGGTGTTGATCGCCTCCCGGCCATTGATCGTGCTCGATCGATCCGAGAGGCGATTAGGCTGATCCGTTGCAACGATATCACGAGCTCCTTTGCTCATCGGGTGGCTGGAGACGTTGGCCGCAGTGCAAAGAGTTTGAAAACGATCCCTGACTGGTAGTTGTCCATCATACGACACCGACGCCTTACGTGCGGCGTAATGCATCTCGGTCGGTATGTGTTTACTACAGCAGAGGCTTTCGACAGAAGAACAGGCTTATGCAATTAGCTTTGGATGGAGTGTTGTACGCTTTTAAACGGTACAAGAAGAGTGGATCATGTCCAGCACGTGCCTTGATCGTTTCAAGAGCGAGAAGGCTTGCTCAGTCTACTTGGCTAGTAGAAAAGATGCGTTCAGATATTCGGATCGTTTGACAAATATAGGTCATTGTATTGATTTGGAAAGGGCTTTTATTCAAAAATATGCACGATTTGTCGTCTCAAGCCATTCACAGCATTCTTTGGACATGTTTTGAGGCTTTGCAATCGATCTCTCTTCCAACACGACTCACGTTAGCGCCTCTGGGCTGTCGAACCTATGGAATAATTGCGCCCATCAGGGCTCAACTACAAGCCTGGAATATTGTGATGGACATTAAGACAAAACACCTTACAACTCTATCGTTTGCAATGAAGACATGTACACGCCTTCGAATTTGGAAAGGGCGCTCCATGTAAGCCCTCCCTTCATGTAGTTCTATGTTCCGCAAAACAGCCCCAACCGTCCAGACCGTCCTGAATGTTTCCTGAATCGAATTAAGACATTACGTCCGTTGTGTTGTGGTCCAAAACATGCGCCGAAACATGGCTCGGACTGTGGCAGGAAGAATGTTTTCCATGGACACATAGCAAACCACATGTAATGTTCGCAACACGTTCAAACAATTCGCAAGGCGAGACAACACGGAATCGTATTCGAACGGTTCGGTTGGGTTTGATGTGGTGTTCCCACAAATTGAAGTACACGGTCCCTGAAATACATCCGCAGAATGCAATTGTTTATGGCCTTAGGGTAGTTTGTCGGGTTCTTTTGCGCTCTTGTAGACTAGAGTAGAGGTTCTAATTGAGTGACGACAGGTTTGGTACGTGCTGTCTATTTTAAAATGGGACATTTGAGGTCACATATTTAAAGACTGCAAAAATATAGACAGAAACGTTCAAAGTTTGCCATGTGGTTTGGTTTTAGTGTGGATTTAATAATGAGGCACAACCGGTCAAACTTCATATTTCACAATTTCTTAAATTTTCATAACTCCACATATCGTACGTTCAAGCTTAAATGCAATGTAATAATATTTTTTACAGTCCATTTTTGTGTACAGAAAGTTGACTCGTTGTGATTGGATGTATATGACCTTTATCGACACAGCTCCTTGGAATTGTTGTAAATTCTTCTAGCTAACCCTGCATTTTGCAAGGCAATCCTCAACATCGATACATTTCATTCACCTCTCTGCTCACACCGGAAGACGTCCCTCACGCAAATGCAGCGACAGCATCCAGCGATAGCGTGCGTGAATTTAAATGAACCCTTGCTCACGCATTCGTTTACCGACGCTTCGCTCGAACTGGGTCACGAAGCCAGCTTGACGGCATGATAACGATCGATCCCTCCGGGGAGCAAACGCGACATTAGACCTACGGGCCATCGCTGGCCCGCTCGGGAAGATTAAACATGCGGCCCCAAACGCAGTGGAAGATTTATTCCTGCGTTCGCCGATCGTCCGGACCGATCGATTTACTATTGAAGTGTCCGTTCCGACGGGATTTAGTTTATGATGGATAATGCACCCTGCGGAATGCTTTTGATTTCGATCGGCCATCTGGCCTGGCAGTTATTTGACAAAGGCCATCCCATCCCGTTGTACCGTTCCCTGCCCATGAACGGCGCATGACTGACGCGAATCGACATAATTGCAAACAAATTAAGTAATCACGCGCTACAGCTGCCCTTAAGCTGGTAAACATGAGCTATCCATGCGTTTCGATCGAGATGTAGCGTGTGCGGGAAGATTAATCTCTGCTGCGCCAAAGGGAGGCGATACCGAGGCGTGTGATAAATGCATCGAATTATTTTGTTTATAATTTAACGGTCAGCCAATTTGCTTAATCAAAAGCAGCGAAGCTTAAATTAAAGAGGAAGCGAATTGAAAGACTCTTCATGTACAACACATTTCTTCGTCCACGGACCTATGAGGGTGCGGTAGCTAGCCTAATAATAGACGCCTGTTCACCCACTAAGCAGAGTCCTGTTTGCGTTACGCTAAGATACGACTTAACCTTGCGCTGCACTCCGTCTACACACAATAAATTCAGAACAAAACGACGCCTTGCGTTTTCTGAACGCGCATTTACACCGGCTCGCGTTGCTTCTAGCTCTAAAATTAGTACCTCACCACTAGAGCCACGAGGTGCACATCGGCGCTGGTGTAACCGGCCACGGGAGCAACTAATCGGCACGGCACAATCTAATTTATCAGAATCGAATTAACAAAACTAGCTCATTCGGTTGATGGGAAAATTATAAGCATTTTTCTCCCGGCTCGTTTATCGCGTTCGCGTAGCGCTATTGGCGTGTTACGATCGGTGCCGTTCATGCAAGGTTGCACACCTTTTGGTGTGCCGGCATCCGTCCATAGTGATTATAGATGCCCTAAGTCAGGAATGCAATATTTTGCTGCCAGGAACATAATAAGTGGACGATCGATAATCGGCTTTGGAGGAATAGGAGCGGAATGCTCAAGGGGGTTTCCATTGAAGACTATAAAATAGAAACGGCACTTGTCTGATAATGGGCTCGAAAGAGTTTACCAACTGGGTAGAGCCGCAACATCCAGAAGACAAAGAATTGACGACATGTTTTGAAATATTATCTAAAATATGAAAAAGTCCACACTAAATTCAGGGGAATCATATAATTTTCTCCTAGGCAATCATTCCAAGAAAATCAAACATTTCTATTAAATCAAACATCCTTAAAAATCTGCAAAAGATATTTTATCTTGATAGATTACAACCTGATTTTGGTGCAAGTTCCCCAACGCATTACCTATTCTCCAATCCATTTACTTTAGCGTGCCCTTTTCGTGCTGGACCGATAATTATGCAGCACCTAGAACTCACGGCTTGGTTAAGCTCCCGTTTCAAATACCACATGAACACACATTCAACTGCAGGTGGGTACACCACCACCGGTCAAGCTGTTCTTCCAAAGGAGCCTCCGCTCATTTGGGTTAGTTGCCCCCGGGTGCTCAAACACAAATAATTAAAGACCCACCACGTGCTGCTCCACCGGCTTGCACCAGCTTCGCTCGGGGTTGTCTTCGGTCGTGTTAAATTACCCAGTCACTGAGATAGATCACCGCGCCAGTCCTAGGATCAGCAGCCGCGCGGTTGATGCGTCGACCACGAAATGACCGGGCCTTGGTTTCTACAAAACGACGTTAACTGATGGCGATGTTTGCTGATCACGACAGCCATACATACCGTGCTACCGTGCTGGTAGCAGTGCTTGTGGTTGTCAGTGAGAGCTGCCCCGGTTCTCGGTGATGTTGACGGCATGTTTGACGTGGTCCTCGAGAGTTACCGAACCGAACTGCCTGGCCAGATAAGATCACTTCGGGTCCGAAAACAAATCCATCCAATCCATCGTCCGACAACAGAGATCTTCGCCAGCATAACGACGCATTTTCTCCGACGACACGATCACGATCGCGTTCACTCTCGCCAAGGTTTGAAACTGATCGATTTGGCCAGCAGAAAGGTGACACAAACTGTCGTCTTATTAGCGGAGCAAATAATCCACCCTCACATGGATCCTTTATCTAACGCTAATGGATTACAAAACACATCAGCCCAACTCTTATCGCACTGATCATGTGACTCTCACCCAAAGCCACCAACATGATACGCGCTACAAATCAATGAAACTCTATCCTCCCAGAATGCTGCCAAGAGTAATTAGTCATCTGCTCTATTCTCGGCCCGGTACACTGAATGTCTCGGGCCGAGTCTCGGGTCTGATTTATGAATTATGTTTCACCGAGTGCATATGATCTGCATTCCGTTCAGTGCTCACTGTTCTGGTTGCAAAGACGGTAGATAATCTGCCAGATCGTAAGCCTCGGACTAGTTTGCAATCTATAAATGATCATTCTAAGTGTCGGCGGGCGGCAACTTCAAACCGGCAGCTACAACTGCACGAACACAGCGTGTTCCTGCCCTCCTCGTCTACCCAGCGATCATCACGAACGATTGGCTGGTGATCATGTTCAAGGCTCTTTTCCTCCAGCACTGGTTGATATTGGCCCGCAATGTGCATTCCGAGCGTCTTCCAGACGCTCCAGCGACAAAAGATTCACGTTCATGTATGATCCATTTTTCATGAATTCTATGTTTTCACTCTCCGTACCCTTCCTATTTCCAATGCGGCCAGTGTGTCTTGTGCCGCGACGAATCCTAACGCCATCGCCGCAGACCACACATGGAGCGCCATGCGGCTGCCCTCGTCCGTTGCTCGTCTCGAAGAATCATAAAATTGTAAAACATTTCTCCCGGATCGTACCGATGCAAATCAGCTGGATGGGTATCTGGGTGAGTGCGAGAGGCGTTGACTCCATCAACAAATCACGAGCCACCTGGAAGATAACCCGACGCGAGCCATCTTCTTCGTGCTGCTCCCTACCGTCGCTCCGCTTTCCGCTCCTGCTCTTGTGTCCGTTTGATGATCTTTGCCGATTATCTTCCGCGATCAAATCGATGAGCTGTAACCGGAGTCGTTTGATTGAGCTGCGGACATGATTCCGAGCCCTCCGTCGATGCGTTGAAGGGGCCAATCGAATTTATTGCCAGCGCGAATCGATCCGCGTCGAATGGTTGTTGCAGGGTGCAGACGACTTACATGCATACAAATTGATACGATACAGCCGTGGACATCGAACGCTAGTTTATGGAGCTGTTCACATGTTGAGCGTGTAATTTAGGACCTTCTGTGTGGATCTGAGATGGAGCTGAGTTGGTTTGTATGCTTGTGTGGATACAACTAAGTTCATGTTGCCCTAGATCAGGGAAGAAATCATCACAAGACATTGCGAAGACCAAGGAGTCATTTGACCAAACAAAATTAAAACTCGCACAACTCAGAACGCACAATGAGTCACCACGTGTTCTGGAGGGAAGTGATTAATGACACCCAAGACCTCCACTCCTTGTCCTCGTGGCTCGCCAGAAAACAGGCGCTAGGAAACGATGTACATGCTTTATTTGCTTGTTTCAGCAGTCGATCGACGCCTCTGTGTCTGAACACAACTCGGCCCACACTCGTCCACCGCAAGACGGCAAGACCAGCGTACGTCTCACAAGTCGGTAGTAATTAAATTTAAAAGCATTATGTAACTGTCTGCGTCTAGGCGCTAAGTGCGTCAGGCTCACCGTCCCCGCGTACATCAGCGCGTATGATTTATTGGCTCGCGTCGAAAGGATCGGGTACGGTACGGCACTGGCCACGTGTTTCGCGGTAACCCGATCGATCGACAACGTTTCAGAACGCAGGCGTCAAAGTTCTCGGTCGATTGACATTCGAGAAGAGTGAGTGAGCGGGCGCGAGCGCGTGCGAGACCACCAAGATAAACGCTTGTAATGGCAAATTGCTAACATTATTCAAATAGTGTACAGCAATGGTGTATTCTTACAGTGACCAGACATAAATGTCATGATATTTTGTTTTGATTGATTTTGGAGATGAAGGTCACTTTGTAATATGTTTGTAGGATAATTTTTGATCTGTGCAGTTTCTGTAGCTTTTTTGCAATCCGAATTTTAGACTATTTTATTAAACTTTGAGCCCTATCTGTAAGGATTCTCAGTTTTCTTTTCAAACTGCATCTACTTTCTTTTTCAATTTATGCTGGTAGAGTTACAAAGTCAATAGAAGTCACGATTTTTAATACAAATTGTAATTGAACTCCGGCTGGTACTTACCTTGCCCAACTCGTAGTGCCCTTCGAGATCACGAACAAATCGTTAATTGCAACGGTCCATTCCCAGCTTCCTCTAAAAGCGTTAAGTTCACCGGCAACCAAACTACCACTGGGTCGAAGGATCACTTAATCAGTGACGATAAATTGTTGCATTGAAAGCCATCAGACCGGCAGTGCAACGACTGCGCCAGAAGATCTTCTGGCAGGCCTTTTCTACGCTCCGTTCTGTAATTACAACTCGACGGTTGTGGGCTGTGACCATGATGCTTCGATCCTTCCCACTTTTGCCGGACGATTGAGTCTGATTTATGTTTGTAGATTCCGAGGGGAAGCTACGATCGTCTGTCGATCGATCCATTACAGGCGCCGCTAAATAGGCTTTAGCGTGTTTGGCGAGGTTCAATGCGGAATGATAGTTGTTTTGTGCATTTGTGGTATCAATTAATTTATTGATCATTTTTGACGTTATGTTGAGCTGAAGTTTTACTTTGCCGATGTCGTGATGTCTCGTTAGGGACATGTTCATAGCATCAGACAAGTTGAAACAACAGTTAAGCTTGCTGAAGCAGACACTTGTAAACATCATCTTAAACTACCTCAAAACAACTTAAGAATAATTTGACTATAATAACATTTTCCAAACCACTTTGGCCTCAATACCCCAAACCAGCCCTTACTTAATTTCATTCAATTTAATAATCCACCATCTATCAAGCTTGCTTGCTGTACAGTTTATGGTGCTTATATCCTTAACCCTACAGCGACTGATATTAAATCATTTGTTTGCATAAATAGAGCCCCGCCCAGGGCGCACCGAACACTAATGGCAGCACAATTTGACGTTGCCGCAGTTACTGAAGTAGATCGCCGGTGTTTATTTTTCCGACCACTCTCCAAACCACCGCTGCAGCCTACGCGACCGTCAAGCAACGCGATTCAATTACATTGTTGCAGTAAAATCGGTGTCTGACGGTGTGTTTCATTTTCATATTTATAACATTAAGTCACTCTCGCCATGCTGGCATTTTGATCTTTCCTATCGTTCTGTCCTGCTCCGTCGATTAGATTGTGCTTAAGTTGAAGGCATAGTTAATGGTTCCCGAATCAAACGCATTAACACCACCATCATCCGCGACGACTTCTCACCTTAAGAGCACCCATTGAATACACCATGTACCTCCACACTTCCTTTCGGGTAGGTATGTTTGTGCCACAGCGTTTAGTCATTCCACATGAATTATGTTAGCAATTTGCCATTACAAGCGTTTATCTTGGTGGTCTCGCACGCGCTTGCGCCCGCTCGCTCACTCTTCTCGAATGTCAATCGACCGAGAACTTTGACGCCTGCGTTCTGAAACGTTGTCGATCGATCGGGTTACCGCGAAATACGTGGCCAGTGCCGTACCGTACCCGATCCTTTCGACGCGAGTCAATAAATCATACGCGCTGATGTACGCGGGGACGGTGAGCCTGACGCACTTAGCGCCTAGACGCAGACAGATACATAATGCTTTTAAATTTAATTACTACCGACTTGTGAGACGTACGGTGGTCTTGCCGTCTTGCGGTGGACGAGTGTGGGCCGAGCTGTGTTCAGACACAGAGGCGTCGATCGACTGCTGAAACAAGCAAATAAAGCATGTACATCGTTTCCTAGCGCCTGTTTTCTGGCGAGCCACGAGGACAAGGAGTGGAGGTCTTGGGTGTCATTAATCACTTCCCTCCAGAACACGTGGTGACTCATTGTGCGTTCTGAGTTGTGTGAGTTTTAATTTTGTTTGGTCAAATGATTCCTTGGTCTTCGCAATGTCTTGTGATGATTTCTTCCCTGATCTAGGACAACATGAACTTAGTTGCATCCACACAAGCATACACACCAACTCCGCTCCATCTCAGATCCACACAGAAGGTCCTAAATTACACGCTCAACATGTGAACAGCTCCATAAACTAGCGTTCGATGTCCACGGCTGTATCGTATCAATTTGTATGCATGTAAGTCGTCTGCACCCTGCAACAACCATTCGACGCGGATCGATTCGCGCTGGCAATAAATTCGATTGGCCCCTTCAACGCATCGACGGAGGGCTCGGAATCATGTCCGCAGCTCAATCAAACGACTCCGGTTACAGCTCATCGATTTGATCGCGGAAGATAATCGGCAAAGATCATCAAACGGACACAAGAGCAGGAGCGGAAAGCGGAGCGACGGTAGGGAGCAGCACGAAGAAGATGGCTCGCGTCGGGTTATCTTCCAGGTGGCTCGTGATTTGTTGATGGAGTCAACGCCTCTCGCACTCACCCAGATACCCATCCAGCTGATTTGCATCGGTACGATCCGGGAGAAATGTTTTACAATTTTATGATTCTTCGAGACGAGCAACGGACGAGGGCAGCCGCATGGCGCTCCATGTGTGGTCTGCGGCGATGGCGTTAGGATTCGTCGCGGCACAAGACACACTGGCCGCATTGGAAATAGGAAGGGTACGGAGAGTGAAAACATAGAATTCATGAAAAATGGATCATACATGAACGTGAATCTTTTGTCGCTGGAGCGTCTGGAAGACGCTCGGAATGCACATTGAGGGCCAATATCAGCCAGTGCTGGAGGAAAAGAGCCTTGAACATGATCACCAGCCAATCGTTCGTGATGATCGCTGGGTAGACGAAGGGGGGCAGGAACACGCTGTGTTCGTGCAGTTGTAGCTGCCGGTTTGAAGTTGCCGCCCGCCGACACTTAGAATGATCATTTATAGATTGCAAACTAGTCCGAGGCTTACGATCTGGCAGATTATCTACCGTCTTTGCAACCAGAACAGTGAGCACTGAACGGAATGCAGATCATATGCACTCGGTGAAACATAATTCATAAATCAGACCCGAGACTCGGCCCGAGACATTCAGTGTACCGGGCCGAGAATAGAGCAGATGACTAATTACTCTTGGCAGCATTCTGGGAGGATAGAGTTTCATTGATTTGTAGCGCGTATCATGTTGGTGACTTTGGGTGAGAGTCATATGATCATTGCGATAAGAGTTGGGCTGATGTGTTTTGTAATCCATTAGCGTTAGATAAAGAATCCATGTGAGGGTGGATTATTTGCTCCGCTAATAAGACGACAGTTTGTGTCACCTTTCTGCTGGCCGAATCGATCAGTTTCAAATCTTGGCGAGAGTGAACGCGATCGTGATCGTGTCGTCGGAGAAACGCGTCGTTATGCTGGCGAAGATCTCTGTTGTCGGACGATGGATTGGATGGATTTGTTTTCGGACCCAAAGTGATTTTATCTGGCCAGGCAGTTCGGTTCGGTAACTCTCGAGGACCACGTCAAACATGCCGTCAACATCACCGAGAACCGGGGCAGCTCTCACTGACAACCACAAGCACTGCTACCAGCACGGTAGCACGGTATGTATGGCTGTCGTGATCAGCAAACATCGCCATCAGTTAACGTCGTTTTGTAGAAACCAAGGCCCGGTCATTTCGTGGTCGACGCATCAACCGCGCGGCTGCTGATCCTAGGACTGGCGCGGTGATCTATCTCAGTGACTGGGTAATTTAACACGACCGAAGACAACCCCGAGCGAAGCTGGTGCAAGCCGGTGGAGCAGCACGTGGTGGGTCTTTAATTATTTGTGTTTGAGCACCCGGGGGCAACTAACCCAAATGAGCGGAGGCTCCTTTGGAAGAACAGGTTGAGCGGTGGTGGTGTACCCACCTGCAGTTGAATGTGTGTTCATGAGGTATTTGAAACGGGAGCTAAACCAAGCCGTGAGTTCTAGGTGCTGCATAATTATCGATTTTTAGCCACTTCAAATTTTACTTCAAGCAAAGGATCGTTATCACTGTTTAATTTTAGATTTAAATGAGTGGAAAAATAATATAATTTAGTAGTCAATCACTTTAGTCCTAAAATTTTTTACGTTATGTTTTATTTTTTATTTACTCGTTTCCTTTTCATTTGTTCTGTTTTTTGTTTCAACATATTTTAAATTTTAAAATTGTCCTAACAAAACATGAACAGCAATTTTCAAATGATTAATGCATGTAATTCCATTTTTAAATGTATATAGCATGTAATTCCAAACTTTTGATCATAAGAACCTGGGAGCTATCGTGCAGAAGTTATTTGAGAGTATAAATATTCCCGCCAATTAGTATTTGGAAAGTGACCAAAGACTAAGCCGCCTAAAGCCATAACTAAATCCAATGACGCTTAATCCATTCGATTCATTTCAGATGCAGTGTTGTCTCGCCTTGCGAATTGTTTGAACGTGTTGCGAACATTACATGTGGTTTGCTATGGTCCGAGCCATGTTTCGGCGTATGTTTTGGACCACAACACAACGGACGTAATGTCTTAATTCGATTCATGTCGGTCTGGACGGTTGGGGCTGTTCCACGGAACATAGAGTTACATGAAGGAAGGGTTTGCATGAAGCGCCCTTTCCAAATTCGAAGGCGTGTACATTCCTCATGACAAGCAATAGAGTTGTAAGGTGTTTTGTCTTAATGTCCATCACAATATTCCAGGCTTGTAGTTGAGCCCTGATGGGCGCAATTATTCCACAGGTTCCACAGCCCGGAGGCGCTAACGTGAGTCGTGTTGGAAGAGAGATCGAATGCAATGCCTCAAAACATGTCCAAAGAATGCTGTGAACGCCTTAAGACAACAAATCGTGGATATTTTTGAATAAAATACCTTTCCAAATCAATACAATGACCTATATTTGTCAAACGTTTCGAATATCTGAACGCATCTTTTCTACTTGCCAAGTAGGCTGAGCAAGCCTTCTCGCTCTTGAAACGATCAAGGCACGTGCTGGACATGATCCACGCTTCTTGTACCGTTTAAAAGCGTACAACACTCCATCCAAAGCTAATTGCATAAGCCTGTTCTTCTGTCGAAAGCCTCTGCTGTAGTAAACACATACCGACCGAGATGCATTACGCCGCACGTAAGGCGTCGGTGTCGTATGATGGACAACTACCAGTCAGGGATCGTTTTCAAACTCTTTGCACTGCGGCCAACGTCTCCAGCCACCCGATGAGCAAAGGAGCTCCTGATATCGTTGCAACGGATCAGCCTAATCGCCTCTCGGATCGATCGAGCACGATCAATGGCCGGGAGGCGATCAACACCGGGAAGGTTCATAGCTTTCTGTGGATTGGTCGTTCCTTTTGCAATGGTGATGGTTGGAACGGACCATACCGTTGTCGTTTTTCATTTATCGCCTACTGCCGATCGCACCAAAGCGAAAGTGCAACGATTGGCTATGGTGTGCAGAAAAGGAACACGAGTTAAGTATTCTTATGAAGATTAAAATAGTGCGACATGACTGCTACGAAGATCATAAGACGAATTGATTCTGACGAATTTCAGCAAACTTTATTTCACTTTATAAGAAACGATTTGATGAATAGGTTGATTTAAATAATTGTGAAGTTTATGGAACAAAAGTAGTTATAAATATTCTGCAATCTCACAACATCTACCGATACAAACCGAATGTCTTCAAATCACGAACATGCCAATGCAAAAAAATAAGCTCAATCCGTTCAATTAGTTTACAACTGTCAATTTCCTCGCTCGCGTTGTTGATCGAGGTTTGCATTCCAGCACGTTTTACTTTCAATCGCCCACTGTGCGATCGAAGACGCTGTGAGATCGTGAATTGTTCACGGGCACCGAACCCACCTCACTGTCGATTTTATTGTGCCTTGGCTCGGCAGATCCCATGCGGAAAGTCGATCAATTTCAATTTTAATAGGATTCTGTCGAAATATAAGCTGCACATACTTCAACTTCATGATTTCGCTGAGTTTTATTTAGTAATATAGGAGGGGAAAAAATTGAGTTTCATTAAAATGTTGATCTATTGTTTACCGAAGCTATTTGATTGGTTTGCATGTTTATATGTAAATAATTCCCGCCTTCCATGCTTCGAACCTCTTGAACGCGCGCATGAACAAATCGCAACAGAAGTCACACACACACACACACGACATTCGTCAAGGTACAGCTACCCCGGGGGCATAAGGCAACTGGAAAAGATCACACACCGTAAGAAGATTGACAAAACGTACTTCAATGCAAACTCCTACGCACGTTGAATATACAGAATGCAGCAGCACAACAAACGACGCGATCGACACCGAAACAAATCGTACAAAATTGACATTTTGACTTACGTTTCGGAGCTGTTGCTGCCTTTTGCGTTTCTCCCTATGCTTGTGGAAACAGCGAACAAAGCGACGCTATTCCAACGGACATCTTGTGTCGTGGTTACCCTTCAAGATATCGCAAAACACTTTGAAAATAATCCAATTGTAACCTGCATCCTGTCTGGAAAATCGGAAGCTTTTGAAGCAGTTGAAACATACGAAGCAGATGTTTAGTTTTCTTTATAAGACTGTAAATAAACAATTTTCCTTTTAATTCCAAAATTCAGCAATTACTTTTTTTGGCTAATTCCTGTTATAATTGTAAAGATCATATTTTATATATTTAATAAACCATCGTTTGTTGAAGGTGTTCACAGAAAGCATTATCATACATAAATGTTTTCTGAAAACTTAATTTAGGCTCTTAACGTTACCTTTTGCCCTTTTAAATTTCCCTTTACTAATTCTAAGGGCAAATTTCCCTTTACCGTTCCTAAAACTCAGCATTTCCTTTTTTGTCAATTATAACACAACGCTGCTTCCACACACAGTTCCATTGGCTTTAATCGAAAACCCAAACCATTCTAAAAACCGATCACATCTCTCACTTCTCCAGCTTTACACCGGGTACCAGAGACCCTATTGACCAAACCACTTTATTGGCAATCGAAATACCGAAACATAAAGTGCAATGCGGCAATGCAGAAGGCATCAGGTTGATCGAATTGACCTTACCCTCCCAGCCAAAGGGTGTGTGTCTGTGTGTGTGCGCGCTTGTCTCCACCGTCGGGAATCGTGCCACCATTAGGCAAGATAATGAGAATGCCTGCCCAATATTTTCCAACGCTCGTCTCGTTACCCGAGGCCTTGCCTTCTTCGGATAAGGCTGGGGAGATGTATTCGCGCTACGCTCGAACGGACACTCCCAAATTCGGTGTTGCAAAAATGTTTGCGACCCATCGTTACGCTGTCCAGGACGTGTGCGGGTGCGTTCGGGCGGCCGCACGATTCACGCTAATATCTGGCAATAGATCTGCATTCCACGGGAGCAACACAATAGGCGCAGTCTGGTCTGGAACGAGATGCATTCAGGCTTTCGATTCGATTGGGCCAAATTACCAGTAGAGCGAGCCATCGCGGAGAGCTGATACGATGTACAAAACGGTTTGCTTGGGCGTAGTGGGGCTTGTTTCATGTTCATGAAATGGAGGGTGGACTGCAATGAGATGTTTTGCAGATTGAGGATTTTCTTTGTGCGTTTTGCGCTTATCGCTTTGTGCTGGAGGGGTAACTCCTAAAACGAAGAACTCGACCAACCCAAAAGGCACGTTATTGCGTTGGATCATTTAAATACTTTGTATTCGTCGGGGACACGTAATAATGGAGCTATAAAGTGCCTTAATTGTAACACATATGACACATCCAAAAGCACTTTAACGTATAGCACCTTAGAACACCTTAGAACAACCAAGCGCCAACAACAAAAACATACGCAAATACTTTCATATTAAACCACCGAGACAATGAACGTGAAATGTGTGTCAAGCATGTATTAATCGGCCTGTACTTAAGTGCCAGTTTGACATTCCAACTGACAGAAAGTTCCTCAACTCAATCCCCAGATGTCAGTAGACGATAAATCTATCCCGCTTGCACCGATTATTGGCGACATGTGGTGCGAGAACCTACAAGCCCACGCAATAGCAACCACGTGGTTCTTTGTGGCTGAGGTCCATTGGGCATCACATTTCCATTCTACGTGCCAGCAGGAGTGGACGAAGGCGTTCCTACAGCTACACACGTCCGTTATCGCGCGTCAGTCATTCCGTTTCTTCAGAAGCTCACGTTTTCCACCTCTACTCCCGAGTCTCTTAGTGGGGATCCCTGCATCGCGAGACCTTAGCTCACGAGAGCTCGATGACAGAAATACGATTATTCCTGATGCCCGATCCAGGCGCCACGTCGAACATTTCTGTAGCCTCGTGTGCTGTTGATTTTCATAATTTTCAATCTGTATGTACAGACTCGCGCGGGATAAAGAGCGCGCGTGGGCTTTTGTCTGGTGAGTGGTACCAGTCATCATCGGAGGAACGATTTATGCTATTGATGTCCGGTTATGCAATAAAGTTGTCCGCGGAGGGAGCAAAGTGTTTACCGTTTGCTTGCAAAATTTGTCTGGTATGTCTGGAAAAGGCTCAAGAAGGACGCATCGCAGCACCATCGAAAAGAGATAGAGTGTGATCCCGGCAGGGGTAAGGAATATCTAATCCCGCAAAGCCACATGTCGCTGCTGTCAAATTACGATCGGTGAGTGTCGCCCTCGGGATCACCTTAATGACCCGCTCGATAGCCATCGTCTGGGGACGGCTAATGAATAATCGATGGCGTTAAGATAATCCCATATATGAGATCATTCGCGTCAACCCGGCAGCTTGTTTGCTTTGGTCGTTTATCCCCGGGAAATCGGCTGCATCAAAACACCCAAACGCCTCTCACTTGCTCCGTTCCAGGAGGCACCTTCTCGACCGTCGGATGACAAGTGTGATTGTCACTGTTTTACAGTGCCGCCGACACTATCTGGTGTGATCTGGTGCTATCGTTCGGCAGCGTGTGTGGAGTGTTAATCTCCAGGCATCATTCGAGGCGGACGCCGGGGTTTGGATGCCTTTCGAACAGCATTTCTCCACAGTGGGCTGTGGCTTGTGTTAACCGATCGTGTCGGTCAAAGCTTACTATTTTAGACATTTCCTGCGGCACTAGCGTGTGCATTCCAGCGGGGTGGAACTCGTGAGCTGCCGGTTTTGGGCTCGACATGGGTAGAAACTTTCCACAAATGGGTCTTGGCGCTCGCATGCACACATGTTCTACGCTTTCGGAGCGAAGCCCATGCCCGATCTTCTTTAACCACCAGCAATCTATACTCGGAAAGTAGGTGCAGACTGCGATACAATGGCCCCCGGTTGCTAAATGTGAAATCGATAGGCGTGAACTATAAATCATTACGCTTTCGGTGAACATCTATGAATCTTCAAGGTGTCGTGTTTTATGGCACACTATTCAATTTATGAAATTATTTGGTTCACTGGATGCATTCAGACACTTTCAAATGACACTTTGTTGCTATTTAACGAAATTGTTCGTGCGCTTCTATAAAGTTGTTTTTAGCAAAAATATAGCCTAAATGTGCCGTTCTTGAAAAGGTTGAATTATTGCTTCATAAAGTAGCTTAGTTTTACTTTTCAGATGCCCCTTAAAGGCATGGGGATGGCATCTTTCTGCACCTGAAACGGTAGGACCTGCCAGTGGAAGGTGTGAAAACATCATTCGATATTATTTATAGCCCTTTGCGCCGTGAATAATGGCACTCGGTGCGGTGAATGAAGCCTTTAGGAATGGTTGTTTTCCATAAACATACAAACATGTTTATGCATAGTGATTGTTCGAGTGCGTAACGTTGCCATGCTGCAGCGATGCAATCCATATATCATGAAAGCAAGGTGCTCTGCTTTACGCTCCTGTTCTTGCTGTGCCGCTTGGGTATAAAAAAGGTTATATCGCCCTTCTGTAGCTTCTGTAGTAGCTTCTGGAAACGGTGTAATGAGATGCAAGTACACTCTTATACGTGTGCTTAGTGCCTTATTCAGATGGAAAGTGGCTAAGGTGAATGGACGATATCTGCCACTTGCTGCTCGCACAAGTAAAACAGGTTAATGTTATTAGATATCGAACGTTAAGCGTTCTGCGCTGTGAGTAGTTTAACGCATTGTACTATCATTGCCAAAATTTGATTAAATAAATTGCTTAAAGGAACTAATTACGATTACCTCTAGGATGATTTAAGGAACTTATATCATAAATTTATTTAGTTTTCCTTACCATCCTTTTGGTTGAAAGTTTTAAAATGCATCACATAAACATGTAAAACCATAGAAAAGCAACTGGTCTAATATTTTAATGCGTCAAGAAACAATCTAAATGCCATATTTTCCATTACAAATTATGTAGGATATTATTCAATAAATACCTTGGAACATATTTTGTTCGTTGTTTATTGCAATCAAACAGTTTTAAACATGGTTCGACAATATGATACAATAATATCATTTTCTTTTCATGAACACTACGTCCTCTGAGTACGCTTGAGAAAAACAACTTCTCGAAACAAAACGGATATCCGCTTTTACTTATCATCCGATCTCTGATATTTCCAGGAAACTGCGTTGTTAATAAGCTGCACGTTGTCTCTGGGCGTAGCAATACTAATCCTATGCCATTGAAAGTCAATGCAACAGAGCTTTACAGTGCCAACCGTATCCATGTGAACACCATTGAAAGCTGCTAATGAATTCATCACATCACCAAGATCGCTACGACATACACAACCCTTTCCGACTGCTGTTTGACCCGTCTCGATCGCAAAGCACCTTTTGAAGTAGCGTGACAATCAGTTTCCTCGCCCCACTAAATCACCGTAACAAAGACCCCCATAGCCAACCCTTTGCAGGAAGTTTCCAATCTGGAGCGAACACGGCTTCGACTTCGACGGAACATGGAGCGATCAGCTGGCGCAAATAAAACGACAAGCGCATATCAGCACTGCGCCAAGACAAGAGGTCGCGTGTAAGGAAGCCGACCAACATAAATAATAATTAAATAAGTAATCAATTAGTGCGCGTGAACGCGTCCGGACACTACCACGGCACTGACACCACCGCCGCACACTGGACGTCCGGCGTGACGTGTGATTTATTGGATTTTTCAACTCCTGCTCGAAACGTTCGAGTGTGTCTGTATGCCCGAGGGCGTTGAAATGTACCTCACCTGGATGACTAAAACGCAGCGACATTTCCCGCGCAAGCATAATCGCACAGCACCACAGCAAGAACTCGCAACAACAACTGCGAGCGGGGTAGGAAAAACGCGATCTCTGCTGTTCCGCTGGGACGTGGCGTGCCGTGAGCGATAGATTTATAGTGAGGGTGATTAATTCGTGAGTGGAGTGTAATTTATCGTTACCCAAACTTGGTGCCGTGATCTTGTGCGCGCGAGGGGGCCCCGAGCTGTATCTGTTTCTAAAACATTCGTTCGGATTAATTGCATTATTGGTTTTCCGAGGTCTCGAGCAAGGAAAAGACTCTCGTTTTTCCAAAATCTGTTCAAAACACTTTGGCAGTAGTTATATGCTGCGATAAGTGATGAAAACTGCACAAAAGTCGATTGCCAGCCATTCGTTTGGAGCATTTTAATGGCCATGGATGTGAAATAATGCGATATTAATTTGGAGTAAGCACGAAGGACTCATTCCAGCAATTGATATTCTCATCGCTCATAATGACACCAAATACCCAAACAATCTGCAATAATCGGCTTTATGGATCGAGTTTTATCATATTTGACTCAAGCAGGAGCTCAGGCGAGTGAGATCGAGTGAACGAGTCCTTAGCAGAAAATGAAGGAATGTTGAACTGCAGCACCATTGAGCTTCTTTATCTTTTCCAGTAGACTATCTCTTGCTACCTTCGATAATTAAAAGATCAATTATTTTGAATAGAGGTGATCTATTCATAGTACGGTCGGAGGTTTCCTAACAAGAACCTTGGCTATTCAAACAGTTTCTGATCAGCCAACGATGAATTGGAATCCATTTTATACACTGCGGGTGATTTCCAAGTACCTCCCAGTTCGCTATGACCAGGAATGTTGATGCAATCGATCCGTTCCCCAAGGAGATCGGTCTCCAGGGAGTTAAGCCATTAGATTTATTAGCTTATTGATTTATTTATTCATTCTGTCCACACCATATGGAAGCCCGTAGTGTTCACCGTGCCAATCTCCTCCCGGGGACCTCACGGAGAGTCATTGGCGAAGAATTTGCGAGCACTGCGCCCGAAAGCCCCACAATTGAATAAAGTCATGAGTCTACCCCGAGGCGTTCCAATAATCTCTCCATTCGCAAATTGGCCATCGAGACGAGGAGGCTAGAATCAATCGGGCTGACCGCTCCTATGTCGCTGTGTAATGGGATCACATCATTGCCTTTTCGGTGCGACGTGTACATTACGGTTTTGATTTATTGGGACAGTTACATCCATTAAACGGACTACAACAACTCGTTTGGCACGGTTGGAGCTACGGCGAAAGAAGGCCAACATGCATTTGCATAAAGTGATAGCACCGGTTATGGATGCATCTCAGCAGCATATCGTATCTGCATTTCTCCTTTGAGTCGGATGATATCGGTAAGAAGAAGGTCCAAGTAAATTTGCATATGGAAACGCTAAACGGAATTGTTTTGCTGAGCTGCATTCGGTCAGCGATGGATCGTTGACAAATTTGAAGCAAGAAAAAAGTCACTGCATACTCCTTGTGACATAAAACATTATTCAGAAGCTTATATGACTCTATCAAACACGTTAAATCATGATCACGGCACAGCAGCAGACCATGCTGCTTGCCCCAATAAAATGTACACAGAAGCATTGTTTGTTTTGTCACACACACACAGTCGATCGAGCGCACGATTGATCGTGGTGATGTTATTTATTGTTTTGCTCCACGTCCGAATCGAAAGATCAAAAACACATTTCCGACCAATAAATATCATGACATGTAAGCCACCGACGAGTGCCAGATTGTCCACCCCAGGCAACCCTCCAGCCAAACGGCTCTTGATATAGATCATGTCGGCATTATAAATTACGCCCCGATTGTTTCAGTAATCCATCACACACACAATGTGAGCTCGTGCGGCCAGCGCTGGATTGTGGATGAATATCACTGTCAACCTGGAAGTCCAACTCCACACAATGCTCCAATCTGATCTGCACACTGCGGGAGGGAAAATCGTGAAATTTGTCCTCACCCTCATTAGTCATGGACATTGCCTGTGGTCCGGACTCGGCCCTCTGGTACCTCTCGCATCAGATTTGATGTAGGGCCATATTGGGATCTCCCCGTTACCCTGCGCTAAAAGGCTCTCCTTCTGCCATGCGAACATATTATAAATATTCAAATTATTCAGCCAACGCTTTTAGTCACAATTTTGCACGGAGTAATCGATTGCGATTGTGGAGCTCGATTTGAGAATGGGCCTCGTGGACTCGGTCGGCTGGTCATTGAGTCGACGCCACTGCATCTTCCCCAAAGCCATTTGACCAGCGACATTCGTCCATACACGGGTTATCAGCAAATTGTTTCTGCAAGTATCGACCAAATTGCAAGTATCGACAACAGGGCCGTGCCGGTGTTTGGACGAGGGCCAAAGACCTGCTCACACTAAACGCCACCCATGAGGTCGGTCGGTGACTCCCAGAGGATCGAGACCACACCGGGTGGAATAAGTTTAGTACGAAGCGGCCGTAATCAAGCATTCAGATGCATATTTAAAAATGCTCCGGTTTCGCGTGTACAGAAGCTAGGGCGAGTAGTTAGTTGGCAGTGCGGCGGCAAGCTGGGGGTGCCATGTGCCAGAAGAGCTTTGCCAACCTTTGGAACGTTGGAGAGTACGTGGTTACGGTTGGGAAGTTTACTGACCATAAAATTATGATATGCAAATTTGAGAAATTCTGCACCCGTGTTGGCCCAACTGTACTGCGAGACCTGGGTGATCGTGAGCGATTTCTATCGATAGCTCAGGAAACGCAAAGCCAAACAAAGCTATGGTACGGTACGTGTACCGAAATGGGTTCGAAAATAATTCATTAGTTTATCTTTTCCACACATTCATTCAGAGGATCGCCATGCACGCTTAAAGGTTGGGGAGGGAAACCCTTTGGCTAAACGATTTGCATTACCTTTTAGATCGGCCAGCAGGACAACAACGGCCATTAGAGTCAAACATTTCACCACCCAATGAATCGGTACGGAAAGAGTTATCGATTTTGCGTTTTGTATGGTTAATTTTCTTCCTTTCTTGTTTAAGGCCGTACTATCGATTGTGAGGTACACGGAAGGAAAACAATAAATCAATAAAAACCAAGAAGTCTATTTTTTTGCTTCATTTTTAACGTTTGTTCATAGATTAATGAATGAAATAAGAACACAACAATCAAACACAAGAACTTTGGTAAAAAATTAGTATATAATAATTTTTTTAGATAAATTCATGATTTTTAAGCACATAACGTTTGTTAACATGATCTTTTGAATGAAATTCACTTCCGATGTCAATATACGCAATTATTCATCGAAAAAATATGTAATGCTTGGAATTAGTTTTAAAAATACTTCAACTGGAAAGAAAACTTATTAATATACAAGAACGTGATCCCGAACATTCGAAATTTATAGATTTGAAAACAAAACGCATGAAAGTTATATTAAGTATAGCTATCAGTTATCATAAAATCATAAAATCCTCAACAAAAGTACATTGACAACATGATTTGAGCAAGTTACCAATTTTATTAAATTGATTTTCTTGTAATGTTCTTCAATTGGAATTGGAATTATTCGCTGATAGCTGTATAAAATCTTTTTTTTAACTACGAACATTTGAAACAACATTTTTTTAAATTATCAAAATTTTTTGAGATATAAGGAAGCTCCTCGTACTAGAATTCTATATGATTCCAGTTGTATCCATAACATTACTAATCAGGTTCCAATTGATAATTGCAAAATAAAACAACGCTAATCTCCGTATTCATGGAATGCCATGGAGTTGATCCTTCCTTTCTGCACCGATTACTCAATACCTTCCCTATCGGCCGGATCTTGTCACGATCGGCACACTTAATTGCATTCTCTTCCCTTCTCCCGCATTTCCCGAGTCCACCACAAAGCCAAATAAGTGTCTGTGTGTCTTTGTTTTAATCCAATCCTGAAACTGGAAATACTCGTTGCCCGCTATCACTGCACCGACATCATTCTAAGCAAAACGCGGGAGCAGAAAGAAAATAGCGCTATGCAACACCTGGCCTGCATTGGTACGCCAACTCCAATGGGGTAGAGTTGTTCACCTCCAACACACACACACACAACATATCCGAAGTCATCTAGTTCCACCATTAAAACGAAGCAGAAAAAAAAACTGAGAGCTAACGAGAGTTATGATTTATAAATGCGAATAAATTAAAGATCGTCAGCGAGGATGACAGATAAATTTAACCAGCCGACGACTGTTCGACTCCAGCTTGCAGCTGTCGCAGTCTAGGAAGTGATCATGGACGCTTTCGGCGACTACCGACGTCGTAACCTCTTCGTCACATCAGCGAGCGCGCCAAAAGTTCACCGTTTGCTTGGGGGCCTGCAGCAAAGCACCCTCAGCGATCAATCTGTTTTCTGTTTTCAGTAGTGCAGAAACAGCGAAACCCAAACCGCACGACCATACCCTACGGTGGCTTCAGGATCTGTTGTGGCCGGGGTGTCAAACAGATCGTGCCGTACGGTGCCGACACCGTGAGCAAAAGAATCAATGAATATCTAATTATTCACGCGTTCTCACTGCTGCTCACATTGGGGAAGAGTGTCCTGCGCTTTTGTCTCGTTCTGCAGGTCTGGCACGCTAGCTTAACAAACCGACTGCTGCCGCTACTGGAACGGTATGCGCTCGTCATTCGCAATTTAATTTAAACCGATCATGATTTAGACGCTCTCCGCGGCGTTGTCGTGTCGGTTGCGTCGCAGAGCCGCTGCTGCTGTTGGGTTGAGCTCAGGAAGTCAGCTGGGGAAGCAGCAGCCTTAGCACGAGCCACGAACGCTTGTTCCACTCGAGCCCGGCATGCCGGCATGTCGTTGTACTGGAGCCAAGGCTCGGGTAAAAAGTGGAACAAAGTTTCAATTAATTTAATTCCGAGCTGCACAAATCATGTAATGCCACACTCTATCGGTGCGGTTGGATCATCGAGGAAAATTGAATTATGTGCAGTAAGTGGTATAGCATGCTCTTTGTGTGTGTTGCGGTTCGTGTCTTAAAGCTCCAAGAGGGTGTCGTTCCGGTTGAGATGGATTTTAAACCTTTAAAACGAATCAGCTTCCTGAATAATGAGACATTAGTGTTTTTAATGAATAGTTTCGCTCTGATGTCTTTCCAAACCGCCCAACGTTTGGCAGTTGTCTGGTACGAAACGCACCATAATGGGTCACGTTAAACGGTGAGTATCACTCTCCGGCACAAGACACGCAAACCTTCTTTTCAGCTTAAGCACCTCCGATAATCTTCACGTGACATGAAAGAGGCTTAATTAAAACTAAGCGTTCGGCAGGGCAGGAACTTCAGCCTGCTCCACCACTAAAACCCACCATTGGAATGCAATTTGTCTTCTAGCAGTCGGGCTCTTCTGCACTCTCCTGCCTCGGCAACGACTGTCACTCACGGAATCTGGCGAAGAATCTTTGTTTTTCCGTAAAAAAAAAATAAAACATCACACGTACTGGCGTGTCACACAGTGCAAAACTAGATCCGCGCGCGTGTGAGTGTGCGTTGGCAAATATTTATGGATGCTGTCCACGCACTTGATCTAAGTGAGGTACTCGTTGCGGTGTACGCTAGCGCTAAAGCTGACACTCCAGTGGGCCTGTTTTTTGTTCAAGCGTCCATGCGCTAGCGTTGGTAAAGATCATGCGGTGAAGCTCCCCGGCCAGCGTAATGCGTGAAGGACAGTTTATGGTCATCGCATCTAAAGCATCTCCAGCTGTTGTTTTTATTTTCCTCCAGCGCGCTGCAAGCCTTGCGAAATGACACCCCGTGGCAGAGTTCACGTGTTTTGTGCTTAATTCTTCGTCACATCCCAGTTGGCGAGGGAGAGCGCATCAAATTACCACCCTCGTCCACGTGCTCGGAGCACATCAGCAACGCGCACTGTGCCGTCCTGTCTCGTCTTGGAAGGGTAGTGCCACCTGCTGGGACCAAGCCGCGGACCTGCTGGAGCTAGTATCTGGAACGCCGAAGAGCGCCGTACAGCCCCATAGCCTGACTGATATCAGTTTATCCGGCTCGCGTTTTGCATTCCAGCCCGAGTGAATACCGGTTCCGCGGGGACGTACATGTGAGTCAGATGTGAGTGGTCAGTGTGTACACAAGTGACAACAACGCGGCACCCCAAACGCAGGTGAAAGCCGATGAATTATTTTGGTGGCCACGGGTAAGTAGTGCGAGCGCAAAACAAATTGTAATTTAACACTTCTCGCCCGCGTCCGCCGTGTGAATAATTGCTCTTTATCTGTGTGTCGGAGGCGAAGACGCAAGCTGCAAGATGGTTTGGCTGATTTCCCCGGGGGTGTAGCCCGGGTAAGATCCGGCGCACTGCAAATGCAGTGCAGTGCGCACTCGGCCCGAGTCCGACCAACTGTTATCGCTGTGTTGCGCCGTGTAAAGGCGATCGGCGCGATGTGGACGGTTTTATCGCGCGCTTATCGGATGATAAATTTACAAACAGGGAATGCAGCTACTGTCCGAGGCGGCTTGTTTAGATTGCGATCGGGCCTGTGTTTGACCTTTCGATAGTGTTTGCGGTGCGATAGTGTTTGACTTTGATAGGTGGAAATAATTAAAGATCTTACTGGGATTAACGAAAAGCAGCTTGATCTGAAACGGTTTAACATTGCTGCCTTAGTTAAAGCCGGAATTAAAAATAGAATAATTGAAGTTTTTGTGCAAGATTAGAACCATGTCTAAAACCATGTACTGTTTCTTGATATACGATAATAATTCCTATGAATAATGGCATGAAGCATTCATGCAAAGCAATGTTTGAAATTAACAGACTGTTTTGAACCAAATTATTTTTATGAACCAGTCAATCACAGCGGAATATTAGTACAGCTATTCCCCAATATACACAATTGATCAATGAATTTCCAAGTTTTCAGTGAAATTATAGCTAATTTTTGTATAATTTAGCTTGAAGAAATCAGTTTTAGCCACTAGATTAGTTATTTGCTCTGATTTCAACTGAAGATTACAATGTTTACCTTTTAAAATGGTTTTTGAAATTCAACCAAAAGGACATTATTTTGCATTTCACAATTAATGTGTTAAAATCAGTACAATTTGCTCAAAGAACCTTCAAGCTTAGCATATCGTGTATATCAAGTATGACGTATATCGGGGAATATTCTGTACTACTGGATAGACCAGCTTGACTTCTTCACAAAGGTAGAAAATTATAATTTTTATTATACATAAAGTATTCTTTTACAGCTAGCTCGATTAATGAAATTAACTCGTGCAACACATCCTCGTAGTACATAGATCGATAGAAACTTAAAAACATTTAATTCGACATTAAATTTGTAAAGCTGCACCCAATTACCTTCCTCTCGCATTCCGGCTATTTTCTCTTTTCCCGACACGTTTTCCCGGTAGTCGATCGGCACGATGACACGACCATTGCTGACCTCACTTTACACGCGATTGTCACCCATTCGAACGGTTCCAAAGGGAAACGAATCTTCCTTCTGAGTCTAGCACGGTAGTACTCGTTCCGTCGGTGCTTGCTTCTTTCATCTGTACTCGGTGGAGGGTGGACACGAACAGGAACGGCCGTGTAAAGACAAACTGCACCAGGATCGCAAACCATCCAACGTCACGTCCAAAACTTCCAAAGCTCTAGCACGTCCATCGAAACAACAACAGCATAAACCTTGCACAACATCATGCTTTGCTGTGATCTATTGTGTGCGATATCGGCTACCAGAGTGAAACACAGGCCCAACATGCCGACCGTGCCGAGATTGGAAGCCCCGGAGGAAACCGGTGTCACACCGGTGGCGTTACTGTACCGGCCCGTGCAGTAACTGTCTGCTACAATTTTAATCCCGTTCGATGGGTGCTGTTTGAAAAATACACTCCAATTTAAGAACATGCACTTAGAAACGCCGCCCTCCCGGTGCACCTTCGCACACCGAGGATAACGACTTTAAAACACCAAATTATGAGACTTTTGACATTAATCCTAAAACGGTCCGGTGAGCACATAAATTACACGTTCAGCATAATTTAACGCTTTGTTTCGAAGCGCGCGCATGGTCGTTTTTTTTTTTGAGTTTTTTGCTGGTGAAGCTTTAGCGAGCGACACACCCCACAGTTTAAAAGCGAGCGGGCCCCAGCGCAGTGTCGTGCACTTTATGGTGCAATGGCAGAATGGGGTTTTTTTTCGCCGGGACAGCCAGAAGCAGCGTACCGATGGTCATGTTTTGTGCTTGGAAGACCTGCTAAAGAGAGATGCCATGCGCTGTGGGCCCAGACCGAAAGGACAAGGTGCAGAAGATTGATCAAGGGTTGGGGGTGGAAGGATCGGTAACGGAGAGAAAGAACACCCCGAACTCTGAACGAAAGACAAAACACCCTTTCGCCTGTGCGGTGTGCCCTCCCTGGGTGGCTCGTGCGCCCGTATGTTTGCTGCATGACGTGCAATAAATTATGCAAAGCGATTTTTATGTCCCGAATTCAATTAAACGACAGCAATGAATATTTATGATAGTGTAATTGTTCAAACCTTCAGCGAGCCGATGGCGGGCGCGCGCGTGCGCTGTGGTGTTGTCACGTCATCGATCAACAAATCACCAATGCCGTGGTTCCTTCTCAACGTTTTCAAGATCAGTGAACCGAAATTCTTCCAGTTCTAATACAGTGAGGGTCATTTTTGTAAGAGAGTTCGTTAGTTAGAGAGTTAGTAGAGATAAGTTATTGAAATTTCAAATCTATTACAGCGTACTGAAATGGGAATAAAGTAGGTTCTATTTCCAATGATTGAAATTGCAATTAAAAGAAACTAATTTGCTACAATATCCAAATAAGAGCGCACGTGCTTAGATTCCTTTCACTGTTGCGCCAATTGAGGTTGCAAGATAGTCGCATTCCATTTCAAAACATTCGAACCATCCCCACTGGCCATCTTAAATCACTCTGCATCAACTGCAACTAGTAAACCCGGGAAGCAGTAAAGGTGTTTTCTATCCCTAACCTTTTACGACCAGTTGATTCAAATGACGGTCCGTGGCATGCCAGGCCCCGACTGCGTGCCATCGAAATGAGATGGAAATTTATAGAGTGGTAGTTTTACGGTGATGATGCTTTCCAGTTCGCAAGTTTCGAACCGATCAACCACTTCACACCTTAGCACACCATAAATTGGTCGTAAAAATGCCCATCCGGAGAGCGTCCACAGTGCTGTTTCGTTTTGTTCGGTGTCAATGGGTTGATGAGCCACATTAAACGTAACGGATTGGCTGTACCGTCTAGACTGGAGGCGAGTTTACGCAAAGTAAGCCAGATAGTTCAGGACCGTTTTTCGAACTGTTTTCTTTTATCCTTCCAGACAAGATTAGCGCGCCTGCCAGCTCAAACCATGAATCTTGTAGAGTAGATGAGTTGTGCTGAACGGTAAAGGCTCGCTGTGAAACCACTGTGTTCCGGGCGGAGGACGTGGATCATCGAGATAAAAAGGCAATAAATATCCAATTCGAAGGCAACCGGAGCAACCGAACAAACACACATACACACACACAAGATGGAACAACCGTAGCAGAAACGAATTCGATCGTACATCAAGTATGCACCGCTGGTCCAAACATTGCAACATTGTAGCAACGCCAGCGCCAGGGTAAGCGGGAAGCGAAACGGTGGATTAAGTTCTCACTCGTTACGCGAGAAATGAAAGAAAAATGTGAGGGCGGAAGGAGAAATATTATTGATAGCCCGATAAAACAGCTGTTTGGTGGTTCATAAAACTTGTTCATCGTAATGTGGGGCTCGATCCTTTGCATCCACCTTTCAGTTCGGTGAACGCTATTTGTGCAGTAGTAAGTGGCACAACGTTCGGCCCTTGCGATGGTCATGTCAAAATGAGCTGTGTCACGCCATTTAGCAGCGAGGCAAGTAGGAGTAGTGCGAGGAAAGAAGTCGGTTTCATTCATAACTGCATTGTACATCATTGCGCGGACGTTGAAGCTAAGTTCCAGGCGTAAAGCAACCTTTGAGTAAACATGGCATCTGTGTATGGACATGACTGCAAAAACCGGTTGCATCTATAATGTTCTTATATGTGGTTAATAAATCTTTAATTAAAATTAAAACAAGCACTCTTACAAATTTAATTCATTTCAGGTTGCCTGGTGCTCTTCTTCAAGAATGCTTGTACGGAAGAGATGTGTGATTTGAAAGATTTCATCTAAAGGAAAACGTTGTTTACAGCAATTATTTAATACTCCAAAAATTGAATCCATCACAAAGATTATTATTTATTGTTATCTTGGATGAAATTGATAATGATCACTTGAATTATGATATTGGAAATAGCCTGTAAGGTGTGTTTGGTACAGCGTGATAACATTTGAAATGAAAACACTACATTTTTAAATAGAAGATCAACAGACTTAGAGTTGAGTTGAGAAAATGAACACCAAAGTAAAATTATCCATATAATAATGCATGAGTTAATATGAGTCATGAGCCTTTTAATAACAAATAATCTACAAAGAATACAATAATTCAAGGATACAATGACAAAGATGCTATCAATTTCAAATTAAGAGAATTATAACACGAGACATGACACCTAGATGGGTTACAGATGTCATCATTCTGGTTATAAGAATATTTAGTGATTAAACATAAAGAATTGGAGCCTACACCTGATCCTAAAACATGATTTATAAGGCAAAGACTACTATCAGAAGTGAGACCAGGACCAAGTCTAGTGGCATATAAGGGCCTAAAGGTAAGTCGAGTTGTCTAGCCAATATTATACGAATGTTTCGAATCTGGAACATAAACACATAAAGTTCAAGATCGATATTGAAGAAAAATATAATGCATAATAACTTGTTTATCCTTGAACAGATGAAAAAGTGTGAAATCGCCTAAGAAATAATTTATTGAACAAAGCCTCAATATAAGATATAAACAACTACGATGGTTAGATCTCTCTACTCTAAGACTTTTAAACGATCTCAAGAAGCTGATATTTACTCTCAGATTTAAAGAAGCTAACTAATCCGCGCATGTCTAATTATGTTACTTACGAATAATTGAGGTGAAGAAATTGTTCTTGAAACTACAATTTGAAACTAGTTTCTAAATATTAACATTTGTGCGTAGATCTTCCGAAAGTATGAATAACGTAGACTTGCACCTACGCCAATATGCAAAATAGTGCTAATGAGAAGGCATCTAGATACTATTTTTCTTTAGAAGTGCTTGTAACAAGTTGCAACAACAAAAAAACAACTCATTCCATTCCCTTGCAAACTCGATCATCCGTTTAATCCCGAAACACCCAAACGCAATCAAGGCTTTGCGTCCCTTTTAGCGCTCGATTGTAATTTGTCAAGCCGTCAGTCCAATTCGCACTTGATTAGCGATCTATACGGCAAGCCACCTTTTTACACCGCTTCGCACCAGACACACCAAACCAAACATTTCGCCCCTCAAGGGAAGTCCTGCCTCTGCAGCCTTCTACAAGTCTCGCCCAGAGGCCCTCGCCCACCTGAGCTCCCCACACGAGCCGCAGCTAAATGTGCTTTCCCTTGAGGCGGACACCGATTTTCACCGATGCCGCGGTTGGTCCAGCAATCCGTTGAAAATGGGAAAATAATAATTGTACTTCGCACGCCACGCAACGCGCAACCGCCACGGTATCGGGGTGTCGGGATCGGGACACCGTGGAACAAATTCCCTGCGAAGATATTTTGCGCTTCGTTAATACACCGAGCGGCTGGCGTGCGGGTTCCGGGGAAGCAGTGGAGCAGTGGAGCAATGGTTTTGTGTTTTGGGTGGTTATGGCAGTTAAAACTGGATCGGTGGCGGCTAATCAAACCGCCGTGCAAGTGGGGCTTCGCGCGAGATTGATTGAATCGTTTTGCTGCAAGTGTGGCGTGCTTACGTGAGACACTTTGGCATGGGAAGACCGCCCGGAGGGTAGAACGGAGAGGGCTCCGGTATAATGAGCTTGGGCGGCGTCGCGTTACGCTAGTTATGCCGTGTTCCCGGCAGCCGTGCTCCGTGGCGTTTATCATCGTTTACTTTCACGGGATTAATTTGGTTTTAAATACGTCTCGCACCAATCAAATCATTTCTGTCGACGCTTCGTACCTGTTGATTGACGACCCCACTGCCGGAGAAATACTGGAGAAACAGTCAACTGAAGCAAGGATGTGCTTTACAGAGCACTCAAAGCACCTGATAAGTTGAAGCACGGGAAAGATATCATTGACATTCGTGACTTGTTGTATGTGGTGCGATAGTTGTGCTTTCGAGCCAAAACTATCTTCCTTATCTGATGTTGTTCATTCTGTTTCTCGAAATTACACAGGACAGACCATCTTCGTCCTACAACAACTACTAAATGTTTTCTTTTACCGCAAAATCAATTACAAAATCTTTCTCTCTCTCTCTCTCTCTCACACATCATCAGCTGACATTAATTGTTCAACACGCTTTAATGTCTGGCAAAACATTGCCACTTGCAGCCGCCCGTTATTGCCGTTCCACGTCGATTTGTTCCGCCGTCGTGACAGAGTCATCGACACAAGCCATACAATTGTCACGCGCTACATTTAATTGCATGTTGCACAAATTAAAGCACCCTGCTGCAACTTCTGCACTTCAATTAGCGTACCCTTTATACTCATTGTTATTGGCTGCTGCTGGCATATTGATTTCCGTTTCAGCAAACTTGCCTTTTTTTTTTGCTTTAGCCTTGCCGCGCTCTACTTGCAGCGCTGACGATGCTCAAGAGGGTCGGGTTTGGAGTGGGTGGAGTGTGCAAACTCATAACCGAGAGCAACATCGGCCTGGCGTGGATCAGGTTGTTTAGACAAGCCTCCCGGCACCGATAAAATCAATGCGCGATCGAGCTCGAAGCTGCAGAAGAGCTTGGCAAAGAAGTAAGCTTCTTCTTGCTCGGCGTCGGTGAGCTAATGCCCGATATCTTCGATCGAGCCGAACGATGCCGCCGCCAGTTTTGAAAAGGACCGTTTTATTGTTAGCTACAGATTGCTTTTTTTTAACGTCCACTTCTTCCCCCATTGCAGCTCTCTCCCTTCCGGGGTTTTAATCCTTACTAATTGCAACGACAGCTTCCACGGCAGCAGCAGCAGCAGCAGAGCTGGCTGCCAAACGTGGCCTTTTTTTACGCGACACACGAAGGGATCAAACCCCCCCCCGAAGGGGCTATTTTCGAGCGAGGGAAGAGGTTTCGCAAACGAAACGTTTCGCGCAACTGTCGATATTTTGCTGAAAAATGGCCGCACCGAAGGGCAGCGGAGGAGAGAAAAAAAGCGTTTAAGTCATTTGGCAGTGGCGATGGTCAGCACCGAGCACCATCCGAGCGAGTGTGTAGATCCCCTCAAGGGGATTTCGAGGGAGCGGTTGTCTGCAGAACAAAAAGGGTAGAAAATCGGGGTGTTTCGATTTGTAATGGCATCAGGCAGATCGAGCGCAGTGCCGAACCCTAAGGGATAGTGGTTTAATTGTCATTATTAATCAATAGTGCTGATTATTCGATGGTCCGATCACGGCAACCGACCGGGGACCCCGATTCGCTTGTGCAGATTTTCTCAACCTATGCTTATGGGGAAACCAAACGACAACACCGGCCGAGAGGAGGTGGTGAAAATCAATAGCTCGGGTTCGGTCTACTTCTTCCCCCTCGGGGCAGGTTTAGCGGATGAAAGCTGGCTGTCGATGATGCTTTGCGCCTGCCTGATGCGCCGTACGCCGAATGTAGCCGCTGCCGAGCGGCCCGACGATGATTAACGCAATCAACCGGCTACATAAAACGCACCACGCTGCAACAGTGTAGCGAACAAGTTTTAATTAAACACACGGTGACACGGTGTGACGCGCGTTTGAGCAGCCGCCATGTGAGCCTTTGCGTTTGCAGTTTTAATTTGCCGTGCGGCCGCTGGTTACTTACGGGCAGCAAAGACACAGGTTCGGTCAACTGGAACACTAAAACTCTCCTTTCCGGAACCAACGCGCTGGGTACGCTTCTGGCAGATATTGATGAATTTAATATCGAGTTTGCCGAAGCGCCCGATAGCCTTGGGGTGTTGAGGCAAATCAGTGGTACAAAGTTGCAGCTGTTGCCGCTTTTCTCACAGTTTGTCATATTTGATTTGCCATTTAGCAGGCAAGGAATGTGTTACACCAGGGAAGCTTTGATCAATAACCTTCGATCCAACCTATCAGCATGATGTTGGATTGCCGATCGCGTACGTGCCACGAATATCACATCACAAGGATTCTACTGCATAGTTTGTTGTAGCGGGCTGCATTCCTGCACGTATTGTTTTGCTCTCGCGGGACTAGCGCAACGCAACAAATGATCGTCGTGGGAAATTAAACCATTGGTGAGCTACAAAACAATTTGCCCGTATTAGGTAATAACGTGTTAATTATTTAATGACACATTGCCTAAACATTCCATAGCCATTGCCTGCGATCCTTACAACCTGAAGAAGTGATAATTATCACATGATCTCTTGAAGCTCCAAGATTGTCTCCTCACGTCCAACCCAATCAATCCTAGAAGCCTGTTATGCACCTTGCTACAACCCAGTTGTACTTTGTGGTGCTACTTTCCGGACAACTCCAATCACAATGTGTACCACGTGGAGGCCATTTTTTATGTCCAATGTGTCTTTATTTTCAAACGCCACCCCTAGACATCCATAATAATATGTCTCCAAATCGCTGATACGTGATTATGGTGGATCTACCGACTAAACCAAGCACGCTCCATGCACTGCGACACACTCCAGACATCAAAGGACTTATTGCCGGAACTTACCAACAGCTCTGCCGGGTTCCAGTGAAACCGTCTGCTCTCCCACCTGAAGAGCTAGGAAGTAATATCCCGATAATATCCACAATTAAGTGAAAAAGAAAATGCACATTAATATAATGCATGATTTATTGGCCGTACCCGTATGCTGCACCGCATCAGTTGCACCGTATTAAAGTTAAGTGTTATTTATGGTCCAATTCTACTACTTTTGTAATATTTCTCTCCGCCACGGAGCGATAGAAGGGGGAGGGCGAGAAGCGCACTGGAACATTCCTAGAGCGACCTCGAGCTCCAAACGCACAGGTTGGGAAATGGAAATTCCTTCTCCCCTCCGTGTGTGTGTGAGCGATCCCAATCGCTGTTTCTGTGGTGTGTGGTGAGGAACGTGTGCGCAAGGTTTGTGCAAGATTTATGGACGCTAGTCCGTTGGAAAAAGACGCGAAAATCCACGCTCAACGGGGAATGATCGAGCCAAACGAAAAACGGCAACCGAGGATCAAGCAATAAAAATCGTTCCGTTGATAAAATATTTGCCCAGCAGGGCGAGGAAAAGCGGAAAGGTGAGGAGATCTACCTCGAGCTCCATTAGCAGACGATCTCCAGTAGAGCCTGCATCGCGTACATTGAGTGTACGTGAACAGAGACATCAAGTTCCATTAGGACGGATGAAGAAGGTGGATGACGAGGCGTAGGAAGCGAAACGATCAACTTGAGACAAAACTCAGAATCAATTGCAACAATTCGTGTCGATGAGGGAGTACATCTGTGTTCGGTGGGATGGAAGAGAGGACAGAAGAGCAGGTGGTGACAAAAACATCAAACACGTTAATCATCCGTGAGAGGGAAAGCTTCCGTACGAGAAGTTCACTGGACGGATCAAGCATCTCAATCAATCATCAAGCCCTCGTGTGGATCAATCATCCCGATCAGATCGTAACGTAATTGAATACCCTTCATCATGGGCGCGTGAGTAGAGTACGAGACTGTCACCCTCATTACTATGTGCCGGTTCTACACTAAGTAACATTTTTATGGCCTATTCCGGAGATGTTACACTGATTTGCAGGGAAAATAAATCTTCCTCTTGTTAAGCGCGCTCACACTGCAAACATTCCCAAGGTGACACAATCTAATGTCGTCCACGCAAGACACATGCTCGGAAACCGCGAGTCTGTACAATGTGTTGCAAATAGTGCAGGCAAGGCTAAACCTCTATCCAACACACCCTTGGGCACTATTTGCCGCCGTCCCGTGACGGTGTAAATGGTCACCCTTGGAGAAGCTTTTGTGACAACCTAACTGGAGGCCTTTGGGAGTTTATTTTCATAACCGCAATAGCAGGCCGCAATTATCGCGCTACTTATGACTATGATATGACAGCATGATAATCTCTTGTTATGATGTGAGACATGCGCGCAAACGGGAAGCGAACGATGCAAGAAGAGAAATAAAACATGTCTGTGTGTTTGAGCATGTACACCGAACTGGCCCACAACAATGTTGCTGTATTTTGATTCCGGCACAAACGCAAACCCCGCAGTGCCTGATGCTATGCGAAGCCATTAACGCCCACAGTGGCCCACAAGGGGTTTGCAACATTTTCCACACCTTTCTGGATTTGAGGTCCAGTTTGTGGTCCAGCGGTCTGACGTACATGTACTTGAGATCTGTAGGTACGCAGATAGTTAGGAACAATATGTTTAAGACACATTGCAATTGGCATTTGAATATAACATTACCACTGCCAGAGGTTGGCAGTGGTGATACATGGAAGCTCTAAATAAAGATCTCACGCGTGCCACAGATATTGGATCTCTTTCAACTATCGATTAATTATAATCCCTCCAGAAATCTCCCTCCCCAGTCCGCGTTTGGCATCCAATCACATCGATCTGCAGAGATCGACATCTATATTTCGTGCGTGCAAGACTTGTAAACCGGCGAGGAGATCTCACTATCAAAGTCAACCGATCTTCGTGTTCTTTCCGATCGCCGATCGCTAAAAGGACCCATGCGACCCTCATCTGAAGCATACCATATGCCTCCACGATACGGCCCCGTCGGCAATGTACGTAGGGGGTGCTTTGCCCCAACTCTACCACTATTTGATGTCTTAATTGTCTTGGTTAGCTGTGCTGTGCTAACTCTCTTTCAGAGTTTTCTTCTCTAATTTCTTCTTCCTTTCGCCTGTTAAGCCTAGCAAACATTCACCGTGAAATGCACGTACAAAACGCACACATACTCATGCCGTGCCTGGAATGTTTTGGAGCACGCCGAACGACAGGCGGAATTCAACTGTTGAAAGGGCGAAGATTTATATCATTCGATGTGTCCGATGGGGCATGAGGAACTAATCGATGGTTGGGTGCTTGAGGTTTGGGGTTTTGTGTCTCATGCGCTCATGGGGCATAGATGCCTGAAGACATTTTAGTTAGTTTCAATAGCTTGATGCGAACACGCAACAAGATCCTGAAGTGGACTAACCATCAAACAGGCAGCATATCATGCTTTTAAGTCCTGTAAGCTGTGTTTGTGCATAGAGTATTTCCTATTTCTTCATATTTCTTCCAGTATGAGTGACATTCCTTCAACTATGGAACAGTTGTTTACGCTATCTACATTCCAAACAGAGTCAAATGTTCAATTTAGCTACCTTGAATTGTTTTGCTACCATCTAAGGGACAATTAGTGATTGACAATTAACTAACAACTCCGCTAAAGTAGTGTTTAATTGCAAAACGGCCCAAAAACGCATAATCTTTACAAGGCAACAAATTATAACCTATTTCCACCATTTCAACTCGATCCCTCCAGAGACCAGTTCGTTCAAGGGAAGCAACGCAACATGAAAACCGATATCCGATAAAAGGGAAGTCCCCCAACCGTACTGACTGACGGGTCCGTCTGTCCGCGGATGACATGGCTGATCCTGACGATCGTGACATGACAAGTGATTTGCGCTAAATTAATTACGCCACTCCAAAGAAGGGCCGCAACATTCCAATAAACCATAATGAACCTCCCGAGCCTCGGTGAACGAAAGAGGCACACGGCGTTCGCGCGTTCGAGAGTTTGCTTCCAATGAGTCAGCTGGTTTTACAGCCCGTTTCCGATGCAGGACGCTCAATCTGACAACCTGTTAAGTAGCGTTGGAAGGCCATCGACTTGAGATGCTCTAATTTTAAGCCCTCTCCCACCAATCGTTGATGCGCTTCTGGTGTACGCCTTTTTATCGCCCTATTGCTTGAAAAGCACTTGCCGTGAGGGATGGTTTGACTTTCGATTCAATTTCCAATGCTGACACACGTTTAACTTCTCACTCCTTGCTGCTGGAGGAGTCTTGTCAATTCAATCATTCCCAAGTGTGGGATCCGCTTTTCCACCATCTTAATCGGGAGGTGAGTTTTTATTCAACTTCTCAGCCATCCAGTCCAGTAGTCCAGAGTCCAGTGGTCCATCGGTGGCATGATCCGTGTGGCATGCCTCCTTCCAACCGCTACCGGTGTTAACACAATATTTACGGATATGCATAAGCAACTTTGCGCCGCGTCCAGTGGTCTGGAAGTCCAGTCACGACACCGCGCGAAAAGGTGTTGATAATTTGAAAACTACATCGTGATCACGTCAAGTGTTGTGCACCCGGGATCGAACCGCACTGGGAGAGGCAAGCTTGTACAACAGCCCACAACTCCACAGACATTCTACGATACGGTGCTTCATCGGTTGCTCGAGATCTGATTTCAATTTGTGCGGAAGCATTAGCTGTGTGCGTCCTGGAAAATAGCGCGAAGATGGATGGGCATCATTTCATTACGCGCGTGAATGGTTAATGTTGTCTGTTAATGCTGTAGGTCAGATAAGCGTAATGAAAGATCCTTCAGCAGCCAGCACTGCAAGGTGGGTTACGTTTTGTTATCGATTGGAAAAATTGGTTTAACCGATCGAGCACGATTAAATGCACGATTTTCTGTGGCGTTTTTTGTTGTTGTTTCAATATTGCCTGGTTTGCATTAAGTGCAATAACAGTAAAAAAGAAGTGTGCTACAGTTGCCCGTAATTGAATTGCCTGCCAAAAGCCATCGTGTGCAGACAGGTTAAATGGAATGATCTCGCCTCAATCCTGTCCTACACGCCTGCACCTTTAGGGCATTACTATTACGTTTAATGAGAGGAAAACTCGGTGAGTGAATATTGCATTTCTTTTCAAAACGCTGCCTCCTCTAGCTAGATCGTGCATTGCATAAGCTGGAATCGTTCCACAGGGTCAATATCGTGACCTGCAATACCGTGCCCGGACAGGTGAACAGAACCTAACCGAAAGCTGGTGCTACTATTGAGATATCTTTCGCTTTGTACCATTTCAGGTGCATCCTTCGCTTTCTTGAGCACGCTACAAAACGTTTTGAATTAATTGGGGCACTGAAATGACGTGACATCACCTAGCCCCTTTCAACCAACCCACCGGTCGGTCAGCGTTTGTCAAGATTTACGGCCTCACTTTCATCGAGGGCTCGTGATGGCTCAATCTAAATCAATCAAGATGAAATTTCAGTCACGAGAGATCGCCACAAGCATCTCCACCACGCCGCATCGAACGCATCACGGCCGGTCGTCAAAGATCGTCACTAGCAGGGAGTCGGGCAATTACAGAAATCGAACGCAAGCCGAAAAGCCCGCCACCACGTACCACCGGTACGCTTTGTCGAGCTGAAGCCAGAACCGGCGGTAGAAGTTATCATAAAAGATCGAAGAACAAAGATAAACGCGGGGTGCATCTTAAGGTTGGTTCGTCCCGGGATGGAGAACGAAGAACCTGTTTTGCGATTGGAAAGCCACATTTCAGCACACTAATAAATGGCGTGGCGTGACGAGCGCAGAGAGTCTTCTATCCAGATCATTACCGTCGATTCGGGAGGGATCGAGCATTCCGAACGCATCATTATGGTACAGTGGCACGCACCCGCAAAAGAGTACTAAGCGGATAGAATCGACTGATTAGCGAGACGATCCGGTTGACAGGAAGGTAATTGTACCTTCTTAATTATTATTTTAGAAACCATCGAGAGACGAGACTCCAATCGTCTGATGTTATCCTGAAGTCATATTGCTTCAATAAAAAAAAAACACTTGCAATATAAGTTCCCTACATACAAAACACTCCTTAATGTACAACATTTTCTATCCTGCAATACAATCACGATGCCATTTACATGGAACCGTACCATGATAATGAGACAGGGCAGGCAACACAGTGCTGGAATGGACCATGCCCATCCCATCCAATGGCCACCATATCGCAGAAAATCAAACTAAGCTCCCGGCTTAACCACACCATGAAGCTACAATTTTGCCCTGTCTAACCGCCATAAAGCAAGCTTTCACTTTGCCTAATCGCATCGGTTCCAGCGTGCGCCACCAGCGTCAGTAACAAACTAAGGCTCTGGAGGAACAGGCCCACACTGCGACAAGGAGTGGACATTTTAGTCACTCAATTTAAACCTTAAATAAAGTTAAAGGTGTGGGTAAGGTGTTCTTAAAAAAGGAGACTAATAGAATGTATATGATAAGCATTTAATTGTATTTGATCCATGTATCGACTGCTGCGGAAAAGTATATGTCCACAAAAATAAATATTCATGAAAACTATAAAGTCACTTTGTTCTGGTAATAGATATTGTAATTAGTTTAAAAATTCTGAAAAGTCTTTCATAAATCGCAGTTGAAATTGATGTTTGTATCAATAAAATCGAGCAAATCATGTTAATTCATATTGACAAACCAACTAAGCCTCTGTGGAGATAAATGTAGCTCAATTACGTTCAGCAGAAAACGAATAGCTTTTAACTTTGAATACTCATCACACAGTCACAAGTTGTCTCGCTTGTCATCAGTCAGGGATCTTGGTATGATCCTTGATTCATCATTATACAATAGGATGGATCCTACTAATAGGATTTGTAATCGGACAAACTCTAGAGACACGCGGGGACATAGGCTCTCCCTACCTGTAAGAAAAACTTAATTTTTATGCTCCTGCACGACTGCTCAGGTCACGTGAGCTACCTACGTTCTCAATATCTGTACATTCCTATAAACCAAACGATAAAAATGCTTCAAAATATAAAAAAATATTGTTTAACCTCAACAACTCAACAAACCGGTGCAAGACACTAAATGACAAATACACAAATCAACAAATGAAAAGAAATGTCCTACCGTTTGCTGTTCACGGTGACATTGTGCGAAAAAGTCCCTCACAAATATGAGTATGTAGAGTTTGGATTAAAGTTGACAGGTTACGGGAGTAGAAGTTTTACTAATTGATTATACGGACACCATGGATGGGGGAGTGTGCACGGTGGCAGATCCGCTTGGCATGGTGCTGTCAGGTGTACAAAATACGTTTGCCAGCAGCTTAACATGCTGCACCTTCGTGGTTCCGAGTGCGAGGTTTTATCCCGCTCAGGCTGTCACACAACCGCACAGCAGTGGACGCGAAACGACAACATGTTCAGTATGTATGAAAATATTACACGGTTGTTCGGGACTATTTTTTTCAACACAAAAGGTCACTTGTTGCTAACAATGTTTTAATAGGCTTGTGGTAGTTGCGCCAGACAAATCAAATAATAAAGAACTAGTGTTATGATCAGATTTGATGAGTATAAAGCACGAAGGCCTCGGTAAAATGGTTTAACAAACTTCTTGACGATTTATAAACTTTACAATGAACTTTAAATATAAAATAAATAAACAAACTGGAACATTACGACTATAATATCGGACCTATGCCTATACAATGTTTGCATTCTATCTGCTCTGCTGTGTTATCGAAAGGCCACTCAGCAGCCTGTAAACAAACTCAGTCCAAATGTGTCCCCTATCTTTCCTCATCTTCTCCGGAGCGTAGGTGGAAAAAGCTTGTCTTCATTTCCTTCCTTCCTTTGCAATTATTTATGTCTCTAATTTAATTACCTACTCGCATTCGTTGCAAGTTGACCATATCAAGGGGACTTCTGTTCCTTTGCTTTTCCTGTTTGACTCTACGGGCAGGGTATACTGAAGAACAGCAGCATCAGCGCATTGCCTTGAAAAGAAAACTCGAGGCCAGATCACGATAGGTGGCTTCTTTGTTACGGTTGCACGGGATGCGAGATGCGTCCCAGGAACTGCCAGCATTGCCACACGCTCTTCCATCGGTCCGTGAGCTACCGCTACTGACCGGCGGTTCGCATTGCAGCTTCCTCTTCTTGCATTCGTTTGTGGGTGAGGTACCGAAGAAGTTCCAAATCGTGAGCGTTTCATCATACCCTACACTTGCTAAAAGAGAGAAAACACGCAAGAATAAGGATTAATAGATACTTCCGAACGGGGGCCACAATTTTAGAACAACTCAAAACCAACCCAGCTGCTTTCCATCCGGACTCCACAGGAGGTGTACGATGCAGTCATCGTGATTGCGCATCACATCCACCACGCGATCCATCGACGCGAGAACAAGTATTTCGGGTGGTTTGCTGAGATCTACGGTTGGAGGTATAACAGAGAAAACAACAAGAAGCTAAAGAAATGGGGATTCAATTTAATCCGACTCAGCAAACGGCTTTACATCGATGCCCTTTGCTCCTGCACCGTTTGCTGCTTTATTAAATTTGTATCATTAAAAACTATGTTGGCCGGAGCGAAATTGCTTCCCGTTTCGCGTTCTTGCCGTGGTTTACCCATGTTCATTGATCGAACCGATGTGGAGGACACAACCGCTGGCGCTGGGTGTGTAGCGCTAAGCCAATCGTAATGGCCACAGGGAAGGAAGGGATCTTATGGGACGGTGGTTGGAAGGTAGCAATATCAATAATTATAAGAGAGGGCACATGCTTTAGCAGACTCTAGCCGATAGCTTTGTGGAGCACTTGATCATGATTATTAGTTTTATTACATAGGGAGCATAGAGTGGAATGAGCTTGTCTGAAAGCAAGCGAGAAAGGGATCAGTAGACAAATTTGAGTTTGTAGCAAGTGAAATATGGACTCTCGATCGTAGCAGGAGCCCGAGTTGTTAACACTAAAACCCATAGACTTTCAGTATTTCCTATCGAGTGGCTGTACATTCCGATGGTTTGTTACAAAGTTGCAAATGGGCAAAGAGCTTGTAATCCATTCAATATTAATGTTTTAAGCTGTTTACACAATTGTAAGCGTTGTTTATGTTTGCTTCCTTAAATTTAAACACATTTTTAAGATCATTTATCGTATTGTTCTCTACAGGTTCTACAGTCTGTTACAATGTTGCCTTGGTACGGAAGGTTGCTATAATAAATGATTAAGGCTTAAATACACAAAAACTTTTTGTAAAAGTATGTTTAAGTGTAGTTCTTATGATAGGTCGATGTTGATAACATTTGTATGGAAGTGTGATCAAAAGGCTAAAATGAAATCAACGCAACCAATCAATAGGCAATCTGTAAAAATGAGTAAAATGCAGACAATATGCTGACTCTATCTTGCACATTAAAATCTCAGAATGGCTTAGATAGGCAGGTTTTAAATATTATTTTAAATTATTCTTTAATGCTTTATCAAATGCCAAGATACTTCAGTACAGTTTCAATAAAATATGGTAAAAATCATTGGTGAAAACATCCAACTACAACAACGACACTTGATCGTACATGTTCGGATCATTTCTGCGATTATGGCCATTTCGTTCAACACCAAACTGTGTGTCTCGATATAAACACCATCAATGATAAATCTAACCTACCGTGTCCTAGCAGTTCCAACCAAACCATTCTCGCACCCGACACCTCATCGACGTACAGCCCACATGTCGCGCACGCAGATGCATCTGCCCCGCGCAGCAATCTACCAACCGCGAACGATTAATCGCGTAATGACGTTTAATTACTACTTACCCGTGAAGGAGTAGCACACGACCAGCTCGCCGGAAAGCTTGTTGAACGAAAGCGTCGTCAAGATACAATCACTCTCGCGACGTTGATAGTACGACAGCACCTGGCGGCTCGGGACGTGGTACAGTGCGATCAGGATCGGTTCGCTGTCGGCTAATAAAATTAAACATCCTGTTTTGTAAGTGTCTGTGTGTGTGTGCGGCCATTTGCGTTCGGCCCATATCAACCAGCCCAACCACACTCACCGATCACAATCTCATCCTCGCGCCACGGATGCCAGTCGAAGAAGGCGCACATCGAGCTGTCCCAGTTGGTAATGGGCGTTAGGTTGCCGGCGCTCCAGTGCCACAGGTACAGCTGGCCGAGATCGTCCGCGGTCGCCATGTACCGGCACCCGCACGAGAACTTGATCGCGATGATCGAACCCTTGTGCACGCAGTACTTGCTTTCGCACTGGTTAATGTTGGCCGCCGGCCGGATGCGCACGATCGAAATCTGACCATTGCCAAACCCGCACAGCACGTACAGTCCGCTACCGTCCCAGGTCAGACAGCTGATCGGGTGGTCCAGCGGGTCGAGCATCTTGAGCGAGCCGTGCCGCTCCGACTGCGGCCTGGCCGGGTCGTCGAAGATGTTCAGCCACGGTCGGTTCATCATAAAAATGCCCATGGCCAGCCGGGTGCCCGCCGGCTCGAACGCGATCGACGTCGCGTACTGGGCCCCCAGCCCAATGATCTCGTCCGTGTTGGGCGTCCAGATGACGAGCTTTTTGCTGAAGATTGCCGCAATCTGCCCGGCCGCGGACCAGTCGATGATTTTGTGATAGTACGTCTTGATGTTGGGCAGATCGTGCACGGCTTCGATGAACCCGATCGGTTTGGTGCGCGGATGGCAGCTCCAGTCCAGCTTCTGCTGGTTGCTGTACGTGGGGCGGACGATGCACTCCAGCGGGCGCTTGTTGGCGAGCCGTTTGCAAACCTGCCGGCTGGTGCTATCGCGGAAGGACAGTATCTTATCGTGCGTCGAGACCAGCCCGAGCTGGCTTTTCAGCACGCTCGAATAGTGATGGGTACGCCAGTAGCCAGGCATCTCCTTCTGAAACGAATCGTTTTTTTATGTGGGTGTAGTCGTTCTGTTTTGTTTATTATATACGTTAAAATGTTTCAATCGACGTACCATCACCATTGGATCCGTTTTCTGTTCCGGCATGCTTTCAGCCTTGAACCGGCTCGATCGGGACAGTGCGTATCGACGGGGAATAAATCGATCACCGTAGGAATTGGGCAAAAAGTTCGCCGGTTGTTGAAGCTGTGGAAGAGGTAAGAACATTCACGCTATCACAACTCGAATACCAAGCAGACATAAGTACACCTTTTCGGTGTGCAATATCGTTGGGGCTCGAGTCCCTCAAATGGTAATGGCTTTACCCGGTGTGCGTGTCATGCTCGTGGGGCAACTCCAGCAAAAGCCGTCCAATACCATTAGCCCTTTCAATGCACCTGAAAAACCGCGCGCGGTCGGGCCGGGCCATGCGTGATGGAATTGGGAACCGCGATGGCTTCGTGTCCAAAGTGGCAAGCGTGGCCTCATAAATTATGCTTCCAGCAGGGCGACACACAAGTGTAGCGCACACGTTCTGCGCAACTCTTCCTGATCCAGACACACTCTGCCCATCGGCGCTTTTTCTTTGAAGCGCAATGCTGCGCGCCGGGGCGAGGGTGGGCTCATGGGCGCGTGCCACGGCCAATGTTTTGTCGTGCTTTCGGCGTAATTTATGGCAGTCCGGCGGAGCGAGAGACCGCACCGGGCAGGGGGGAATTGATAACACGCCGTACACCGTTTCTCGCTTAACAGGTTGCGAAATCATGAGTGGTTTTTGGAATGATTTTGCTGTTCTGGCTCAGCATGGCAATACGAACAGGCTGGCAAGAATGTGTTAAAATGCTTGTCAAAGTTGATTTAATTATTGAACGAAATATATATATGTAATAAGAACTATGTAACAGCTGTGTAAACATACAATTTATGTGAAGTAAGATACTTTTAAATAAGAGAATCAATGAGATTCAAATAGATCACAAAATGTAACAATTTCAAAGAAATAAATCCTAAAAACCTAAAGCTTAAGCTATGCCAGCCGTTCCACAATCCTTAAAAATGTTGTTCAAGCTAGTCTTGGAGTGAATGTACAAATAACAAATCCAAAAAGACTGAACTTTTTCTTCTTTTCTATCCCAAACTACCGAGCAATTATAAACATACACAATACTAGTTCAAACAGAGCGTTTGATGCTTGTAAATCATTCAAAGCAAAAACTCTAAACTAAAAGAAAGACACAATTAACATAAATAATTATTGCTAAAAACAACCAACTCAAGGAATGGGCAAAAACCAAACAAAAGAATGTTTGAAAAATGATTGAATTCGCAGGGTTAAGCTATCCAAAATGAAAGAGAAATAAATTTTTTAAATATACTACAAACCCACTAAAGCTTTGAAAGGGCCAAAAAAATTGGTGACAAATGATTTAATTCACATGGTCCAGCCATCCTACAATTAATATTAATTAATTAATTAAATATAAAATTAATCTTTTCTATACATCATAAACATTGATAAAATTAAATAAAACAATTATGGCGCTAATTGCAAGCAAACAAACAATCTGAAACACGTCAAAAGCGAGAGAAAAATAACGACAACTTCAGCGTCATTGCCCTACCACGCCATTCCAGCGATTGAAGTCTTTCGTTGAAACTGCAAGCGACGAACCCCACTACAGCAGCGTCTACCGTTTCGGTGCGACCCGATCCGAGCACGGGCTTACCGGTGAGCGCACTTGTGCGCCAACGCTCTTTACGTGCTCGCTCTTCCGACGCAAGTTTTCCCCTCGAACGAAGCAGCACCCGCCGTTCAGCCAAACGCAGCAATGGCGCGTGCACCGAATGGGCGAGGGCAGCACACGCGTGCCGAGATGTGCCTTGGTGCCGACCGCGCCTGCAAACTCCCCCCTCCGAAGCAGCACCAGCACGGTCAGCTGATGAGCAATTCTGGAGGTCGTTCGAGCGTCGCGCGCGTTCATTGACGCTGCGTTTGCGCGAACAAGGCAAAACTAACGGGTCTCTGAGGCGGGCCAACACGTGCGACAGGCCACACGCTGGATGCTGCTGGGATGCTGGAGAGACTTGAATTGTGATTTGGAAAGATGAAGAGAAACACGAGCAGTGGTGGGTCTACTCGGATCGACTCTACAGAGAGGAGTATCTATGTTTTGCTCCTATTGCCTTTACTAGTAAGGCTGGAGAGCGGCGAGCAAACTGTCTCAAAGGCTCCTAAGGTTCGCGGTGGGGTTGTTGTTACCATTTGATCTCCTACCTAGTTCTAATGCACTCGCTCTCAGTGGCTCTTGGGAGGCTGTATTAGACGCTCGTGCAAAAAGCTCCTAGATTGAAGAAAATCAGAGAGAGAGAGAGAGACACTGAGACTAGATTAACCGTTTCCCCGCGTACGGAGAGAACTAGAGCAGGCGAAAGACGAAGAGCCAGCAAAACAGCAACCCCGAACTGTCTAGGTGCCTTGCTTCCCGTGTCTTGCCGTGCCTCGAGAAAAGCGCTAGACAAACGAGATCAAGCCCGATCGTGAGCCGAACCGAGGTCCTAGTTTAAACGCGAACAATTGAACCATTCGTGCAAGTGGAAGCATTGCCGACTGCTGCAGTTTGTCCCCTGCATCCCGAGCGGTGTGGTTCGATGATCGTGGCGATCACATGCAGGAAAGCAGCAGCAGTTAACCCAGCAGAAAAAAATAACAGTATGTAACCAGAGCATACGGTGCATCTGACGGACGCGATGCAGTTCAGTGAATATGCAGTGTTTGATGAAAGCGGTCGAGCGGTCCCAGGCTTACATGACGCGCCCCGAACCGGACGTGTGACGCCTTTCACCTAGCGCGACTCTTTTTTCTTTCTTGTTCGATCAGTGCCGTTTGCTGCCCCGGTGCAGCTTGGGTGTAATGATTAAGCTGTTAAAGTGAGGCGCGCAGTGATGTTGTGAGTGATGAAACACGGTGCGTTCCGTTGCTGGGAAAAGGAAGTTGCCCGAGAGGAAGTTGGCAGGAAACGAGTGACTGCAAGCGTTGGCAATTGTCGAAGTGTTTAAAGCGAACGGAAATTTTCCTATTATGAAAAGAGGAAAAGGTTGAAGGTAATTGGGCCACACTTTCCTTTGAAGAGTTATAAAAGTGGTTTAACTTATTAGAAAACACGATTTGAGACAAGTTTAGTTGAATCTGTGAAAGTGATATTATTTTTTTATGAAATCCACTTCTTCATTTAGTGAACTTCAGCCAAACTATTCTATCAATATCCTTCTTCAAGTGGTTTTGTGAAAAATTATAAAACAGAAAATAATAAGTGTGCTGGTAATACTTATGCAAAACTGTGATTTAAGAGCTCCTTCAAAATTAACTCAGAAAACAACACTCCAATGTTGAAGACAGTCTTTCCAAAACGCTACGGGTCGTAACTTCATCTAGTTTCATGGTGAGTATTTTTTTTTTTAATCCTCGGTTAAACTGTTCAAGATGTCCAAGATTAGCTTAAACTTTACACGACACCAGTCTTGCTGGAAGCGTCTGAACCTGACGCCCTGTCAGTTCCGCTTGTCCAGAAGCCAGCTCCTAAAATCGAACACTGTCCATGGCTGAATACTGCGGCGGCTTCAGCTCAGGCTGCCACCGTTCGTTCACAATAGTAGGACCTTTTGTCCAGTTGATGAGGTGAACCCGAATATTAACTCCAGCAGACAGGGCCTATCAATCTACCAAATTCCTGCCACTCCTCTCCGTCCTGCCTCCCTCGGCGAACGGTATGATGAACTGCCTATTCAAACATGGCACCAAACGGGATGATAGATTCTTCATCTCCCCCCTCCCATTGGTGTCTTTTTCTTTCTCTCCCCTTTTTGCGCTGTCCAAAACGAGATCATAAGAGTGAAATGATGTCTACCTGTATATGCAGTAGCGGACAACGAAAAAAAAAAAACTCGTTTTAGACGAAGTGGCCGATCATGTTGAATGAAATATTGAAAGGCGTGTTTGACCATTGGATTTTGAGCAGAAAATGAAACGAAAATTTGTGTCGGCTATGCTTGGGCATGAAATTGAACGTTTCTTTAAGCGGGTGGATGACTATTTTCTGAGCTTATTAGACACACGTTTCACCCGTAAAGTGGATCAGTTATATTAAATCTGTTACCTCTGCAGGATCAAACACCGTTTTAAACGAGAATTCTGTGTTTTCTCCATGATCAAAAGCAACGATCGGAGCATTTGTTATCATTCCCCAAGGCATTGATTAACATTTTTGCGAATGATAATAATAACTTTTACAAGCGTCACAAGCTCTGCTTCAACCTACTCAACCGTTTCCCCTCTATTCCAGCAGTGTATGGAATGTGGGGGCCAATGTCCCAGCCCATCGAGTATGGGCGACCCCGGGCGTGCAAATGCCATGTGCTAAAGTGCCTTGCGGAACTGCTTTTAAATTGAATTTTAATAACAACCCCTTCTATCAACCAACCTACTGGGTTGTGTGCGCGATTTTTTCTCAACCTAAGCTTAGAGAGCTAGACACCCGGAGAAGGCACGAAAGAGCCCTTCAATCATGATCAGCGAAAAGGAAGGCGAACGGGAGTAACATAACAACAACGGCGAAGATCCATCATCAGCAGAAATATAGAAAAGTAGATTCCATTTAGCCGCAGTGGTACAGCAGAAGGAAAAGAGAATATCGATATCATAAAGATCGATGCTGGCATTCCGTGACCATACTCCCCGTTAAAGGCGCATTGTTGAATTAATTCAGAGCAAAGGAAGAAGACTGTCACCCAGGGGAGAAAGATTGCATTGGTTGTTTTACCGGACCAATTAACAGGATGGTCCGATTTCCTGTTCTACAGCAATTACCCGTTCAACTGGTACAGTTTTCCACCTCACACAGCGCTCTCCAGTATTGTCCGAGCTTTGCGAGTACCATTAGGTGGTCCGGTGGCTGTGTGAGAAGGCGTTAATGTTTTTGTTAAATGCACGATTTACCGCAAACAATCATCAGCGCTCATATAAATGTATGAGCATCGATTACGGCCATGGAGGTTGTGGTTCCATTTCCGACACCAATTACGCACTCGTCTCCCCACAGCGAGACACCACAAAACCTGTTCCATTTCCAAGGCGGGAAGCGGTTGTCTGTGGTCAGTATTGTGTGACCAAAAAAACGCATAATTCTGTAGGTAGTTGAGGACTCTTGGGAGTCTTTAATAAGAAGACGATCCCAAGGATGGGATGGCATCTCACTCGGATGACTGACGCATTAAATGGGATGAATTCATTCGCCTGTAATTAAGTTATTAGACTGCACAATCACGACCCAATGCAGCACTCGCCGGCCTCTCAGCCTGTCTGTCTGTTTGTCCGTGTGGATATTTACTCCTCATTTTGCCCATCATTAAAACATTCCCCGTCAGTTGCAAACCGCGGCTGGGGATGAGATCGAAGGGCCGTGCATGGCATCCCGATGAGGCAGACGTTTATGACGATTGGTGTATGCTTTTAATTAAAGCCAGAAAGCATACCGTGCCAGTGATTGCTGGGTCATAAGCTTTGCAAGAGGCTGCAGAGTCAAGGATGTAATCTGCCCGGTTGAGGTGTGATTATCGGTACGAGGTGTAATCAGTGTTTTATAATGCGCTACGTGGGAAGATTTAAAGATGTGTATGTGAACTGTATAAAGCAATTCACTTGCTTTTAGTTTTTTACTTCCCACCACTCACTCTTGCATTGCTCGGAGCAGTAAGAATCAACTCAAATTAAACTTCTTGCCCAAAGGGCAGTTTGCCAATTTCAGTTACAATCGTCCAAGTAGAAAGGACTTCCTCCAATCGATCGCCGAAACGATGCCGAAATGTGTTAATTTAGGTGGCACATTTCGGTTAATTATAATTATTGAATGCCACTGCACACTTCGGCATGATTTGCGCAATCAGTATGCACGGCCAAATCAGCGAACACTCCAGCTCCGCATACATAAATCGAATCCCCGAAAACCGATCATCGGGCCATATTAAGTTGTTTCCTTTCGGTGCACCGTTCAGCGCCATTCGATCTGCACCTTTTATGGGTGCGATAATGAACGCTTGGAACGGCAACCGGATGCAGTTTGGGGTTTTTTTTTTCTTTTTTCACTCCCTGTCAAAGCCCCTGCAGCTATAAAGCAAAATGCCCAGTAGCTGAGATTGAGCAGAGATGATAAGAGTTGGTGTATAATTTCACCATAGTCCGAGTGGCAGCCAACCGCCTGCCGTTGAAATCACCTACTCAATCAATCACAATCGTTCCGAATTGTTCCATTTTTTAATGATACTCCTTGCCAACTTTACTTCTTGGTACCTGTTTCCTTTTGGTAAGCTTTAGTATGCAAGAGGGATTTTTCTTTGGAATTATTGGCATGAAAGTGATACGCAGGCAAACGGTGTGCTGCGCCTTTTGTTGTCAGTGATCAAAATGGTTGTTTAATTGAATTTTGTTTCCGTTTGACGATCGGCTTGAAACGAGTCTCATCAATCAAACTTTTGCCCCCAGGGTGGTAACAGTTTTTCTTGCAGAAGGGGGAAAGCTGATTTTGTTTTTCTGGCGTTCGATTGCTTCCACACAGTTTTTGCCCCTTTCCAAACGACGTTCATCAATCAAGTGATAAATATCATGCTGCTACCGGGCCAGGTGGATATGATGGAGCCACCAAAATGAAAGGTGTGCACTCTGTTACTGAAAGTACTTCCAGCGTTCCCTCACACTATGATTATCGAGTGAATATGGTGGCATATGGTGACAACAAGCTCCCGAAAATACTCCCTAGATGATCAAATGCATCTCATATTAAGTTTTTAAATACACCACAGGGGTTTTCAGGGGTTCTTATAATGCTGGGACAGTTTCTTGACTGTCTATTACGGGTGAGTTGGGAATTGGATTCTAAGGCACGCTTTTCGGATAGGCACATTAGAAATTCCTATTGGATTCCAAATGAGCAATACGCAAATAGTTTTGGAATAAAAATATATAATCACACGAATAATCATTGTTTGACCTAAACGCAAAAATGGCTTCGCATTTCTCCACACCGTGAAAAAGCATAAAGCAAGCGTACCTACATATCAATCAACCATTTATCTTCATCACCAAACACATCCAAAACATTCCCCACCACTGCTTTCCATTGATTTTGCAAACATAAATCGATAAAGCATATGCAAAAAGCTCTTCCCATCCCTGTAATCGTCTGTCCGATCGACTACACCAAGGAGCATTCCAGGAATAGCGCAGTTCCTCTTGCCTTGCAGAAACATTCCTCAAAAATAGAAACATCACAACCATAGTTAACGATGTCAAACACTCACCCCGCCGTACCGATGATTTCAGCGTGTCGATAAAAGTCAATCATGTTAGCTGGTAAGACAATGTTTCTATTAATTTCTATGACATGGCAATATTTCACACAGCACCACAACCTACCACCGAGGGAAGCATCATCTCCACCGTGTGGTCCACAGCACTCGTGGATCGAATGGAACTCTTGCTGTGCTCTAGCCTCAACTTAGCCTCAACTCCTGTAGCTCCTAAGCGTATTAGGGCGCTCTTTATGCTTCCCAGCATGATACTCCGCGATGTTGCGCAGCTGATTTGGGAAATTATCTGCAGTCTCATATCAGCCCAGCATGAAGTTGATTAATTGAAGCTTAATAAATCTGGTTAAACACTTCTACCGCGGCCGTTCGTTTTGCCATCGATGGTAAACAGAAAGAGATGATAATTATGGTACCGATGTTACGCTATGCGTTTCCGAGTTCATGTTAACCGTCTTGATTGGTATCTTAAGTTGTTTTATACACATTTCGTGGCATTCCAGCAACATGGATGAACTATAAACCACGCCTTTGAAAATAGCAGTGTGTAAAATGTACCTCCATGCTCGGGAGACACTTCACCCATGACGGTCGCACCTAATTGCTCGCGCATTGGAGAGGGAACCAATATTGACCATACGTGTTGCGCGCGCGGCGCTCGGTGTCCAAATACTAATGGCCATATGCATGCAGGTACTGCAGCCCCTCTTTTCATACAAAACAGTAGCCGAGGCGTTTGGTCACATCCCTACCAAAGTGCGCGCGGTGCGCGTCGTGAAGCATTACACGCCTCACTGGGAAGCTACCGAAGCGAGAAAAAGGGGGAGGTCGCTAAAATAATTCACCACCTGCATTTCGATCCTACCGCAGTGCGGGAAGCGAAACGTAAACCATCCAAGAAGCTATCTATTGCCAGCGAATCAGTGCGCAATAACAATCTGACCGATCTTACCATTAAAATTTAATTGAAATCACAGAGCAAACCCCAGTGCAGTTGGTGTTTGATGCCCCCTCGCGTTTGCCTTCTGGTAGGAAGCGAACGAAAGACGAACTATGTTAATTAAATACCATTCCTTATTTGGAGACGTAAGATATTGGCAAGATACGACAAGCACGAGGCACGAGCCTTCGAGCTTCCAGCTTGATGCTGCTGGAATTTCAAGCGAATACGAGTTTAATTGATAATGTTTCAGGGGCAAACATTTTCCTCCTCGGTTAAGAATGTTACAGACGCGTGGCAGAAGTTAAGGTACCTGCTGCTTATTCTACGACTGCCCTAAAAGGTATTCCCGATCGACAGCCGATCATTCGCGTGCGTTGAATCATGTTTTAATTATCGCTCAACGATACGCTGCCAAATATGGAGCAAAAGTATTCCAGTTTCCTGTTCCGCTGCTACGTTTGGTTCATTTAATCATCATTACTAACACGCAAGACATTCCCTTCTGGAGATGTGTGTGGTCTTAGCTCTCAGGAACAATATTTTACGCAATCATGTGTATCATTCTTGCTATTCAATCTCCAAATCAATCTCTGAATCTTGACGTGTGCTGGAACATTAAACAACGAACCGTTTTGTTGAACAACCCTTACTCAAACAAACAACGATCCAATCGATCAATCTTATTCGACAGTAGCCAAAATGACTTCATCACTATCCAGTTTTGAATCTGCACACAGTACAACAGGTCAGTTCCAACTGCAAAACCCCAAGTATTGAGAGTAACAGAGTCACTGCATCGACAGCAATTTTCTTCTTGTCTCCTCTTGATTCACTTCCAGCAATTTTGGGACAGGTTTTACCGGTACAGTTCCTTCGCATGTGACAACAGCTGATTTGTTTTTCCTGTCGAACCTGAACGAAATCGGTCTCGGTGCGCGTCATCGCGTAGAACAGGTTCACCCTGTCCGCTTGATGGGTGGAGACTGTTTTGTCGGGAGATAAATCACGCAACGCAAGACAAGGCTGAACCGATATGCAAAAGACATCTCACAAGACAAGCGTATCGTATCAGCAAGGATATCCTGTCGATGTTTGGGGCAGTTATTAGCATTTGCGTGCATGTTATCCTTGCGTTGCGTGAGGCTGAGTGAAGATCAATGCGGCTCTTGCCGAGAGTTGCTTCCTGGTGACTGTGTTACAATATGTCGTACATCACACGTGAAATGAATAAGTAATTGAAATATGCACTTGAGCATAATGAATATTCATAGGTCTCGTGACAGATTTATATTTCCCAACCTGCAGAAGAAGTACCTGTTTCAAAAGGGGAAACAAAAGCTTCATTGAGGAATTTTGTTTTGAGGTTTTAAAATTATCCATAAATCTTGTCACTAATTGATTTTCCTAAGCGTTTTCTTAAACTTCGAAACAGAATATTTTCCATGTTTTAAATTGCAAGAGAAGATCATGCACAGAGGTACAAAGACACACTCTCCCCGTTTGCTCTGAGTCACTAATTTATGTGCTAAGAAATCATTTTCATGTAATTGATTTTCTGCCTGCACATGCCGCGATCAGCAGGTGCGGTCGGGTCATAAAAAAGAGATGTTATAAATGTCGCCCGTTAAGTAATCAAGGCAGGACGCTGATCAAATTATCATATGTTAAACGTTGTTCTGTGTGCATGTTCTTGTCGGTCGGAAACACGGTCCACACCCGAGCTTTAATGCTTTAATCACGCCGTGTTTGTAATTATGCCAAGGGGTTTACTTTATTGCAGGTGCTTTGTTTAATATTCCGCGATTGGTTGGAGTTTTAATTACTTGTTGCAATAAAAACAAGCACCAGGAATGATGTCGAGCGGGGCTGAACGATCATGCAGCGGAATGAATAACTTACAATAAATATTTAAAGAATATCAGCTATATACAATTTATACAAAATACTTTGTGTGCATTCTTTGTCACAGAAAGCTAAAGTAAATTTCAAAAATCGTCTTTGCACAACGAATTGTGCTCTTCACTGTTAAAAGGTTTCTGCTACTCCGGAACCAACATACCCTTAGGCATTGGCAATCTTATCAACCACCACAACTCTTTCCCTAGTACCAATCCGCCAACTACCCAACAGCATCTGACCACGGCTCGTTTTAATCCCAACCAACGAACCAACGATCGTTCGAACCACCTTCTTAGCCAGCCAAACCAAACTGTCACTGGAGTTGAAGCATGCCGAGCCAAGAAGCTGTACAGTCGAGGGTAGCAAAGGAACACCTTTCGAACCCCTGCTGACTCTTCACACTTTCCCTTGACTGGGAAGGGTTCAAACTGAAAACGAATTCCTTTGCCGTGCGGAATGTAGAGATGGAGTTAGTCCAGGTTACAGAAGTGACTGAAAGTTCGAGGTGGGGTGTGAGCATTTGGTAGTTAAAGGTGGAATTCCTTCAAAGGTGAACATTAAACACACTGATAACGCTTAATTGTGGTGTAAAATATGTGGTTTTGTGCATTCTATGGAGCATAAAAATAGTTCCTTTGATAAAAGCAACAAATAATTGCGGGCTAGATGCAATAAGTCCCATTAAAACCATTCGCAGAACAGACAGAATTGTCGAGCGCTCCTATGATAGGAGAAATCATTGCGTTAAACCCATATTGCGTCCATGCTCACTTAGGCATCAACACAATACCCCATATACTTCAGAAATCATGGACTTATCAGTTCGCTTTAGCTTCATTAGCGAACAGAGGCACTTACTTATCAAAAATAGAGCAAACTCACATCTTTCTATTTGGTTTCGAACGTCTTCTGCATTCCCTTTTCCTTTTCTTATTTGTGCTGCAAATCTCACGATGGAGATATTATTCAGCAATGTCTCAGCCTACGATTTCTTGGAAACAACTCCAAATGCTTCTTCAACCCACAGTCCACAGCATGAGCATCCAACCGGGCAGTCTTGTCCCGTCCCCAGGACGTCATATTCCTCCGCTATTTATTCTTTATTTTTTATATATTTAGATCGCTTTCAGGACGCTCGGTGGCTGGAATTGAAACAGATACAAGGCTAATTTAAATACAAATGTTGTAAAATGGCACAAATGAAATGTGCGCGAACGGTTGCGAAGCGATGGGACGTCTTCCAGTAGCAGTCCCTAGGGAGAGAGAGGAAGACCCCCCAAAGCGAGATGGTTGCTTGCTTGGTTTTCTTGGAGTCTCGTCCCGAAGACCACAAGTCGAGATCAGATCAGCTTGATACCGGGCGCGCCAGCTCAATGTTTCATAAAACAAACAGTCCATTATTGAAATGAAATCGCGTTCGCTGTTTGTTTGCGCGAGGCACGCGATGTCTCTCTTTATCGTTCGTTTGTGTGCATGGTGTGTGTATGGGTGTATGTGTATCGTATTTTAGTGTAAGTATTTGGGTTAATAAAGTATGTTACCCTGTGTAAGGGCCATTTCTTCGGCAACTCAAGCAATCACCACTAAACAAATTATTTCGCAAAAACCCGTCCGCTCCGTTGTCGCGATATCGTAAAGCTTTGGATAATTGTGGGTCAGGAAATTGTGTGCAGAATATAAAAAAGAGTACACAATTACAATAATTAACGACCCCATTTCTGCGTGATATCTCGCGCAAATCGTGAGCGCAATCGTGTGTCCGTCCCGATCGCGGTTGCTGTCGCCGTCGGTTGCCGTTGGTATGGTAGCGGCGCTAATTATTATGTCACTCGGATGCATAAACTTGTGCGCCAGTTGAGTGCTTCTGGTGGTCGTTTATTGCACCGCGCTGCTGTTCGACTCACGACTCACCCGTCCAACGAACCGTCCGCAAAGTGACAACGTCTCAAGCACAGTTTGCCTCAAACCAAGAAGCAATCGGTACGAATTGATTGAATTGAGTGTCCCGGTCCAAACAAACCACTAAAGGATTGGCCTGTTGCATCGAAACCTTCTGCTCAGTGGGCAAAGAAAACGCTTAAACGTCCAACATTAGTCTTGCCTTAAACTGCTCCATAATCTTGTCACACGACAAGAAGCTCCAACGTCGACGATCATTGGTAGTTGGAAAATAGTAATTGCGTCTAATAATAAAAATTAGCTTATCATCGTCGGCAACCGTCAGACCAGTGCTTAGACACACACGAAGATGATATTTTGCAAAGAAAAAATGGGCGTCGTTGAATCTGCATAAGCTCTGAGATTTGATAGGAATGTCCTCGAATATCAAAGAGAAGCATTAATTGAAACGTTTCCTCCACGGAATGGCCCATAATTGTACAATTATCGTTCCTTTGACATGCCGGCTGCGGAGACAGTTCCCTTCGTTCTCTGCAGTGGAATTACTTGTATGATACGAGCATCTTGGCTGCAGTAGAAGAAAAGTAGCACAAGTTGAAGGGAGAAAATCAAAGTTCATCCACAAGGAAGTAGACTTCAGCAAGGAGGTCCAACTATGATACTCCAACGTTATGATTCTTTGTCCGCTTTTTGTGAATCGTCCAATCTCTTGTTACTCGAAAGTTCGTTCATTGTCTGGTTCGATCAGATTGCCAACAGTGTGTCAGCGACAACACAGAATCCCTTCCGGACAAGTGCAAAGCAGTCCCTACAACAACAACAGTACATTCCATTCCAGAGAGTGTATCTTTAGCGATCCCTAAAAAAGCCCTTAAACTCCTCACCTCGTTCGAACGGTCGTGGAAGTTAATCCGTGAGTTAGTCATACAATTTCCACGGGGCTGTGCATAAATCTGACCAATGCAAATACTGCTGGAATGTGTTTGGTAATCCCGTCGAGGCTATGGGCCTGGTCCGAGCCGCCTATCTTGATGATATGTTTCGGCCCACACAAAAACATGCCCATTTGCACCTTACTGTGCGAACGCGTAGAATCCGTGGTGGCCGAGGGCAGTCACACCGTCGCTGTCGTTGTCGTTGCTCGTTGGACCGTGTTCGTGTGGTTGGGTTTTGTATGATTCATGATGGTGATACGTTTAGTAATGGTTGGGCTGAGGTGAGTCTTTTGGGCCGCTCGGAGGGATCGAAACAGGTGCCATTAAATGGAAGTTCACGAATGTTTGCACAGGTGTCTACGTGTTGTAACGAGCTGACTGTAAAGGAGATGATCGTTCATGTGCAGTAAAAGTAAGAATTTAGATCATATTTTCATGGTTCAGAAATGTGCGAGATAAAACCCTACTTGAAAACCATGTTATTCTTTTACAGCCTAATTATCGACCAATAGATGCTTGTCAAATTATTTTTTAGCCGGTAATGCTATCGGCATCCTTTGTTTTTGGCCACAATGTGTTTTAAATTATCCTTATCGATTCTCCCGATCTTTATTCGAGTCTCTTTCGGTCATCTTATATGCACAGTTTGATCATTTCGCGACCGGTTCCACATTGTCCAAATCAAGATACGATAGGCGCCTTTGGTTTATCCTTGTTTCACGATTTTCCCCATATCTTGGCGCATGAAACGAAGTGATCACACGTGTGCTGCTCAATTTGTAAGCACTTTGCATCGGTCACACCTTGAAGGCGATGTTGTCTTGCGTCTCATCTTGGCCATGTTCATCCCGAACACATTCAGTAGCACGTTATGGGCAGTCAGCGTACTAAGACCCCCTTGGGTACACGAACACAGCATCCCCATGTCATTGGTTGGTTGTCAGGCCGGTGGCTCCAGCGCTCCAGCGATCGTCGGAATGATAATAAGCCTTGTGCTACCAGTGGGAGATAATAATTAGACAAGCAGCGGCAGAGACACCCCGATGGCATCGTTGCGTGAGGTCGCTGAGCGAACCGACGCTGCTCATCCCTGCATCTGCGTCGTTTGATTCTGAGATTAATCGCCGTCACATGCTGAAGCTGCGTCTCAGTGCACACTCGCAATGGTCTGCTTGGATACAACACAGTAACACTTTTCCAACTGGTTGGGGCTTATAAAAGCTCAGGAATCATCTCCCATGATGCACTGCTGTTTGGTGCTGCTGAGCCATCGGGTAGACATCATGCCGGGATCGCGTCCTCAATCAGCCTGGAGGGTAGCGCACGCTTTTCCCAGAATCGTAACATAACTGTCTCGTTCGTGTGTGTAATGATAAATTATAATTCCATTACACATTCATACCTTCCGCACTACGTGTACAATGTTGCGGGGCTTGTGCACGATTAACACAACCTGGACCAGATTGCTTGCCCTCACTCTGGGCACAGGAAAGATCAAGCTGTTTAGCCCCGAAGTCGTATCGTACCATCGATCGAAATGAAGCAGCAATTGATTAATAGCATGGGCACACTTCTGCTTTAATTACAGCGCAATCATCGCAATTTGCAAGTCATCTTAAGTCATCTCACAAGACTCCCAGACACGGATGCCCTGTAGCTCGCAGCCGAGATTTTCCATTGCTGTCTTTATGTCAGCAAACTGTAAGCTGACCGAGGCTCGTTTGATCGAAGATTAATCCACAGCCAACTGGATGCCGCTTGATGGAGCTACATTTAAACGGTGTCCATGATTCCAATGACTTAAGGTAACAAACAATAAATCATGACGTTGAAGCATGGTAGGCAGTGATTGAAGACAAGTCCATTTAGCGCAGAAAAGACTTCAGTTTAATCCCGTCTGATTAGTTTTCATCACATTTTTAGCGAACAACAACTGTAACTGCTCATTGAACACAGTGATTTGCTGGAATCTTTCCCGAACATTCCTAAATTTGTGTTATTATTTAAGCAAAACATTACTCGATTTGATCTGTTGTGATGTTTGATCAGTACCGTAATCTGTTTCTAGCACAGGGTATGGCTACTTTCAAGTTCAAAGATCAACCTAAAATAATTAGCTACAGTACGAGATGCACGCTATAAGCGACTTGATAGTAAGAGATAACTTTGAATTCGACAGCTTCAGATGTAGATCTTATGTTGAATAAAAACGACTACAAACGTTGCGGATGCTTCTTCTCAATCATAATGAGCATTTTACAGCTCAAGTCGTGATGTTTTGTTCCACCGAAATCGAACTCTAAATGGTAGCTTCCTTCAAAACCAGCTCCATTTCGTTCCATTTCATCACGCAACCCAACATCAAGCTCCATGTTTAATTCAAAAAAACCCTCCCAATCCCTAGCTAGTTAGGTTGATGGTAAATATACTTGCAATGCTGTGCTAAAGTGAACCACTGTAATTTTGTGGAATGTTGATAGCAGCTTATTATGCTTGAAGCGCACGAAAAATCGCTGCACCCGCGGGTCCTGGCCCGGCATGATCAAGCCGGCCAACAGAACGGTTTACGGTGCGCAAAAAGAAATGATTGGCCGCTTCATGCTTCATGGTGTGGGATAGTGTGGGAGGTGGAAAAATATAAAATTTCCCCCATCTCTCCCCCACTCATCATCCACCCTCGGTGTCCATCGCTGCACCTTGTCCGGTCATTTTAATCACCATCATTTGAACGATACGACGGCCCCGCGACCGCTGACATTTTGCACCGGGCACCATGCGCACCAGCGTCTGACCCAATTTATAACCGTCCTGGGTGAAACTGCTGCTGCTGCCGCTCGGTTTCACCGATGATGACGGCACAATTAGTGCCGATCGCAAAAGCGCGTTAGGTGCGATTTTTTTTATCTTCCCTCACAGCTTCGCATGCGAAGGAATGGAGAGACAGCAACACAAAAAAATGAATCCTCGAGCGTGAAAACAACGTGATTGAAATCGTTCATTTAGTGGGTACAACAAACGTGTGTACGGATGGGTGTTTTTTTTTCAGTACAGCTGGAATGAAGTTTCATCGTTCACCAACGGGGCCACGAAGGAAAAACTGAAGCAACAGTATCCCAAGCTAGCGCAGGTCAGTTTCTACGCGTGACTCGTGCCCGGGGGCGACCATCTCCTCAGCGGATGGCGAACGGCACACTGTCTAGCAGAAGAATGAAGTTTACACTCACCCGAAAGAGGTGGTAAAGAGGTTCACTTGACACTGAGGTGAAGGGCGAATAAATTCCAACCTGTGCCCGTGCGCACCGGGCAGACATTCCGGAGCATCGATGGGGGAAACATCACGGGAAGAAAACGGAGGCAAGCCGTCGATCGTCCCCGGATGCGACGACGCAAGAAATTGCTCCCAACAAACACACACCCGGAGTATGCTACAGCGTTACAGATACATTCTATTTACCCGCCAGCGAAACGATCCCCGTGACCGAAGCGTGCGCAGGCGTCCCCGTACATGTAAAATATATCAGAATCGCAATGAGATTATGTTAATGAACCCAATAAAAGGGTAATAATATCGATACTTACGAATCGGGCCGCGTGTGCAGGCAGCCGACATCCACGCCTCCATGCAGCGCACATATGAGGATGGTTTGGGGCAGCAAAGTTCAGGCACACGACGGCACGCGCTTCGGGACGATCGTTCGGGATGGATCGTTCGATTAAACAACGGGGTGCTCATTAATGCTCACAGCCCCTGAAAGTATCTGCCTGCCTATCGAGGGTTTGAGTTTGAGGCTGTTGGAGTGCAGACAGCATTGTAGTATCATTGCTGGAGGGCCTGGTTGGTGCTATTTCGCGGCTGGTCATTATGAGCGGAGGCTATTAAGGAGCACACATTTATGGTTTGTTTGAAACTGTTGATGTGGGCGTCCAGCAGGTGTACTCATTGAGTAAGATACGCTTGATGATACCAGTTGGATTGCTCATTAATGCACAAAGCAGGACCGTTTATGAACAAATGATAGTAAACATTTAGGTGACATTAAATTGCACTCAAACTACATGACAGTGTAGATATTCTTTAATATGTGTTCCTCATTTGAGATCCTTTCTTAATAAATGGATCGGTTTGTTTGTAATGTATTGATCTACTTTCCAGGAAAGGCAGCACAGTCGTAAATCTTACTGCCGATTCAGCTTTTTTCAGTAGTTGCTGTAAGCTTATTAGCTGAACTAAAACCAGTTACGATTCCAAGCCACTATCTTCCAACAGCTAATCCCACACATTATTGTCTATGGACTGTAACTCCAGAAGGATTATTCTTGATCATTTGTGTACATATCTACATGTACATTTAAAAATGTCTAATAGGATCTCACAAGCTGAGTTATTCTGGAAAGTTTGTTGGAGATTGATGATGATGCTACCTATTATTTTGTTTGAAGCTTGGTAACCTGTGATCTGATGTTCCTTTTCATAGGTTTTACCATTTGCTAGGCTACAGTTTCAGAAGAGAGCCACAGATGAATTATGCTTTTGTCATTACGATGTCGATCATATGAAAACTAACAGAAGAGAGTCCTAAAAGTCTTCAATCTGAAACCATTGAGTCATCTTAAGCTTGAGCTATTCTCAGGTATATTCTATTATATTGACCCAATATTCTTAAACTCGTCGTGTAGATATTCCGAATGCAAATACGACGCAATATCTTTTGGAGTTCAAGAATATTTCAATCGATAAAACCTTCAAATAGCTATTCTGTCAAAACTCCTAGCCATAGTGTCAAGAAGATTTGTAGGTTCAGTTGACTTGATACGTAAATTGTTTCAATTTATTGCCATAGTTCCTTGTTAAGATTTGTGTAATATGGCAAAATATTTGAACAACAACATCAGATATCAAAAATTAACCTTTTTCTGACAATTGTTTAGATATGTTGTCTTATATGAAATGATACATAAAAAATTGCGGAATATTGTATTATTCTTGCAAAGCTGTAATAAAATTTGAGACAAGATAAACTTTTTGTAGAGATATAAGACTTTTACGATTTACAGTACAATAGTAATATGTTATAATCTGCATTGGATCATTGCAAAGTTCATAAAGTAGTTGAAATTGAAATGAGAATAAAACAAAATAATTTACACCCGTTATCCTATAATAAATTTCAAGAGTTATTTGACTTCAAAGTCCAATGTACGGTTAAGACATCACCTGAAAAATGCATTAAGAAATACTAAGAACAATATGTATGCTGTCATGTCCGTCCATAAAACCAGTCACTTACAAACAATCCATTAAATCCCATACAAATCACAAAACAATATTTCAGCCCCCAACCTAAGCGGTCCAACCGAGCGATGATTCATTTCCGAGATCAAATTTTCCTATGCAAAATCGCTAAACAACACATACGGTAACGGTACCGTGGCAATCTCTCCATTCCTAACCTAGCTATTCCAACCACCAAACGCGGGGTACAGGAGCGACGGCATTGTTAACACGATCGTCACCACAAATCCCGCTTCTGCTGTTACTGCTGCCGCTGCTGCTGCCGCTTCTGTTGCACATAAATCAGTTTAATTAATTTGTGCTACATGCGCACACGGAATGAACACATTCGGTCGCTTCCACATTGAGTCGATTCTAATTTCCCGTTGCCGCTGCCGCGGCCGCCTCTTTTTATCATATGCAGTTGGCGGCGTTGTGCGAGTGTGCCAGAAGCTCGCGAAATAAGAAGCCGCCGACGATGTGGCGACGATGTGTGGCTGCGATGTAGCGCGCGCAGCACGAGACGATCATTCATTCTGGGGCAGTTCAGACACACACACACCGGGCAACCAAACGCGGGGGAATAGGTAAGAGCGTGCTAAGGGTGGTTTGTCGCAATAGACCGAAAAAAACCCCACTCCGACCCTCTTCCCCGGAAGGAATGAAACGACACACTCGCTAGATTTAGTGCCCTCGATCGATGTATCGATGTATGTAAATTGGTATATCGGAGGACCATTTTCTTGTGTCAACGCGGGGTTTTTGTACTCAATCGGCCCTGCATGGCACCTACCCTACTGCTCGCCCCGTAAAAGCAATCGACGCTCAGCGTAGCCTTTTTGCCCACCATGATCGATTTTTTCTTCCCCCAACGAGTTCGCTCCAAAACAGCGTACAGCGTCAGCCCGAATCTCCGCGCGATGGTAATGCCAACCGGGTCAAGAATTTCTCCGCACCGTGTGCTGTCGCACTGTGGCAACAAACATCAGAGCACTCACACAAAAAAAAACCCCGAGCAACACCCCGGAACGTCGGAACCGGGGTCGGATTCGATGCTGGCCATGTAAATATTTTAATTTTTGTGATTCCACCACCACGATTACGCGCGCCACGGTGGAGGAGAGGGTGTGTATTGATCGACTCCCTTGTCGGTAATGGCACGCCTTAGTGGTTTGGTGGCGGTATGTGTTTTGATTTCGTTCCGGGGAACCGACCTGGCCGATGGGGCCGTATTAGAGCATGTACTAACAACTCGTCCGTGACATGTACAGAACAACAACATCAGCGACACAAACACAAAAAAACAGTCAATTGGGGTACGAACATCACGTTTTCTGTGCGATTCGGTGAAGATTTCTTAACGAAAGACTAGTGTATGGGAGCTTTTTTGAAGGGGTTTTATGCACTGTCGGATCGATAGATCTGCATAGTAAAAACAACCATAATCATATTTTATAGCAGTAGCTGCAGCTCTTCCAGTACAAAGCAAGGAAAATAATCAAAGTCTCAAGAGCTCTTACTATTTCATGAGATGACCATTACTACTGATGAATGGACATAAATGTTGCAATAAAAGCAATCTATTTTCAAAAAAATCCTGTCTAGCTATAACTCCATCTAAATCTAATCTTAAATTCTGGGTTCATTGGGTTTCCACTAATCCCTTTTCAGTAGACTTTTGTTTGGTATATAAGTCATTGAAAGTTTTTACAAATGCTAGATCCTAATATCCTGTGGCCTAATGATAAGGGTGCCTACTCCAATATTGTCTCATTGTTATAGGATGTTGGACGGCACCTTTGTTAAACAGGATCATTTTGAATGTAATAGGAATTTCCCATGTCAGCAAGCAAAGCTGCAAAACATTTTTTAACTTTAATTCCAAAATCGTAATAAATAGATGATTATAAATGTAACACATTAAATCAGATCAAATGAGATGAGGTAACGGTGATTATCATAAACTATATGGAGAGGTAGAAACATTGTGGTTGACTGAAAGACAAAACATGATGCATTAGATCATCACAAGAGGTGCAGCCATTCTTACATTATTTGAAGTTGACCTAAACCTGTTCCAATCACGTGAGACTGATAAGTGAATCCTGTTTTTATTATTGTAGTGGATTATTCTATTAGTACAGAACATACTACACCTATTTCCGCTACTTCTATAGTATCGATCACCTGCTTCGGCTACTTAATTGCTACTAATGCTAAAGTAACCACTATTTCAATAACTGAAATACAACTAGAACAAGTTTTTCTGAAGTGTTTCACCAATTATTCCTACAACTGTTCAATAATTCCATCAAGCCCAACTTTCCACGCAGTATTTTCTTCTTCGGTAATAATTATTTTTTCCCGACACTAACAATCCTGCTACAACGTACGCAAAATTCTTCCCAAGCGCTCCTTCCCACATCTTCACCCAGCCGTACGTGTAACCACTTACAACGCCATGTCGTTACGCCGGTGACACTCTCGATGTACGATAATTTATCGCCGCATTCAAAACCGCCCCAGAAACCGTCTCCTAACCATCCACCGACACGTTTCGCACCCGAGATGGCAGACGGCGTGCAAAAGCGTGCGCGCGCACATTACGCGAAAATTTAACGCAACCCATTTATGCGCAACCCGTGCAGGCTGGCGGTTGCCCGAACCTAGACAAATGAAAAATGTACCCGCGTGAGGTGAGCTCGAGATGCTCAACAAAACGGTAGTAAATTTAAAATTGATTTTTCAATTCGGCCATAAATTTTTTAACCCGACGCATACACACACATACATAAATACAAAAAGCATTCATTCACTCGGAGGAAAAGCGGTCTTTTGCCCTTCCGAATGGTGGTAGTGGTGCGGAAATTATCACGCAGCCTCCCGTGCCATGGAGTTGGTGATACCCGGTCGGTGGTGGCCGTCATCATCATAAGCGGCGGGTCAAATCGCCCGTTGCAGTATCCCTAGATGCAGGCCCTAGATGCGGAACTGGTTGCAGCCAAGGGAGTGAAGATCGACCGAAGATCTAGCCCACCCGCCGTCGTCGTCGTCGTCGTCTGGGCAGCAAAAAGCTTCGTGATCTAACTATAATCACACGGAAACAGAATTCCGGTGTTGCACGTCAATGTTCCGCGTGTTTCGGACGGGGTTTTGCTCTCCTCTCCCATTGTCGACATTGCATGCCAAATGGGGCACACTGCTGCGTACACGAACCGCGCATATTTCTTGCGTCGCAGCTTGGCAAACGGTTGAGGCTTATAATTAATGGCTGTGGCACGATCCCGAGAAGAGAGGAGTGAATTTCCTTCCCTCGATGAAAGATGCTGAAGAAAAGTTTGAAGATATCGCTCTGAACAGGGAGTAGATTGCGTTGATGTAATGTTAAAATTCATCTTTACTAATGCAAACACTTCTTTCGTAGGAATTTGGAGCACTTTTGAAAAATGTTGAAAAGCACTGGAATTTTGTATACACACCAATTAAACGCTCCACACACGTCAACGAGCTAACGAGCTCCGTTTTCTACTCGAACGCCCCTACAAGCTACTAGCAATTTCTTCTAAAATTCCCATGTCTAAACGATCACCTCACCTGAGCGTGTGTGTGTCGGTGTGTGCGTTAGTCTGCCCGCCTCTCCGTTAAGCCATATAAACTGCTAAACACATTTTCCCACTTTACCGGTCCGTGATTTATAGATCTACCGCACCGGTCCCGTTCTCCTGCTTGGCATGGCCCCAGAGCCCAGATGGCTTTAAATTGGCACACGCATCATACACATGGTAAACGCTAAACATACACACAAATTCGCCATATCGCCGCAAAGGATAATCAACTGCCCGGGCGATCGAGGGCGCCGTGAAGACATATGGGGTGAGATTTTTCTCCATTCTTTCTCGCCCCGGTTTCCCGGAGGCGTTGTTTGCAGAGGCAGCGCTAGACGGCAGAGGTCCCTTACATTGCAAGGCGGGGAGTAACACCGTCAAGAAAACGACTGCAGTCTGCTCTGGATGCATTACTTGAGTGTGTTTTGTAGGCTTTTGGGCACATTCCAATCTGAGACATCTAGCGACACAAGCGCTTAAGCGAGAGAGAGATCCTCCCGTACAATGTCGAACTATAATTGATGGTCTATTGTTTGGTGCTGTGCTGTGCCCCAAACGGGCTCAAAAACGATCGTAACAACACCTACCTATACTAACAAACACACACACCGGGGCAAAGACAGTCCCGCATCGGCAACACAATCGACCCAATCGGCCCTCCAAGCGGTGTTGGCGGCCCCTCAGAAATAGATGTCATATTAATTTGATCGTATATTCCAATAAATTGAAATGTTCCATAATTTATTGATTATTATATCGCACTATCGGCCCCTATTCTCTGTTTTTCTTCGCAGGTTTTCCAACGTCCCCAACGTTCCAAGTGCGGGAAGTTGCAGCGATGCAAACGGGGCAACTACGATCGAAAGGACTGTGTCGTGAAATGTCATTATCGTCTTCTGTTCATCCGCAACCCCCCGCGAAGCATCAAACCTAACGCCATCAAACTGCAGCGAGCGCGAAAGAGAGCAGCAACAACAACGGCTCGATCAACAAAACGATCGAAACGGAACCGTTTGAGAGTTGCCCGGAGTGAGTTGAGTGTTAAGGTCCCCTGCGTTCGTTTTCGCTGTCCGCGTGCGCGCGCGCGCAGGCGGACAATGAGACATAATATGACCCAGGTGATGGCCGCCAACACCCGGCAGGAAATTCCTGTCCCAGCCCATCTGGTCACCTGGACAGTGGAAGTGCGATAGAAAGCACCTCAATCCCCGGTGAGTACACTATTGAAACGTCTTAATATCATAAACAAGTCATAAAATGTGGCGGATAAGCGGCGGTCGCTACGGCTACGATCAACAACAACCACAACAGAGAATAAAAACACGAAGGAAGCACGTATAAATGGGATATTTCACCGCATGTGACCATTATTGTGTGCGGGAAAGAATAATAGAGTTCATTAAAATTGATTCAACTCCGCTCGTCTGCGCGGGAACGAGTAAAATGGAGTGTTGCGAAGAACCCGTTACAAAACCGTCTGGTTCCAGGTGCTGTGTGCGACAGTGCTGCTGGGGTAGTGTGTAAAGTCCATCCATTATCCACTGTGCTGACCGACGCCAACAGGCCCCGGTGGAGAGGATTTTTTTCTTCCCTTTGCAGAAACGGTAGAAGAATGTCCCGGGTATACCCCGTTGCCCCGTTTACTGCGAGGGTGCGAGATGTCAATAAAACTGACATTTCTGATCTGGCCATCCGCTAGAGGACGCTGTCGTCCCATACCAGAAACATGACGCAACTTCGCACTAATGTCAACAGTGATTTGCTGAGCGCACAAACCATCACCACCATCACTTTTGCATGATAAATCAGTTGCACCGATCATTAGCGGGACATTGAAATCTCCCGCAGGCCGGGATCAACCGACACCCGTGACGTTTTTTTAAATAGAAAATCACACAAGAAAAACAAACCGCTGTGAAAAGCTGTCTCGTGCAATGCCTTTCAATGGTTTCAATGCTCGATATTGCGGCAGATGAAGGCTTTAGTTCTGAGGGAAACTTTTTTTTTATCAGCTTGCTTGAAGATACTCCTCTCAGTATCTCACGGTACCTTTATTTCCTTATTTATTATTTTCCTACGCTACAAGCCCTTTTTCCCGGCTCGCTTATTTTGGATGTCATCAAGACTTCCCATAACGGTGACAACATTTCAACCATTTCCGTGTAGTGCTCTGCTAACGAGAAGAATACTGCCAATGTCCAATCGATCACCGCAAGATACAACAAATCAAGATGAGCAGCTCCCAGATCACCTTCTCCCATTACCATGCCCCATTACACCGAACTGAGAAGCGGCTGCTTCTCATGCTCAGTTATGCCGTTCGCACCATTTATGATTGAGTTTTTCATCATCTTGCGTGCGGGCAAGAAAAAGACTCCAAGATGTCCACCTCATTTTACCATGGCGAGGAGTATAATCATAAGCAAGGGGGTGCAAACGGTTTGATCTCACACGCCATTTTCAGCACCTATCGCAGGCAAAACCTACGCTGTTCCCGTTTTTTCAAAACCCATGCATCACGAGTATCGATCGCGAATTGTGAGGAACGTCTCTCGAATGCTCACCCATCACCCATCGCGTTCGTGAGATCATCATTGTGGATGCATTTATGCATCGATCGACGCTGGGTTTCGCGTTGTGGTTTGCGATCGGTTAAATTGAATTCATCTGCTGGTCCATCTTAAACAATAAAAAAAAAACATCCACGCGAGCAGCACATCATTATGCGGCGTTCACCCCATCCGCGGCTATGCGATCGGCATCAATTTATGTGCTGCGTACGCTCCCATAAGCTGGCATCCCGATGAGGCTTTTATCGGTTTGGTTTGATGGTTTATGATTTATGTGTGAGCGAGCATTCGGTAGCCGGGAATGTCGTTGTCCATGTAGGGAGAGCACCTTTGGAACGGGTTTGCCCGGAGAGGAACCTTTTATTTTGTTCATTCTTGTTCGAGAGATCTTGCTCCAAAGTTGGGGATAGTCGGTGTGATATTTCATACAATGTCGTGATTAATGGTCTTTATGATTGGAATGTTTGCTCTCAATTTTTTTCTGGGAATAGATAGTATTAATTAAAAGAACGCTGGACGCAAGATTCCACTATTGAGGTGTTGATCGGGATGACACCTAGCACGGTGTCGCTTGCCCGTTTCAATACGTCCTTTCTCGCTCGCCTGCTTTTTCCCATGGGTGTTTGGTGTTGATTGAAAAATTTCATAACTTCCCAAGCCACCATCGCGATTCACAGCGTCATCCCGACGCTGAGGACTTCATAAATATTGAGCGCATGTCCACACACTCACAAATCCACACGTTGACGATGCGTCTGAGCGATAGTGTCTATCAGTCTGGGCCTACGTGACGAGGTTTTGAAATTGAATGAGCCGTTTGTGTCCATCACGGGGCGGACGGAGTGCGCTCGGTGAGTCCCATGGGAAATGCGTACACAGACATAAAGGTGATGGATTAGCATAGCTTTTCCTTTTTGCTGGTGAGTGAGTGAGTCGTTGAGGTGTGATGGAGAGATTCGTGCGAACAGTGGACATTACGGGACAGTACGGTCTGGGTCAAACTTGTCACGTCAACGGTGCAACTCGTCACCGATCGATGGGGATTGATGCTTTAAAGGAGGATTGGTAGTAGGCGTATCAAGGTTAAAGGCTTAAGTTTGCATTTCTGTCGTGAAAACATCTTCATAGATTATTTCATTTATATATGAACTAATATTATTATACTATTCTTCTACCGGAAGATCTTCAAGATTTGATCATAACTGATTGTACTTTATAAGTTTTTGATATTTCCTCTGTCAAGAATATGTATGGATTAACCTTAATCCATAAACACTTCAGGAATATTTAAGTTTGAAATCTCAGAAGACTTATACCAATTTTTAGAATATAGAATATCGAGATATCTGTTTATGTGGCCTCACAAACTAGAATTACCAGTTCATGAGTAGAAACATGCCTCTAAGAATGAATGAATAGGAATAGGATCTTCACATACTTTGATTAAATGGATTTGACATAATCACAACTTTTCAATTTTCAAGATGTCTGGACCTTATTCTAGGACATAGAGATAAGGTTAAGGATACTAATAAATTTTGCCCAATTCTAGAAATCAAAATTAAAACACAAGCATCCTTTATGTATCGTAAGAACATTTTCAATAGATCTTATTCGGATTTTATCGTATTCCAAAATCCCTAGTTTACGCTTATGTTTAGTATCTTTGCCTTGTGTTACTTCATCTTCTCCAATTTCAACGATTTGCTAATTACCTTCCAGTATTTGCAGGAGTACTATTACAGTATGTGTAGCCCCCTCATCGAATCGAATTCTCCACACGTTTCTCACCCCGACCGAACTCCAACCCTTCTGGAGGCGTCCAAAAAAATGCGATGCGTGTGCTTCCGAAAGCGCCAAGATGTCGCACTCCGGTGCAGGAATTTTAATTGGTATCTCGGGTGGAACGCCTCGGACGCCATCGGATTTTTTGTCCGATTTCCCAATGCCACCAGCCCAGACCCTGTGAGCCATTCCAGCGTGTGTGTGTATGTGTTTTTTTGGCGTGCGTAGGAATAACCCAAACGCCATGCTCCGCCAATCTTGATATTGTATTTAAATTACTTACTGCCCCGCCGGACTTTTACTCCACTCCAAGATCGGGGAGTTCCTTTGCCCCCTAAAGATGGGGCCGTTCTCAAGTGCGAATGAGCTGGCGATACGGGCGCGGAGGGCAGAAAGCCCCCAGACTGATGTTGTCTGTATCCCCGTGGGTACGAGCTCCAAAACCGGACCATGTGCCATATTCTCCGGACGATCGATATGCGTGCCCTGCGCAGCGCATGCAATGCTCCACTGCGGTGGTGGCCATCGCGGGCGATCCGGGACACCTACGCAACACTCACTCCGAACGCAAATTGCACACGCAAACGCAACCTTGCCGGGGAAAGCCAGTTTTTGCTTACACCACTGGAAGCACACATTAAACGAGAAGCAAGCGTTACACACACACAAAACGAGGAAACGTTTGGAGCATGTTCTCGTCCGAAGAATATTATGGCGAATCTAATCTAATCGGCATCGGAGGTGCAGGAAATTGAATTATTTCTTCTACACCGTGTGCTGCTGCTGGTTGTAATTACCATTTCCAGAGGATGTTGTACGCTGCACCAGCAGCGTCGTTGCACCAAAAGAATGCACAGCAATCGCGCCAGAAATGCTCCAGCGCCACTGTTATACAGGGAAACTGTTATACGCCTGGTAATGGCGGTTGAAGCGCACACAATTATGTCCCCCCCGCACGGCACCATTCACTAATGTCAGTGACAATTTAGAAATGAAATCGTTCGCAATCAGCAAACATCGCCACAATCTGCCAACCGGATGTCAACCTTCCTGATAAACTTCGGTAGCCCGCTACCGAAACGCTTCCACATCCCATGGGGATGTCGCGAGTGCCATTCTGGTTGGGGAAGCATGGAACACAACACTACTCTCGCCAAACACTACTCGTGCATAATCTACAATTTATGGGACCGATTTTTTCTTTACTTTTTTGCTGCCTTTTCATTTCGCGCTGGGTATGCGTAACCGTAGCCCTATGCCTATCTACGGGTGGAGCGCGCGGAACGAAAGTGCCATAAATTCGCTGTCCCAGGCGTAGAGCAGAGAATTTATTGATTACATTGTAATATTTCCCTGCCCCTGTAGGTACTTCCAGGCCTTCGCAGATACCCTTTTCCAGTAGTGCGGATAGGATTAGTACCACGGGCGTTCCACAGAGTTCAATAACACTCGCTGCACGCGTAGGCTTTTCCTCGCAGGGTGGTGTGTAACTGGAGCGCACACACAGTCCTCAAAAGCCTCATCCACCAAGCGCTGGATGTTTGCATCTGATACAAATAATGGTACGGTCGAGCGCTTGCAACGGTCTGTGGGAAGACGGTGGAGCAAAAACAGCAAACGCAGCAAACGCGTGATAATAATCACCTATTGAAATGTCATTTCCTAATGATACACATACACACACACAGTCGGTGTCGCGACAAACGTGGACGCCCACATACCCAACCCCCGGCTCGGTCGGTCGGGAGGATGGAACCGCAGCAGCAGTTCAGCAGCTGGAAAAACCGGACCCAAAGAGGAGGCCCTCCCGGCAGGACCTCCCGCTGGACGGGAAGCTGTGGTGAAGAAGAGGTGTGAAATTAATGGCCGTCGTACTAAAAAGCAAAATCTTGCACTTATTAGCGAACACACAATTTATTTAGTGCGTACACACACACACACAAACCGGCGCGCGCTCCACGTTTGGCTGGGCCGAGCTCGTGAGCTCCGGTGAGAAACGCCTGGCCGCCCTAAACGCAGCAGAACGGGGGAAAAAAACACAAGGCGTCGAAAGGTGCGAAGCATGGCCCCGCGTCATAAATAATTTGCAAAAAGCCCTACCGAGAACGCGGATCGGTGGTGTTCCTCCCCCCCCCCCCCCTCTACGAGAAGCGATCGTCGTACCTCCAACCCTTGCACCCAAAACGAGCATCATCGCCAGCAGTGGGGTGTGCATCGATCGCACACCACACAATTTGAATGCCGAACTGGCCCGGCCACAACACACACAAACGAGATGTGTTTTGCGCGACTCATTACACGAATATATAATTAGGAGCGGGTTAAGGATGTGTCAACAGTAACAAGTGTGCGCTTGCCGCAGCACATCGCCCGCCACCGAGGAGATGTCAAACCTTTCAACCCCCTGGCTTAACACGACGTCCCGGCGGAAGACGTGTACGCACCACCCGGAGCCCTGAGAGCCTGGAGACCGAACAGAGCGCTCTTCATGTACTTTTTTTTTGTTTTTTGTTTTTCGCGCTGTAAATGGTTTGAAGGGTGCAATAAATTCACCTTCGCCGTCGCTTCATCATGCACCCGCGTCGCCCGTGCTCAAGGGATGCAAAAGCGTGTGTCTTGGTTGCGTGAACTGCGGCGGCGGTAACCGGAGCGTAACTAAATGTAACGAGGTACACAAACACTCACACACACACGTGTAGTTTTTTTAGAAAACCACGACCACAAACCATTCCTTATTAAATGGATTATTTATGGATAGGACGCGGCCCGGGCGCAATACAATGTATGGGCTAATAATCGTCGGTGGTCACCAAGAGGCTGAGTATGAAATGTTGACCAATACAGTTACGTTATATCAATAGTCTTTTTTAAGACTGTTGAGATCTTTTAAGACTTTTCAAAACAGTTTAAGAACTTCTTTTGTTGCAGTAGAACGGTTCCCTAGAATAGTTGAATTAAATTCGCATACCAAAACTGTTACACTATCCATCAGGATCCACCTGAACTTCTTTTAACAGTGTGTCTTCTATGCTAACTGTCTTTTCAGACGATTTTACACTTCCTAGATCATTAGTGACATACTTCAGGCTTTTTTTAATGGATCGTTTTGTAATTTTATAGCTTCAAGACACAAGTAATAGTGATAACTTCAAGAGGTTGTGTACATTACATTAGTACAGTGAAGGACCCTTACTTTTAGTCATTTCTTGTGTGATCTGTAAATAATATGCTGAAAGTATTGGAACACGTTCAAACGAGAATGTTTCGGAGGAAACGTTTTAGATGGAATACTTCTATTGCCAAGGATTTTTTGCAATTTGATGGCGATTGAATTTAGATTTCAGAGGAAATAAAATGTTTCAAATCTTATTCTTTTTTACAGAATTTCAGAGTTTGAACATCACTATGAACAAACCCAAAATATGTTGATCATTTTGTACTTTAGCATTGCAGCCATCTCAATGATCTTTAGACACCGTGTATACGTGGTGTTGAATTAACTCAATTTCTAGATTTGGTTATTGTTTAAATAGTTTAGAGTCATCCGACATTAGCTGGAATGTCTTATTATTAAGCTTTACTCGAAACAAGGTTTCTCTTTTATTTCTAATGAGTTCGTATTGAGCAAAAGCCTTTCATAATAGGAATTATTGCCCTGTAGTTAATGATCGTAAGGGTTTTAGCTTGGCCATAACTATGCAAACACGTGAATTTCAACTATTTTCGAAAGTAGGTGTGCGTAGAGCTCTCTTCAACTTTCAATCCTGATTTATACACAGTAAAGCGAGTCCTTGCTACGGAAGGTTCTTTCTAGACGATATCTTACTAGACAAAGAAGATTTAACGTATTGAATAAATAGATCATGTGAGTAGGTAAATGGTAAAATCGACATCAAACTGAAATAATAAAACATAATATATAAAAACTAATAAAAATGATTAAAATTGAGGATACACAATGATTCAATTCAAGAAATCGACCAAAACATTGAAAAATATTAACAAATGCACAACAAGAAAAAGAGTTATAAAAAGGCAATAAAAATATCAAAAGAAAAAGTAAAATTAAAATACAATCATTCGAATCATTTCATTCAATTGACTAATCAGCAAAGCTTATTCGCAATCCGCAATATTTCCAATGTGTATACCATTCCTGGTTAACTCGCACCTCGCCCATCGGTGCAATTACCGATCACTGTTATCTGATTAATGCCCCCCACTGGTAAATGTTACCTCTGCAACGGCAATTGATCTGCTAGCATTAGTCTTCATATCTGCATCTCACTACAATGTGTTCTTGCTTTGGAAAAATAACACACATACGTACTACGTACATCTGTTTTGCCCAACCGTAATCGTACGAAATGCGAACGACAAACCCAATCATTACGCGCCAAACCCCTTGGCCAACCAACGAGCCACCAAAACGAGAGTATCATTCGAAACGCAACGCCCCAGAATACCACCCCGAAAGATACCGCCCATTGCTCCGGCCAGCACGATCAATCGTTCTGTGTAGCATAGAAATTACATAATTTATGATCGCGGAACTGACCGCAAGGGAATGGCTGCCACGCGTGTATTAAAAAAAAGCCCCCGGTGGCACAAATAATATGTAGGTGGGATGCTACGTCTATCTGTGTATATGTGTGTGTGTGCAGTGTAATGTCCAGTTCCCAGTTACGGGAGTGTGTAATCTTCTTCCGGAGCGAAGGGAATAAGCCTGAAGAGACAACACAACAAAATCATCCCGCTTGCGATGTAATGGTTTAGCAATGGGGCAACAATTGTTGCTCCAGATGCTTCGTTATCAGTAATCTTTGGGTTTGGGAAGAAAAAGCGCTAAATTGAAGCGCTAGACACAAAGTACCGACCAGCGTGCCAAGCGCTACACTGTACCTTCTTTGTAGTTAATTTGAACTACCAAACCACGCTCGTGATTCGTGACATTCATGTTTATGATCCGTGAAACAAGTAATTCCTTGCCGACCGTAGCGAGAGGAGCTGCTCCTTGGACGATTGCTAATGCTATTTAAATTACGTATCATTACAATAAAGGTTAATCGAAACCAGAGCAGAAGAAGCGATCCTGGCTCGCAATGTTGAGGAGCAGCAGCAAACGTGGAGCAGAAGTGTTCTCCAACTCCAACGGAACGAGTCGTCGTCGTCGTCGTCGTGATCGCACTTCCACCAGCCCAGCCCAGCCCATCATGATCAAACGCGGCACTTCAAACTGCGACTCGCTTCAGCTCGCCCGCTGGTAGCTGTGCTAATGGTGCGGAATGAATTGAATTGATTCGGATGCGGAATGATACGGACTTCATTTGTTGATGATTTAATTTTAAGTCCTACGCGGCGCGCCGGTGGAAGGATGGCTGCGGTACGCTAGTGCTGGGGCCGTGACTGACAACATGCATGACACTTGCACAAAATGTGAATGGGCGCACAAATGTTTCTCCCGAGGGTTTCTCCTTGAAGATGATGGAGTACGGTAAAGCGGAATGGTAGCGAAATGGTAGCGAAATCGTAAAAAAAGTGGCAACAAAACTAAACAACGGTGAAAGCTCCTCTCACGGGCAAGCCGAGTCACAGTGAGCCTAGTGTTTGAGTATACCGGGGCAAACGTGTGAATGATTCATTTTCAACAAATTATGTTTTTAAATGTCGCGCTTAAGCTACTAAAGATGCTCACTGATTCAATTCTAGTAATAAAACATAAATTTTTCATTATTATGAATAAAGTACTGCAGGGTTTCCGAGTCAATTTCTAATGATTACAACATTTTTCATTGCTTGTTTTATCACAGTCAAATATTACATTTGCATCACAATAATTTTTCAGTTCTTCCACCTAATTTTTAATACGTTTTAGGCTGGAGTGAGTTTGAAAGTTCTTTGCGATGTGTTGAAAATCATGTCTAAGAATTGAAATTTTACTACGATGCAAATACACCATTTAACAGCTGTTGAAAAACATCATAGACGTAGTGAATAATGATGTGAATTAAAAAACTCTGTAAAATGACCTTTCAATCGCATTGAAATAGACTGCTAAAATAGGGCTGGCATAAAATGTGTCATACCAGATGGAGCAGCGATCACAAGCATCTACCCGATGGGAACATCGTGGAGCATTCCCCCGAAAGTAACACTATTAAGCATCGGCGCAATAAGCCCGAGCTAGTTAGGACTAAAACTAGGGAGTCCAGTACAGTTTTGGAAGGCATAATTTTATGTAACCACGAGTGCTTTATGTTGAATACAAATAATCTTTTATTTTGCTAACAAATCGCTGAAACCCATAATGATAAGCAGTTTGAATTGTTAGTTCGTCCGAATATCACCCTTTCTGCTACAAATATGACTGTAATACATATTTTACTTTATAAAACATTAAATTATAATGTGTCAATCTTTTGAAAAATGGATTAAAATGTTGTTTATAAATTATTTTCAATCGCTAAAACTGAATTTCTATCACTTGGTGCACATTTTAGCCCCACTTTACCCTTTTTAGTTGGGTTATAATCCTTTCCACACTCGTCTCGGGATCACGATCGTCCACTTTTATGTGTCAAACGTGCAGTGTGTGTTAAAGTGACGTCTTGGTAAAACAAACAACTACTTTACCCAGCGGCAATGGTATGGCCTGTCACATACTCTACACCCAGTGTAGCGACAGAAACGCCTGCAAGCAGTACCAGCAGTGCCACTTGGAGGAAAACGATACAAGTTCATTTGACGCCCTCCTTATGCGCGACATGTCAAGCACCGTCAAGCACCGAAACCAATAAACTGTACACCGCCAATCGAGAACTGTTGCTCATGCCTTCCGTTTTTGCACCACAACGCTGTGAAACCGTTGGCAAAGCAGGGATTGTTCAAATTTGTACATAATTAACTTTAACATGACACCCGCCAACAGCATCCTCGGGATGGAGTGGAGCGAGGGAGTTTAATTTCTGATTAACGTAAAACGGTGACGTTTCGTGGAGCGGGGAAAAAAATCAAAACCTCTCCCCATACGCGGCTTTCTTGCACAACCATTCTTCCCAGGAGATGATTTATGCATACGCCTACAGGGGGTTAGGGTATAGCGTACACGGCGAATCATTTTTAAACGCTTCCGCACGATCCGCAACGAACCTCATGCGAACGAAGGATATATGGTTGTTCGGTATGCCGGCAGCATTCCAGAAGTCATATGGTACACAACATTTTAACGGTCTCGGGACACTAAGCGGGGGGGTGGACGAACAAACGACAAACGAAAGAATGATCGTTAGCTGTTTATCCCAAACCCCTCCACCCTGAGGGGAATAGTTTGAAGAGTAAGCGCATAAACATACAGGCCGCGGTTGTTGTGATTGTTTTGTGGGGTAACACGATACAGAGAACCAACCCGAAACACCCCTCCAGCGGCCGCCTCTATCCATTGCTGGACAATAAATTTTGTCCAGATTTATAGCAATCATTTTGTGTGTGCAGTTTTTCCCCTAACATCAATGGTTTTCTCTCCGTCTTTTTTTGCTGTTGTTGCAGAAATCCCATCGAAGCTGTGCTGGCATTCCCCACCGATCCGGTACGGCGATACGGCGATCACTTTTCGGCTCCAACTTCTTCCAACCCAACGGAGTAGCAGACGGGGCCCGGCAGATGCAAAGATTCGGTACAAATGATTTTGCTATTATTTATCGGTACAGAGTGCCGCCGGGAACGATTCGGCATGCCCGGTGTACCCGAACCACAACCGCCGAGACGCTGAGTAATTGCCCGAACACTACCGGGACTAAAGTGGACGCAACGGCGCCTGGGGGACTGTTTTGGCCTCGACCACCATCACCTCCATTCCATGGAGGGTTTTGTTGATCCGATCGCATCCGAATGGTTCATGGATTTCACCAACCCAAACGATCACCACCTTGTGTGTCTATTTTCAGCTTCTATTCTACTACTCTACAGGTTGATTGGGACTGTAGGATGTAAACGCAAGACTTGTACCTTTGTGGTAAGTGTACACGGTACGGTGCGCGTCCTCTGCACAGATGCTTCCCTGCGGGCGTGTAATCTCGATCGACCTCACCGACCACCTTTCGATAGAAATAACACGCCCTCCACACTACTCCCTGTGTTTTCGAAGCGTTTCACATCATCGTTCACTACACCTATTACAGGAACCGCGGAAGTGTATAAAGCAAAATTTTCAATCGAACTGGGATTTTGTGGACCAGAAGATTTCCATTCTGCGTACGATAAATGCTACTGGCCTACTAAGTCCCAACTTGTTTGGAAATGTGTTACAACGACGACGACGATGTGTGAGTGTGTGTATGTTTGCTATCCTGTTCCGAAGATCGGTTTTCTGCCTGTCTGCACTGTGTTGGGATTTTCGAGAGACATTAACGTTTCCTTGCCAGTGTCATTGCGAGTGCACCTGCTTATCAATGCTTACCCATGCAACTCGCAGTTAAACACACTTCGTAATGCCCTTGGAAATCCCAAAACGTTGCACGTCACCACCATATCACAAAACCAGTGCAGTGTACACACTTTACCTTTTCGATCTCGTTCAGCCGGTTGTTGGTGCGCTTCTTTACCGCGAATGCCATATTCACTTAGCTTTGTCTTCACGGACAGACTAGTACACACAAGGGGACGAGGGTAAAATGCGTTTTTTTTTTTAACTTTGTGTCCTAAAAAAACTGACTAAGACGGACGAAATGAATAAGTACGATGATAACTGTAGCCGATAAAATGATGCGTGTCAGCCATCCGGTGGTAGCTGTGTTTGTGAGATAACAATAGGATTGATCGCGTGTGACAGATCGTTAGCCCGAGTGATCGAGTTATTAGTGCGTGTGTGTTTTTTTTTACAAAAAAGCTTACAGTGGCGGTCAAAAAAAGGAATACGACGTGATTTAGACATTAAATCCTTTACACTGCTGGTGCTTTTCATTAATTTTAAGACAAGTTTTGTGTTCCTTGTTTTGTGTGAAGGCATGTGTGAAGTGTTTTTTGTTCATGATTTTTATAGAAAAATACAATGACTTACTTTTGAGTTTTATCATTTTTCATTTGCTTTATCCCTTTCTGTAAAACAACAAGTACATAAAACAATGAAATTGCTACCACCAAAGGTCTACGCCAGGGGGACATGCTTGCCTGTTATCTATGCAACTTGGCGCTAGAGAGGGCCATCTGGGACTCGGGTTGGAGACTACGGGAATCTTCTATAAGTCAACCCAAATCCTGGTATACGCTGATGATATAGGCATCATTGGTCTGCGGCTCTCCTAGGTAGCAGAAGCCTCCCAAGGGATCGAGCAGGCAGCAGAGATCCTCGGGTTGCAGATAGGCGAGGCAAAGACCAAACAGATCCAAAAGAAACCAAACCTACGTAGGTGTGACGTACACATAGGTGAACGCACTTTTGAAGTCGTCCCTGAATTCACCTATCTCGGGTCAAAGGTCACCAACGACAATATTATGGAAATTGAGTTGCGCGCAAGAATGCTGTCTACCAACCGGTCATTCTACAGCCTCACCTCAAAGCAGCAGTTCAAGGAACTTGTCGCGACGGACGAAGCTGGGACTATATAGCAGCTATATAGTACCAGTACTCACATACGCCTCTGAGACATGGACGCTGTTCAAATCTGATGAAAACCGAAATCTTTACCATACCGTCTTCCCATCTTACCTACGATGTGAGAAATGATCGGCAAATATATTCTAACTAATCTGAAGTGATATTAAGATCAAACATTCAGCCTTTTAGTACTCCTAACAGCATGTTCAAAAGATCATTAATCTCCGTTTTGGATCACATCGTTTGATCTTGGATTATCTCAACAAAAACTAAACCAACTGGATGATTAGGTTTATTAAGCCAATGCAATTAATCAACCCTTCAGAAGCGACCTCCAATTATCATTTTTAACAGCTCTACACACGCTTATTACAATCGTACCACACGATAGCACACGCTTAATCTTAAAGTCATTTGCACTATTTAATCACATTGCTCCCCTTTTTTAATAGGCCTTCCACTCCCATTTAAGGACGGAATTAATGCACCAGAGCAACAAAAAACCTAAATCTTTCATATCATTCCCAGATTAGATCGCTTTCCCTTGGAGCCTTCTTGCAATCGTCTCCTATTTCACAGGTGCTCCTAACCTGCGCAGCCCGCCAGCACTCGAAATGGTTCACCGATTGGCGTTTAATTTGTAACACACCCAGCAGCAGGTCGACCGAACGTCCGTGCAAGTCATAATAAACGATATCAAAAGAACCAAACGGTTTCCCCGGCGGACCCGGTGGTCACCGATCTGCCGGATAAAGATGCCGCCCGATTCCGAAACTCAACGACACCATTACACGTTGCGCGTTGCGCTAGCCCGGGTGGTTTGCGTATTGCGGAATGACTAAAACCGGCAGGACGTCCCGGGTGGATCGCGTTGACAGTGATTGGTAGCGGTCATTTGCGCGCCCGACTCTGTGCCCGAGTGTGCTGAGAGTGCCCCCGTTGACGGTGCTGGCCGCCGAAGATAATTTGTGAATAATTATGTTCAATCGAAGGGAACTGTGTCTTTCTCTCTTTCTCTGACAGTTGTTCGGGCAATCGCCACATGCTCCTTTTGCCTAGTGAACGGCAGACCACCCTTACGGTTGTGTCATTGCGTTGAGGCCCAACCTTGCGCTGGCCGCTGTCATACCATTGGGATGCCGAAATGATGAAGCGTATAATTATCGACATAATAAATGAAGTCATTTACGTTTATCTTCACCCACCTCGGGAGCGCACTGGACGAACACGACAAACCACATCGCCTCATGGGGCATTCCAGAGCTGGTTCGCCGAGCGAACTACACGATAAGATGCGCGCAAGTCCTTAACTCTGCCCTCGAGGGAGCACAGAATCAATTAAAAATTTAATAATTTTATTGACACCCAAACGATTCTTCTCGGTGGAATCTTATCGAGAGAGCCAATGTCACTCCGTTGCGCATCGATCAGGAACGTAATCAGGAGGCTGATGGTGCGAGAGAACTCCTCTGCAAGAAAAAGGCGTTGGGCAAGTTTAATCGATCTGATTAGCATATATATTGCTATCTTTACTTGTCAAGTTAACATTGCCAGGGTGCTTTTTAAGGATCGGAGTTACCAGGAACCTCTTCTGCTCCGCCTATCTTATCACTCACAAGTCTTATAGAATTACATGTTGCCACCAACATCCAACTAGCATTTAACGTCCGATGTCATTGTCTTTGACTAATTCGTTAAGGAGTGCCTAGAAGTAAGTCGCCTATAAGAGAAGAGGCAATTATGCTTGTCCCGTAGAATGTGACCCTAAACAGAATCCTCATGAATGTTAAGAAAGACCTGATATTGATTCTGGAAATGTCGTTTAAACGATTTCCATGTGTATTCTTCAGTTCATGAGGTAGATGTTGTTACAGTCATTATTGCTACTTTCATCGGTAATATCCTTTATTCCATCATTGGAAAACATTACAGATTCATACTTCGTCTAACGACGTATATGTGAAAGGATAGCTGCGATGCAATATAACCAATAATGTGAAAATATCTAATGTACCAGCTCTATATAATAAATCAATTATTGCCTGTTTCTAACGGAGGTTACAGATTTAGAGTAGTCTGAAATATCGTTTCAAAAAGAGATTCGGGATAGCATTGAAAATGTTCCGAATATCTTCAGCATCAGCTATCACTTCGCTCACCAGCTTCCTTGAGCTTTATTCTCTGATATAAAGCCATCTCAATTCAACTCGAGACTCAAGTCAGGGTAATTGGACTGAACTGATGGATTCTGAGGTTCTTTAATCTCTCCCTGGAGCAGTATCACTAACTTTAACCACTACAGGAGTACACTATTAGTCAGATAGCAAAAGAAGAACACATTGTTCTGACAATATGCTGACAATGATAAGAATAACACAACAAAATGACATACTCCTTCACAAATTGTAATTTAGATATTGCTTATAATCCCTAGAACTTGCTACGAAAGCTTTCTAATAACGATCTCCGAAAGCTCAAATTGGCTGCTACAAGATTTGGTCTAAATGAAACATATTTCAGCTATCAAAGACGCTAACAGATTTCCATTGTAAGTCCGTTTAAATCTGGCATTAAAGAATTATAAACACCTTTGGAAGCAACATCTGATAAAGCGTACTGCACGAAATGAGAAAATTGTCACTAGCACAGCATCTTAATTCCGTAATAACATACATCATTCTCTAATCAACAGCTTACTTTGCACGATAACTCATCTCTGCCCGGCTCATGTCCGTCGGCTATCCATCCACTCCCCGTGTCCTCGTATCGATTTCATACCAACAACGACGCCCCAACCCAACCCAAGTGGCCGATGTCGATGTCAGACATCATGATCTGACGTCTCGGCGTAACACCGGAAGCGAAACGAGCCAGCGGTCACTTAATTGCACCACATAAGTGACGATTCCGAGCGTCCGCATCCATTAGCATGCGTGGTGGCCACTCCACATGCATCCAATCACCCGCTGTCCTCTCCCCGCCGTGCCTGTTGTCCCACACTGTGATTGATCCGGGATAGAAAAGATGGATGCGAACGCACCCCAACAGGGGATCGCGCGCCCGATTCACCCGATCGCCCCGAGGGCAAAATTTCTTTTCCGACCGACCGATTTTGCTCCCCAGCTCCCCCGCCGACTGGGTCGAACCGATCCGATCGGACATGCTACGTCTATTGACCTGAGATCCGCATTATAATGCCACCCCTCCAGGCGAGGGGAGAACAGGGCTCGCGCGCTAAGTGCTCAACAGGCGCTACAGTTTGATAATGGTAGCGTTGACGAGTAATTTGTCCACCGTTGAAGCGAGAGGCGGTAATTAGGACGCGAATGCAATTACGCGGCGAACTACCCGGCGCAGGATGATGCTGCCGGATGACGGCCCGGGGACGCATTAGCGGTACGCATCATCATCATTTGGCAATTAAATCAATCTGCTCCATAATTGGCACATTCGCGGCATGCTGCTCTAATAGGATTAATTTTATGGCTCCTTCCAGGGCCCCAGTGTCGCTGTGTCGCGCAGGACGATGTTTGCCGGCGACGGGTGACAGGTGATGCGGCCTGGGGTTTGGGTTGTTGTGCAGGCGGATGCACAGCTCCACCACCATCGAAAACCCCGCTCAAAAGTCATCATTATCATCAGCCGATCGATCGGGGAGTGACATCGAACATCGGGCTACGGGGCGCGATAAGAAGCCATGAAAACGCCATCCCCAACGATCGTTTTTCGACACCCCGGCGGTTTGGGCTTCCCTTCTTCTTATTTTTTAATTGACTTTTCGTGTCATGTTCTTATAAATCGTGCCAGCTTCTGTCCGCACCGTTTGACATAAATAGTATGCGCCCGCCCGCTGCCTGTCTTGTTTGTATTGGCGATCGCTATTAGCCATTTCGCGATCGATCGATCGCGATCGATTGCGCGGAACGGCGACGACGACGAAGACGACGATCGAACGGTTTTTAATCTTCGCACCGGGAGTGTACTGACCGCTTGCGGTGTCGTCGTCGCGTGTGAGTACGCAAATGGTTGTCGCGTTATCTTGAGCCCGCGTGAAACCAGCTCGCGCGGTCCAGGGAGAACCTGTTGCGCGGCGGCACGGTCGCCTTGTAGTGGTGGTTTTGCGCATGATCCGCATGATGGGACGACAAATTCCTACACGCAGCCGATAGTGGCCGAACGAACGGTTCTTCGTGAAGCACGCGGATCTGTGGCGCAACTGCCGATGAGAAAGTTTCGGTACGCAACGATAGCGAAGGTTACCTGATAACAGCGGTTGCATTAATGGCAATATTAATTTTAAAGCAATACATTAAAAGCCCTGGGGAAGCGTGGCATGGTCATAAAACATACGTACATCCAACGTTTACTGGCATCAAATCACTATCAACATTCTTTCTATCTTCCCGAGAGCGAAATTTCGCGATTATTTGTATAATTTGTACCTTTCTTTTCTAGCAAAAGATACAGAGGCACGCGTGTTTGGAGTCCTTTAACACTTTAAGCGCCGTGTCATATAAATTCGCATGACGGTTTTGCTCACCGTTCAGCTTTGCACTTGACGCTCAGTGATTCTCTTGAGAACGAATGGGGTAGGAAAGAGAGAACGAGAACGACATGTGCTACGCCGCTTATCGCAATGAAACAAAAGAGTGATAACAATCGCACGAGAAACTGTCGCTCTCATCGCTCTCTTGCCATGCGCTACGTGCTCACTCAAAAACTGTGACGTCAGGCTGGCGGTCAAAGTGTTAACTTTGATTTACGATCTGTTCCTACATACACCTGTTTGCTGCAGTTATTCGTTTTGAAATACTTTTCTTTGCCTTTAATATTGACTGTACAAGTAACTAATAAAAAAAATCAAACGAAATTATGTGTTATTTTGAGTTTGAGAAATTTAATCACTATATGTCAACACAACCCTATTCTCTCACGCTGCTTCCAATGCCAACCGAGGAATACTGATCCGAAATATGTTTAGATTTTTAAAAGGACAGCTTTTTATAAAAAAATATTGTATGGGATGATAACGGCATAATTGCAGATAATCTACAAATCTACAGAAGAATGGAGAAGTAACGTGAAATGTATTATTAAGACAAGAATGGAACATAGTAAAAACATTACAGGAAAATTTTAAAATTAAATTCGAATGTCATGGTATCATATTCTTGCGTTGATCGAGCACGAGTTAGACGGATGGTAAATCACCGTTATTAGCCTTTCTCAACTATTTGAAAGTCGCAGAGGTTTAACGATAAGAGATTAGAAAATCACAAGACACTGTATTTACATGTTTATGTTAACAAAAAAACAACTAAACATTATGATCATTGTTTTTAGTTTCATTACGTGCCTTCCAAGCGTCGAGAAAGGGAAAAACTTTCGAAATTGTTGGGCAATATAGGTCGGTAACAAATGGAAATACTCAGGATTCAGTATCGTTGTCTTAGAATCGCACAAGGTAGCATGAAGTCGACTCACAACATGTCACTCGAAGTGATGTCCGGAGTGATGCCGCTAAAGCCTCGTTTTGAGCTACTATCGCTTCGCCTTTTCGTCCGCTCTACAGTATCAAATCCCTTGATAATCGAGAACTTTAAAACACTGCAAGAGATAGGTTCTAAATGCAAAATCATGAAGGTCTATCGTGATTTTGTTTCTCTACAGGTGCACCCTAGTAGTTTTCAAAACATTAGTAGTGCCAGCTTACCAGAGTCCTACAGTTCCATTTTAAGTGTAGATACCTCGTTGAGAGAGGCAATTAAAACTATCCCTGATAATCTTCGCTGGATGACAATTCCCAACATTTTTGTGGAAAGACATGGCCAACCAAATGTAAACCATTTTTACACTGACGGATCCTCATCAGAGCAGGACATTGGTTTTTGGTGTATATAACACGTGTACCGAAGCATATTTTAAATTACGCCAACCATGCTCAGTTTATGTAGCGGAGCTCGCCGCAATCTTTTATGCCTTACTGTTGATAAGTGCATGCCCTCCGGATCAGTATGTAATTTTTTCAGACAGCCTAAGTGCTCTTGAAGCATTAAAATCCGTGAAGGCTATTAAGAGCCCAAACTATTTTGTAAAAGAAATTCGAAAAGTCATTAGATCCCTGTTTGAAAAATCGTTTCGAATATCCCTGGTATGGTTGCCTGCTCATTGCGGCATCTTAGGAAACGAGAAAGCAGACCATTTGGCCAAGAAGGGTGCTTCGGAAGGGTCTTTTTACGATAGACCTATCCTCCCTCACGAGTTCTTACGAGCCCCACAAGCTTTCTGCATTGCACGCTGGCAGGGCTTGTGGGACACGGATGAACTTGGGAGGTTCCTGTACTCGATCTCTCCTAGAGTTGCTTTGAAACCTTGGTTCCGCGACATCTCTGGAGAGCGTGCATTCATTCGAATGATGTCTAGACGTAGGTCTAATCATTTCGCATTGGGCGCACATCTCCAGCGTATAGGACAGATCGACACAAAAGCATGTGGCTGCGGCCTTGGATTTCACGACATAGACCATCTTCTATGGTCTTGCGTGGAATATGAGGCTGCACGACCCACTTTGTTGGATGCAGTCGAAAAACTGGGAAGATCTCCTGGTGTTCCCATCCGGGATATACTAGCTGGGTCAGACTGGAGCCTTCTAGGGATCATCTTTGAGTTCTGCAGGGCTAACGGATGAACTGTGTAATATTCCTATAACAGATCTATTGTGGCTGGCTGTGTATTGGTTGGTCGTTGTCGTTGTCATGCACTCTCACGCCGATGGCATGGATCGCGGGGTGCTATGGAGGGACTTGCTCCCTCGTAGCATCTTCGCGGTTTTTGGCAGCGGGGTGCGGTCATGTATCATCGTCGTGCGGCTTGCTCTTGCATGGCTGGCTGAATGTGTTATGTATCCCATTCCCACTCCATATGTTTGTCTTTGTGCTACATGTTGTAAATCGCTAGTTTGCTTGTGATGAATGACTGTACGTATGAATGAATGAATGAATGAATGAGCGTGGTTTGTATGGATGTTGGGTCAGCTACAGCTTGAGACAGAAGGTCTTTGCATGGACGAAGTCCTTGTAAAGAGAAACTCTTCAAAAAGAGTTCCGCAAGAGTTCTCAAAGCACCTCAACTCTGCTACCAGAGGCAAGAATGCAGAATGATGCAAACTAACCATCCCGAAGAGCCCTGGAATATGGATTGGATTAAGACCCCTGCAATGCCCACGGACAAGAGCGGACAACTTCAACGGACAAGAACGAACCAGAAGAATTCGAGCAAGCCTTGGCAAATTTCTTTGATTCGTTCATAGATTCTTATTCCGTTCATTCTTAGCTTTAGAGCTTGGTGAAAATAGTAACGTGAATGTAATGTAACCATGCAAAATCACGGAAAGTATTTTCAGCTTCAGAATCGTCAAGGATTTGCTCGTTCAAATTGTGAAACATTGTTCGTTAGGCTTGGATTGTACTTGAATTTAAAACGATTTATATATCGTATCGTGTCGCACCTATGAAGTACATGCTAATACTAAGTAACATTGTAATGGTAATGATATGGCTGGATTCAATTGATGTGATACTGATTCTGAACATTATACATTACTATAAAAACTGTGCGTTATGATCTAACAATGTTTATCTGTCATGTAACAAAGGTGTCTAAACTCCTGCGTAATATTGCTAACGTCCAACATTTATCCTCAAATAGATGGATTGTCCGAAACAATGACTATGGAACAAGAGTGTAATAATAAATATATATGTCTAGATTTGAACCTGAAATAGACGCCTTATGATGCTACTAGTTCTTGGAAAAGCATAAAGGAAACGAAAGAAAAATTACGCTTTCAACTAACCCTAGTAACCCTTACTTACAGTTTAAACGCTTGTTTGTGTCTACACATCCAAAAATTTGTCGGCACAGTTGTTACCCCCGTCACGGCTTCACATCCGGTATGAACACATCCGGATTCGCGATGTACTTCCCATTGTGCACGACGATCACGTTCATCTTGGCGTTGCACTTGAGCCGCGGCAGCAGCTTGGGCGTGACGAAAAAGTACTGCGACTGCCCGGTGCGGCACGTTTCCTCCACCAGCATGTTGAACACTTTCCGCTCGTTCGTCGGATCCATACCCTGGTTGATCTCGTCCACACACCGGAACGGTACCTGCGTCATGTGCTGCAGCGAGAGGGTGTAGATCGCGATGGCCACCGCACGCTCCCCCCCGGACTGTAGCTTCCGATCGAGCGCGCTAAGCTTCTCCTCGTTGCGATACTTCACGTAGATGCGGATGCCGTACTCGTCGTAGTCGCGCTGCAGAAAAAAAGTAAATTTGCATTTAATAAACACGAAATAACATCTCAATGTCGAAACATGTTGACCTCTCTCTTACCTCTCCCTGCCGGATCAGCTCCACCTCCCCGGCGAAGCCCATCGAGCTCATGAAATGGGAAAACTTCCCGTTAATGCACTGCACCACGCTCTGTATCTCGGGGTACCAGCGGTCATGCAGTTCCGCCATCTGCTGCTCCAAAGTGGCCACCGTCTGCTCGGAACAGGCCACGCCCGCCCGCAACTGCTCCAGCTGACGCTTCTTCTGGGCGTACTCGTCGGCGACCGACTCGTTCGCCTGCGGCAGACACTCGAACCGGACGCGCAGCTCCTCCAGATGCGCATCGACCAGCTCGATCGTGTCGGGCAGCTCGGTAAACTCTTTCCTGTACGGGAAGTCCGGCTTGTCCGGCGTTTTGTTTGCGCACAGTGCTCGCGCCGTGCTGTTTTTGTCGGACGATTTTGCCTTCACCTCGGCCAGCTTTTTCTCCACGTTGGCCAGCGTCTTCTTAGCCGACTGGTAGGCGTCCTCCAGCAGCCGAAAGTTTGCCTCCCGATCGTTGTTTCGCTCCTCGAACAGGCGTATCCGCTGCTCGAGCAGATCGTGCTCCCGGCTGGCGGCTGCGTACCGCTCCAGCGCCGCCACCTTCCGCCGCTGCTGGTCCAGCAGCTGCTCGATGATGGTGCGGCACGACCGCTCAAACTTGACCTTCTCCTCGTCCACGTTCACCAGCCGGGCGGTCAGCTCCTTACACTTTTGCTCCTGCCGCTTCACCTTCATCTTCGTCTGCTGGTACTTGGACAGCTGCTCCTGCAGGTCGCGCTTCTGCTCGCGCAGCTCCGCGCAGCGCTCCTGCAGCTCCTTGATGCTGTTCTCGATCTGGCCCCGCTGGTTGCGGATCTTGTCACACTCGCGCACGAGCCGCTGGTGCTCCTGGCGCTTCTGCGCCAGCAGCGCGTGGTCCGTCGAGCGGTTCAGCAGGTTCAGCGTGCGCAGCGCATCGCTGCGCGTGGATTTTTCGCCCGTGTAGCGCGATTTCGACACCTGGAAGCGGTGCGACGGCGTGAAGAACAGCCCGATCTCGTCCGGCAGGGCGGACACGTACTTGGCCGAGTCGGCCCCACCGACCGGTATGTTGTGCAGCCCGTACAGCTTGCACAGCCCGTTCAGCACCGGGTATGGGCCCTGCACCATATCGATCAGGTAGGTGTGGAAGCCGAAGCGCTTCAGACTGCCGATCGGATGCCGGGCGGTGTAGTGCAGCTTGTCCGCCGGATCGCTCTGGATCGCGTTCACACCGTCGATCCGCAGCTCTTCGCGCGTTTTGCGCAGAAACAGATTCATGTCCTGCGTACTTTCGCACGTAAACGCGATCAGGTCGCGCACACCGATCGTATTCTCCAGAAACTGCACATTCTCCAGCGCCGGCACATTCAGCTCCAGTATCATCGGCTCGTAGATCTTCCCCTGGAAGAGGTGCTTGTGCTCGCGCAACCACAGCACCGCCTTGTACGTGCCCTCGAAGCGTGTCTGCAGGATGCGCAGCTTGTTGCTGGCCACGTTTTCGATCGTTTCGATGCTGCGCTCGATGCTCATCATCTCCGGCTTGAGTTCCGTGTCGATCTTTTGATTCAGCTCCTGCCGGCGCCCCATCAGCAGATCGTTATCGGCCCGAATTTTGGCCTCCTTCCCATCCAGCACGGAAATCTCCTGCCGCACCTGGTCCTCCGACCCGAGCGCGGTCGCCGAATCGGCACAGTCCTGCACGAAGGCGGCCAGCATGACCTTGGCCTCGTCCAGCTCGGTCTTGCGCTCGTCTGCCTTGGCGAGTGCGTCCATCAGCTCGCGCTTCTGCTTGCTGATGGTATCTTCCAGCCGTTCCGTCTTTTCCTCCAGACTGTTGATTTCGTCCGTGCTGCGCTGTCCGATCGCTACCTGTTTCGCTTTCGACGTTTCCAGCTCCTTCTTGCGGGCGAGTATTGCTTCCATTTCCTGCTTGAACTGATTGTACTGCTGTTCCTTCTCTTCGGTGCATCTGTAAATGTAAAGGCCAAACGATGGAATCGGTGAGAAAACTAATGTCACGGTTGGTGGGCTGCTGATGACTCACTTCTTTGCCAGCTTTAGGTCCTTCAGCGTGGCCGAGTACAGCAAAAACAGCTCCTCGTACTCCAACCAAGCCTTCCGGGCCATACACACGTGAATCTGCTGCTGGAACTCTTCGCGTGCCCGCATCGACTGCAGCTGTGCCTCCAGGGCCTCCAGCCGGGCTTCCAGTTCGCGCACCCGGGCAGTACCTTCCGCGCCCTGGTTGGTGCTCTTTTCCTGCAGCGAACGCTTCTCCTTCAGCTCCTCGAACCATTGCTGCACCTCGGGCGTACACACGGACGACTGCGTATTGAGCAGCAGTTCGCGCGGATTCATCTTGGTAAAGTCCTGCACCCGGTCCTGCGGGAGAAACTGGCACAGATTGTCCACCTGAATGTTGAAGGCACGGATCTGCTGCAGGTACGCCTGCTGGGACACGGTTTGGTTGTCGATCTCGAACGTGCTCTTGGCGCTGTGATCGAACGACCGGCTAAACCACCGGACGGCTCGCTCGTTGTTGCGGTAGATCGAAATCCGGATCGTGGCGCTGTCCTTCCCGTTCTTGATGTAGCTGTCGATCTGCAATGGGAAAGGCACATACATAAACAAGCTTTCACGTGCCTTACGCTGGCTATATATATTACGTTATCACATCTGGAGAGTAGCTTGCAGTTGCCACCCATCCCGAGTACGATGCCGGCCACAATGGCTGACTTGCCGGTTCCGTTTGGGCCAAGAATTATGTTCAAATACTCCTCCGGGTACAGCACCACCGAATCGTAAGTGCTGAAAAGGATTATAAAGATTAGAGCACACACTTTCGAAGCAATTACAGCAGCCATTCCAGAAGATAAACATACACAAAGTTCTGCAACGACACGGACGCTATCTTCCCTACGATCGATGTAGACATGGTGGACTGTTGGTTTGAACACACTGAGAGTTTTGCGCAAAGTGGGTTCATTATACAGGTGGGCTTATCCCGAACAATTTGACAGCCGTGCTGTAGAAAAATGAAAACGAAATGACAGGAGGGGATTCGATCATTTGTTGATGTATGCGTGTGAATTCCAATGGCTGTTTTGGTTGATGTGTCGTAGTGTAGGTGAAAAACTACGTATCACAATCGAATCCCCTCCTGTCATTCGTTCGTCCAATATGGCCTTCCCGCCAAACCTATAAGCCCACCTAGTCCCTATACCCACTTTGGTTTTGCGGTTCAAATAGCAATTCAATGGCAAAATAACACAAACTATGATCAACACACAATCTTTACTGTTTCGTTATTTTTCGCGCGTTGCTGCGGCTTTGAAATTTTGCTCCAGTAAAAAAAAACGTCAACAAGCAAATGACAGCTGTAGCCAGTGTGGCCAGATTATTTTGGCACATTTCGGTAGGAGCACCAACATTTTAATTGTAGTTTTCGGTAGGTTAAAACTCGAAACTCAGTAACAAAAAATAATATGCATCCTTCATCTAGGATATGAATAAGATTTGGTTCAGTGGTTACACAAACGAAGGTTTTTATGAAGTGTTGATCTGAAAATTGTATCAGGAATTCTAAGCCAAAGAAGAACTAAGATGCACATTTTCTTCTCTGTGGAGGCAAGTTCTTTTTTTTCGGGGCTCCAAGCGACCGCATAGGGCCGCTACAGTGCTCCATTGGATACAATTTTATCGAACGTGTTGTCATTTGATTTTCGCTGGATTTGTTTATTTGGTTGAGTTTTAGAATTCAATGATTAAAAAAATGAGATTAATTCCTTCAAAACCTAAATAAACATGCATAGGTATTTCTGGTCACTCTGGCTGTAGCTAAATATTGAACTACCCAATGAACAAAACGGCTTATTCAGCGGTGTTTACACTGCCCTAATGCATGAGTGAGAAAGCTTTGCTGTTCACATCTCACCGAGATGAAATAATTGTGTCTTTTCTTTTGTTTCATGAGTGTTTTTATGCAAAAAACTGCGTGTAAAGTATAATTTGTGATAAAATGAGTAAAACAGATTTCAATTTTAATGGTATACGCAGCAAACAATGACTATGTACATAAAGAAATGCTGCATTGTAAAAAAATCCAATTCATGCTCCGGGAGCAAGAATATTTAAAAAATTTTAGATCAGACTCATTTTCTAACCAAACCCAAGCGACCTTCAATCAGCTTAAAAGAGTGGAAAAATTAATAACCATGCTTAAAGTACCCAAGTGCCTCAAATCCACTAAACGACCACTAAACGGGTTCTAAACGAGGCAATCCTTTCTACCTTAACGGAATATAGAAAGACTTCGTTTAGCTGACGGTGAACTAAAAAAGCATTCTTGAAATTGCAAAAAAAAGCTGTTGGCGTCATCTGTTGGTGGGATGCCCAACCAATTATAGCATGCTGTTTGGGTCCGCTAATATCCGCTATCGGATTATCCGTAATCACGGATAAACGAGAAACAGTAACACCACACGACACATTTCAAATTAGCTGTTATTTTATAGCACAGTTAGGTTTCTTCTGTGTAAAATATTCAACGATGGTTGAAGAAATGCTTAAATCAAAATTAAATGAAAACTTCGAAATCAAACCATCATCATCGTCATTTGATATTTGTGCTTGTTTCTGCTATAATGCTTAATTTCGTTAAAAACAATCCGAATAGGCTTGGAACTTTCCGTATGTGAGAGTTGTGTCCGTTTAAGTTTTGAAGTAAAAATGGGCATGTTGTTAACTAATGTATTGTACGGTATTAATACCTGAGGTCAATTGACCATTACCGATGGTAAGAAAGGATTCAGAATCAATTTTCCTGTAACGTTCACTGTGGAGTTCAGAGCTCAATTGAGTTATTTATTAAAACGTGAAGTATACTTTAAAACCACTGTTCAACTGTTCAATGTTTCGATGTGCAAATATACATCACACCTTTAAAGTATTTTATCATTAAACCAAATATGTATTGTTCTGAACAGTTAAAAGTTAGTTTTTACATAATGAGTAAAAATAAATGTTGCATAACTTTTCATTATACTATAAACGCAATATCTACAAAAAATATCTATTAATTTTTCCTTTATCGCATTTGTTATTTCCCATATCGTACCAACAATCAATTCAATATACCCTCCAAAAAAAAGGAAGAAATTCAACGTTCCAGAAAATTTCCTTCCCTAGTCTCATACATGCGCCAGCCATGCGAGCAATTGGACTCGTCATCGTCATTCTCATCGTTTGTTGGAGACGTTATTAGATTAGGTACCGGCTTGTGTAGCCGATGTCGGTCGGTTTTCACATCGACAGTGCAGGCAGACCCCGGAGAGCACACGGGGGAAAGCCGGAAAAAAGGATATGTTTGTGTACGATCGAAATTGGATTATCCTTCACTTTCCATTTTCTCGCCCACACTGGGATGCGTCTTGGGCGAAAAGGCACCAAAAACCTGTGCACAAACACACTCATATAAACTCGGCACAGCATGCAGAGACTGCCATTTGGCGGTAACCGAAAAACGTTCCGACTAAAGCTGTTTGTGGAAAGGATTAGAACGGATCGCTCGTCCTCTCGAGCAAGGTTAATCCTTACGTCCTCGACCGATCCCACCATAAGGAGCGTGAAATTTCTTCCATTCCAATGGTGTGTTTTTGCATTTCTTTTCTATTGCAGCCTAAGTACTTGCTCACTTTCTTCCAGACCGGTAAGGGCTTTGTTGGCGAGGCCGCAGTGAGGCGTAATAATTTTTGTACCAAGCGTAGAGCCGTGCAAGGATGCTCGCCAGTGTTACCCATCTCCCAATGCCCAATTGCCGAAGAGTGGTGCCGATGATCCAATTAGTTATTCTCCGGTAGTTAGCGCTAATGATGCAGGCCGTTCGGATGGGAATATTCTCAGCACCAGCGCTCGACGCGGGTTTTCGGCTGTGAACGTTTCGGACCTGCTTCCGGGGCATCCAGCATTGAGAGAAGCGATATGATACGTGTATGTATCGCTGGGCAATAATTTGCATTCATAAGCCCATTTTATGGTTGCCTTCGGTGGGTACAGCTCCTTGGCACGATAAAGCAATGCAACCGAGCGCGACTAATGATAATCCTCATAATTTGATTATGATATCGTTACATCTTGCAGCACCGCCGGGACACATGCAAATACCGACCCGCACCCGGGCCGGGGAGTAAACGGAGGGTCTTGCTGCGAGATAAGCGCGGTCGCGAGACCGCTGATGGGATTATGTATGCATTTTAGCAGCGCATCGCGATCCGTGCCAGGCGGTTCGGTCCGTCCCATGGGAAAAAAGTGGCGCTAAGAAATCGCGCGCCTTTGTGTCGATGGCACCGAGCGACACTTGCTTCAACCCGCAATATGCCGCAATGTGGTGATACAGGGTTTTGCGGAATAAATTACCAATACCTAATGAGGGAGAGCCGCACGCGCACCCACCGATACGGTCGCTTAAGTACGCGCGGTAAGTATGATAATGTTTAGTCTTTCGCGTGCATCTGTTAAGCAGGTTGGGTGGGTGTGGTTGTCACTGGGTTGATTGCTGTTACTTATAGGTTCAGGCGACAGTTAATCGTGTTGTAAGGTGATAAGTGAAACAGAGCAATGCATAAGTGGATCATAATGGTAACCTTCTACACAAACATAGAACCAAATAAAAATCGTAACATACTAGCTGCAGTGATGGCAGAGTTGGCAAAAAAGAACAGGAGTCAACCCCTATTATGTTCCAAAACTATTGGAACCAGCTCTGGAATCATCAATAATCAATCAAGACTCGACAAACAATGTTACAAGACTCGTTAAACTATTTTTCTGCATGGTGTTTTAATAATGAAATGTTACTTAATGTTAGCAAATGGAGTTGTATAACATTCTCAAAGAATATTTTTCGGAGTAGCCCATTTCGAACTCGACAGGAATGGATCCAACCAGATTCAAAGTCATCCGGAACACGTCTATGTCAGATTTGGAGGTTCTAAAGCTAACCAGAGCTGCCATTTAGGCATCAAAGACGTGCAACTCGTGAGTCTTAATTTGCTGATCACTGACCTGATCTCAAACACATTTTATAGGCCGTCTTAGTTTCTCACATCAATCAGTTATGTCTGTCTTCGACTTCCACTAGCTTCGGATGATTCAACTAGACTCCAAACTCCGAATGACTTCGTCTCGGGCTGTCTGAGGTTACAGACGGCCTCGGTGCAATAATAACAATAACTCACTAAATAGCTGTGTTAGGAAATTCAATATATCCTCAGGTATCTAGCGAGTAGATGATGCACCTGCAGCTATAACAACCCAAGGATTCAAATACGGGTTAAAGGTCAGTTTATAAGGGCCATATAAGGTTCAAAGGATAAGATTAACATTTTGAAACTTAAACCAGACAGCTCTAAATCAGGTTCAATGGTCAATTCCTCCTATGAGACGTTCTCAAAAATGTGATCCAACTTTTTAGATTGAGTGCTAGGTTGAAGGAAGCTGAAAGTAACAATGATAACTCCATATGTTATATTCATCATATTCGATGTACACTAAAGAGCATCTTAGAATTTGTCTGACTCTGGCAATTTGTGCTCCTTGACTTAAGTCTCTTAAGGTAAACTTCTTATAATATTTTCCATTATTTAATGCACACTTACATGCTCCTTCCCATAGTCATAGTGGAAACAACACAAAAGCCCTTAGCCAACAATTTGGCCCGCTCAACCCAATTTCCTTCCCATTTATGATAGAAAAAAAAACTTTACCACCACATGAAAGGTCCTCCTTTGCTTAACCGCACGACGCGGCGTGTTCACAATAATAATTTCTACCATTGCCTTATTACCATTCCTAATTGAGTCTCTATTACATCGACACCCGGAAGGCACACACCCTGTGCCATTGCCAAGTGCCACCGAGCGTGTTGGTAAGCGTGTAGTACAAAACCACAGATGCGATGATCGTCGACGCTCGGGCAGGAAAGAGAAAGACGGTGCATGAGTGTGTTCGCTACCTGGAAAATAGTTTTCCACCAAGAATTGTGTGTAAAAAAGTATCCTTCGCGTAACGTATGCATGAGAGGGATATGCTTTCCCCCCGAAAAGTGAACCCCAGCCTCAAGAGTTTTCAGAAAAATAAAACACACACACACACCCGCCAACTTCTTTTGCCCTCCGGGAGTCAACTTTGTTGGTGAATGCGTGGTGGAAAAGCGAATGCGATAAAGTAAACCGAAAACCGTGTGTTTTTTTCCTCGCCAGTGTGTGCGACATGTGTTGCGTTCATTTGCGTGTAAAATGCTTATCAACAAACAAACGCATTCGGAAGAGCGAAGAGCTGGTTGGAGGTGTCGTTTTAATATTGTAACGATCGTGCAGCGTGCACACACGGCGCTGCCCAGAAGGTGCATACGGTTGTGTACCGGCTTCACGGATGCTGCTGTTATATGCTTCTCGCACCGAGCGGGAAAAAAACGAGAAAACGAGAAGACTGTTTTTTACTACCACCCCCGTGGGTAACTTACACCAAAAACACATGAAAAAACAGAACAGAAATTACATGTTACACAACCATGCAAAGTGTAGGCGTATAAAATGTGTGGTGTGGTGTTTCTCGAAACCGTGCTACCGCGACCATTTGTCCACACTATGATTTACTCCAATCGATAATCACTACCTATCCGCCCAGGCTAAGGGGATGAATAATGGTGTAGTGGGTTTTCGGAAAGCCAACAAGATCAATCTAGCACCGAACCGAATCCGTCACCAAACAAAACCGTCACCGTTGAAAGTGACACCCAATGATGGTGATGGTGATGAACGGCAAGTCGTCAAACGAAGGAGCGCGCCCACCCGCCACCAGGGTATCGGCATCGGGGTGACGGCGTTTGCCTTCGGGCAACCGAAAAAAAGTGGCCAGTTGTGTGGGTTTGAGTATTGGGTCGGCTGTGGTTTAGTTTAATTCTTGCGGCTCCTGCTGGTTAAAGCGAGCATAGACAGGTTGGACGAAAAAAAACAGCACACACACACACACATACCCTCCCTGAGACGCCCGGTCACGTACGCCTTTCGGGCATCGAACGTATCCTGCTGGGTGACGAACGTTCGGCGCTCCGGCGAACGAATTCTGCTCACGCCTTCGCCGCTGACTTTAACTTCCACACAGAAGTCGGTTCACGCGCCCACTAATTGGCGATGATGAGTACGTGGGACGGGGAACTACGGAGCAGTGAAAATAAATATAAAGTTTATTTTAGGTTTTCCGGAAGTGTGTGTGTGTGTCTGATGTAAGAGAACAAACTAAGGACCGAGAGGACCTGCTGCGATTGTTAATTGCAACTGAGTGTAGCAAGTTATTATTCTGAATTTACATGCAAAGAGGTGTAAGAGGAGAGAAGCAATCATTGAAATGAAACATAAAATCATTAATTTTGGGGAATAGAACATAAAGTCAGTAGACATATGTGTTATGGTTTTATTAAACCGTGAGATCATATGTAGAATGAGTTGACTTCTTCTCACACAATGAATTCTGAACTAAAATCTCAAATCTTCAGCAAAAAGTGGTAGAACCACGGAATCGGACCCATCTGGAGCCGATTCCGGAGATGACTTCGGAGCCAGTTCCGGAACCGACTCTGGAGCAGATTCCGGAGTCGGCTCCGGAATTTGATTCCACGATCGGAATTGGTTCCTCCATCAGAATCGGTTTCAGAGTCGGATTTAACCTGAGAATCGCAATTTGCTCCGGTTTACGGAATCAGAATTGACCCCACAAATGGAATTAGCTCCGAAATTGGATTTAGTTCTTGAATTGAAATAAGAAGCGAAATCAGTCGGGGAATCTCCATGAGAATGGATCGTTTACTAGTGAATTTTGTTTTTGAAGTTATCAATACGTAGCATTTTGGAGCCAATACGTAGCAATCCGGAGCGTAGGTTCCGGAGTCGATTTCGATTCCGAAATCGATTCCAATTTCGGAGCCGATTCCGATTCCAGAATCGATTCCAGAAACTGATTCCGGACCTAGTATACAGAATCGATTTAAAAAAAAACTTCTGAGCTGACCGGAATCGATTTCCATCACTAGTGTTTACATTTGAGTTTTCTTAAATATGTTTGCTATTATTTATGATTCAAGCCCACTTTATGGCTCCTACAGCTTGTGTAAGACTTCAAAACTTGAAATCCTCTGTATTTTCGCTCGTAGTTCATTCCGAGATTCTTTTGAAACAGTAACAGTATTGTTCAGTAGCAGTAGCATTAGGTTGCAACATAAATATCCCAGATAAAATTCCTAATGATTTTAGGGTCTACTCATTGTTAGTTATTAAACATTATTACTATCGGAAAATTTAGTACCATCAAGGCTCTTGAAATCTGCTGCATAGTAAAATATTTAACCAAATAAAATGAAGATAGCTTCTGAAACATTCCAAACCGTTGAATTGTGCCAAATATTACTTCTCTCAAAAATTCGAACTGACTAAGGTATTGAGACTTTAATTATCCTCAAATGAGATTAACTAGAGATAAGAGTTGAATGTTGAACCTTGATGATTTTATATAATATCGTTTACCAGGGTTGACACAACTATCAGCAATGCCATCTGTTTGGTGTAAATGATTTGTTAATGAGATAATGAATCTGAACTGAAGAAACTAAACACATAATGTTGAATTGTTTATAATATTGTTTGATAGGAATTGTGCTGGTTATATCTAGCAGATCTTCAGATATTAGCAGTTAGATAAAGAAATTTGGAGATATAATCACATTTCATAGCACAATTACTTTTATTTTTGGTGAGTAAAGTGCGTAATATTTTAGTGTATGTGTCAATAATATGATAGTCATGGTCCAAATGGTATTGTAAGCGTGGATATGATATGATCTGAATCTGAAAAAATACACATTTTTCAAAAATACTGGATTGCCCCTTAGGATAAACCAAATAAGCCTAAGGTGCTCACAAAAAAACAGAGATTTCAAAGGAATATCATTCGCTAACTGTCAATTTAACAGCCAAACACTACAAAAAACACACTAAAATCAATTCGAACTCCCCGCAAACTGCTCCGTTAGCCATCTCGACACTTAACGCTCAACTCTGTCGCTCGTTTGTCATTCGCTGCAGATCGAAGATAAATGTTTTATTTCGCGCATATTTAACTTGTCCGAAACATTCACACAAAAGCTCCCATTTAGCCCGCATCGAGCCCAACTTGTCTCAATTATGTCGTTCGCTTAGCACAAAACCCAGCTATCATAGCCTCCCAGCACGTATAATTAAGTGTAGTTTTTGGCGAATTGAAGAGCAAAACCATCGTGCCGGGATGAGGCGCCTTGCGAGAAGATTGCATCCCGCGCGAGGAAGCATCTTAACGTCCACCGTACGCGGCGTTTCAGCGCAATCGTTGCAGCAGCAGCTACTTGTCCATAATCCCCATGCTTGCTGGCAGGTTTGGGCAGATTCGATTAAAGGTTGCTGCTTCAAAACGGAACAGAAAGGATTAAGCATCTGGGAATGGTTTCCATTTCATCGACAACAAAGATTATCAACAACCTGTGCGCGAGGTTCACCACCCGAAGGGAAATGATTATTTTCTTTCGGTGATAATTTGGCTTTAATACCATTGTCATTAGGCGGAAGGGGGGGCAAACATGCGTCAGCCTCCGAGCCGTTTTGGTGCGTACAGCTTCAGCCCTAATGGTGAGGATCATTGGTGATCTAATTTCAGCAGTAGTTTCCAGCCAAAGCCACCATTTCGCTGTCATTCGCTTGATCGCGGTACGAATTTGGCTGTCCCGCCGGTGGAGGTGCGTTAGCGTGGACAGCGAAACAAAAAAAAAAGATAAATTGTTAGCTCATGAGGAACGATTGTCTCATTATTGTTATTATGGCTCAATTGCTGTAATTGAAATTATGACTTTGATATCTTTGTTCGGGGAGAGACGGGTTTCCTAAGCTCGACTTCTACCTTTCCTCTACGCAGGAGGTTTTTGCTCCGCTTTGCTCAAACTCAACTCGTAATGTCAATTCGTCCCTACTGCAAGTGAGTGAAAAATTGCTTTTCCATAGCCAAAGCGGCCGCACGCTGTTCCGTGTCGCATGGGTGGTTCATTATTTTGCTCACAAGATGGTAAGTACGCAGCGGACAGAGACACTAGAAAATGCGTCACACCGTGAAACGAACGTGCCAGGCTGGTGAAAAAAAAAACAGGGAACCGTAAAATAAACACATCAAAACACAAATAAGTTTGCTGCCTTCCCCTATAGAGGGGGTGAAGAAACTCTCCCCGGAAAAGTAAATCTAAAAACACTCGATGTCCCGGTGGTGGTAAGGGGCAAGATTGGATGTTTTATCTGCTTCTCCCTTGCTTTACTGTCCGCTTCGTCCTTCTCGCACCAGAGATTTTATAGCGACAAGCACTTTTCCACTTTTGAACGCGAGGGTGACATACCTAAAACTGTGAAACCAAACTATTTAATACGCTATTACACCCTCAATTTGGGATTCAATTAATGCTCACGACGCATTCAGTTGTAATGGTCGTGAGCATGGCGGTTCTTTGCGCTGTTCGGTGTTTGATGGGAGTTGAATTTAATCCACCCATCTTCAAGAGAAGCAATTCATCCTGGTGGTTACCAGGCGACAAATTGCAATAACATATACAGATGTGTAATGAGCATATTGAAGATGGAACATTTAGAAAGAAAAAAGATATTTGAAATGTGTAATTAAGTAGGGAAGAAACGAAATACAAATGACAAGTAAAGGTAAAAATATGAACAAAGAAAGAGACAACGTTAAACAATTAAAATCAAACAAAATAACACGGAAAGTCATAAATATAATTAAAAAAAAAACGATAAGATGACAATGATATACCTACTCAAATAAAAATGATATATTAAGATTAACCACACAAAAAACAAATAAGCCTAATAATTCTAAAACTACCAAAATTCAAAACAAAACAGTTAATTATAGCTTGACTTTCGATTTATGCTATTTTCTGTTCCTTGTAGTTTAACACAATGTCATGAAATTGTTTAATTTATACAAACGCAACCAAGAAGTGTCACACCGGTGAAAAAATAAAACGGAACCGTAACAAACCACACTGGACGACAACAACAGCGATCAGCAGCAGACATTCAGCAGAACACTACCGAGCGCATCACCGGAAACGCTTTTCCACGGAACAGGTCGTTGTCGCTTACGGTAACCCACACGCCGTTTTCCGCCTTTATTCCCTTTGATGAAGGATTAAATGTCCCTTTTCATGAACCTGTAGGGGTGAATTTGACAACTTGTTTGAAAATCTGTGGACATTCGAGCCCCTCGGCTGGCAGGGGCTGCGCTAATCGATCCTCCTGGGCGGATGCTATTTGCAGATGTGTCACATACCCGCCACTGCCACACGGTCCACAGGCCTCCTGTTTCAGGATAAGGCACGTGAGGCATAAATATCTGGTGCTTTAGGAGCAGGATTTTTTTTTGTGCGCCCCCTACCTTACTGTGGCCCTGCTGCTGCTGCTGTTCCCGTTTGGGCGAATGTGTTCATTTGTTTGCCAAAAACCGATCGTCACATTCATTGGGGCGGTGTGCATGAATGTGTGGCACGGTGCGCACCTTTTGCCGGTGACAATTGTTAATGCCCACAGGATGGTGTTTCCCTTTTTGTGTTCCCCGCAAGCTCGGCAGGTCAAGTGGCAGTGGCTGGCCTGGTCGCACTGTCAAGCTGGGCGATGAGCTGGGAGCTAGTGCCACCCGCACACCGACCAACTTTGAACGACATTCTAATGTGCTTTAATCATCATTAAAATCGCATTACCATGGCGATGAGCGCCACTCTACCTGGTTCCTGCGGGGCGTGGGACAAAGTTTTGTGCCCGGTAGAGTTTTCCCCAGTGCCAACAAGCTTCTGCTCCCCCCATCTGCAGCGGGGAGGTTAATCAAGCGAAACTTTAAAGATGCAATAAAAAAGGAGCAGTAGAAATCACCTTTGGGTGTCGACAGTGTGTGACACAATATATTGCTGGGGATATGTGATACATATCATGCATTGAAAAAGTGCTACCAATGATAAATTAAAGGAATATCATGAATCCTAACCATGAAATAAAGAAACATACTATAAATAAAATAAAATTGAAAACATAACAAACACTATGTTGAAAAATGCAACTAATCAGAAAATATTACGTTTACAGATAAAATAATAGTAAGCACATAAACTCATGAAGAAACATGAAAACATCGTAAGGGGTTTACTACAACAATAACCTGTAAATAGATTCGTTTGCTTTAGTTGAGAAAATTTATTTTTTTTGTAACAATATTTGTTGATAATTTCAATGTTCAAAATATTTTTTGTCTTTTAATATTATTTTTCGCATCTGTTTTGCCAATGCATGGTTTTGATGGCGAATTTATTGATTTGTTTGATTTATGTTCATTTACGGATTTATTGATGTATTGATTTATTTAATTATTGATTTATTTAGATATGTATTTATTTATTGTACTTAGGTATATTTATTCAATTACTTATTTATTCATTGATTTATATATTTATTTTTTGATGCATTAATTTATTTATTGACTTATCTTTGCATCATTTTATTTATCTGTAGTTTATTTAGTTATTTATATAATTATTTATTTATTTATTTATTTTCTTTTTTATATATTTATTTATTTAAATAGTTATATATTTGTTTGTTGATTTGTTGAGTTATAAGTTTATTTATTTATTTATTTGTTCATTTTTTATTTTTTTATTTATTTCTTTTTCTTCACCTAACCATAATTCAAGACGTACTGCTCAGCCAGATTGTGTTTCATTGACTATAACAGACAATAATTCGAAAATTCAATATTTAGGCTACACAGCGGAGGAATAAAACTTCCATTTTCAGTGGTTTTTATTACTTTTTGAGGATGCCGTAGGAGCAGTTCCGATACTTCCTGTACTCAATAACATGTCCCGTCATGGATTCAAGCATCATTTGGACCAGCCCCCGTTACAAGAACTGACTATTCGACCGTGTGGTACTGAATAAGTTCCGAAAGCATGTGTAGGTGGCCGGTATGTCCGCTTAGGACATTATTCCAAATAGAAGGACAAGATACTTAAAGTTGTTTCAAACAGGCCCTTTCGGTTTTTTTCATAATATATTCAATATTGGAGCAGAGTTCCCCGCAAAAACACACTTTTTGTTACAAAAATTACCATGTTCGGTGGTAACAATTACAATGTTACATCCATCGTAGCAAAAGTCTTAGTTGTGGAAGAGAAAGCCAAAGGATCCACCAAAGTAAAATAAATTATTGACGACAACTCAACATCTATACTAAAAACGGACTTCATAGTAATTCAAAAGCAATAGGAATACAATATAAAAATAGATTAACTCAAAGGTGCTTCATATTTTACGCCCCGCACTGTAAATGGGGGCGTTAGTGGAGTTGCACTTTATGACTTTTTAATATGAGAAAATTACAGATTGTTTTCGGTAACGTAACAACGGGAAAGCAGCACCGCAGGGTATTGTGATCATTATCATAAATCACGATAAAAGCGAACAAAAATACATATACACTCCCAAAATCTAAACTAAAAAAAAACTCGTACAACACCGACCGTTACGGAAGGACGTCAGGCAGGGGAACTCCAGTTGGCAACGTCCGGCAACAACCGCGGGGGAAAACGAAAGAAAAATTCACATTTGAAATGTAAATTGAATCTTTGATCACTTCATTTCTTTTCGCTTCCCCATTCTTGTACCGTCGCGAAACCCAACACTCTCCACCCCGGCTCGCTCATCGTCCTGAGATGCGTTGCTGAGACGTATTGGGAGTGAAATCTTGTGCCTCAAATCAATAGATTTATCTGTTTTAAATTGATAAAAAATCAGAATCAGGGACCCTTCCTGAAGATAGGACGATGTTTATTTACTTTCTCTTTTATTTTCGTCTGATTGCAGGAATCTTTTTAGAACGACTCTCGGTAAGCGACGAACCGCAGCAGCAAGGGTGGATAAGCGTATCCTAAGAAGGACAGATCACAGATGGTGTTGAAAGGAACGGAAGAACGGATGAGTTGTTGATAAAAGTTTGTAAACATTCGTCCTTCTTTAAAAGGGAAGCATTTTTTGTGTGTGTGCTTTAGTCCGTGTATGCCATTGTGCAACATATTCTAATTAGTTGCCACCGATTAATGTCGCACCGCACGCAAAGCACTGTGCATGTCCCTCTGTCCCAAGTGGCACTAATCCTTTGAACACCACTTCACCATTATTAGCCCATATGGGTTTGTTTCCATTTTGCTGCACAACAAGCTGCCAAGCATGCTCAACCCAAAGCAAAGGGGTCACACAGGGGTCGGGTTTTGGGGAAGAGATTAGGTCCCGTCCGGGTTTGTTTGCTCTTCCCGTTCGCTTCCACCCGCTTGCTACATCGCTTTTGTAGTTTTCCGGCAAGCAAGCAAGCAAGGCTGGAATTAATACTGAATCAAATCCGCATCAGTGCATGCATCATCGGTGCGAGGCCCTTCAGTTTTGATGTGTTTGGGGAGGGTTTTTTTTCATTCGTTCATTATTACACTGAACTATCATTTCTGGCTGATTTTCTGGCTGTGCGGAGTGCGTTCGTGCGTTGCTGAGCTTCTGCACAAACAGTGCAGCTCATCCCGTGTTGGCACAGAGCGGCGATGTGATGTCCTCGAGCGATGGATCCTTTTTTAGCCGATGCTGTTGTTGCTGCTGAGCCTCTTCTTGTGTGTGAAGCCAGCGATCGTGTGTGTGTGTGTTCAGATTATGAGAATTTTCCGGCCCCGGTGTAGAACGGTGAAGAATATTCAATCAAATTAAAATCATGTGTCTCTCGCGTTTCCAAGCCATCGGATTTGTGGAAGCACAATGTGCCTCCGATGGCTGGTACAGCGTCCTCATCGCCCAAATGGATATGATTAGCTAATTGAATGAAATAATGTAATAAGGCGTTCATTATACGTTTTCGGGCACAAAATATGATGGTTTCGATATAATTGCATCTTTGCAAAAGACAACTTATGCTGTGCAGGAGCTTTGATGGAAGCAAATCAATGGTTAGAAAGCAACCGAAAGAAGTTTAAATTATTCCGAAAGTATTGTAGCATTTGTTTTATGCGTTAATTTAATAAGGTCTACAAATTTCAAAAGAAAATGTAAGTCGATGAGCCTTTTTTTTAATTGAAACTGGTTTAAAACAAAATTAACTTAAATTAAATTCCAAACCATCGACACCATTCTGAATTGTTGTATATTTTAAGTTAAATACTCTCTCAAAAGATTAGTATTTCATAATGACAGTACGCGTAAAACGAGATTTTACATGCTCGTATAAATAAATGACATCAAGTATGATATGGACATTTTAGTGGCTTTTCTAACATATATTTCACATATCCTCGGGTGCAAAATGATACCCGATCCATCGGACGTCAGTGTCGTACCACTGCCTGGTTTACCAATAAATCGGGCCCAGATTAGGGTTGGCACATTTTTTACATTACCTCCAACCTCATTCTGGGGCAAATTTCGTGAATAAACAAAAAAAACACATTCGCTGGTATCATTCCTCGGTCTAGAAAACGCATCACAACTCACCTCACTCTCCCAACCGCTCAACATACATCAACATACATCCCCGGGCAACGTGAGCCTCTAGCTTACGAGAACATTTTACGTGCGAGTGCTTGCTCGCACAGAACACCTCATCCCCTCATCCCCGGTGGGCTACTATGATTTGTGATGCTGGTGGGTATGTGTCCACACACATACACACCAAACCAAGATACGCGTTTGTGCTTTTGCAGAACCACACAGACACACGGCGGGGAAATATCCATGTAACGACCATAAAAAAAACAACAAAACAAAAAATACATTCCAGCCAACAACGGAAGCATAAGCATAAATCGTTGTTTTGCAGCATTCCCACAATGTAATCGAGTATCTGCAGTGTGCCTCTACTGGTCGATGCCGATGTATTTGCGTACAACTAGACACGGGAAAGAGGTTTTTGGAGCTATGGGGAAGTTTCACAGATTTGATGGACCATTTTCACGGAACGCACTATGAGTAAAGGACAGAAAGTTCAGCTGGCTTGAACAAGACATTATTTCTAGGAATTATGTTCAGCAGGAACCTTATTTTAGGATCGGTTTTATAAATTATCATGTCATGTCTTAATTTGTGCGTCCAATTCTAAGCTCCCGGAAGAATATCTAGAGATTGTCTTCTACGACATTTAAAGAAAGTTTTCCAGAACGTGGCCCAAGGAACTGTTCAGGAAGCCTCAAAGTCAGAATATAGGACGTCATTGTAGGTCTGGATTTATGAAAATGTTGCGAAAACTTTTTTACAAAACAGTTACTGCAACAAATAACCTTATTTTAGGGTTAATGGGTCATGCTGGCCTATACAGGCTTTCGAGAGTTATTAAGTACCACGTAGCCGGATCGCCAATCCTTGCTTAGGGCGACGAACCATGCGAGGATTGAGCCCAGGACGGGCATGTTCCGAAGTGTCCGAATTGAATATAATACTGCGGGACCTCACAATGAAATAAAAGGAAAACCACTAAATAGTTCCATGACTGAGACAGATGTAGGTACTATTTTTGGACCCGAATTGAAAAGGGAGTAGTATCAGAGATTGAAATGAGGTCAGGATCTGTTTCAGGACCAATTTGGAATCTTAATTTGTTCAAGGATCAGTATGTGTTTGGGATCAATTCCAGTACCGGTATTTGAATGGGATGGATAGATGGGATGGATAGATGGGATGGATAGGATGGGATTGGTGTAAGTTCCTTCGTCAGTATGAGTATGATGATCTGTTCCAGGATCGACCTGCGTTCGGATTCAGTCGTAGGACCCGTATGTGTTTTTGAATCAGTTTCTCTTAATGTGTCCCTTAAAAATCACCAGGACCAGGTTGGCGTTATCTTTTAAAAAACTTTTACACGCGTCCTAAAGCTATAAAATTTCCTGAAATTATCTTGTACATAAAATCTTGCACATCTTGTGCATAAAAATGGCACATATACTCCTTGCTATTCGGAATTTACATACAATACAGTTTTTTTTTTTGTTAAACCGTGAAATCAACAATCCAAAAGCATATTTTCACTTTCACCAGGTTCACCACTGATTATCTTTTAGGTTTACCCATAAACACTTTACACATTAGATTAAACACTCAGGTAGCGAAAATCATTCAATCCCATTTTTGATTCTTATTGAGTCAAACAAACATGAAAACCAATTGCAATGTTTTGTCAAATGCTCAAAAAGTGTTTGTATGTTGTAGATGTATTAAAATATACCCTACTTGTAATTGTAAGCGTTCCCATAATGCAACCAAACGCACATTTTGCGTTGCGCTATTATGATAAAAGGCCCCCAAACACCGTTCCTTTACCTCCCAATCTCTCTCACTCTGTATTCGCTTCCAATGACCGCATTGTTCACATTGAGGATTACACACTATGTTGCTTCCATCACCCACTGTTCCATACGCTTCTCTAGTCACCACTGTTCGCCATAAAAACAACCCAAGTCCTACTTTTGTGCAAAATCATCCCCAAAACACATTCATTCGTGTCTGTCATTTTGCGAGGCGGACAGAGCTTTGCCGCGACATACCATCCCACCAAACCCATATTATCATTGTTATTGCGAAACATTAAACTAAACGACAACCGGCACAGCTTCCCCCGGCCTCGACGCACACGTTTTTTGGCAGAATATTTACACCCAGCAACAGAGCAGCAGCAGCAGCAGCAGTGGCCACAGCAACACAGGAGGCTGGCAATATGGCCTCCAGGCTCTTTTTACACCGACAAACCAATGGAAGCATCCATTGCCGCCTGCCCGCATGTGTACGTTCTCCGACATGCTGAAAACGAGAAAATCGATGACCAAATCAAACACCAGCACCAAAAAGCATCTCCCCGGGGACCGATCGAACAGTGCGGCGAGCCGAAACAAAGAGCGTGCGTAAATTAGAGAACGCGTAAATCACGGCGCTTTTCCTGGTTGCGCATTTTCGATGCGTTACAAACTAGGTGTTGAGGGAGATTGTGGGAAGGAGAAGAAGGAAATGCTTGAGGACAGTAGGAAAGCCGACAACGTCGGATACAAAACTCAGGCCCATCGGTGGTATTGGAGCATTATTCATGATATTTATGATCGGAACAGCACCGCCTACTGGGAGAATCAGAGACCCCCACCAAACCACATTAATGCTAGATGGGAAAGCAAGCAAGGGGCACGAGTTAGGACACAAACAAAGGGCAGTAAAAAACTGACAGCTGTCAAAATTACCCGAATAAAAAAAAAACCTGTAACCTTCTTGCGCGTGGAAAGATTTTTATGTAACTTTTTTACGTCTATGGGACACATTTTTCATGGGACACATGTTAAGGTAGCGAATGGATTCGGGTGAGATCATTAAATGGACTCCAATGTTTAAGGTTTTCTATAAACTGCCTAAATTTCCGAAAAGAAAGCCAACATCTTGAATTATTAGAATTTCTTGGGAAAACCCGACCTTCTTGCTTCTCTTGGAATCATCGTGCATGTGTTATTATTTTTAATAGTAATTTCTTTCTGGGACGAAATGGTTCAACAAACTCACACAAAACCTTATATCCTGGTGTGGTGTGGCAGGTTATTTTTAATATTACATTCTCTGTCGCTATATCGAGATATGCAGATTCCAAGAAAGTGTATCAAACATGTTTGAAGAATTATAAAAAGCGATTTCCCCATGCTCGTTCTAAATTTGGTAGAAACACACTGTGGCTCCTCGAAGACACGCAAAATTCCTAGAATCGAGTACGAGGTGAAGGAATTTTCTCCGTACAGTTTAGGAAACCATTCCGACCAGGACATACAGAAGACCAAAGGACAAGATCCAATAAGAGTACGAACCGGGGGAGAAACAAATACTTTCAATGTTCTGATAGTAGCAGTTACATCGAAAACGGATATCTATTTATGAAAATGTTCGTTAGAACGACATGAAAGCCCTGTACGGTCTGTTTCATCGTGTCCTACGCACGCACATGGATGTCCTTCTTCCCGCACCCTTAGCGAACATGACAAAACAAAAAGGAAAGAAAACGCTTGACGACAAAATTCGATACTTCTAGGTGTCATGGTCGTTACGGCACAAAATGTTGCCGAACCGATTTCGGAAACAAAGGACATCGTGCAGGCATAGGAGACGGCCCCCAAATACAAACACCGTGCACGTGTACGTGTGCTGCTGTATCGCCTTTTGCTCATGCTACCAACGTAACGGTGTATGTGTGTTTGTGTATGTGTGATGCTGCTCTGAAACAGTTCGGCGCCCTCCAAGATGGTGGAGTATTCTGCCAAATGATGACGACACACACAGCAACAACGACGGCGCATCTCGTCGACGGTATGGCTCGGAACCGTTCTAACGAAGGATCTGCAGATAAATAAATAAAAAAACGAAACGATGCAAGTAGCGGGGAGTGACAGAAGGGATCCAGGATTACTCCAGTGTGCTTTCACACACAGGCCGGGTGTTCCTTGCCGGGGGAAAACACACCGAGAAGGGCGGCCACAAAATGTGCGCAACGATTGCTTTTTTTTTGCTGTAGAGACAGTTGGGAGAGAAGGATGGAAGAATGCGAACAGAGAAGGAAACATATGCGGACATTGGCGACGGATGCTGCTCCTGCTGCTGCTGGCTGGTACATGTGTGTAAGCATCCCGTGCATAATACCCGGGCGAGTGAAGGGCAACATAAAATACAAAGTACCCGCCTTCGGGCTGTTTTCTAACATATATCTCTACTTTAGCATTGCCGGGCCCGGCAAATGGCCGGAAAACCGATGAATCCGATCCGTCGCCAAACGACGGTTCCCTCCGGTTCTCCTCTCCGGAGGGATAGGGAACTAGGTTACGGTGGGCGCGTTCGGTGCGAATTCTAAGAACTTTCTAGCTCACTAAGCGTGAGCGTGTTGGAATTGGACGGGTTTGTGCGTGGATGCGGAAGTGCGGTGGAAATTGCTATCGAGCTTATTTTCACACCATATGAGAACACTTTACGGAAAACTATACAAGTTCGGGGAAGCTTTCGTGGTAAATGCGGAATTGAGCCGGAGATTGAAATTGATTGGAATGCACGAAGACCGCTTGTTAAGTAAGGCAATTGTTACAATTATTCATTGAAGTTTTGTTTCATTAGTTTAACCATGGTCTTTTAACCTTGAGTAGTTAAAATCTTTTTATTTTGTTAATTACAACATTAATTATGGAGTTTTATTTAACATTTTAACTTAAAGTCGTACTTAGTGTTTCTTATTGTTATTTTAGCTGTGGTGATTTTATTTTCTAGTTTCATTTTGTTATAAACCTTGTTATATTTCTTCTAAAATTGGTTTCAAATGTGATTTTGATCCCTAACAATGCACAAGTCCATTTCTAACCCCAGTTGTTGATTTCACATTAAAATAGAACAAGAACCATCAGATCGTTAAAATGCAGCAAAACCCCATCCATCATTTCGTCAATATCCGTCGCCCATACATCGTAGTCAAACATGCTCAAAACTGATTGAACTAAAATACTTTTGCTACCGGCCAAAAAAGCTCAGTGAAGCAAAAATAACAAAAAAAGTCTCCTACTTCTTGTCAGCGCCGTAACACATCCGCTTCATGTAGTGGCGGAAATTTCACAAAATCACGGATGACGTTGCCGGTGTTTCGGAAGCGCAGAAATTCGTCAACGATATACGCAAACTGGCAACCGGGCATACATCAGTAAAAACAAAATCCACGAATGCCCTCAAGCGACTTGGCTGCCAGCAGGAAAAGCGAATCGTGAATGGAAAAAACGCACTCAGGGTTTTTTTTATGGAAATCAGATCTAAAAAAGGAAAAACAGTTTGAAATTCATTTCTGTCTGGTGTTGCAATTGATGGAACATTTTTGGTGAACCAAATTTTTAGAGTACAGTGCTGGCGCAATCTCTCAACCGATTTAATTTGTAGGCAGAATAATTTCATATACAATTAAAAGTAGTTACTGATATATGACCCACCTTTAAGATTGACAGTGCGAAACACACAAACAAGAAGTAAAGAGTAAGCAATCATTAAAAACAAATTTTGAAACAATAATCTTAGTGAAAATGAGGAAAGCATCTTGAAAAAATGTACTCAAAAATTGGTTACCGTAAAATTATTTACCACTATCGTAAAAAAATCCAATTTATGTGAAAAATATGGCAGAAATAAATATAAAAAACAATAACATTAGGACAAAAGAGTAAAAAAAAACATGAAATAACAATATAAAAAGGTAAATTCACGAAGAAAAACAAAATGATAAATGGACTAAAACAAAAAGAAAACATTTTTAAACTAAAACATTATGCAAGAGAAAACAAGAGTGTAATGTTACTATTGTTATAAAAGAAATAGGTAGAAACAAAAAAACACACAGAAATTCGATCGTATTCATTCATAATCATTCAGTAATAAGTAGTAAGTCAAATATCATTCAGTGAATAAATAAGCACATATCATGAAAGAAAAACTACACAAATACGTTGTATTGGTAATGATAAAAAAGTAATATCAGTTACAATAGTGAAATGTGCTAATATGTTAAAGTCCTTGTTCTGTTCAAATGTATTATAAAATTGTAGAAAACACGATATTATTACAAATGTGTAAACAAAAAGTACAATTTCAACTCAAATTGTAACACAATTTAAAAAGAAATGCAATTATACTGAAAATTAATGTGCAAACGTCCACAACACTTCACTGTAGGGCAGAAAAACCCACTCAATTCTTCTGTTTTCCACTGTCCCATCAACTCAACAACAAAACAAAACAGCAACTCTTCCAATCTCGATCAGAAAACCGTCGTAAAACGACAAATATCATTGCGTTGGGGCCTAATTTTTGTTTTGTTTTGTTGTTCGCTTCTTTCTCGCTCTCCTGGCGCTTATATTTACGATCGTCGATAGCTATAGCCCACAGATTCGAATGTCCTTTACCCCGTTAAACCCCCTGCTCCCCCTTTTGGATGCGTATTTTCCATCCCTCACGTATGGGGTGGAATGGATCGGTGCCAGGATTTTGATTCCGGAACGCATCCTCGCCCTGGTTTTTATGCTATTTCATGTGTCAGTCTCCTTTTCTCTCGCTCGTATGCGTGTAACGTTGCCTGTAGGCATGCATATACGCCCTTTCGGTGTTGGTGTACGTGTATGCCCACGTGTGTATCGGTGTGTGCTTTTCCTTTTGCTTCACGTTGCACACACACACACACACACACGTTGGTATGCGTATCATCGTCCCTTTACAGCAGGACTTTGGGGCTATGGGGAAATGGGGCTGATGGGCAGGCGATGGCGTCGTGCAAAACAAACAACGCACGGCACATACTAAGAAAGCAACAAAAAGGGAGAGAGAGTGAGAGAGAGAGAAATAGAGTACCGAATCCTGAACCGTAAACAGGTACAGCGTGTACTGCCAATCTCTCCCAAAGGCAAGGCATGCACGGGAACCACCACCGCAGGATGGATGATGATGTTGGACAATGCGATATGGTGGGCGAAATATGCTGCCGATGTTGCTCCCGCTGCTGCTGCCGATGCTGCTGCCGATGCTGCTCTCAAGCAAGCCCGCCAGGCAAAAATGGCCGCTTATGTACGCCACCAATAAAGACGATGCGCGTGCGGGTGCGAGAAGATACTGCAGCAATGTGGAAACTCGAACGGGTGAGAAAGTGGGGGGATGCTGGGTGATGATTGCGGGGAGAAATATGCGCAAGGGAAATGTTTTCATCGTCTGTACACAGAAATCAAATTAAATATTCAGTGCAGAAATCCTATAGGGCGCGTTGCTCCGGGCAACGGTGGTCCAAATTCTTTTTGTTTCTCTCCTTTTTCGACGAGAGGGAAGCGCGTATTGGCAAACTGGGAAAAACCTTGCGAGGAAAATGAGCTGGAATTACAACGAGCAGCTCAAAACAAAGAGCAGCAACAGCGGAGGCGTTTGAAAAATAGAGCCCTACGAAGACACGGCTCGCAGTTAATAATGCTGCCGTGGTTTGAATGCCAATTGCCGTTCAATCGTACTGCGTAGAACGATCTGTTCTATTTTTCACCTACCTCGCCTATTTCTGCCAGCCTGCCATTCGGTTCGAAGCGTCGACCGTTCGAGGTTCTACACAGCAAGAAACGGTTCAAGAACGCTGATAATTCGCTACTAAATTGGTAGTAATTTTAGTGTCCTCTGCGCGCGGCATGTCCTCTCTGCTTCAGTAGGAATGACATCCGGGCGGTTCGAGTTCATGTGGCACGAGCCACAATCAACAGCGGTGGTGCGGTCAGGCAGGAAGTAAAACACAACGAGAGTCGGAAAGAAACCGTCACCGGGCTGCTGCCGGTGCTGACTCACAACACGGGCCAAGGTGAAACGGTTTAAATGCGCCCGAGAGCCTTCCGGCTGGCTGTGCGCCCGTTCTGAGGCTATTGAGTGACAGCTTATCGGATGGGGATTGTGTGTCTGTGTGTGTGTATGTGTGTTTGGTTGTTGGATCTTGCTCGGAGCACTTGCAGTCTTTTTACCCTGACCTCTTCACACGGCAGGAAGCTGGCAGACGCTAGCCGGAAGGCTTAACACCTTGGAAATAATTGTTCTGATTTATTTTTTTTTAAAAGCAAACTCTTATCCATGGTCTAGGTTTAGTAGGATGCTAAGTTTTGTCAAACATGACGAACTCCTGCGCGAGAGCAATGTACTTAAAATAAAAAAAATCAATCCTTAAATTCAAGTTCACATGTGGCAATTAAAAACCATCTTTATCTGAAAGAAGCGATAATCAATGGATTAGAATAGATGTACTTAGAACTATTATTTTCTTTTATCAAGTTATTGGTTATTAGACTGATGCTAAGCCGTATATTTTACAGCTTTACCCTGGGATGAAACTGTTAAGAGTAATGATATTGATTAGATATTACTTACTTTTCCAAGAGTTTTTGACATTATGGCCAGGATGATTAACTGTTTGTTAAATATTTTTGAGCCGATTATACGGGCCTCAGTCTTTGAAATTCGGTCTCGTAGTACAGTCGTCAACTCGTACGACTTCACAACATGCCCGTCATGGGTTCGATCCCCAAATAGACCGAGCCGTCATACGTAGGATTGACTATCCTGCTATGGGGGGAAATCAATTAGTCACAGAAAGCCAAAGCCCACAAGTGCTACAGGCAGGCCTTGACCGACAACGGTTGTTGAGCCAAATAAGAAGAAGAAGAAGTCTTTGAAACAGCCAATGAATCTTGGAAACAATGAGTTCAAATTATATCAAATAGTCAAATATTCAATTTTTGATTTTGATTTCTAAAAATAATTCTATAAGGACAATATGATACGGAAAATTACTTCTCCAATATGAACCAAAATCGACTCTTCCTTTTTGACACTTTTAAGCATTAAGCAGTGATATTGGAAATAAGAATTTTGTTACATTCAATTATAAACAATTCATATATTAAGTTTTATGTACCTTACGGTATTAAGAACATCCTACCCCACTGAATACTGACGGCGTTAATTTTAAATCTGATTTTTATTATATACCTACAGAACCGGTAGCTTATTGGTTTTGTTAGTATTGTGTCATTGCTACAAATAAGATTCTGATAAATTCATAATTCTTAACGCTCTTTACTTAAATTATTTGGAATTACATTTCATAATATACTATACCTGAAAACTAAAATCATTTAAGTCTAAAACTAAGCCAAAAATACATGATGATTCAAATATCTCAGCTCCGTTGCAAGATGTTTCAGATTTTTTGGCACAACCCATAAAGACTGCTCTGCTTCAAAGAATGCACCGTTTACGAGCTTTTAACTACGAAACGTATGCATAGTTTGGCATCTTATTCATCAACATCAGCGTCATCATCTTCATCGTCCTTCGTTTCGATGGGCTCGGAGCATCAAAAATCCTCACAAGAGAGAGAGAGAGTGAGAGAGAGAAAGACCGATGGAACATTTTTCGTAGTTCCCTCGGGGCGTTAAGATACCACCGCCAAAGGTGTCCGTCTCAAACGACCGACAAATTGGTCTCAAGAACAAAAAAAAAGACACAGACCAACACACTTCGAGTAGAACAGACTGCGCTCGATCGACATGGTTCCGCGATCCTTACTGCGAACTGTTCGCGCACCGATGGGTGGGCAGGTCGCGAATACTTGACCCTGTAACCTCACGATTTGAGCACGCGCAAAAATGGTCCCCAATCTGCACTGGACCGACCCGTTTTCTTCTGGGCGCGTCCACCACCACCATTATTGGCAGACTTTTGCAGAAGAATATTGCAATAAATAATATTGCCTCGCTCGCTCGTGCCGCTCTCTGAAGCTGCGTCCACCGGACTATGCTGATGTATCGCATACGAAGCTGCACAACGAAAACGAGATATCGCTCCCCCTCCGGTATGCTCATCGTTTAGCCGCGGCACATGCCTATCTGGCCCGGTCGTGGCTTCTTAGACGGCACGAACCACTTGGGTGGACTCGTACGTTCCCTCTTTGCCACGCTTCTTGCAGCCCGGGTCGACGGGGCGGTGTCCAAGGTGACGCCACAAGAAGACGAATCGTCGTCGGCTGTGCCCGGCCGCGATTCCTGCATACTGCGCGGGCCAGTAATTTTGTGTAATGACCCTCTCCACGGTTTTCCCCCACAGCACGCCCCAATGCCCACTGGTGATGTGAGGGCCGTGTGGTGTTAGGGTGGTGCGCACGAGCGCGATCCTGTCCGAGCTCCCCTAAATCATGCGCACATGCGCGCTAGAGCCGCCGCGTGCGTCCTTCCCCTGGGTGGAGGTTATGAAAGTGGACAGGCGAGCGTTTAAGCAATTATTTGCTGGCAGTTGTTTGTTGAAATATCAATTTGGCGACAAGTGAGCTGCGAGCGCGCGCGCGCGTGTGTGTCTCGTGGAATCCGTGAAATCTAGGAGAAGGAGGGAGAAAAACACGGTTCGTGCCGTTTGTCACCGATCAGTTGACGATTATTATACTGTTTCCCTTTTGCACTGATCTGGGGGGAGCTGTGCGAAGAGCACATAGAACGATGGCGAAATGTATGTAATTGAACAGATAGTCTTTCGAGCGGTATTATAGTTGAGTAAATAATAAAATTGAAAATAAATGACAGAAGAGCTCTCTGTGTCTCGGATGTTTAGGACAATTTCAATATATTCGAAGAACGAGAAAGGACAATGGCTTTGTACAACCATCACGAAACAGCTTTTATTATATCTTACGAGTAGTAAACAGCCTCTTTTTATTTTGGAAACCTTTGATTGACAAACACGATGTTAAATAAAGTGAATAAATGTTGATAATAATTAAAGGATGGTTATAAAGAACTCACGATACACTTACTATTTCACAGTCGTAAAAAAGCCGACGGAAGGGTCGACCGTATATTCTTTAAGTAGAGCGTAAGGCCGGCCAGTCTGGTGGTACAGTCATCAACTCGTACGACGTAACAACATTCCCGTTATGGGTTCAAGTCCTGAATAGACCGTGCTCCCATACGTAGGACTGACTATCCTGCTATGGTAACAATAAGTCACTGAAAGCCAAGATCACTTCACTAGTGGGTACAGCCAGGCCTTGACCGACAGCGGTTGTTGTGCCAAAGAAAAAGAAGAAGGCCTATGATGATCATATGGTCTATTATGATGATCGTGGTAGAAAAAATCACTGCTCGCAAACTAAAAAGAGGTTGATTAGTGTCAGAAGACTCTGTTTTATATTTCGGAAAAACATCAGAGGCATTGAAAAATGGTCAAAAATTGTCGATTTTTCATGGGTTTCTTTTAACCCGCACTAACGAAACGTTAATTCCACTTTCAATAATAGCAACCCATGAGTCACTAGACAACATTTGACACCTTTATCAGTCGAACTCTAACCGTGATGGTCAAAATAGTACAGCAACTTCGTTCTGGAGCGTTCGCGATCAAGCAGCGGCACTCCGTAGCGTCTAAAACGGAGACCACGCGGCAGTGTGTGGACGTCGTATAAGCCTGTTCTGGAATCTACAGCAATCTTGGCACTATTAGACAACAATCAGAGCATCGAAAGCAAGCCTGGAATGGTCAAAAGTTCTACTACAATAATTTTGTCGTGAAGGTCTTTGCGCGCCTTTGCGACAAAATTCCGGATAAATGACGAAAGGCAGCTACCAAGGTCGTTGATTTATTTTTGTCAGTAAGCTTAAACAATTACCTTTCATAGGATGCTTATGGAAAGAAATTATCTATCTTAGTTTGTTTTCGAAAACAATCCATTTTTATATGCAAACGTTGGCAGGTTAAACGCCAAACCTTTTTTTAATATTAAATCTATAACGAACAGCATAAATGTCACTTTAGCTGTCAACATATATGTCGATATAACATGATTGCTAAATTAAAGCTCTACCGAACTATCCAAGATCACTCTTAGACGATGTAACTTTTATGTGAGAAACATAAAACAGCTGTCTTGCAGAGCATCGAGTGCATGTCGGCCTTAAATTACAAAACCTGTGTAACTAACGCACCACCATGCTCGCTTTCAAAGACTGACCACACTTGTAGGTAAACAAAAACACACTTCTCTCACCAAACGTCCAGCATCTTGCAGCATCTTCCACTGGAAACAAAATCAATCCCATTCCCAGCTAATGACTTTTACACAAAACAAAACACTTACCCAGGCGGAAGAGGAACCGTCCAGGTGCCAGGCAATGAAGGAAAAAAGCACACACACACACGTACCGGACCCGGCAAGACGATACACTACGGCGCAAGCAGCTACAAACAGAATTTTCTAGCACCCAGCTAATGCTAAATCTACAAGCGTTATCCTAATCCTTCTCGGTACATCTCGGTGCTTACGAGCGCAACGCCCCTAGCGGTACCCGGTTGTGTTTGTTTTTCGCTTACTTGTGCAGCCGATGCTGCTACTGTTGTATTTTCAGGCTGATGTGCAACGTTCTCATGGTCAGATGGTTGGGAGACTTTTTTCCTCTTTAGTTACTGCTGCCAAGAACGGTCCGGAGGTTTGTGTGAGGATCTGGTTTTTTCATGTTGAAGATAGTTCATGCCGATCACCTTTTGAAGACAATCGTAAGGGTTGAAATTCATCTGGTTACGTTTATAAAGTATTATTCCTAAGTTTGAAGTGTCGCATCCAATCGAGAGCAGTCCACTGAAGGCCACCGAAGCTGCGACACCTTACTATTGAGCTGTTACGGTTGTATGGGTTTATAAACACTTAATTATGGCAATCATCGTTATTACACGATAATTTGAGTTGCTGTTCCCTCTACTTCCCACCTTTCCAGCTTCGACAATTCTACTTCTTCACCTTCGATAATGAGACGCTGAGAGTGTCCGGAGCAGCAGAAAAAAAAAATGACGAAAACAACCAAAGCAACACTCAGCGCAAACAAACGTACACCAATTGAATTAAAACATTATAATACAGTTTCTTCCCTCGCGATCATGTAATTGTACAGGAAAGGGAAAGAGGGGGAGGTGAAATAAGGCGCTTGATTGTCACCTCACCCGGTCGCCGGTCGTTAGCCGTGCGCCAATGTCACTTAACGGGTGGCGCACACACAACGAGCCTTCGAGCGATGCGAAAAGTGCTTGGCCACCTCGCACCGTCTGATACACGCATGACGTATGACGACGACGCACTGGAAAGTTGGTCGCGAGGCGTCAGTCGCGAGGTCTGTGCTTGTGCAAACGCTGGAGGAAAAGTGATAAACGAATTCGCAATCGTTTGAGGCGTACCGTCGAAAACAAAAAAAAAAGAAGAGACAAAACGCCGCAAAACATTAGAGAGCGAGAAAATCACATAACGTCAGACATCCTGACGACGTTATGGCCTGAAGGATTGATGTTTTTTTCGTTCGTTCCAGGCTTTCTGCCCACTTCTTTCATACCCGCTGAAGCCCCCTTTAGAGACGTGAGATGGAGTCGTCTTTTTTGGTGGGGTATATAGCTGTTCCTTATTTCATCGCTTGCAACGGCATCACATCGAATGACTTGTCTTCATCGTGGCGCAGAAGATCTGTTCCCCAAGCGCTGGAATGTGTTTAGCTTTTTGCCCCTTTTTTGTTTCGTGTCACTTTCCAGGACACAAAAAAAAGCAAAAACCTCCCGGCGGCCATTACACGCAGCTTCCGTTTCTGGGTGCATTCTGGTTGTTTGTTTTTTTTTCATGGTTTGACAGATTACGAATTCCACGTCGAATGAGCGTACTTGTCACAGAGGATCGTTCTGTGATCGTGCCATTTTATCGGCTCCTACCGGGGTGGTCTAAGCAACGCCGTTAGGCGGCTGCAAAAACGGTTGCTGCTTGAGTTTCTCACGTCACACTAACTGTCCCCTTTCTTCTAGCAGAATGTTCTGTAATGTCGAAAGCAGACATCTAGTAAGCTATTAGCCCCCGGTGTACCATTTCCCACCGCGGAGCGCAGCAACCAGCGGTTCTCCCGTTCCGACCCGGTGGTGGAAATTAATTCATTAGAGCATCCATTAAGGCAGCTTCGCGTTCGCGCACAAAAAGCAAACAACGTGCGCGTAATGAACTGTTTGGATAAATATATTTTAATAATTATCATCGCATAAACGGCTGCACATCAACTCGTTCCACCTGCTGCACTCCTCGCTGCGCTCTCGGTGGCAAAAGTCGCCGTAACAGCGCCCGAAGTGTTCGGCGGGAAGCGAATATTTGCATAAAAGTCGACACCGACGACGACGTCGTCGAGCGTCCTGCGGTGCTTCCCACGACGGAGCAGAAACAAAAAACTCAAAAAGGATACACAAGAGCTGCCAATTCTTAAAAATGGTATCCTCAAGTGTGGAGCTGGGCGGGAGTTGCTGCTGTTCATATTTTTATTTCCCAGTATTTTCGGCATCCCTCCTCCGAAACCGATGCCACCGAAAACGCGAAAGGTTGTGCCGAAAATGGCTGCAGGCAACGCCTGGTTGCTCGGTGTGACTGAACACAGAGATATAAAAAGGAGAGACGGAGAGAACACTCACACACCGAAAGTGAACGCGATGGGAAAAGCTCAGCTGGCGCCAGCCGTGGAAAGCTTTCTTTCTTTCGCCGGACGATAAAGTTTGACAGGCAAGGGCACTGTTCCTGCTCCCCAGCGGGATTTACAATTTACCGGTAAATGACATTTAAGCGGATGACGCGAACGCGAGCGAGTTGTGTTGCCGATGATAACTTTTCGCTTCTTGTTCTTGTTCGTGGAGCGGTTTATCTTTCACACGCGAATGCAGTGTCGGGGAAAAGGGCAAAGGATTTTACTGAAATTACTCGGTAAAATTACTTGAGGGCTTGAGACAAAAACGCATCACTAATGATTTTGGGAATTGATTGGCTATTGATTTAACTGTAAAGAAAAGCCTTCTAAAAAAAGGACCACTTCTCTCGAAATTGACATTAAAAATCAAAAAGAACAAACCTTTTTAAATCGTGAAAATGATTCGATTAGCTGCAGTTATTGTTCAGATATAGTTTATGGACGTAGAAAGATGTTGTAGTACGAAAATACTATAAATTTTCTTGTGAAACCAAAAAAACAAATCTTAAATGCCAATCTCAATCAATAACATTTGGAGTGTTTCTTCAAGAACGCTGAGCTACTAAAAATTCTTAAAAACTGGAATCAATAAAGGAATTAAACAGAGAATGATTGGAACAACACTCAGAATCAATCGTTGGTAAAATTTTACGAGCATTTTTCAAGCCTATTTATATAACATGTGCAAGTTGTCAATACACTGGGTTTTTCAAGGTTTTTGGTTGTTTTCCGCAAATTTTTGGTTGTTTCTCAAACTTTTTTGTGTGTTTCCAGGATTTTTAGATCGTTTCCCAGATTTTTTGGTTTAATGGTATTGATGTTCATTCAGACGATACTAATGGATCGTGGGTACGCACCAAAAATCTATGGGATACGATTAATAAAATGTAAGTCGAGCCTAAAACACTACGGGATCTAAACAAAAAATCTTGGAAATCGCTGTAATGTGGAATTTGTTGAAGTTAGTCCAGAAAATTCACCCAAGACGTCTAATATAAAATAATAAAACATAAAAACTCAAGATGAAGTTCTAAATTAAACATCACAAAACATCCAATATACTGTAACCAAGACATCTTAGTGTACCGATACTACATTGGTTACAGTTCATAAAATAGTGAATTCTCCATGGAACTGCACGACCAACAACTTGTGTATGCACTGCTACGAACGGAGCAGTTCTTTAGCTATGTCAAACAAAGCCTGCCAGACTCTCCAAATCCCACGAGCCGTTTTTAACTTTGATGTAACAACAATGTCATTCTGTAACGTACTGACCATACAAAAACTACACATTTTCAATAGTTTGCAACAGTGCTGGTCGGTGAAAATCCACGCCTCTTGACAGGTAGGCAAGCAAGTAACCACGGCATCAGTTGCAAAAACGGTTACGGCAGGAAGAAACCTGCCTCCCGCCAGAAACCAGGAAATGCGTCCCATTTTCCATGTCCTTCCCAAGAGGTACACACACAGGTGGTGTGCCCGGTACACCGTGCTTCCACCCATCCTCCGCGTGGAGATATTCATTTCAAAGTGTCACTTCTGTTGCAGCAGCAGCAGCAGCAGCAGCAGCAGCCTTCTCTCGTCCTTCTCGTTCCCCACGTTCACGGGGAAAAACGTTTGCTCCCCCAAAAGAGCTCTCCCGACATGGTTCCGATGACCATGAGAGCGATCGAAAGAGAAAGCCATTTTGGCCAGTCTCCTTGTATGGTTGTGTGCGTGTGGGTACTCGTTGGAGTGCAAAGAAAGAAACACACCGCGAGAACGGGAGAGAAAGTGACATGGAGAGCGAACGTTTGGAGAGCGAGAAAGTGGCGCATGTCTCGAAGGAAAATTGCGTGCACAGGACAGGATTTTCCCTTCCGGGAACGATTTTCCACCTCCGAGGTTGAAGCGAGACAACCGGTTTCGCCGCCCAGCTTTCCCGTGCCGCTGGCTGCGCAGTTGTGGCGGTGACCCGCCGGGATAAAAAGGGAAAGGACTCACTGTGCCAAATGCGCCTGCGGCATCCTGCATCGGTTTCGGTTCTCATCCTTCCTTGTCTTCCTTCACACTCCCGCTCTTTTACCCCTTCTACCGACCGTTATGTAAAGCTAGGTCCGCAGCTGCCCGTGCACAACCGCCAACCCTGCAGGGTTCAGCCACAGATTTCGGAAGCAACAGCAGCCACTGCACACACACACACACGCACTCGCGCACGAATCACACCCGCAGGGAGGATAGTACGCGGGAGCCATCGTCAACGTTGGCAAAGCCTACGGGCTCCCAAAATCGCTGCAGTCGTAGGTGAAGCCTTTTACCTGGCGCGCAGGAGTACCGGGGCACTGGGCTGTGATAGCGCGTAGTAGTCGTAGTACGCGCGTTTATAGTTATCGGTTCGTTGCTTTCGCGCTGCCCTGCAGCCTCAACCAGGGCACACTGGTTTTCAATCAACTCTTGTTACGATTTCTGCCGATTTAAATTGGCGTACCGATAGGACAAGCACGGGAAACCAGCCGCGAGTCGTGCGCCGTGAAAAACAATTCCAACAGGCAGCCGAACAGTCTGTCTATGTTTGCCATTTGTTTGGTTTGTTTGTTAATTTGATAGATTTGGACTGCGAGCAATATCAAACTTGGCGCCGAAAAAAAGGCTCACCATATATTCAGTTTTGAGCCGTTCCGCGCATAAAAGCCGTCGGGAAAGTTGCATCCGTAGATCCTTTCAGAGAAATTTCACTTACCGTCGGCTGATACGATTTTAGATTCGTTTTAATGACGACTTTCGTTTAAAACATCATGACAGGGTTTGTTTCAACAAGAATATAAATAGACGGTATAATGAATAATTTCATTGAACCGAATTAAAAACGGCAAAACAAAAGAATAAAACAACGGGCGAATATGGCGAAAACACTCATTAATAACGTGAAAGCGTGTCAATATCAGTATCGAAATGAAAACTTAAAAGAACCGCTTTGGAAAATGATAAAAGTAGAGAAGAAAAAACCAATAAAAACACATGCACACACCAAAGTGAGAAAATAAAATTGCAATTTCCGCTGAAAAGTGAAAATTATCTACTTCAAACAGCACCTGCCAGGAATGGATGCTTTTTCCCCAATTGTACTGGGACATGGAAATGGAGAAACAAAACCTGCACACATTAAAAACGTTCACCGAAAACGAGTAGTACTAGTAATATTAATAACACGTTCATGCCTGGTTCCACATCAGCCCCGTCGGTAGCGGAAGTTCCCGGTGAAGAAAGGTGTTCTTTTTCGAAGCACCCGCACCAGCATTTCATCTGGCAATAAAAAAGCGTCGAAACTGATTTATAGTTTTTAATTGAATTCCAATCGCGTACGCACACACACACCTCTGTACCTCTGTTGATGATGATGTGGCGTGCTTGGGTTGGAGTTTGGATTTTTTTGATTTTTTTTTATATTCACAACAATACGCCAACATGATCAACATCATCTCCATCCCGGCGGCGGCCATTTGACGGTGATGCATTTTGATTTCGTGTTGAAAAATTAAATTATCGATTACAGTCGAGTCGGAGTGTTTTTGTTGGTTATGTTTTTTGCATTCATTTTCAGTGCATTGTGCCGAGCAGGAAGGGCGGGCAACGATTACAACTAACGCTGTATCGTGTTCTTGTGAAGTTAATTAATTGCAATCCGGGTGATGATTGTGACAGGGAGCGTGTGAGCGAAGTGCAGTTAAGTGATTTCATGTCACAAGTGCATTAACGTGTCTGGAGCGCGTGCGAAACTCATAACGACCAGTGGAAGGTATCCGCAGGTAGGTGAAATTTGGTTTTTGCTTTGCATCATTAATTCAAAGAAAGAAAAAGAAAAATAAATTGGTAATAAAAACAATTAAATGATTACGATGGCATTATGTGTATGAGTAAATAGATGAAAATGATCATTAAAAACAATGAAAGGAACTCTCGCAACAGCAGATAAAAAATAATAACAAACTTCACTATGAGTTTATTAAAAAAAACTAAGGAACCTACAGAGTATATTTTAGAAGAAACAATGTTCAAACAGATATATTATGTTCAAAACAAGCATCAAGAAAAAGTAGCTAAAATATTTTTTATTGTAATAGAACAAGAGAAAAGTAGCTTAGAACAGATAAAATAGAACACAGTAGACAGTAACCAAAATTATATGAGTGATATATTAAAAATAAACAAAACGTAGTATGAAACTAAACTGATTGCAACATTAATTTAATGTCAAAAAACCCATTAATAATAATAATAATAATAATAATAATAATAATAATAATAATAATAATAATAATAATAATAATAATAATAATAATAATAATAATAATAATAATAATAATAATAATAATAATAATAATAATAATAATAATAATAATAATAATAATAATAATAATAATAATAATAATAATAATAATAATAATAATAATAATAATAATAATAATAATAATAATAATAATAATAATAATAATAATAATAATAATAATAATAATAATAATAATAATAATAATAATAATAATAATAATAATAATAATAATAATAATAATCATAATAATCATAATAATCATAATAATAATAATAATAATAATAATAATAATAATAATAATAATAATCATAATAATAATAATCATAATAATAATAATAATAACAATAATAATAATAAGAAAATAATAACAATAATATAATTAGGTAAAAAGAAAATAAATGAATAAAAATGAAGGTGAATAAAACATGACCCAAGATACAAATCCAACCAAACAAAATTCATATTATAGAAAACACTAAACAAAATAAAAGAAACCCACAATAAACATTATGTTATCAATAAATAAAACATATTTTACTAAATAAATTAGTATAAATTATTTAAAAAAATGCATGCTTAACAACATTAAATTCAAACACTTTAAATTATTATTACTCTATTTCAAATAAACAAAACAATATAAACAAAAAAACCTGAGATTAAATAGCAAAACATCCACCCGAAAACCACACCATTATTCATTGTGCTCTGTATTTGGTTCCATAATCTCGTACAACATCGAAAGGATTCCAATTCTTTCTCTAAATTTAATAATATTTTTGAGGAAAAATAAGTAAAGGAAATCTCATTATTATTACAAAGCACAGTAACTACAGGACAGGTAAACGAAACCGATAAACTGCTGCATCTTAAACCCATTTCCTTTGCATACTCAACAACACTGTTGCGACGGCAGCTTGACTCTCGGAAATGGACGCTCAAAGCTAATATCCTTGCTACCTCATGCGAGTCCAAACTTAAACGGTCCTTCCCAATCCATGCCGGCCATTCCAAGAGGGTGAAAAACCCACACACACACACACACACTCATACATCTCCAATCGCTCCAACTAAACCGAACCGATCCGAAACGGACACCCCATTACAACGTGTGTTGCGTGTCCCCAAGATGTGACCGGAAACGAACTTCATCTCATCACACTTGACCGCTTCGGTACGAAAAAGGTGCACCATTGGACCACAATTTCATTATCCTTTAAATTCAATGATAATTTTTGAAACGCTCCCTCTTACTGTCTGCGTGTGGGTGTGTGGTTGATGCTTTTACAAACGAGAGTTAGAAAGAGAGAGAGAGAGAGAGAGAGAGAGAGAGAGAGAGAGAGAGAGAGATTCACAAAAAACACCCCACCCGGCCGAAACAAAATGAAGTAGGTCCGATAGCCCCCCGGGGGCTGTCCAAGATACAACGATGCGTAAAACGGGCAGTGGGTGGGTGGGTTATTTTTTTGCAAGGATCTGTTATTCTTGTCATTTTTCTTTTTCTTTTTTTCGGTTCTTTCCATGCTGAAAGTGTCCCCTCGGTGCCACGCGAGGTCGCCCGTTAACGATGTCAAATAACTGCGGGAGTTTATCAACACTTGGTCACGTACTGTTACTGACTGTGGATGTCGGACGGACGATGAGGTTCCATTTTTCTTGGGCCGTGCGTTTCTTCCTCTTGCCATGGTTTTTTTTTTTTTGCTCTAGTCCAGTACTCTCCTACACACAAATACACCTAAAACTCTTTTTTTTTGTTCGTGTCGGCAGTCGGTCGTGAAAATGAGGAAAACCCCGTCCGTGACTTCAGACGAAACATGAAAGTGAGCGAGTTTCTCATCAGCAGGACGTCTTACGGGATGCTCCCTATTGGGCGATTGGGCCGACGAAACACACAAAGAAAATCAACCAACCCACCCCCAATCCACCCACTTGCACACCACACAAAAGGGCAGGGACACAATAATAATAATAATAATAATAATAATAATAATAATAAAAATAGTCCAACGAGCGGGGAGAGCAGTGTAAAAAAAGGGATCGACTAGAAAGGACCGCGCGCAAGAACAACGAAACCGGAGGAGTTCATTATCACGTTTTGCAGTTATTGTATTGTTTCGCAATTGGAGTGAGTAGTCCTCATTCATCCAGCTTCACCTCTTCATCGCAAAATCGTGTGGTGCGGGCGTAAGGTTTAGCACAAAAACCCCTAACGCTAGGGTGAAGCGTTACAAATAGGATCAACGCAGTGCGGTTTCATGGGATTAAAAGAGGGGCGCACCAAAAGCGACCACGACGATATGGCACATGCTACTACTACTACTACTGCTGTTGGTGTTTGATGAATTATTCGGTTCATTTGCTTAGACAGGTTGGGTTTTGGACAGGGTTCATCTGGCAATAGCGCGTTTGGTATTCTCTCTCTCTCCCGAGAGCTGGTGGTTGATTCAGGTCCTGGCCGGCTGTGTGCAAACATCACGATTGTGTTGGCTGATTGTTGTAAACGGACTGCTGCTGGCCGCACAAATGCACAACCTGTGATGACAAATTTGAGCGTGTGTCATGTTGACGTTCTTTCGTTTGGAGTTTCAGGGTTGCAGATTGATTACATCTACGGCACATTGGATATTTATACGGCTCATTTTTGTATTATTTTTTCGATTTGAAAAGAACGTAAGATATGACAGATGCCACGATGGTAAACATATATTGTAATGTTGAAAACTGAAAACAAACACGTTTAACAGCTTATGTGGAGAATAAAAGACTTATTTGAAGAGAATGGTGTTGATTACAACAGTTTCAGGTGGTATCTTATGAGTAATAGTTCCATAGTTCCAGCAGGTATTTCAATTCATAGAGAAAGCTGGATGAGATAGAGGGATTAGGGAGACCTAGTGGCCTATATTATCGATAGCTATTCCACAATCCTCAAGCCCTAATCTAAACTCTAATAGGTCCTAGCTATCTGATTCACCCACCTCACATGATAACTGATTCCAAAATAGAGATATGAGATCTCGATCTTGATCCATCAAACTATTCTTCAAGAATCTCTTGATCCTATAAGGTCTAACAGATGGATCCATACAAATCCAGACGATAGATATGGTCCTTTAGATTGACACTACTTGTTAGTGTTTGGTCCTATCGATCAATAGTGTTCTTCTTGACATTTTTGATGTCCCGCTCTGTGAAATGTGACGTACATTTTCCCATTAACACAAATTTTAGATTTTACAAATAGAACACACTAATTAAATACTTAACTGAATTTTACAACGATGGTAACCCATGGTGTGATCGCAAAGAAATATCAATTTCGTCTGAATCTTCAAAATGGATCTCTTGTTGAGCTTTCCAAGCCGAATTCTAGAAATTCATTACAAGTTTTATTCAGGGAAAAATATAAATCAAAAATATATAAATAATGGCCAACGAGGCTCAAATAATATGTTTGATCGGTATGAGGTATCCTTCACCAATCATCATAATTTTAACAATGCTGTATAACTGCACCCATAAAGGATTATTGCTACAGTCTCACATTCAACGAGATTCCAAAGACATCTTGAGCCAATAAAGCCGCATTAACCCTTTTCTACTACCGCAAAATATATCACAGGAAAATCCTCTTACCAATCAATCCACCACAAATCACGAAATTCAACCATCATCACTCCCCACCCGCACACCAACACAAGCAAACACACAGTGTATGGAACTCTCACAATTTAATAGACGACCACAACTGGTACAGTACAGTCCGCGCGCTAACGAGATTCCTTTGCCCTCTCTAATTTCATCCAACACACAAATATCGAACTATCGGTAAGTGCACTTAGACAAACACAACACGTCCAACATAATGGCTCGATTGTTGAGCCCATTGCATGCCACGGCCTCGCCCCTGCTTTAATATTGTTCCCGGCAAGTCCTTTATCCACCCGCTTCGTTGTTTACATAAAATGCCACACACGTGCGACATACACACGGTCTTCCCCAGACCTGCGATTTCTTTCGCAGTGGCAAGTGGCATTAAATTGGCCCATGCGTTACGTGGCATGGGGTGGGATTGTTTAATTTGTTGGGTGGATTTTTTTTGTTTTCATCTCGAATAAGAGAACGAGCCGTAATGTCAACACATGCACGGCTTAGCCTAGAGCACACGGTGCACAAAAACCGGACACTGATCCGGGATGTCAATAGTCCGGGATTTGGGTCAGGTTAGCTGGCAGATAACAATACACACCACCAAATGACCATCCGGAGCAGCAGCAGCAGCAAAAGGACAAGCGACATGCGGTTCAGTACTTGTTCGGAGTTTGGGAAAAAGGTGGACGCAAAAACAGCACGATACGATGGGTCATAATGCTTGCGCAGGAAATTGCCGTCGAGATGGCTTAATTGTCATGCCGCATTATGCATTTTCTTTATCCATTTACATTTTTATATGCTGTTTTTATTGTTTTGCTCCACCGCGTTTGATTGTGCGGAGCGTTGCCCTCGAGCGTTGGAAGACGAAAACCAGATTCCTTTTCAGGCAGATCATCCGTTTTACTTGCATTCAATAGAAAGAAGCTAAAAGAAATAATTGAGAACGAGTTTGCATCGAAAAACGCTCCCTTATCCAATTGCGGGCGACGTCCCTTTTCGCAAAGCGCAGAGCGAGTGTATTGGAAAATTAAAACGGAAAAAATACCCTCCTTACCTTTTAGCTTCTGCCTCACCTCACCAGTACTGACCGGATACGCCGTTTTTTTTTATTTTTGCTCTCCTTAAACACCCACCACACCCCAAAGCTCGACCATTGCACTTGGAAGAATTCGCACAAAAAAAAAGAACCAAAGCATCCAACCGGGGTTTAACACAAAAACAAAACCCGAAGCAAACGGCGGACAAGCGGGCAGGACGACATCGACCTGGACATTACCGCGATCCTGGATCAAACAGAACGCTGTGTAAGTGCAGGACTGCTCTCGTGGACGGGAGGTGTTGTGTGTGTGTGTGTGTGTGCCGGGTGCTCCGTAAATAATAAGAAAACATCACAACGGTACCAAACCGAACCGGACTGGAAATGAAAGAAGCGAGCAGTAAAAACTAAAAAATATAAAAAATATAACAGCCCCAACACACTCCACGCAATGTGCATTTCATAAATTATTTAAAACTGCCGTCGGGGTGGGGCGCTGGGGGGACAACTGGGGCAGGGTGCAATGGGCACCGGGAGGGAAGCCGGGGCGCGGGGACACAAGATGGAAGTTTAAATTTATTTTTCCACCGCTCGGAGCGAAAATCTCTTAAGTCGTGGCCTGCCGCGCGTCCACCGTGCCCGGGATCCTGCTGGAACGGCTAAATCCTCGTCCAGCTGCCCGGCAAACCTCCCCACCCTCCCTCGATCTCGGGGTCAGTACGGTCCACCAAGGTGGGGCAGCCAGCAAGTGAGAGAGAGAGAGATAGTGTGTGGAGAGTAGTCTCATCAGTCGCCATGCTTGCTTGAGTGAAATCCGGGGTGAGCGGTGGCTTACACGGTTCACGGTCTGTCGTGCCCTCCGTGCGTGGATTCAGCGGCGCACGAGGAACGGACGACTTCCGTTGAGAGGGAGGGATGGAATCTGGGGGTGGGACGACGACGACGGACGATAAGCCGTCACCGTCCCCGGAGCTATTCGGAAGGAGCCATTTGCCGGGCTATTTGCCCTGTTACAACCGTGCACCGTGGCGTCTGCGTTCCGTACTGAAGTTTTCTTTGCGCGGGATTGGCGCGTTCGGACGGTTCCTTGCTCCAAACGGCTGCTTGTTACTGCTTTTAATGCTCCCGTTGCTTGCTCGTGGTATTTATTTCTTGAGACGGCATTTCTGTTGCTGATATTGCTTGTTTTCTTTTCCTATGTCACAGCTTGTCTCCATCAGCGAGGACAGAGCGTATAAACAAAATAAAAAAGCCATTTGAATGAGTAGCGCCTAGCAGTGAGTTCGAAGAACGGTTCTAGAGCCAATCACAGATACTGTTCAACATTTTTTTATGGCATTGGCTCTACGCTGTTGCAGCGTTTGGTGCGTTTATGGCAGTGAGTAGGATGTTGTGGTGCAGTTCATTATCTATGCGGTGCAATAAAACGCGCGGTATGCAATGTCGATGACCGAGCATAGTCCATACAAAACAAAAAACATAAAATTAGTAGCCAGACAAGGTGAGATGCATTTGAACAAGTGTTGAAATTAAAGAGAACTTTGTTGAGATCTATTAAAGCCTTAGGCCTTAACCAAAACTGAATAAAACATATTGCAATAAGGTAAGCACCATCTTCTACTTCTCTAGTTGACGTACGTCATGCCAGTGGTCACGTCAGTGCCTACGTGGTTATGCCAGTCGATACAGGCTTTCGAGACTCAGTCCTTGCTACGGGAGGAACGACCTATATAGGGTTTGAAAGCACGACGGGTATGTTGTTCACACGTGCAATTTGACGACTGTACAATATGTTTAAATTTAGCAGATACAATAAAAGTACTTTTTTGTTGTAGCAATGTATGAGAATTACAGCGTCATAGGTCTGATATTTAGCTCCACTAAGGTTTCGACTCCAATAAAACTTCAAACCGATTCAGAGATGGCTATGCAACTTATAAGCTTTGCTAGTTGAGACTGATCATTGCATCATATCATCAAGCACTGTGCGTGTTTTTAAGGCGAATAAATAAAGCGAATAAATTAAAATAATGCATAACATCTGACAAACAATCATAGGCTGCAATTATCTTCAAGGATGGAAGAAAAATCAGCCTATTTCGTATTAACTGCATGACTCAGAGTCAGAGTTGTACCATAAAAAAAAAAAAAACGTCGGGCAGTTAAATTTTAATTTAATTTTAAATTAAAAGGAAAACACGCACTTCTTGGACAGACAAGGATTGGAAAAATCGTTTCCAATTCCTCTATAACTGAGTACTTGTTAAAATCAAGTAAAAGAAACTTGTACCAGACCTTCGAAAACGCATTCGAACTGACTTTATTACGCTTATGTCATAGTTGTGATTCACTTTAAAATTGCAAAACATCTTTGGCGTTGCTTTATTGCAGTTTTACTCTGGAATGAATCAACGATGACTGGAATGGTTGAATACAGGTAACCAATAATCATTACAAATTAATGCTCGTAATTTGTGGTTACTGGTTGCCTTGAAATGCCTCATTTGTAGTTTGTTTTTAAGTTAGTTATACCAAAGAGATATTTTAATTATTTGTCCATTAAATCTTACGCAAATTATAATAGGAAAAAAAAACTCTCAAATTTAGCAATTCAGATGATTATTAAATATGTAGTGTATCCTTTCACTGGACATGGCTAGTTTTTTTTCAGACAAAAATCACTGAACATAAAACGGCATTCCTCCCTGAACATAAAAAAGCAACGTTTTTACAACCGCCATGTCCCTGGTATGCCAAATTGCATTGACAATTTCCTGTGCCGTTTCACTTTCCTTAAACGTTTCTTTGGCACCAAGCGTTCGTCCCATTGGCGAAGGGATATGCAAAAATCTCTTCAACAACTCTGAGGAAACAGCTGTTGAAGTGTAATTATGAAATATTCAACAGCTCGCTCACACAGACACACAGCAACATAAATGCGGAGTCGGTGCCAACTCACTTGTCTTTCGCTAGCAACAAAAGGTTGCTGCGTGCGTGAAGTGCTTGCAATACAATTGTCTGCCCGGTGGTGAGTTTACATATGATTACTTTTCGTTACGGCTTGCAGTTACGAGCGCGTTGTGTCGGACGGACGAAGTGAGGAATTTAAAGTGGCAATGTTATTTTGAAGCAGCACTATCACAGGCACTCACTCGTACAAGCAATTAAATGCTTTGCATAAACGATAGCACAGGCACAGGGAAACGTTGGTGAAGAACCGTGCTAAGGCACACAAAACAAATTAATCCTTTGTAGAAGCTAAAACCACCACTCCAAAGTCGCTCGGACGGAATCGTGTATCGGCTCGGCGCGGACGGTTGATTGCGCATCATGTCGCACACGCGGTCGAATTGATTGTCTATTTCTTAATTTACCGAAAGCCACTTTTCATTCATATTATGATTAGCTGCCGTCGTCGGGCGCATACGCGAGAGCCCGTGGAGCCCTGCGAAACCTGGTGCCATTCATAAAACGAACACACCGAAAACAACGATAAAGATGATAAATTGCACACGGGCGCAAGCGCATTCGAACAGGACCGAAATCAACCACAACCGAACGGATGTGCTGCAGCCTGTGCGTACCGTCGAAGAAGCGAGGGGGGCATCCGATCGTAAAGTAAGTGACAGTCGAGACGATCGCGATCTTGTGCCTTTTTTGCATGCCTTGTGTCATTTTATTTTCGCTTCTTCGCTTTTGCACCACCAGTTTCATGTGTTTCATTGAGGAAATGGTGCTGCTGCTGCTGCTGCTGAAGTTACCAGACCATCCATATTGCGAACACCGGCGAGCACGGCAACTCACCACCGTCTCTCTGTGCCATTTCCGATCGAACAGATACGTGTTGGATGCGCGCGTGTGTAGTCACCGATGAGGGGAATAATAAAAATTAAGAAGATGAAATATATTAATCCATAAAAATTATTCATTTCTGTAAATTAAAAACAAAGCGAACCCTTCATTCCGTTTTTTTTGTCGGTTTGGTGGCTGCAGAGACCAGTATAGTGTAGACAATGTGAAGGCATACAGTTGAACGTTATCGGAATGAAGAATGAAATATAAATAAGTAAAAATAAAAATCAGCAACAGTTCAGTTTCACAGTTATTGAATTCAAAATAAAATCGTATTACAGATGCTGTTTGGGTTCATACATCATTTTGTATAGGCACTGAACAGAAGGAATACTCCAAGTATCGGACGGTTCTTGAGCAACTTATAACAACGTTTAGTAACTTCCCACAAGGTGACACCCACCACTTACTATTCTTTTGCACATCCGACAAAGATTCCATCGGGCTCTATCATACTCTATTTATAACATTATGATCATACTGGCCTCTCGCGAGATAGAGCGGTTCTATCGAAACAGTACTACCGAAGTACTAACAAAGATGGTTTGTACCGAAGTACTAACCAACTATGGCTTTGTATTTAACTTCTTCTAGCCTGTTAGGTTTTAGATATACTATTTAGGTGTCGACACTAGCAAGTTACACCTTGTTTTAATGTATATAAAATCTAACAAAACCTATTCCAAACATATTGCAGTTATGGACCACTTTTTTGAACATATTTCTGTAGTCCAGAATCAGCTCTGAAATTATCCTGAATTTGTATTATTTTTTGCTATGTAAATGTCAAACAGTTTGGCCTTTTTACTAGGGCGTTCAATAATTTCGCTTCTGTTATTTGAAACCATTTAATAGTCAGATACAGATATGGTTATAAAAGACACTATCAAACACTAGATTTTCCCGTTTCCTGGTCACGGCATCAAAGCAAAACACTCGATCGATTCCCATTGCCGAAAGAGAGGATTAAATATGACGCCTGTATCAATAAAAATGAGCTGATTGACAGCAAAACAATCCATTCAACTATTGATGCCTTCTACAAAAACAAGGAAAAGGATTGCGAAACACCGGCACATCCCAAACATTCCATCGTTTGATCAGCTGCTGTGCTACGCATTGCGATTATGTTGTTAGCGTCTACCCTCTCAATCCATCCGGAATAAAAATGCATCCCAGCCCACACGCTGGAAATGAATAAAAAATCAAGCTGCAAAAAATGCGAATTGCCAAACACTCACCACAACCACACGGCGATAAAAACGTTATCCTTTCCCCGAAAACTCGACCCGAAAAAATTTTGCGCAAGATTTGCCCTCCGGTAGCTAGGCAAAGTTATGCTCAAACCCCTTTTTGTGGAAAAGCCCGGTAGCAGCCCGAAAACTGCACTAAGTAGTTCCACCTAAAAACCATTTCAAAAGCGAACACACACACACACACACACTCATGCCTGTTGATGGGTTATGCCATATGGTTTACTGAGGCACCAATTTTTGTTTCCCTGTGCCTGTTTCTCGGGGTCCTATCGCCACAGGGGCCCAGTTTTATGGCTGACGCGGATGCGTTTTTCAAAGCGTTCAGGTATTTTGTTAAGCTATTTTGCTGGCTGTTGCTTGCGTTTTTTTTTAAGTACGTCCTACACCACCCTCCGGCATAGCACTACCAAGTGGCAAGCGATCCTGCCAAGCCGAAGGGACTGCAATTTCGATCAACACCTTCGTGCCTTCCGGGGGTGGCAGCAGCTTGCACGGGATCAATTTCGTCTTATTAGTAGCGGTCCCCTACTCCCCTAATGAATTGGCCATCTTGCTGGCTCTTTTTAGCAAGATCTCTCTCCCTCTCGCTAAGCCACTCTAAGTGGGCTCGGTGACGATTATGACGCTGAGACACGGGCGACATTCACTGGAAATCCGAAACGAAATCTGCTGCCGCAACCGTAGCAGCAGCAGCCGCAGCAGCCGTAGTCCACTCGGAGTCCTTCCCCGAGGGGTCCCAAAATGATAAAATGGCTATAATAACCAATAATCACTCTCTTAACCATCCGTCAGAGCACAACTGCCGCCGCCGGGTAGTGCGAGAGAAAGACAGCGAGAGTGAGAGAGAGCGAGCGGGTGACGCATCCGCAACAACGTTCAGGCCAGATTGTGTCCGTCACCGTCGCATAAGGTTTGTGACGGAATGCCACAAATAATTTTCTAATTATATCACTCCACGGACACACAGAGGCGGACGCGCGCGCTATATTTCACTGAAACTCTGTTGCGAGTGTACTGCAAACAGGGACCGTTGTAAGCCTCCAGGGTCAGTAGGAAGCATCCTCGCTACTGCTAGCGCTCGATGCCAGCTGTCAAACGGAGATCCACAGTAAGCGAAAGCCCAATTTTCCCACGTGCAACGTGAACGATTAGCATACCCAAACTTTGGAAATGCATATTTTCGGCGGGAAGTTTCGCCTTTCCTCACTGATTGCGCTGAGGGTCCTTCTCTTTCGGACTTTGGGCGATAAATTAATAAGTCGAAATTGAGCGACCGTCATCTGGTACGATATACGGGCATGGCGGTCTCACATCTTCTCGGCTGTGTCCATGTGAAACCCTACCTAGGTTTGAAAACGTACGCCGGCGTGCGGTCACAACGCTCCTAGCGGAGCACTGAACTGCTTGAGGCGTAAACATCGTCCGAGGCTCTTCGGTCGGAGGTACTTGACTTGGTTGAATTTAATAAACTCCGAAAGTTTAACGAATTTCTGTCACGTGTCACACAGGGTTCTCGCATCACGTGCTGGTGTTTTTTTACGTTTGCCAGAGTAAGGGTGGCAGAACTCAATCGTGTTTTGAATCCACGCGTAAAACAAATAGCCGCAAGGGTGTGGATGAGTTTCTATGGGAATATTTGCTACTTTGTATTGAGAAGCTGTTCGGGAAAGGGGGTGTAGAACAGTTTGAAGTCAATAAAAGGATTTTGGTGAGTAACGTTCAGACGTTTTAAAAAAATGATAGCTTAAATGCGACCAATATCCTGGTCACGGCACCATGTGTCATTTAAACAGATTCAAATACTCACCAAAGATTCAAAGGATTTTAGTGCGTAACGTTCAGACGTTTTAAAAAAAGGATAGCTTAAATGCGACCAATATCCTGGTCACGGCACCAATTGTCATTTAAACAGATTCAAAGCTCACTTTAATGTTGTGACAAAAAATTTAACACACAAAGTGTCAGGTAGATGCAAAGCAACACTCAAAAGCAAAGCAAAGTGCACATTCTTACTCACACAAGGCAAGTTTTGAAGCCTTTGAATCGGCAATTTTGGGCTACATTCCTTCACCGACTGGGCTGTCATATGGACCGGTTGTCATTCGAAGCCAAAAGAACGGATACACCTTACGCATTAACGTACGCAACTACGCAAATGCCACAGGCCTCAACAATTCAGAAGCATTGGCCACGGCACATGGAATTAGACATTTCAGAATCTTCCCCTTGTACATGTGCTACACGCCGCATTCCGCAATTTCGAGATAGGGAAGCCGGGGCAGCAAACGCAAGCCACGCACCCGTGCGGACTCTCCGGACAGGGCTGCAGGGAATAAATTGCTGAAACCAAACGGTCTGCAAAGCTCCACGCTCTACAACGGCCTCTATCGCCGACGATCGACAGTGGAAATTGCGTTTCTGATTGTTTTCGCTTCATCTCGCAGGCCTTTTTTTGGCGGAAGGTTTTGTGCGTTGAAGTTATTTCCATTTTTTCCCCCAATTCTCCCAATGGCTGTATTCCACCGAGCCGGCCATAGGTCGCAGATGCACTTTACGGAATGTAAAGGGGACACGATGTGGCGGTTCGGTCAATTTGCAATCAGGTTCGCTCGTTTTTCGTAGTCGCGCTACAGACAACCGTGGATCTGCTTGTTTCACGAATCGTGGTGCACAAAGTTTGGTGCCCTTTTTGTGGAAAACGAGAAAGAGAGAGAGCGTTGCGGAGATTTGCGTGAATACTGATACGGAGCGGTCCGTCCGTCGCGATCCGGCAAACGATGCGTGATGCTGTCTAGCTGGAAGGAATTTCATTTTGGCGAAGGTAGCCCGCACATGCACACCGAACCGTGTACTTTGGTACAGCTGCTGCAGTTGCTGCTTTTGCTTCTGCTGCTGCTCCTGCTGCGAGCTTATGATGAAAATGACTGAAAATGACCGACATGACCTCGGTCAAACTTGACCGGAAGCGGTTGAATGCTCTGTCTTTCCGCTCGCTTTTGCTGCAGTTCGGTGGGTTCCGCAATCACACGCAGCCAAACCTCGAAATAGGTTCAGAGCACAGAACCGGAACGGATATACGCGAATACCGTCCGCTAATGAATAGACGGACCGAGCGCTTACAGCGTTTCGCGGGAATGCATGCATACGGGTACATCTTCGGAACCGTTCTCACACACGAACACGCTCGCTCTCTCCCCATCTGCGTACAGCAATCGTTGGGGAAAGGTCGCATAATTTGAGACTGCCGCTGTCATGCCAACCGTTCTGCCTGTTCCGATCCCGGTCCCTCGGTCCGGAAGGAAACAGTTGTCTGCCAATTATTTGCTCAAACCTCAGCTGACACCTCATTTGCCCGCATCCGTGCACCGGGCACCGGACGTGCACTGGGGCAAAATTAGCAACGACTAGATCCCAGACAGCGTTCTCGGAATTGCCACAAGAAATGCATCCATCACGTCGGCTATACCGAATCGGTGGAGCTTGCCCGGGCGAACTGGGCATTCGATTTATGATATTCAATCAAAACTCAATCATCCCCAAAGTTCGGAACAGTTTGCACCATAAATCATTCGCGCCGGAACACAGGGGATATCAAATAAATTGTGGAGCAATTTCGATTGCGAAGGATGGGGTCAGGGGATCAAATTAGTTTAGTGGAGATTCAGGTTTGAGGTATTTTTGAACAGGTGGCATGGATAGCAGAAAAGCTACGTGAAAAGAATTGTAAGAACAGGATGGCTTTGTGAGAATTTTGCGTTTCTAAAAAGTCTAAAAAAGTTTCTAAACGTCTCAAAATATTATAAAAAAGAACAAAATATGACGACTGACACTTTTTCACTTCGGTCAGTGAGAAACTGCATTGTTTTAATAGAAATAGGAGTTATTTTGGGGAAAAAACCTTGAAATGAATCACGGAAATATCCGGTTCGAAGGACCATTAATTGCACGTTCCGGTTCGAAGGACCATAAATTGCGAAGTTTTGCTTGAAATTTAATTTAATGTCCTTTTGCCCTTTTACTTGTTCCTTGCTTAGTTTTGGCTGATTATTAGTTTATTTGTGTTTTTTTCATCTTGTTGAATTTGCTTTGAATGTTTCGTTTTATTTTGCTGTTGCTTGTTATTGTCATTGATTGTATTTGATTGCTTATGTTCATAATTTCTAGTGTCATTATCCTTATTGTTATTGATATGAACTTTGTATTTGTATTTTTTCACAATGGCCCGCAAAAGTGTGTAATCATTATCTTTATAAAGTGAAAGAGCCCGAGACTCGAATAAACAGCATTAAAAAATCATGTGAAGGAAATTGTAGTTATACTACTCAAGTTGATGTCCAAGTCCTACGAAATATATATTTCCATTTTCGAACACTACTAAGCCATGCTTTCCCGTCGATAATACTACCTATTTGCTTGATAAAGGTCGGAATGTCCTCTCTAACCCCAAGTGTTCATCCCTTCCTAACAATATTAAATTCGTTTCGTTTCAATCCACAAATCACCCCCCCCCCCCCTCCCCTTCTCTGGTACCTTAACCGCTTCCAAAACGAAAAAGGAAAACACTCGCACATACACATATCGCCAAACGAAATCGAAACAATTTAGTTGTCCATCACAAAATAATTGATTTATGTTTCTCGCCCCAAAAAATCCCCCAAAACAACGCATCAAGAGATCGACAGCGTCTCGGGGATAGATGGATGACGACAACGGGCTCTTTTTCCGAACAACGCGTTCTCCGATGCTTTTTTCATCTTGCTGTCGAGCCGTTGCGCACCACCCGCCTTCCCATACCGGGCTGATCGACCGGGTCGTGTGCGTCTCGATTGGCGATCGCGCCCGTGATGGCGTGGTGCAAGATGGCGAGCGCCCGTGCCGTGCCGATGCTGATGATAATCATTATCGAATGGTGACAGCGAATGCGATTGCCGCACGGGTAATGCAGCGTGCATTGCGATCCTGCTTTGCGATCAGGGTTATAATTTGTGGCGAAGATTTAGTTTTAATAATAACGATAATCATTATAATAACGAACCCGCTGCTGGCGGGGCAAACAAGCGAGCGGGTGGGCCGAGCAGGGACGATAATTTATCGATATCCAAATTGTTTCGGAAAAGCACACAGCACCGGTGCCCTGTCGAACCCGGTTTTCCTCGATCGACACTGGTGGAGAATGGAGGCTCTCGGGATCGGCACGGGCTAGGGCAGGACGAGCCACGGAAGAAAGCAGCATGATTTATGTGTCTTGGGCCGATTTTTGGAACCGAATCGCTCCGGCGTACGATTGAATGATGGCTTTCAAACGCGACGGCTGTTGCACGCAACCATCGGATGATTTTATGGTTTATGACACGTCCAAACGTCCAAGATCCGAGTGGATTAGAAACGAACGGGCAGCGTTTTGAGGAGATTGGTTTCATCATAATATTGGATGCTTTAATTGGAGCAGGATGAATGGTTTGTGAGCGATGGCAAATTATTTCCTTCATTTAAACAAGAAAAAATATAATTACTTTCGTAGTAAAATTAATTGAAGTACTTGCAAGTAGTGTGGTGGCCAAATTATAATTTAATAAAAATTATTTACAGTTTGCTCCAGATGTTCCTCACATCCAATCAATTTAATGCGAATGAAAATACACCTAGAGTCACAAGTATATAACAAAAATAAAATTCAAAAATAAAAAAGCTACATTGAGCAACTTTACATCGCTACAATCCGCTACATTTTATATTAAATCTTGTTGATGAACGAACATAACTGTGCATGTTGACTTTTATGTGCCAACAGAATTTGTATCGCTAGCCTCAGAACGCTCGTGTTAAAATATTTGCCATTTCCGCCGACCGACAATAAACCTCTCGACCCCCAGCCGATTCTACGGGGGGTCAGCGGCTAGTGCAATAAAATTAATCAACAGCCAGAACCTGATGAACAAAAAAAAAACTGTAGCGAAACAAACAAAACAATAAGCCAAACCAACGAACGACCTCCACGGTGGCATGATTAATTCGTTGCCCCAAAAGTATGACAATCGGGTCCCACAAAGCGCCTTCCCGGCTGTCTGGAGGGCATACCGTCTTCCCTCGGGCGGGACGATACAAAGGGAAGAAGCGCATAACGCCGGACGAAAAAAAAAGGATGCCGCTGCTTGCTGAGGTCATAAAATCGCCCGTAGCGTGACAACAAACACACAGCCACAGCGGAACGAGGTGGCCCCACAGGATCGAGAGTCACGCGCGTGCCGACCCCTGCCAGGCGTGCTTAAACTTTGCGTGGGGCTTTGTGAGGTCTCCAGTTGCCGAAAAGATGTGGCTCGAAAATCCCGCTGCATCTTGCTGCTAAAACCCAGCTCCCAGCGGGTCACACACGCCGAAGATGCCCGCTGGGGGTATGCCTTTTTTGCTGTTGTTCGCAGCAAACTATCAATGATCAACGAGACCAAGAAACGAAACCGTGCTGCAGTGTGAATGTGGCATTTTCTCAAGCGGTGTGATATGTTCATTAGGCTGGTAAGAGCGTCCCTTCAATTTTATTGTTCGCTAATTAAACCGTCTCATGGATCGTGTATCGCATTCTAAATTCCATCTACTTGCAACGGGGAACTTCAATCGTATGCAAAAAAGTGCACCGAACAAGAACGGGCCCATTTCAAATTAGGGCCGTACAAACTCCAGCCCGCGGTACAGCAGCAGCCATCCGAAAAAAAGCGCAGCCTTACCAATCAAATCGCAACCCGGCGAGACTGCACCCGGAATCGGGACGACTGCAGTTGGCAAATTATAGCTTTTTGGCATTCCATTTTTATTTCATATTTTAATTGATTTGAAGTCAGCCCGCTACCGGTGTGTTTTATTCATTAGTTCACCTAAATGATGAGCATAATGAAAGGGTGGGGTTTCCCGCTTCCCTGCTTCCCGAGTGACGACGACGGCGACCACACGGGATCGGTAGTTGCCGCAGCCGAACTGCTAGCCGGTGCCATTGTTACATCAAACTGACGGCGCGCTACTGATTGGTGTTGCATAAATTATGCCCGACAGCATCATGCATTTATTGAATTTTTAAAGTTTTGTTTTACTTATTATTTGTGCTCCGCTCATGCTTCTGCCTTTGCTGGCCCAGGCTTCTTAATCAAATTTAATGAAAAACCAAAATAGAAGCCCGAGAAGTTTCGGCGGTTTATTTGATGGGTTGTGCGCGCAAAAGCGTTGATCGTTGCTGAAATGCATTGCGTTTCGGTAATGAACTGGAAATTTGTACACTGGAAACCGAAGCTCGTTACTTGATTATTTGTCGATTTATCAAATTATACGAAACGAATCGGGTGGACCTGTTTGCAGAGTCAGAGACCTCTGACGATCCTTAATGAATATATTCTAGAAGAATTATAACTGAAATGAAATAAAATTGACAAACAACGTCAAACAAACATTTGACTTTGATTTTTTTAGTTTGAAACACTCTTTACTACAGTTTACTGAATAAAACAATGTCTAACGCTTCATCCTTACACTTAACGTTGCGTCAACACGGTTTATTATGCGCTGCTTCTCCATTCCCAAGTGCCGTCTAATTATAACTATTTTAAAACTATCCCATTCCAAGAAACTTAAAATCCACCGCCCTCGCAGTAGCGCAGTAATCGCCCGCCCTGACTGCTTCCAGGCAACCAGAGCTGCCAACAATTACCGAAAATTGATACGATAAAACGTATGATTAGAGCGCTGCTGAGTGAATTTTAGCACTTGTTTACAAAAATCGCTGCCGGGCGAAATCGAAAATTTCAGCCATCGACGTCAACCCGGCGACCCGGCGGATTTTCGAAAAACTTCCGTTTACGGTCACCGGAACCACCACCAACCATCGTTTCTTCCCTATTCCTCTCATCGGGCGTTCACGAAGCAGTTTCACAAAACTTCTCAGTAATCTCACCTCAACAGTGTGCCACAGTGTCCTGTGGAACGGTGAACCAGCGCTCGCCGGAAAGACATTGCCGCGCCTGTTGATAAATTATAGGATAAGCGGAGATTTTAAATTGATTTATCATGTTTCCTCGAACTGGCTCTTCATTCACTCCGTCCCCGAGTGCGGCCTTCGTCCTTAGGAAGTGTCACTTCCAGTAAGCTACGCGAATCCTTCCCTCCCACCGTACACCGTGATGTCTGTTTGCTCAAAGCGCCAAACACGGCGGATCGAGCCTTGGGAAGAAAGTTATTTCTCGCCTCATTTTCACACACCTTCCGCACTGCTCCCACGGGTTCCTTTTTTGACATTCGGACCCCGATGCTTTCCCAGGACTCTTAATTAGGAAATCGAAGTGCGGCACAAGAAGCACCTGAACGGCACCAGCGGCCGGTGGGTTAAAATCGAAAACGTGCCACCAACCACTCGTGAAGGAGCACACGCACAAACATTATTTTGTAGCAACAACTCTTGCCAGGGTGCTGCACGGTTTGCGTCAACAACGAGCGACGTCCGGTCCTTATAACTCACCCTCCTACTGTCCTCTTCGACAGCAACAGCAGCAGCAGCCACCAGTCCTTGACGGTTGATCCAATATCAACAAAACCACTTAATTACGGCATAATACAGTTGGCCGTAGTTGATGGATTTCAACGAGCAACACGTGACGCGCACTGAAATCAATACCGCGCCGAAAGGGATAGTGTTACCGAGCTAAAAAAGTAAAACATTATTGCTTATTACGAATGGCAAAACGGACGGCATGTCGGTCTAAAAAACAGCTAGCAAATAGGGGTGGTACCAAAATGGTACCTTATTATGGTGTAGCCTTTTTTGTCGTTTTGAGGCACGTGAAGATATTTGATTACTAACATTTCTGGGCTAATTTTAGCGTTGCCTAGAATTATGAAACATTTTGAGGGCTTATTCGCAACTTATATTTGTTCACTAAGCAATTCGTTTACAGTATTTTGTTAAACAATCCGTTTGATACGCTTTTCTCTAATAATCATACATTTCTAAAGATTCATGAATCCCTGGAGCTACATACATCATTTAGATTCTTGAAACTTTGAAAATTCATTTATGTTTCGAGATTCATGAATCTTTGGAGATTCATTAATGTTTAGAGATTCATGAATTCTTGGAGATTCGTGAGTTTTTTAGATTAATGAATCTTTACAGAATCTTTAGAGTAAGGTGGTACAGGTTAGACTAAATCCCCAACATTACATTAAAGATTACAAAAAATGCCAAAAAATACCTAAACCAGTACAGTCTTTCCATCTCTTCACTCCCAATCACCACATGGTATTTCCATCCATTACTTCCTTTTCCAGTAGGTATCACGTGTAATCCAATCGTAACACTCCACCGCCGAAAGCACGAGTCAGGAAATCAGCACTTCAACCAACCTCCTCCCTAACTACAACGCCACAATGGCAGACGCACTGTAAAGTATCATTACGCAGCCGTGTATCTTTTGTCAAGAGAGCATTTTGCGCTACCTTTCTATTTTGCCATCAACTGGTCGCCACGTGCCAAACTGGCAAAACACGTCGCACGTAGTGTTTTCATGAAAATGGACCCAACGATGTTTTCCTCGAACATGACGGGTGTTGTTTTTTTGTTACCGATTCTCTTCTCTCTTTTTTTTTTTTTTGGTTAACTGATCCTCTTTTCAATCGCGCTTTACCTTCACCTTCTAACGCACTTTTCGCACTTTTGCGCATTGCGCTTCTTATCGAAAAACTGGCCAACAGTCGATAATATGCTTCTTTTTTTTTGTTCAAGGACCCGTGCCAGCAAACAAGCATTGCGTTAATCATAATAATAACTACCTCAGCCTCGATGAGTACTCGCTTTGTTGCGATGAGCCGGCATGGTTTGAAGTCGGGCACACGCGTCCCGCTCGTGTAGCCCCACCAGCACCGTAACCGGAATGGAAAGAAAAATACGAAACCTAACCATCGATTAGGGGGGTTGTAGTTAGCGAGGAAATCTCCCTGTTTTTTGCGAAGGCTCACATGGTGGTGAGTGTAACAAACCAAGGACGAGCAGAGAGAGAGAGGAAACAAAATCACAGAAAACACAGGTAAGCAGCAAAGCAAAGCGGTACCGACATCGATTAGCCAATTAGTTTATGAAATTTAATTGGATACTTGCGCTCTTTGCGATCACTTGCCGGCTCGACAGCCTAGTCAGTCAAAGTTTTTGCTGAGGTTTTGCTGCACTCTTTAAAGAAACCTCTTTTTTACCCACGTACGTGTGCCTCCGATTAGATCCTGAACGTTGGTCAGTGCTCCATCCCTTACGTGCGTGCCCATTTTACACTTCGCCATCTCACAGGAAACGTGCGTCAAGAGCGTCAATGCTTTGTGTCCTGCCTTTCGATCACCTCGTGTTATGATGAACTCTTTACTGCTGTCCTTCAGCCACACGGCACCCCTCTACAAGTGAAGAAAGAACGTTTTGTAAACCCATTTTGTAGCAAACAGACCGAAGCGACCGACGAATCGAGTACTCATTTGCATGCGCAGCAGATAACTCACCAGCAACCGACGACTCATCCCCTTTCGACGAGCATACTTTCAAAGCAAATTGTCCTGGAAAATTCGCTTCTTGCACCCTTCGCCACAAACAACACGAGGCGAGGGTGCGTGCGCCCCTTGTTACTATCCCATCAGTGCCGGAAACAACCGGAACCAAATATACGTTGCGTCGATTATGAACTGCCTCGCACCCCTTGTGGCAGCCGAAGCTCGTGTCTCCTTAACGTGACATTTGATGGGATTGCAATGAGATGCCCGATGACTCGCGTTCCAGCCCGCGATAAGATACGATAAACCTAATTAAGCACTTAAAAGACCATAAAACCTGCTGCTGCTGCAACAAGGGATCCGAGGCAGTGTTGGTTGCCCTGCTGTCGGTTGAGCTGAGCGTTGTTGGGCCGATCTGTTAAGGATGATAGCGCACGGATTTAGCGTTCGACGTGCGTACTCTTGACTCTGGTACTATCAGGAGACAATCATCTTGAATTGTGTGACTTTTGCTTTATTTTTACCATATACAAACGGGCGGGGTCGATCTGGTTCTGGTTGGGATTTAAAACTTTATCGGGAAGAGGAAATCGTGTTTAAAAATGAAGTACGATATACGAGATATGTAAAAACAGATGCTGCTTAGTGGCTCGTGTTTAGGAATATTTAGTACGGAGTTTTGAGAAATTCTTGCAACTTCAGAATCTCTGCTATAAATGCGTGCAGTAAGACTTCATATTTACTTCTATCACAACCGATTTCGTGTCAAGAGCGTCGCGAAAAGTGCTTTTCTCCTTCGACTAGCGCTAATGAGCATTACATTTGAAGTGTTTTCTAAATCCTCCCGACTTGCCGTGGAACTTGCACCCTCGGCACATTGTACAGCCGCGTTATGCCGCGTTATAGAGGCAGCGGCCTCTGGTAAAATCTCATGCTGTGAAATACCATTTAACGCCTTCCCTTCAATGCCCACTTCGCGCCGTTTGGCACTGGGAAGGGTGATTCTATTTTCCACCCTCCACCATTTACCACCCAATCGCTCTGTGTGCAGTCAGTGCAATCCTTTACCACACACCACACGGCGCATGGTGTCTAATGTTATCCAAAAAAAAAAGTTCTCTCTCTTTGCTCTACCCAGTACGCTACTTTACCCTTCAAGCGACTGGGAAATGGTTTTCGGGGAAAACAATTTGTTTTATTATTCATGCGTAAAAATAAGTTTATTTACATTTAGCGCTCGCGCTACACAGTGACACAACACACTCTTAGCCTATAAGGCGGTGTATGTGTATTATGGTGTGTGCCTTGCGAATCGTGCTTTGCGCAAATGCAAGCCCGTTTTAGATGGTTCCCACTTGACAGCGCAATTCAGCTAGTACAAAATGGTCCGAACAAAGCTGTCGTGTGATGTTGCATCAACCGAAAAGCGATAATACGGGCGTTACATTTCATGATTGCATAAAGAGCAGTTCTGGGAGAAATATTAAAAAACTTGGTGTTTATTATTTGTAACAAGTCATTGTAGTCCAAATGAAATAAAATAGGGTCGAAGGAAAATTGGTAGTTTGCATACACGATTTGTCGCTTTAAAGCTATTTTAAAAACGATAAAAATGTCTAATAAAGAGAGCCTGAAACTACTGCATTGATTTGAATTACGAACACTTAGGACATTTTTTGTATGGGATATTTTTTAACTGAATAAAATTTAAAACGGAATAATTATGTATAATTTAATTTACCAAAACAAACGAGCCCAAACAAATTTGAGAAAAAATTAAGATTTCCAATAATTTTACACGAAACATTGCAACAACTCATGAAATTATAACGATATTTTTATTCATATTCTGTTTAGTTTTGAGTTCATGTTTCATGTTTGAGTTCATTATCTCGTTGCTAATTACCTCTGCAAAAGATTCCAATGTACTTCAATGCATCTGGACCAAATGTATAGGAATTATCTAAGAAATTCTCGGGGTTTAAGCAAAACAGCTAAGAATGCTATTCAGCCAGTGGTGATGATATTCATCAGTTGACAGAAAATATTTATGTCTCAAGATTTCAGGGCCAACTGAAGGTAAATATATTTTTAATAAATTCTAGTCTAGTCTAGTTTAATAAAAAATCAATAGCTTTGTTGGATAAAATAAAAAATTAGTTAGACCAACGAACAACTTCATCTTAATGCATTTGTAACCCATTCCTAGTTAAAATAGATAAAAGATAAGAAACATAGAAAAGTTAATAATTTTATAAATAAAAATAAAATAAAATAATAATCGACAAAATATTGCACCATCGCCGTTCTCAATAACGCTGTCAATTGCCACTCTCGGTTACAGAAACTTCAAAAATCCACCCATAATCGTTCAAACCCCCCCAAGGCAGCGAGTAGCCGGGCATGCCAGGCACTATTGCTCCGTGTTCGCTTGTTTCCACTTTCCCACCGCGGCAGCAATCGGGAAAGCAAACGGAGGAAAGACGAAAAAACAGCAACCGATATTAGACATTACCATGCATCCCCTGCGGGGGCAGCGAGAGCAAATTTCTACGTGAAATTTATCCGCAATTAATGTAGTTCATGACCATTACACCGCGTCCCGGTGTAATACCTTTCATTATCCTTTGCGCCCGGGCACGGCCGTTTGCAAAAATAAAAACTGGTTCAAATTATCGGCTCGCTCGGTATTGGCGTTCCGGGGCAGGCAAATCTTAGCCGCCGTCCAACCTCCTCCCTACTACCCCCCGCACCAATCATTAACTCTGGCATGTCGTCAGAGTCGTAGCCCAAACACAACCGCACCGCACCGAGCTCAAATCGAGTTGCAGAAGCAAAAAAAAAAAACCACTGGCGAATAGACGTTTGGAGGCCATTTTACCTTTCCCGCCTCCCCGCGCGTGATGTGACGCGGTGGTAGCGGGCTAGCTTCTGCAGCCACTGAGAGACAACCCGTGGAGATATCCTCGTCCCTCCCGGACCGGACCGAGGCCAAGCTCGGAGGCCATTTTTCTGGCATTTTTCTCGCACTCCCCCAAGCGAACACGCAAACTCGTGCTGGTTTGGGGCGAATCGCGCCATCCAAATTGTAGTGCACGGTCTGTGTGTAAACGTTTCGACGACGATTGCCAGTTGTGGTTCTGCCAACTCCAACGCGGTCATCATACGCACCCTGCTGCTGATGCTGGTGCTGCTGCTGGTCGATGCGATGGGGACTGGGCGGTATATTACTGCTCCGCAGATCATTACGCACCCAAGCGTCAGCTTGATCCGTGGACACGAGGTTGTTGTTCCTGGAATTCTGCTCCGTCCTGCGCATCTCTGCTGGGAAGCTGCGAAGGATCAAAATATAACGAGAGAGAGAGGCACAGCATAGGTACTGCGCCATTTTAGTGCATCCCGAGGCTATCGCTTAATCGATATGCGTGGGGTTCCCGCCAGCGTTTGACGAAGATCGTCAGCGTACGGATCTTCATCACACGGGAAGGTACAGCGATCGATGCTGTACCAGCATGAGCAACAATGTGCAAGCAGCGGCTAATCATGGATGTCAATAAAAAACGAACCACAGAACCACGCTGCGTGAGCTGGTGGAAAATTGCCACAAACATGTACCACAAACTCTCGGAATATTGCACTGCATCATTATCGCATAGCGGACAAATGCGTTCTGACAAAAAGTCAGTCATTCGTCTCGAATTGCGGCAATTAGTTTGCAAGACAAAGTCTTTGCCCGTTTGGAAGGAATGTGTTCTTTGTGGTGTTTTCCTTAGTACAAGATAAAGAAGTTAGGAATCAATTATTAAAGGTTTGCTGCAAACCCATTTAATACAGTTGACATTTGAATATAATATTAAACGGGCGAAAACGGGCTGTCCCACCACAAAAATAAAAATATCATGATTATTAAAGTACTTTTGCCGACTGATCTCAACTAAACCAGTTTTAACGCAGCAATACCCGTCATCTTAAATCCGTCGTTAAAACAATCCTACTTGCATGTTCAATACAATGTTTTACAAAATGCGCAAACATGAAACATATCGAACGGTGCTCTAATTGGTGGAATGATTTTAAATCAGCGCTTGTACAATACATTTGCAACTACTACCCCCCAAGGCAATGTAAGGCTCAACATTTGTGAATCCTTTTTTTGTGTGTTGCAGTACTGTATCAACCAATAATTTATGCTTGCCAACCGCCCAGCATTGTGATTAATCCCATAACCTGCAGCCCAAAGCGGGCTCGCGGAATTAAAAATGCATTCACTCTCCCCAAAAACCTAAACCTTTATTGCTGATGTGTGTGTGTGTGTAAACTGTGTGGTCCAACTTTTTTTTACACTGACCACATCTGTCATCCACCACATGCACCATGAGCTTTTACTGCATAGCCGACTGCACCACGACTCGATGTCGATTGCTAGCGGCTATTTTTGGAGCATAACAAATCCATCTTCCCGCAGGTCCTTTCGCATGATCTGTGACGAGTCCCGGGAACCGGAATGATAGATGCAAACACCCTCTCTATCTCTCTTTTTCTCTCTATCAAACACTACTACACAGCGATGGTATAACCATTTTGGTTTTTTTTTTTTGCTGGCTGCATCCAATCCAGCACAGAATAATCGGTAAAAGTGTAGCAAACATTCGTTCCCACGCACGTTGATCTCCTACAACACGACAGCACCGAGCAAACGACCAACAAAAAAGCACTATTTTTCGGGCATCCGAATTCCGCAACCACACCGAGACGAATTTTTGGCAAAAGCGACACGAACACGACACCGCAACCGACATGCTATGTTCCTCCATAGCACGGTAGAACAGGGTGGATGAAGCGGGCGTAGAAACAACAGCAAACTCCGGTAGCCTTATTACCGATTATTATACCTATCCCTGCCTTTTTGCCTCGGTCGGCTGACTGAAGTGGTCGTCCTAGTTCATTGGAGCAGTGCGTCGGTGCAGCATCATGCCCGGACGATTATCGTCCGATGATGATCCCGTGTCTGAGGCCCGACCGGCACCGAATGTTCCGAGCGAAAATCACACACCAAATGTATTCCAACGATACGGTGCTACCAGACTGGTGTCTGGACCAGTAGGAGTCGCCGACCCTTTTGGAGCGCGAGTTTAGAAGTGTAGGAAGAAATTAGCAAGGGAATAAGTGGCGCAAAGGACGATTGACTTCGTGGAGTGCTACGAATGTCTTACCATTAGATCCAGTGCGATATGTTCTTTGCAAGTGTGTGAAGACTTCTTCTGGGTCCAGGAATTGAATTCGCAAAACTCAGAAAAGATCTTTACAGCAACACTAACCCATAATTTCCTCCGAGGACATTTGACCACAAACATCACTAACCGCACACTCCCATCCACCACAGTCTACTAGGACGCTGTTGTTGACAAACGGTGACTGACAGGTACAGGCCGGCTCGATGTCTTGCAGTTTGAAAAGCTACGCTACAACCAACCCCGTACTAAAACAGCAAGGTCGTCTTTTTCACCACACACCAGCGCACCAGTGTGTTCGGTCGTGGGAGAAAAGTCTGATAATGCGTGTCTGCATGCGATACCGGGAAGCGTACACCTACAATTTGCCCGTTATACAGTCCGAACCGAAACATCAGCGTTACGCCCCGTTTCCCTTGAGAACGCAGCCACGACCAGGTCCCCGGCTAGGCCTAAGCCTCTAATACCTGTCGTGTTGTACCTGCTGTCTGAGTTCTACCACGTTCACGTCCTTCAGACTCTCTGCCACACAGCCGCACGGGATCCCATCGTTTTGCCTGCCGCCCAAATTGTGGGATCACTCGATCGTTGGCGGATCGGTTCGTGACTGGGAAGCATTTTGCGAATCGAGCCCGATAGAGGAGTTAGCAAAAAAACAACAGTTCAACACCAAAAATTCTACAAATACCGGGGCAGATTTGTTGGAGTCCGTTCTGGTCCGGCGAGTCGCTCCTATCGCTATTGGGACGTAAACACCACGTAGAGGGGCAAAAGGTAAAACGATGTTTGCCGCCGAATTTGGCGCCGATTTGTACTGCAAAAGGTATAAAGAAGGAAAGAAAGATTCTCGGCATTCGGCAAAGAGCCTGATTCTCAAGTCACCCACAGCCTGAATCAAAGCTCGGCTGAAGCAGAAATTAGGCGGCTTGTGCGCGTTGGTCGCTTTTTGTCTGTTTCTTATGATATCAAATTATACGTCTCCGAATGTAAAACGGCACACACTGACACTCCCTCACATGGAAGATCTCTGCGGTTTGCAAACCATGCAGTCAGTGACCATTATTTATCGGGTTGCTTTGGCTGGGACGCCGGGATGAACCTGCGCACTCTCCAAACAATCCCAAACAAAACAGTACTTAACCGCACTCCAACACTCCATTATTGGAAAGATTCGTTATTCTTCCCATAAAAAACTGCCTCAAAACACTATCAAACAACCCCATGATGAGGCTTTCGAGTGAGCAAGAACTGTTTGGCTCCTCATCTTTGCCGATGGTTTTGATTGCTATCAATAAAATCATTAATTTAATTTAGTTTTCTCAAGAAGTCTATCATTTTATTGACGTATCATCCGATTGCTCCCGAGCGACGTGTAGAACGGACCTGGCGGATGATAATGTTGATGATGATGATGGTGGTGCCGATCGAGATGATAGTTTTGCCAATATACACCTTCCAACGCGGCGTTCGGCATTGGAGATATTAAGGAAAAAAATATCTCGAGCCTCGCAAAAAAAGTTCGTTCTTCGTCTCGGCATATCGCTCGTTAGTCGTTAGTGGCATTCCCCTGCTCGCCGCATTTGCAACCGAAACGTTTCGGCCGGTAAGTTTGATCCGCAAGAATGGCAATTTGTGAGTTATTTGATTTAATTCACCGGTTCTTCAAACCTGTCGAGGTTGTGTTTATGGTGCAGTTTGGCATTTTGAAGGATTACATACTTGTGATTTCGTTGGAATTTTTCATACTAATCCCTGAGGAAAGGTGAAATGCTTTCTTCGTTCTATGCATTCCACCAAGATCGATAGAGTTCCTGGTAGAGCTTTTACTCTGTTATATAATTATCTTCGTTGCTTATAGAGTAGCAAACTTTATGTAAATTTTTCTCCCCGTGAAAGCATGATAAAGATGAACTCTCCCATAGTGTGGTTATTGCATGTTTACAAAAATCAAAATTATCAATATTACGAAAAAAATCATGTTCAAGGTTCAAAGAAGGACAGAAACTAGCATTTATCATATTATCATCTTCTATCGATAACTAGTCCTATAAATTCAAAATTTGAATTTATGGAATTGAGTTGATTGAAGTTGAAAAAAAAGGGAAAAGGAAATCAAAGGTGAGTCAAAATTTTATTCAAATGAATAATTCCTACCAAGGTGAGTAATGTGCAAACAATGAGCAACAAATATCAAAAAAGTATAATGGTGTAACAAACACAATATTAGTGCACGAAATGCAAACATGAAAAAAACAATAAAGAAGTATAAAATCAATTAGGTGAATAGGATACAAAATAAGAAATAGAAAGATTTAACGATACATTTTAAAAGGAGATCAAATAGTCAAAATGAAATAGCTAAGTTAAACAACAACATAAATGATTGTTGTGACAGCAACTTATTTTGGGTATTTATAAAATGCAACCAAGAGATTAAACCTTACTTGTTCCAAGCTCAAAACGAGATCCAATTTTGATGGTTTATAAAAAGAATCTATAATGTAGCATATTAAACATAGGATTAACAATCATACAGCATCCTTGAAGTACATCCAATCTGCAATTTCTGATATTAAAAATAAATTTATATCAATCATGGCATTCCCATCGACCCCATTTTAAAAATCCTTCTTTTAAAAACCACACAAACATCATTTCACCCCCATTATAAAACAAAATCAGCCGATTTCACTTGCAACAATGTAGCGACCCGTCGCGCTTTATTGGCAAAGCGAGATTGAAGCAAATTGGCAGCTGATGTATCCGTATCGATAGCGGCACACAAACAAGGCTCATTATCTCTTCACGGCAGGCAAAACACAGCCCAGCCAAATGTTACCTTTTTCTCGGGCTTGTCCAGGGCAATCAAACTATAAAACGTAACGCTTCGAATCCTTTTCCAAAAAAACACGTCAACCGCGCGCTCTTTGATGTTTGGTTTCCTTAACCCCTTGGTACGACCGATCTAATTATCCCAACAGGGGGGGAAGGGCGTCCTAGCGCAAACTGCGAGGGGAAAAAGGATGGGTATTCTTAACCAAAGCAGAAACACGGCGTTCGGAAAATAACCCGGTGAGAGGGCAGAGACATTTGAAGTTTAAAGTTTCCTCGGTTTTTATTGCCCCCCCTGGTGCATGCTACGGGAACAGATGTGACCGGGCAGTAACGTGGTTCGCGGTGACGATAGCAATCAATCACCGAACGGCGCCTATGAATGGCGCGCCATAAGGAGGGAAGACAACGGAGAAATGTTTCAATCCTGCAGTACATGGAATGTTACGGCTCCCGCAGAAGTCGCCAGCGATCCTTTCACCCCGAAGGGGAAGCGCAACCACAAGATCAGAAAAGATTTTAAATGGTTCGAAACGGGGGGAGGGGGGGGGGCGCTCGTAAGACAAAACACACGCAGCGGGAATCGTAAAATTGAGCACAGAAACAACACAAACACACTTAAAAACAAATCATTATTCATAATTCGAACCGATCACGTGCTAACGTGTATAAATCACTACCAGGCCACCGGTCCGAATGGGCAAGAGGGTGGACCTGCAGCCTATCCATGCTGCTAGAAGTCGTCATTCGTGACCAATCCGCTCGAAGCGAACATGATCCCGTTTACCGTGCTCCGGTTCGAAGGACCATTGTGAGGGGGCGCAAGCGATAGTGTCTTAATGTGATGACCAAGAAGCGCCATCGTGCGCGAGAACCTTCAGGGCAGAACTGATCGCTCGCTCGCCCAGCACTGCAAAGCCTGTGGAGGAGGCTTCGAAACAACCGTTAACTTTAGGATCCTTTGGATATGTTAAACACTGGTTTCGCATAAACTATTTCGTTTCGCTGTCTCAACAATAAAAAAAGGAACATAACAACAAAAAAACTTACACACACACACTTTAGACGCATTCCGAATGAAACGGGTCCCAAAATCAAGCCTAGAGCTAGTGAACAAATTATCGGTCCCGGGACTTCTGTGTTTTCTTTCGTTAAATGTGTCTGTCCCTTTGGCTATCACTACCTTCTCATGCGAATGAAGCGCTGCTTCCTTCCCCCGCTAAAGTTTTTGGGGGTTTGGCGCTAAAGTTGGGGGAAGAAAAAGAAGAAGTTGACCAGCCACGACAACAAAAAAACTACCTAGCTTCCACGCGAACCACATCCCCGAGAGCGATTTATCATTTTATTTAGTAAATAAAGCCGCTGCCGCCGTTGCCGCCGCCATCATGGACACACACACACCGGAGTCGATGACCGAAAAATAAAATTAATTAAATCATGCATTCGGAAAATGGCAGTGGCACGAGTCATCATGGTGCTGTTGGTCCCACAATGCCGCTGGCGACGCTGGTCGTGTGCACTTTTTTTTTTGGTTCTGTTCCATGCGAGTTCGTTCCGGGTGTTTCTTTGTTATTGGTCGGCTCTGATGTGTTTGAATGATCTGTCCAGGTCGAGGCAGTGGTGCGGTGTCGCAGATTGACTTGATGGCTTCGGGTGTCACAATTTAGCAGATGATTTTGCAGGTGAGAATGAGCATTCGGGGTGGAGATTGGAGAAAATCAAATGCGACCAAAATGGAATGAACGGAAGACGAATAATTGGATATCAGAACTATCATATTTCTACAATTTACCTGCATATGACCTTGGCGTATTTGTTGAATAATACATGAAATTAAAAAAAACTATTACATTTTCTATTATCTAAGATTTTGTTTGTGGTTCTTATTCCTAAAAATAAAAAGAATAACAGAGTCATAACAAAGTATTACAAGACACTCGCTAAAAATTTTAATACAGTAGTCTAGTAATATAGTTTGAGAAATGAGTATAATTACATTATAAACCTTTATATCTTGCCATAGAAACGAATAGAATAGTGTATAGAAAGGTGTCTTAGAATATTGAGACCTCCGAGAAGCATCAAATGTTAGCTTAGCACCTTAAAAGACATAAAAATCATTCATTCAAACGAGACATCTCCTTTAAAATTCGCCCAACTGGTTTCCCCTCCAGACAATGCAAATTAATTGCCTTCAACTTAAGCTTGCCCAGTCAATCCACCCATAATCATCACGAACCCTTTCCCAAAAGCTCTTCCTCAAATCCTGCACCACAAATTTGCATCATTTCCAAACCGCAACGCTTTCAACCGACCCCAAAACGGCCAGCCTAATTTCCCTACGCTCTTAATAGCGCTATGCATCATGCAATCTGTGTGCCTGCCCCAAACAGTATAAACAACAGCAACAAAAAAAACAACAACGGCATAGCCCCAAATTTACGGCATTCTCCTCCCACGACGGCTTCGGTCATTAGGCGATCTCGGTTCTTATCGGCCCTTGCACGCAGACCAACATGCAAAACCAGTGCCTTTGATTGCCCCGGTCAGATGAAGGCCATAAATGATTGCACGAGCGCTAAGACGAACGCGGGCTAATGTTGCACCCATCACACACGGTAAAAAAAAGTGCACGCACCCGACAAGACAAGCGGACAACAACAAAAAAGGAGCAGAATGCCCTCCGCCGCCGCACCAAAAATGTGTAAATGCAATAAACGCACCGCCAGCAACGACGACGACGACTTGACGCAATGTAGACGTCCGGCAGACGTACGGACGCACGGTGACTGCTTGCGCTTTATGGACGCCCACGTCCCGCCATAAAACCCGTCGATGGCGAACGGGGGGATTGGGCATCCTCGTTACGGAGGTTTCCCTTTTACCGGCGCCTAACCGTTCGCGCGGGAGAGACACGTTCTCGCGGGCAGATAATTATAATGCAATACAGCGACCGAGCCGATCGCCCACCCCCCGTTCGCTGACGTTGAAGATCTCGGTGCAATTTTACGACCACGATCTCGGCCCAGCCTCTAATTCCTTTGAGGCGATGCATTCGGCAGGTTTCAGACAGGTAACCAAAAACAAAAACGACCAACGACCCCAAAAAAGCGCATGCCAAAAACTAACGTTGCAACAAAACTACCTCCGAACGGCCCCTAATTGTGGGGGTGGATATTTTGTGGAAAGGGCCCGTCTTTAGTTGTGCAAAAGGGCAAGTATAACTCCAAAGCAACGATATTGTTAGAAGGAGGGGGGGGTTCAAATTTATCATATCGTTCCTGGTTGCTCTTCTATCTGTATCGTTTTATTCTAAGCCGAGAGGGCAAAATCAGGGCTCCGCGCTCGAGGACGAAGGTTTAACCGACGAGGTCCAAGAAATCAACGTAGTAATTATAGCCCCACTAATGCTCGCTCTAAAATCGGTGGTTTATAGTGCGTGTTTAGATGGGGTCTCTTGATTCGGGCTTTTTGGAAGTCGTGTTTGATGCTAGATTGCAATAAATTCTGAACAGAGTGAGCTCACAGATTTTCAATTCGATCGCGATCATTTTGAGCGCACATTGAGCTGTTAAGGAGAGCCTTAATGTAGTATTTTTTAAAGTATGTTTGCTGCTTCAACGTGATTGTAGCATGTGCCTTGATTAGATCGCGTACGCTGATCCTTACACACCTTAATCGTGTTTTATGATCCTCAAATTTAGACAGATTAACGAGATCCATCTCCACCAAACATTGCCGACACTCTTATCCGTCCCGAAATCGACATTCCGATCATTATGGCATCGCTTCAAGGATAAACAGGTTGGCACACAGCACGATCCACGGTGTTTAACGCTCCTAAAGTCCTACGGTGTATGCATTTTACTCCGTAAAGTGGGACGATACCGGGCGTAACCTAAGCGTAACATACGCGCGCGCGATCCATCACAAAGGAGAGAGATCCTGTTTGATTAATAGATTCAACACGAATTCTCTCAGCCTGTGTGTGTGTGGTGCGCTTCGGTTTTCGTGGAAATGTGCCACAAAATTAGCACGAAACAGCTACAAAGCTACGGCGGAATCGTAATGATCGGGGCGCTGGCTAGCGTCGACGACCTCCCGCGTCCGAGGATACAGATACGGCAGAAAGGATCGGCAACCGGGCTGGTCTAAAGATCTTTGATTGTGCTCCCAACTCAAACTCAAACATCTCGCACGCTTGTGTTTGTTTCGCGCCGCACCAAAAACAAAGAGTACAACAACCCGTACCTGCCCGATTCTAATTGTCCATCATTATTAAAGCATCACTGGGTTTTGGGGCACGATTATTATTTTATGTCATTATAATGATGACGTTTTAAGGAAGATCTCGGTCCAATCCGTTTTGAGGTAATGATCCCGCACGCATTCTATCTAACCTGATTCACCGGGTTAGAGGAGTTTGAACCAGCGGCATCAACGTATCGACCTATAATCATGCTGTCTTGCAGCACGGTCTAGCGGCTTGATAATGCCATTGACGACGGTTTGGTGGTACGATTGCGTGAGGCGCCCTATATGGTGGCCGGTGTGCCACTTTGTACACTGTACCCTGTTTGCTTGACTGAAGAGGTCAAGTGGTTTCGATTTGAATATACACTTTAATGAATGGGGGTAAGGTAAGGTTTCTGAATGAACGAGATTCCTAGGCGAATGTACGAAATACGAACACGACATTTAGGCTGGATTCGGATCACATCAAAGCAGTGGAATGGTGCGTGTTGTGAAGCCGGTTGATATCGTGATGTACCAGAAACTAGTAAAACACGAAAGATCAATTAAAGCCATGCAGAACATAATGTCAGATCACTGTTTGAAGGAAGACCGTGGAATAGAGATCGTCTAGTTGGTTTGTAATTTGCACATTTAGCTTGAACTTGTCTTGATATTTTCCATTTCTTGTCTAGAACATCCATCTTACAGAGTGAAGAATTGCTTTTTTGTGTTTAAGTATTTAATTGAACTATTGTAATTGATTTAATTAATAAAACATTGATGTAAGATTCACCCATCCTTCAAGCTTCAAACATCAGACATCTACATCCAAGAGCGTGCAATTTTTGGAAATTTGCTGTTTGTAATCTAATCTGTAATCTGGCAATTGTATACTATTGATTCAATTGATTCCATTGAATGACGCAATATTTGGAACGGGTTTCATATATGGACCGTGCCTCCGTAGCCAGGACTTGCTTAGGCGATACAGGGTTTCGAATAATATGAGTGAATAGTTCAATCACTTAGGGGAATGTCGCAAATCGCTAGGGGAATGTTGCATGCAAGCTGTGGAAGTTTGCAATCATATAGGGGAGTGTTGCAATCGACTGGGGGAATTTTGCAAGCATACTGTGGAGATGTCATCAGATTGTGAGTGCCGGTTTAAAAAGCATCGAATTGACGCGTTAGAAGCCTGTACTCATCAGAGTTTAATGATTCCCTCGGGTTTTCATAACTTTACTCTAGCGTTCATTTAACCACGTCAGTAAGCTACAACTTTAGGTTAAGCTTAATCTGTTATTTAGAAATGCGATAACGAAGGATAATATTAATTGTTTAGCATGTTATGACCATAGCTATGCTCTTTAAGGACTGCTTTTAACTTAGCTAAATTACAATAAATCTGCATTTGAAATCTAAGAACTACGAAATAAATAAAGATTTGAAAGCCTGATATTTAGATTCAAACAGGTAATCGCATTCACATATTTTTAAACAACTAAGGGACTTCTCGGAACAATTGTCGATGACTACAACAAAAGTATCTTAATTAACAGAACATAAACTGAAACAAATATGACAATTCCATTTCAAGTTATAATTTGCTCCAACGTCTCAACAGTATGGCTCTTACACACATCATACACATCCTTTTCGTGTGCAAGTACACTTCATTAAAACAACAAGCCAAAACCCCCCACCCCTGGCATACAATAATCACGCACCAACTCAATATTGTTCTCCACCGATGCCAGCACAGGAAACTTCATTACGCTCATTAACTGCATCCAGATCCCTGTTTTGCCGTACTCGACGAGCGCAATAAAAATTGAAGATGAAACACGACGCATAAACCAATCCGACCGAATGGTGAAGCATGGGGACCGAATTGGCAAACTAACAATCGAATTGGCAGTGAAGCCCACGAGGCCGCCTTGGGCTGGGTTTATTTTATACCTTCCTTTTTTTACGTCGCTGGTAGCACTCCGTACCGCAACCGTTGGGTGTCGGATGAAAGCAACGACAACAAAAAAGGAACGTAAAGGCAACAGGAAAAGTGAAGAAAAACAACATACAAAAAACATCTCCATAATTCCTCATCATGTGCACGGAGCGAAAATCAAATGAGAATTCTCGGTGCATAAATTTTTATTTCCTCCCGAAAAATCAATTCCGCATTCATTGGCGGCTTCGGATCGGAATTAACATTTGAATTGGAGGAAGGTAATGCATCCACACAACGCCAAACAAACAGGATACCGGCAAAAAGCATACATACGGCGACACAGTTTGTTGTAGTTAGTCGCCCACCAGTACCACCACATGCCGAAAGGGATGCTGCTGCATTTTGTTTGCAATGCACCCGAAACACAATCTCAGGGACAAGGATACCGGTAAGCTTGATTACGAGCTCCTCTCCCCTTCTTCCCGATCCGATTTAAGCTCCTACTTGCCCTACTCCCCGGACAGTATCGATCTCTTCTTGTGTTTTTGCCTTTTTGCTATCATCATCTTCATCTTCTACTTCTGCTGTTCCTGCTTCTCTTAGTCCAGGATCGCCAATCAGCGAACAAGCAACTGCTGCTGCAGCACACTTTACTTGCACCGCGTGTGTGTGTGCGCACCCGAAAAGTCCCGCGCGTTGGAAAGAGAGCCAAAGGCAACGACGAGGCCGCTCTACGCGTTTCATATCTGAACGGAAGGGCACCCCATCCGACACCGTGACCATCCTTCTCCCAGTTGCATTCCCGATGCAGCACACGCGGTGCATATTGCCAATCGCTCGCGGTCCTGCGCTTCGGTTAGCGGCTATTTGTGGGTATGGGTGTGTGTATGAAGGGGGTAGTGTGGTGAATTGTTGCTGCTGCAGCAACTGGCCGTACCGTGAACCATCTCTTTTCTGTGCAAGCGCCGTACCGTGCTGTGCCTGCTGCTGCTGCCGGACGTTACTGCCGATTGCCGGGCTCGCGCGCGACTTATGCGTTCGTCTCGCTCGCTGCTCTCATTACTTCGTGGTATACACGGCGTATTTTTATGCTTATTACACCTTCCTTATGTACACGCTGGCGGTGGCGCTGCCCATCGGAAGATGCGTTGCTACTGCCTTTGTTGTATCTTTGTGACTGCGTTTTTCCTCTTTCCTTGGTGCAATGTAATCGCGTTGGTAAAGGTTGCTTCTTTGCGCCGAAGAAGAAGATGCGGATGATGACGATGATGATTGCTGTACGTAGCCCCCCGCTGATGTCGATGAGGATTGGATATACCACACTGCACAGAGCACGGTGGGGACGGAGTTGCATTTATTGGAAAATGGAGACGCACACAATGGGTGCGCTTGGGAAGGTTTGACTGTTTTGTGTAGTAAGGAGCGTACATGTAAGATAAACAAGAAGGTTTATAGGATGCAAGTTTTACAAAAAAGAAGGTTAATAGGATCTTATCTTTAAATTAGGAATAAAAACAGCAGCATTCCATAGTTTAGAGCAGCGATGTCAAACTCATTTGACCCTGCGAGCCAAAATGCTACTGAAAATAGTAGCACAGGTCGCAGCCTAGTTTTTGTATGATTTTATACGATACAAAAATCAGATCGTTAGCAGATAATTTCATTTCATTTTGGCATAACAGTAACGTTACAATAGATAAAACTTTGATGTAACATAAAGCTTAAAACATTGTAGCAGATTATTTTCTATTGGCCATGCACTTTTGACATTTCCAAACGATGCATAGTTGAGAGCCAACTAATAGGATTTAGTGCGCAAAAATAATGGCAAAAACTGACCATGACTAACTACGTTAGGATATCCAATTCATAATAATAGATTTTATATTGATATTGGTGTTATTTTGAACGGATTTTATTGTGAACACCATTTGCGTACGTTAGAAACAGCGAATTCTTACTTTTGATATTGTCCAAGGTTCATAAATTACTACAAGTCTGTTCGTCCAGTCCTTGACTTGGACAAATCTTCATTTGATAATCGGAGAGTGCAAGGTGTCATACAAGTCATTCGTAACTGTTACTCTCTTCCTGCCAATGTCCTTAGAAATCCTCATTCTCACTATGGTGACCAAAACCAGAGCCATAAGCCCATCTGTAGTTTATCTAATCACATTGGTTTCGGAAGGCTGCCGCAAGGAAAGCTTGAGATCGTTTGTATCATCCTATCAAAAGTAAAAAGTGTTTGTGCTGACGTCTAATTTCTTCTGATTTCTAAAAGTTTTGCAGAATGTATAATGTTCTAAATAGCAACTAAACCTAAACAGGGGTTTGTTCTTTCCCAAAACAATGTGCCCAAAAATGTGCGAACTTGCGTTTTTCATTTCTGTTAGTTGAATGATTTTTGTTATTTTTTTTTTCAAGTGTTTTCCATATAGAAATTGCTTCGTTTAGTCATTAAATGACTTGATTGATTGCTTTAAAAAAAAGAATTGTTCCAAAACCACATACAAATGGCTTAAATATTTCCGAACATTCACACGTTTGTAGGAGTTTAAAACAAAGCACGCCGATGAATATTTTAGAAATAAACTGATTGATTATTGTTGCATCTCACAATTACATGAAGTATTGCGATGTTTAAGACAAGAATTATTCACCCTCAACAATATGTAAACATTTCCAGCAAGATGCACTAAAGACTTTCTTTCCTAGCTTTAGTTTAAATATCAGGGAACAAGAAGAATTTCCCGAGAATGATTTTGTAGTCCATCTAAAAGCGAAAATACAATAAGGAAATTTTTACTTGAATTGTAAGCCAATATCGTCCCATAAAAACGGCTTTGAACATTCCGCCGTACTTATAAGATTTCGCCATTTTGTTCGGAGTCATCCTTTTGCCGTGGAGGATATCCCATTCCTTCTCCCTCCACAGTACGCTCAAGAAGCTACCACCAAACAAACGGGGAGATATCATCCTCGCAACGATGGTCACTTTTGTTGCTACCTTTGCGCCCTATCCGCCTTGCGGCAGTATTGCTCCAAGGCGCAAGCGCTATCAATCCCTTAATTTGCACCCATTCCCTGCTTTTGCTGCAATAGCCAAGGTGATAGAGAAATTGAAAGAAAAGAGGGATGTGCAGTCAATTGATTGTCCTTTTCGGTGTCGCTTGAGAATGCCTTGAGGTGATGTTGGGATGCGTTAGTCGATGTAATAGTGACGGTAACGTGCAAGAAAGATGCACGCAATCAAACGAAATTTTGATACTGGTTCTGCGGAAAAGGGTTGTTTTGTTTTATTTGTGTCAATTTCACATGCATTACAGGTTTCTGTTACCCTACCGAGTGTATTTGAAAAACGAATCTTTTAGTGATTTAAACATTTCTATACGCTTTTTAAAGCACTCCGAAGGTCTAATCTACCATCAACAATATCCATCACAAAGTTTATAGAAAAAAGCCCTATCTATCGCACCATATTGACACATAACGCAAACGCAATATCTCGCCGATCGTATCGTCCGTTGGTGTAAAATGCACCACCACGAGGGTAATTATTATTTGAAATTAGAAATTACCACCAGCATCATGCATATCGCCATTCCCAGCTCACGACTCTCCCATCGCTGACTGCCCCATTAGCCGTGGCGGAATCGATAGTTCGGCGAGTAGTTCAAGGTAGGATGTAATTTTATAAGCTCTAAAATTAAATAGCCCCACCAACTCGGCTTGCCAATCGACTGCGATGACGCTCAATGGCCGCCGCTGACTGGAATGGCTTCCACTAGCCCTTTTGGCTTCTAGTAATGGTGTAATTCCAAGCGCAATGCTCTTACACGAGCACCTTTATTTTGGAATAGGTTCTTTACCAAGCCTACTGGTTTGTTTCACGAGCAGACAATTCACCAATAAAGCATAAGTACACACACACACACACTGAACAATCGAGTAAGGAATTGATCGCGCAAACAAACTGCCAGCATATGCTCCACGCGCGAAACTGACAGCATACAAGCCGGTACAAGCGTTCCCGGTCTCTACACCCAAACACGACTCATCACGGCTCTTGCGGTTTCGTGTTTTCCGCTCGGAACATGCAACCAGTCAATCGTTTGTTGGTGTGCTATCAATCGCTTCCAGTACTGCTTCGTCGCAACCGTCACCACCCCCCCCCCCCCTACACACCCCCTACACACCCACCAACACTGCACGCAAATTGCTTGCAATCGATTCGTCACTTCCAACTAGCCCCAGCACGCTCGCCGGATGCAGCTATATAATCGTTCTGCATTTGCTGTCGTGGCAGTGAAGCCGTCTGTCGGTTGAGAAAACTGAAACCCAACCGCCAACCGGGATGGACCGGGTTGGAGGCAGTCCCGTTTCGTGGAAAAATCATACCGCCGCCCATCCAAGAGGCTCACCCTGCAGGGTGATGGTTTTATCACGACTTTTCGCGGCACTCGCCGTTTTCCGCGGCTTCTTCTTCTCCCCTACCCTGGTTGTCGGACGTAATTGACACAGCGCACTGTGGTTTGCTTACCGTTTGCACGTGTGCGCTAACGTTTATTAGGTTGGTGCGTTTAAAGCTGAGCTGGAATTGTTTAAACGATCGCTGTTAATTATGAAGTCACTGTACCGCCGTCAAATGTCCTGCGTGCTGCAGGATAAAGGGCTCAATGAAAAAGAAATGTTTCTTATTATAAAGCAGAAACATGTGGGCTTTTTCTAGTGGCCTAATCCAGCGTACGAACGTGGTGAAATATTCGCTAAACAATGCAATTCTATCTAAACACGCGCACAAGCACCACCGACAGCTCGAGCCGGATTGGAACCGATCGGTAAAGGATCATTAAAATCCGTGATCTGTAATGTGTAATTTTGCAGCTATTGAGCTGTGCCCTCACCGTGTGTGTGTGGCCGGCAGCTGTAATTGCCAGTGTATGATATTTCCCTTCCAACAATTTGCAAGTCACGACTCCCGCACCAAAAACGCGGCCAACAGGGAAAAATCATATACCCGCCGCAAATCAGGCATGCCGAGCAAATTATTAGCCACCAGTCCTGCACCATCCTGTTCGAAACCTCCGACACACACATACACACGAGCTCCATTTTGTTGCGCGTCTCCTGCGTAACGCTAATCGCGCCAGTAATTACTGCGCTCGGGTATCGTGCGCCGCGCGCTGGAAGTGTTCCTTCTAAATTATTGTTTCAGTTTCAGGATAACAGCACATCCCCATTCCCCATTAGTTGGCGATACAGCCGTTGGTTGGGGGGGTAAAGAAGCAGGGAAAGGTAACTGATGCAGCAGGACGCTTATCTCTCGGGGCGGTGCTTGGTCAAAATAAAGGATCGCAAATAAATCGGGACTCCAAACGGGCTCCACACGGGTTGCCAGCTGGTGTTCTCGTGACTGCGCGAGCGGCGATCTTATTGGTTTGTTCTGGCTGTATCGATGAGGGTCAACACCGGTAGGTAACGGTAGGTTTGCTGGTGGAAACGGGGAGGAAAGAAAATGGCGTCGATTTGCAGGGTGGCAGTTGCAGCTTGTTTGTTGAGTTCATTACAGGAATATATATTAACTCGCAAGCAGGATTTATAAAATGATTTGTGTGGTGCCTTAAAGTCGTGAAGATATAATTTTGAATTGAAAAATAGATGTTCAGCCATGGAATTGGTAAACGAGTTTAAGCATGCATACAGTTAAAGTGTGAAAACGTTAAACCAATGAGTAAAACGCAACTGTTGACAAACGCGTGTCATCGAAAGGTATTTTTTGTTACAAACAAACAAAACTCAAAGCTATATAACGTATTCTATTTAATAAAAATCTATAAATACTATAAGAATCATTAATATAAAAAATAAAACTCATAATATGGTACGTATAAATACCTAAACTTTGAAACAAAACAAGTAAAACTTTAGATTAGTCATACAGATTGTTAAACCATAATCAAACCAACATAAAATCACCATAAATATCAGTTTACAGTTGAGTGATGTAGATGTTGTTTTATCATTTAAATGGAATCTAAAGGAAATTAATCAAATCTAATACTGTTGTTGTTAACTCGATGCTCAAATTACGTGAAAAAATAACTAAAAATCATAGAACAAAAGTATCTTTATAGCAGCAGCACTAGGCAAAATCTCAATGGCATGTGTTTTTATAACTTTGAAAATGATTCCACCTTAAAATTTGATGTAATACATACATAATATCATTATTAGTTAGTTATCAAGTTGTAAATAATCTAAAATCTAAAATGTCATCCAAAATGTCATCACTAAATATATAAAGTGTGTTCAAAGAAACGAAATACTGCAATTCAATGAAAAACGTGTAAAGAGAGCAATTTAAAAGTAGAATGATCTTTTGCCTTTTTTAAGTATTAACCAAGTGAATGTACATTATCTTTATAAAATGAGAAACTTAACATATTTGTTCGCTTTCCTTCCTAATAAACATTTTTATTGGTTCTTTTAATGTACTGTTCATTGCGTTCATTGGTCTATCGCCAATTCGAGGGCCTTTCATCCAACGCAATGGCGCACCTAGAGGAGGACTTTATTAACGATCGTGTCCCGATTAACGATCAGGCACGCTATCTGCCAGCAGCAGCAAAGCACTAGCTAGCCGGTAGAGCCTGCTGGAGCTAAAGAGTATTACGGATAAAAGAGCGAGAACGAGGAAGCAGGCAAATGGTGTGCATTATTTCGCGTTTTATTCTTCCATCCGTTCCCCCAACCGATCCGTTCCACAGCAGAAACAGGGGGTTTTAATTTGTGTAATTTTATTTCTCTTTGCGAGTCGCTTTCTTACCCACCGTGTACCCAAACCAACCGTCGGAAGGATCTTTGCTGCCATTTTTGTCGTGGCCGTGTATCTCTGTAGCACAGCGGAACAGCAAACCTAAAAAAAAATGCGGGAGACGCTGAAATTTTAATGCCCACCCGTACACCACACGTTCTTCTATGCCTCTGCAATCCTGCTGCCGATGCCGAACTCCACTCCGGGCAGACGCCTACCATCGTGATCTCCTCCTACGGGAGCATACCGTCCCAGAGGCTTGCCGCTGCCTAACGCTTTATTTGCTGTTTGGAACGCCCGCGGTCCACCGCAATTGATGACCGGGGCTATTGCTATTTTGCTTTCGTTAAAAACAAAACACGAACAAAAAATGGCCCAAGCTAAGACGGTGGTGCCGGCCGGGTGCCGGTTTTTTGGGAAGAGGGCTGGTGTACCATGGAGCAACCATAAAACGCACGAATCGCCTCCTTGCAAGGGGCGGAATAAATCGGTAAAGACAAGTTCGCCATTTGTCGGGCCTGGCGATCTCCCCGTGTTGTCGCTCTTCTGCTTGCTGCCGATACAGCCAACAGTAACAGACAACATCCACCCAAAGGGCAGATCAGCTAACAATGAGGCTCTCACCCCCTTGCCTTTGTCCGTAAGGTCTGAGCAGGGGTGTAAATATTACAGAAATGCAATCAATACTACTCGAACGTATGAACATGGAGACAATTTGTGATTACTTTTATTTAAATGAAATGTAGGAATTGATGTTAGTTGAAGAGGACCAATTTTTAATACAAAATTAACTGAAATTATGATATGAAACAGCATTAAATCATGTAATATTAAAAACAAAATCATATTCAAACATCAAACATGCACTCAACCATTACCATACTGAAGAACCCTGCATTATAACGCAACCCTTCCCGGGCACCGCACGTAATAAAGGGACAGCTGAAAAGGGACATAACGCAGCAAACATAAAACCGCCCCAAAACCCAAAGCACCGGGAGCCCCCTCCCGGTTTGCGCGCAGCATCGCCCACAGCCCCATCATCACGCCCGAACTAATAAGAGAAAACTAAAGCGAAAACGGAAAAATCATATTCACGAACAGCCCCTGGGGTAGTTTCTTATCCAGCAAAAGGGGGGGGAAACATTTTTCCTCCCTTTTGCAAATTGTTTGTGCTGCACATTTTGGGCAACATTCCCCGCACTGTCGTACTGTCTTGCTTCCTTCCCATTCGAATTGCGGTTCGCTGCCACCGTCGTCGTCGTCGTCGTCATCATCATCAAGCGTACTACGGTCAGCTTCTTCCTGCTATGCTGAGAGCATATTGTGCAGATGCACATTTACCGCGCACGGGGAACGATGCACGAAGCATTACTCCCAGTCTCCTTCAGAATCGAAAACGCGACCAACAAGCGGCTGACTGCTACCCTAGTGGCAAGTACCGCGTGCGAGGGGAGAGCCATAAAAACGAACCTTTAAAAACACGAGCGCGCGCACACACACACAGGAAATTGCATGTACGGGGAGCACTGCCGCCGCCACCACCGCGCACATGGTATGCATCTGTGTCGCATGCGTTTTCGAACGCGCATCGATCTCTGGTGCGCCCGACCGGGGGGACAACAGGTAGAATGTCGTTATCTCGGTACGGTTTTATGCTGTATCCGAGCGCGCATTAGAGTTGCCGGGATGAAGAAGCTCAACACCAGCGCAACAGCTTGTAAAAAGAAGCCCAAACGTTACCCGTTAAAGCAAGCTTCTGCAGTATAGAAAACAGTAAAAATGTGATTTATTACATCCTGGGCCATTCCAACGTGCTTTTGGATGAGAATAATGAGCAACGGAAAAAAACTAATGCGACGGACACACATCTTCTCGCTTGTGGAGTTCGCGATAATCCTAGCAGAGCGTAGTTTCGATCTACGGACCTCTGGGTTATGGGCCCAGCACGCTTCCACTGCGCCACTCTGCTTGTTGATTTAAACACGGATATTTAGTGTTATATCAGATTCCTTTGACTGGTATGAACTTCCACTCGGTTGACACTTTACCAGTTTGAGACCTTTTTTTTAAGTTTACTATCATTGATAACGGTTTAACATCTTTAGTCATACGTAATAACAATAATAATATAAATAAAAACCTATTAATTTGTTTCAACGATATTGTATCACCAGGTACATCCTTTGCATATAATACGAATTTTTGTAGAAAAAAGTGATTGTTTATGCTTATGTTTAAAAATATAGTAAAAAATAATGAAGAGCTCAACTTTCACTGTATTCTCGAATATGCTTAAATTATTTTTAAATACTTCACAAGTTTTTTAGGAATAGATGCATTGGGAATTAAAAACGCAAATAAACAACGGTGTACTTTATTTAAAATAACTATCTAAACATGTTGCTAATAACCTGCATTCTCACTTTTGTTTAAATCAACAACCGCAACAAAAATAACTTTCGCTTTTCAGATTACCACCCATGATTATGCCGCCGTAGAATTGGAACGTGTACTTAATTTAAAGACCAAAAATAACAAAAAAACACAACGTACAAGAATGCAACAATCCATCTTTCTGGACCTTTCATCCCGACCAGAAACCAGAAACATTAGCATACAATTTTTGCAACTCGCACTCCCTGTTTCTCTCTCCCTTTTTTGATGACTTCAATTTCCGTGTGCAATACCTGACTTTATCTCGTCCTGGTCAGGGCAGTCCGGGCCACCGCGGTACAACACGCCAGTCAGCTCGGAGCCTCGGGGCAAAGTGACCCGAAACGGTGCGCAGGAGAAGCAGTTTTTCTTTTATTTTCCCTCTTCTTCAAGGCTGCACCAACGCTCATATGCAAAAAGGTGTGTAATTTTGCTCGGTGCATTTAGGATATGGATGAGTGTGTAGCCTTTTTTCCCTTCTACGAGTGTGTGTATGATCAGGGCGTGCACACGGTGCTGCAGAAAGGATTTGAAAAATTGGTCCAGACGTGAAGCGTATGCAAAATTGCACAGAAAACGAAGCGAGAAGGTAAAAAAGGGAGTTGATTAAGAGTGTCCGAGAATTCTTGGGACATCAAGGTACGCACGCCTTGCCTTTTCATGTATTTGTAGGTGATTAATATAAAAATGTTGCAAAAGTGAAGTGTTTTAGTGGTAAGACTGTTTTACTTTATCCACTGTATGTATCTGAACGGAAACGCAACGGAAAATCTCTCACAAGATGTCAAACATTTGCTGCATGTTAAAACGCCTACAGGTGGATCTACTTACACAAACCAAAGCCTTGCCGGACGTAGTCCCTAGCCCTTGTCGATCGTTGCGCCGGAATGCTGATTGGGCACGAGATTATTTGCAATGCAACCATGCCACCGTCAACCCTTTCCGAAAAGCGCACACCCAAAAATGCGTTTTGATGCATATAATTTTGATTGATCGTGCGTGTGTGAGATGCAGCAAAAAAAAATATGGGATGGCTGAAGTAATTATCGTGATTTAGTAGCAGAGAAGAGAAAGAGCTGATGTATTGCACCAGCATCAGAGCCCGATGATTACAAGGCAAGCGTAAGACAGGCGTGCAAGATAAATCGAACTGCAAGCGATGAGCGAGTATGGTTGCGTTTGGCCCCAAAACGTTAGCACAACCGGGCCGGCCTGTGCAGGATTAGAGGAGATTGATCGAAGCGACAGGTTCCAATTTTCGTCGCACACCTCCGGGGAAGCATCGTTTGCGCCGTGGAATGCAATATGCATCCGATGCACTTACGATAATGACGCTCCGGCTACAAGCTACGGCGGACATATGCGACCACATGCGAGAGCACCGCGTGTCCACTTATTTCGCAACCTGGAACCTGGACCCGCTTTTCACCCCGCAGGTGTACGCGGCCGGCTTACGGGTGTATGTGGTGAAATTTTGCGATCCTCGCTGCCTCGATGTCGACACCGACTTAGGGCTTCTTTCTGTGCCGGTTTGAAAATCGCCCGCAAGGGAAATTGGGCATGAAATTGAAAATTTTCCACCTGATTTTTTGGTCAACCGGGCGCTGCCCCGCATTGCACTGATTGGTTTCTCGTGACCCTTCGGTTAAACCCGGACAGGCATCGGAAATGGCACGCCACGCTACATTCGACCCGTGCTTGTGAAACACTCAACAGTGGTAGGGGATCCTTTTATATCCTTTCGCCTTTCTTTTCGAGCACCGTTTAGCTGTGCGGGAATAGATGAATGGAATGGCAGCTCAAAAGGACAGCAGAAAGGTCTTTCTTTTTTTTTTTTGAGAACAGAAACGCATGCGAGGGAATGCATGAAAATGAATCGAATAGCCATTTTTTGTAGATTTTGTTGCTCTGTTCTTTTGTCAATCAATTGTCAAGACACAAAGCGAGAGAGCATCTGTTAGAGCGATAATAAGAAGGATATACATTCTGGTTGCAAAAAGACATTTGGACACTCATCAGACAAACAAAGGTGACAAAAGATCCGTATGAAACAGATAGGGATTACGGATGGTGCAAACAAATCCCCTTAGGTGGCCATATGTGACAAACATTGTAGCACCCATAAGAAAACACATTATTCTTTTAATGATCCCTTAAACGCTTAACATATTACAATGTAATTAGTTACAATAACTTCATGCTCAATTTACTCATCGTTTGTTCCTTTTGCACATACTGTTAGACATCTATTACACAAACAAAGCCTCGACAGAAACAAGTAAAATTGAAAGTAGTCTTGATAGATAATAGGACATCTACTAATTTTCGATCTCAATTTCTTACCCGAATCTGACTCAACTCTGAGTTTGATGTCTAAAATTAATTCTTCGTTGTAAGGATTTCTTTCTTCGGAATTATCTATTCTGTTATTGATCGTAGGATCCTCAGTGTTCATGCTGATCATCCCAATGTATCATCGAGTTCATTTTATCTCTAAGAAGTATATCTAGGACTTTGGGAGTAAGACCCTATGATTTCAATATGGATTTATGTCCTACGGATCCATTTGCAAGGAAATAAATGTTTTTCGTCATTCATTCCATGTCCTATGAAATTGGATTTTGATAAAATTTTACAAATATTGAGTTATTATTATTTTGTGTATATAAAGAATCCAGAAGACATGTAAAGGTCTAGGATCTGGTTATTCATTCAATTCAAAATTCAATAAAGCATTAACGTACACTTGTTGTACTTCGTTACACAAAAATAACTCCACAGAACGGTTCCCAATCACAGTGAGTGAAACATTTCAATCAAAACCCAATTTCTGTCCGTCATCGATCCGTGCAATTGGTTTAAGAACTATGTTTTATTTACCTGATTCCTTTTCTCCAGATTTCCCTATTTCGCACATTCCATTCAATTTCATGCATTCTGTTTAAACAAAATCGCATTCGCAACACGGAAGGGATTAACCAAATAGAATCATTCGAAGAAAACGACCCAAAAAAAGCTGAAAATCTCTTCGTTTTCACCAGGGCTCCCAAACTATCCCTTTTGCACACACACGCACGCAACGGTTATGAATATTTATAATATGTTTACTTGCCAAAAAAAAACTTGCTTACGTTGTCTACACCAGCGTGAATGGAATGTGTTCAATGAACCGCATCGGAAGAAAGGAGTCGTTTGTGTCGGCTCCCTACCAATGGCTCCCACGACGATTAGCTGCTGTGCGATGGAATGGACGCAGGATGGGTTGTTGTTTTTGCCGTTTCCATCGTCACAGTCCAATTTATTTCTTGGCTAGTTTCTTTCTCTGCAAATGGACTTATCCCTTGGTCTTATCCCCACCGACCCGCTTCATATCCGGCACCCGGTCTGACTTGGCAAACACTTGACTTACGCGCAGGGAGCCGTGTCGCACGATGACGCAAACGCGCAAAGGTATCGCTCGCAGGTACGCTGCTCTAACGGAGAAAAGAAAAGAAACCGAAGAAAAGACAAGACGCAGAAAAGGCTGTACCAGCAGCGGAGGGAAACCTCCGGGACGGTGGATATGGCGTAAGGAAATTGGATCATCCTCCCGCAATTATAATTAAAACCATTGTTCCAAAAGTAATTTTCCTTACAAACTTAATCAAAACAACAGACGAATAGAAGAAAAACTTCCTCCCTTGCCCATTCTCGCACTCCACTTCGTGCCTTCGCTCTACGCTTTACGCCCAACCGCGTCCATCAAGTGCCCGTATCCCCAGGACACTCGCAGGACCGTGGCGGACACAACAACATCAGCAGCAGCAACAGCATCGGACAGCAAAACTGCTTCCTTCCGAATCCGGCGCTACCAGAAAAACAGAAAAGATGATCCCACCTTCACAGCTCCCAGCTCCTCCCAAACCAACACAGAAAAAAACGGGAAAGAAAACCACAAAACCCCTCGCACAATTCGCAACAAAGCCTCGCTGGGAAACAAAGGGGGCGATAGGGGAACAGTAGGAAAATGCCCCTCCACTCCCAATGTCTTTCCAATCCTTGGCTCACCGGGATGGAAAATCTTGCGCACAAACAAACGGAGAGCTCCCAAGATAGATAGGGAACTAATTAAATTTTCTCAAATGAAATGAATCGCTTTTCTCTCTTTCTCTGTGCGCTTGTGTTTGTGTGTGTGCACCTACTTTTCCCTTCATTCACAGTGTGTCTTAAGTAATTTTCTCTTTCCTGCCCATCCCAGCGTCTTAAGAAGTGGAAAAACAAAGCCGCACACGCCCGCCGCGAAAAGTCCATCGCCCTTTTTCTCGCATTTTTTTGTTTTTGCTTTTTCTCCGGACCATTTTCCGACCACCGAGCCGTTTTGTTACAAACGCAATTGGATGGAGGTTTGCTGCTTTGTATTGTTCCGCAGGCAACGATGATCTGCTTCTTCTCCTGCGGAAGCCCTCGCGATGAAAGCGCTCGCGCTTTGGATACAAAACTTCCAACGCCGAACGCTGCGTATTTCGTATTTACTGCTTTTCATTTCCACCTTTTCCAAGCCCAACCGGCCGGCCAACCGACCAGCTGGCCAGGCAGTGGGATGGCGCGTTTTGTAATGCTCAACTGACTAGCACGGTTTGGGACGGGGAAAAAAAGTAGGTAGCAGCAAAACAAGACGCTTTGTTGTAATTTCTTTTCGCCGACGCAAACTTTCCGCGGAAAGCTTTGTAGCGTGCGGCGCGTTGTTTTCTTTCTCTAATTTTCTATTTTCGCCTTTGCCTTCGTGTACTGTGTTGTTTTTCTGTGTTTTCTTACAAGGCAGTGGTGGAGTGGGAAAACTTTTTCATCCTCCCCGCTCCGCACAGCAACAACAAAAAAAAAACGCGTTTCATCAACCGCAAAAGATAATGCTCCTTTGAGGTGAAGCAGAAGGAAAAACTTCACCTTAACAACGGTCCTTCCCCCCTCCGCAGTAGCGCGAGTAGGCAGCTAGGCAGAAGCTTCCTTTTGGCAACTTTTCTTCCTGATCCCACGGCACGGCAAATAAAAGAAAAATAACAGCCGCTCCTTTATATCATCCACATTAAGCTTTTGTGGCCTGATTGGTGTGTGTGTGTGTGCGCGAATATATTTTTCCGTACCGACAAAACGCGCTTTTCAATCATTCTGATTTTATCGCCAGCATGCGAAGGAGGGAGAGTGGTGGTGCTTGCTGGTGAAAAGTGTGCAATTTAATTACACTTGCAAACTACGCCGGTGGGCAGTGCTTTGAAGATGTGCCGTTTTTTTGGTGGTGTATAGACAACTTTTCTGTTCTGCACATCCTTGGATTTTGTTGAGAAGTTCGCATTGCGGGGTGGGGGAGAAGAAAACAAAACAATCGTGTAGGTCGACGGTAAGGCGGAAGGCGCAAAACCAGGCGCAATAAGTGTGGTGAGATTCAGAACAAATGAACTCTGTGGGCAATAATGATATAGTGAGCGGATGAGAGCTGAAGTTGAACCATCACTCGGGAAAATTAAAAGACGTGGCATTAGAACCAGTATCATGATTTTAATGAAATTAATTGCTGTTTACAGGGCAGTAAAATATTTACATGTTATCATTTCAATTATTTGACGTTCGGTCAATTTGCTGTGAAAATGTATGGAACATCTATCAACTGTTGAAAGGTAACATCGTACATTCTGATACTTTAATATGCTCTTCAATGTAATTGTAGTCGCTATTTTTGTAGAAAACTACGAACTGGGATTGCTGAACTAAGCCGTAATGGACATATTTTGAAAGTGTTTTTTCAAGCGACACAATATGATTGAAACGCCTGAAGTCCTATTGTCCTTTGCATTTAAGAAGGGCCAACTGTTTCCTCTCATTTCCCTGTATGTTCCCTGTAAGGCAGCTCTTTTATAACACTCAATTCCATCTATTCCATCAATCATTTTTCAGTAACTATTAACTTAAACAGAATCTCATCCTCATTCCATTCCGAAAACCACATTACAATGAGCCTGTATAGAGGCCAACAATCGCATCAGCTCTTCAACAAAATGGATTTTGTTAGAGAGCTCCTAAGAATTCATTTGGAAAATGTAACAGGGAGATATCATTCGATAAATTAACTAACATCGTCGGAATGTTAAATTGTTTTAAAATTATATTGTTGATCCAATCTATCTCTTCTTTTTGTTCTATTTCTCTCTCTCTCTCTCTCTCTCTCTCTCTCTCTCTCTCTCTCTCTCTCTCTCTCTATCTCTCTCTATCTGTTTCTCTGTATTTCACTCTTAGAATTTCTCTCTTCTTTTAAATCTATCTCTGCCATTGTTGTTTTTTTTATCAATGTTCTGTTATGCTAAATATCTCTTCAATATTCTGATTGTCTCATTCCTTCAATTAACTTACATGGACATAGCAAAGATAGCATTTGGGTGATTAGTCTTCTAGAAGTCTAGTCTTCATCAGATGATATCAAATGATTGACTTGACATAATATGCTTATTTACTTACTTACCCAATGAGTCATTAACTATTGCATATTGTTATCTTATAGCTGGTTTACTTAATAACGAGCTTACTTAACTACTCAATTTCTTACTAACTTTCTTACTTACGGTAGCGTGCAAAAGCAGTGACAAAGAGGGAGAGCATACACAAGTAGGGAGAATAGGTTGACAGTTGTCATTGAATCACAACAGTTGTCATTGAATCACAGACTAGTACCCATGCAATGCACCTTAAGAAAGCTACTTAGGCACTATTTAACAGGCCCATATAGAACTTTCATGCTGTTTAATCGGTGTAAAAATCGAATTCATACGGTATAATCGAGATTGTGTATAAGTAACTAGGTACTGCACAATGATTGTTTGAATAGATGGAATTGAGTGTTATAAAAGAGGTGCCTTAAAGATATTAAGAAATGAGAGGAAACTGTTGGTCATTCTTATTCTTCAGCGTGAAAATTTGGCTGCTTACTTACCTTACTTATTTGGTTATTTACTAACTTAACTAATTTCCAACGTACTGCTCTACTTTATTCAAGATTTGGTTCTGGTTCAAATTATTATCTCTTCCCTGTCCGCATCTGCGTATTTGACTTGCTGATTGTATTTTCCCGACTAAATTTCCTGTTAGATCGAAAGTTCCTCGTGTTCCTTTATGGTTCCTTTATGGATACTTCACGTAGACACGTAGACATACTTCATCTGTAAAGGATATGGCCTTCCCGGTGCTTAATAAGCGTATCAAGTAAATGCTAAATATGTAAAGAAAAATATAGAATTAGAAAGAAATATAGTATTACATACTGCTACTCTAGTCCCTGGGATAGCTTTCAGTTTGACTACAAGCACCACAGGCATAGTACTGTTTCTCTCAATAACTACCCAACCACTAAAAACCACCAATAAATTCTCCAATTTCATTCGGTGAAGTTTTTACTCCCAAAACAAAACATATTCTTCCCCGCTCCCCAACCCATAACACACGCACACACACAAGTCCGCACAGCACACTCAGCCCAAATCAAGAAGTTATGTTTTTGCGAAAAGCAAAATGCGCCCAGATCGCCCCAAGCCCCAAGGAATGCTCACCTGTTGCAAAAACAAGAACGTAAAACGCACCTCCAGTTGGCAGCACGGAAAAAGTAAAACAATCGCAAGGGCGAAGACAAAAGCCAAAAGGTGCCGATGTGCCTGCTTGCAAAGAGGGCAAAAACGTTTGAGCACGACGGGGGAGTTTTAGAATAACTTACACGGTAAACCCTCTTTGGAGGGTGCCCATACGCACAGGGTGGTTTTTTTTTTGTTGCCTTGCTTTTACGAAGCGTACGCGTCTAGGCAGGATGGTTGGCTCCTTGCCGCAGTTCCTTGCTTTATCGCTTGCGGGCGGGCAAAGACGTGTTACCGGGGCATCCCAATGCCCGTCGACAGCGACAGGATATGATGAGGGCGCATACTTCCACCATTTTTATCATCTCTCCTTCCAGTGTTCAGCTTTTCCCGAACGTGCTCCATTCCATTCTCTCTCTCGGGCTCGCTCGAAAAGCACTGGGAAGCGAGGCGGTGGAAAGGTATGCTGCGAGGGGTAAAAAATGTGCAGAATATTATTATTATGCACCTTGATTTTTATGCCTGTTGGACTATGTTTTTGTTTCCAGCCATGCGTCGTCTTTCTTTCCCACTCTGCCCCCCCCCCCCCCTCCTTGCCTGCTGCGTGTTGACGTCGTCCCGTGCCTTGGTGGATTTCAGTGCGCCCTCGCAAAACGCCTACTTTGCGCCCGTTCCGTAGCACTAGAGCAGGAAGGCTTGTAGTCTTGCAGTCAGCCTTGCCGTTTTTCTTCCGCCCTTGCGTTTTTTGTTTGTTGCGCGATCACTGCGCGTCCGCACCGCACCAGACGAAGGACGCATTCATTAAAATGCGCGCGATTATCTATCAAAACAATGTGCAATGTGTGCGCTTCCAGAGATTCCGGCAAAGGATAAGCCGGCTGACGGTTAGGAGGGATGTGTTTTTGCTTCTCTTCTCCAGCTGGACCAGGGGGCCGTACACACTGCGGTCAGGTGGTCAGGGCAACCGATCTGCCGGCTCTGGGTCGTACGATCGAGCGCGCACACACACACAGACACCCACCCCGAGGGCTTCAGTTGGTCCGTCCGTTCCAAGCTCGGAGAGGTCCATTTTTCTTCCACGATCGGTCCTCCCGACTCCCCGTCGCACCGGGGGACGCGGTAGATGATGCGCCTGGCACCAGAAGAAAATCCAGTGTCCACCAGTTGGGATCTCCGCCTAAGACAGCCTTCAAACCCCCTCTCGGAAAGCCTTATCGGAACATGGAGAGAGGCAACTAATAAAAAAACGTAAAGAAAAGCAACGAAACCTGACTCGCGACCAGCACCGAGCCTCTTATTACTGTTATCATTCATATTATTATTATTAAGAATGTACAATTTTTTATGCAATTTCCGCACATTTCGCCGTACCGGCGTGCGGTGTGGGTACGCCTCATTGCCAGTCAGGCCCAGGCCCGGGCTCAGTTTCCGTTTCGCGTTGTGCGGGGATGCGATTTATAAGCTGGTGCAGTCGTTTGCACACAAACACAAAAAAACGCACAAATGAAGTGAGGAGGCTCAGCTGCATCGTTTACATATTGCCTTTTTCTTACCGCATCTTACTCTCGGCCGGTACGCGTAGATCGTTCATGTGTGGGGTGGAGGTTTTCGTCACGGAGGAGCCCCAAAGTGGCTAATCTGGCCGAAGAGGAGGAATTTTGCATTTTGGTGAATTATTTTTTGGTTGAACCTTTTTTTTGTGCGATACATGTGATTTATCTGACCAGGGCAGATAGAAGATGATATTTCAGTGGGTTGGGACTGAATTATGCTGTACAGGTGTAGCTTGAATTTTGCGATCGAAAGGAAATAATCGAGAGGAGCAATATTGGAATGCGTGCATTTTTGAAAGAGGGAATATTATGCAGAATAGATTGAATTAGAGCCCTGATAGATGGTTAGCCATTCCGAAAAGCGAAAACTAAAGTTAATGAACATGATTGGAACGATTACTTGCTGTGATACTAATAATTAGCACTAGCAACTCAAGAATGCCTTTGAAACAAAGAATTTTAGATATATTTAGATGTTTTCTTCTTCTTCTTCTTTGGCACAACAACCGCTGTCGGTCAAGGCCTGCCTGTGCCCACTAGTGAAGTGAGCTTGGCTTTAAGTGAGCTTGGCTTTCAGAGACTTATTGTTACGATAGCAGGATAGTCAGTCCTACGTATGGAATGTTTTAGCCGTTTTTATTCACAAATAAACTTTAATAACATTACATACATACTAAATGGGCATTAAACGTAAGACATACAGACAATCAGGAACACAAAAATCCTATTAAAATAAGGTTTAAACGAAGATAAGCAACAAAGTTTTAGTGAATTTACAGACATACTGATAAATCTTCAATTTATATCAACGTATGCATTACTTCACGTTTAATTCTTTCAAACCAAATTTGAATAATTGCTTGAGTTTATTGGTTTTCATTGAGGGAATTTATTGCTAAAAATGACTTTAATGTTTTATAAACAGTTTATTAATACAGTGACTCACTATATTGATGATATAATCATTTTTTACGCAGTCATTTGCAAATGCGGTGACCAGTTTTCAAGTAAGCCCTAATCTTTTAATGCCTTTGAATAGATAATCTTTCATTGATAAAGTTTTCATAATGCAACATTATCAAACTTTGTCTGTCCTATTCTGATCGGTTCAGTAGTAGTATATTATCAGCATATTTTCAGCACTGATTTTTTGTAAAACAATTTACTTCAGTAATACACATTTTCCTGAAAATTAGTATCAAATTAGTCATTTTACTGATTATCAGTAAACATAAATAACTGAAAATGCAGCAATTCAATCTATCAAATCGTCCTGTCACTCAAAACATCAAAACAAAACGCTTGCTGGTGTCTGCGTGGTGTCTGTGAGCGCTTACCATCGAAACTTGTTGTGGCAACATACAGTATTAAAAACTGTATCAAACAGCATTTAAGATATTACTGTTAAAAAAAAAAAAAAAAAAAAAAAAAAAAAAAAAAAAAAAAAAAAAAAACATCTACGGATTCAAACGCCCTACCAATGTACTGAGTAGAACATATTAATGCTTAGAAGGCAATTGCAAATCATTTTGTAAAACTGTTTGTTGGTCTTAATGGAAATCAAAAATTTAAGTGGTACACCCCCGAAAAACATACAAATAAATTTATTATATATATATCAAACAGCATAAAACACGGATGAACATGAACTTAAGGTTCATGATTCTGGCAATCTCTGCGCATCAATAAAAAAAACTCAAATTGATAGAAATATTTATCTCTCTCCATACTCTTTTTAATTGCTACAAATTACTGAAAAATAAGCAATATGAAAATTTTGCTGAATTTTGGAGAACTGTCAATTTTGATGAGCACCGAATATGATGATGTTCACCGAACGATTCTGCCAATATTTGTTTTACTGACATGATTACTGAATCTTCAGCTCAACAAATTCGTTCAAATTTTATGAACTTCAGTGAGCAAATGTTTTATGTGTAGAACCTGTTGGTCAGTATAGGAAGTTACACCAAATAGAAGAAGAAGAAGGGATACTAAGCACTTTTCTAGACATCATTTGTGTTACAAAATAGCACATGCACTATGTCTTTTCACAAATGATCTTCGGAAATTGAACAGAAATCCTAGTTGACGAGACATTAAATTGGTTGAAAATAATACAATAACTAATCAAAGTTAATCAATAACAATTAATAAGTCATACAAAAGGATGTTTTATTCGTCAATATTTGACACTTTTTCTACCTAACTTACTTCGAGCAACTCTGTGGATCGTTTATTTATGGTGCAAGCTCATCGTCCTAATTTTCCGTGTTTATATTAAAATTAACATTAATTGAGAACCATCAACTTTAATTTCCAATTCATATTTCATTACCAAGCCTTACCTCTCCTTTACATTCAACCAGTCACTATAAAACTATTCATTAGCTATACACTCCTCCCTAGAGCATGCATTAGCCTTTAAACCTTCCGTTCGATCATCGCCATCCAGCATCAAACCCTTTCCCATGCCATAGAGCACGCCATAGGGAAGGGATCGCCCCAGCTCTGCCGTGCATCTTTAGAAATTAATTTTCCAACCCACCCAAAGCATCTACACAACGGCATCGTCATTGGCACGGCAGTGGAATGTAATTATCTTCCAACAAAATGTATTACAAACATCATTGTTTACCGTTTTTACCCGCGTCTCAGTAATAATGTATTCCACCTATTTTGCCTTTCCACTTCTCCACATCACCAAACGCCATAAGAAAAACTGAACACACACACACACTCCCTTCGGGATAGCCGGAGAGCGTTAGGACGATGCCAGAAACGAAAACAACAACACCAACGATGGTTGGCATGCAAAAAATGGCTTCCTTGAAGGAAAATCCATGATGCCACCCCCATCGGTCGGTCGAGAATGGTAGCATTGTTTAGCATTGGTCCCCGGCCGCGCTCGCGATCCACGTTGCCAGGCAAAAGCAGGCAACAATGTTGCTCGCATGGCCGCGCTCATTGGGAAGCTCTCGCGCGGAAGATGCTCACAGTGTGGGTGTGGGTAATAAGTCGTTATCATTGGAGGTCCCTATCGAGTGCTGGGTGGCTAGGAGAGAGATGTACTAGAGTGGGTGCTATGGCAGAGGCTTGGAAGCGAAACCATCAAAAGACGCTGCTGGCGAGCGAATTCCATAATATTGTATTTATTATTTGACGGTGTGTGCATAATTTAGCTTTGCCGGGGCCGTGCATGGGTGGAAACGCACTGGAAAAACATAGGTCGACGGTTGCTTGGCTGAGTATTTGTGTGTTGGTGTGCATTATGTATGAAGTAGAGTAATCCTCCTTCCCAGCAGCAATGCTGGCAATGCCATCGCACCTAGCGCGTGCCCTCACACACACACACACACACACACACACAAACACAGCTGTCAGCATAACCATGACGACAGCATCATAAATTAGAAACGTTCACCCACGCCTGCCCCTTTCCTTATCCTTCTTCCCATAGTGATAGTGTACCTTCTAGCGGAGAGTTGTCGCCCAATGGCATCATTTGTCCACCGCCACGTTATAATCCATAATGCATGCCGGCATGTATGCTTAATGCTCCAATGATTTCATCCCCGCATCGACCCACATTCACCGCATGCTTAGAATTACCATCCGTTGGAGGAACCTCGGGCCGCTTGTGGAGGATCCTTCGTGCTCCACTACTAGTTGTCACTGGCAGGGAGTACGGTTTCGCGAAGACCGCCCGCCAGGCATTTTCGGTGGCGCAGTTTCTGGCGCTGGAATATGTTTATTAATTAAACCGATTATTATTACTACTCTTGCACTTGTGGATATGTGTGTGTATGTGTGTGTGCTCTGTGTGCGCTGCTATTAATTCCACCGAGACGTGCCAGGAGCTATGGCCGGAATCCGCAAACCGGGAGCGCCATAACTATACTGTGCCATACCTTTGTGCTAGTTGCAGCACAGCGTTTTGGGGCTAAAAGCTAAAGCTAACAATCATTGCTGGTAATCAACATCATTTCTTGTGCTGCAATGGGTCTAATGGAGGAAGTTACATTTCAAACAGAATATTTGTTGTTGTTCAATCAAATATTTCGTTAAATTCTTTCATGTTATGTGCACTAGACAACTATAAATTATTCTTCAATCTTTACGAATTATGCTAAATATTATGGTATTCAAGACCTAAGTCCGCTGTAATTTAGTAAAATCATTGCATATATTAATTATATATTTTAGCATCCGAGCCGAGGTAGAATCAAAACTTTGGTTGAAACGGACATAGCGTGATCATGGAAAACCCTCAAGGTGTTTCCCTAACTGGAAATGTTAGAGTTTAGAGGCTTTACCTTGGATAGGGGGAACAAATACAAACTCTTTTAATGAGAAGTCGATATACAGAGTGTCTTATAATGAATGTGTTGCAGTGGTGTTATTTGAATTTTCTAAATAGGATTCAACAGAATTCAAAAAATTGAGCCTAATAAATCATGCTTAAGTGGCTATGTTTTCGATGGTTTCCAAATTCAAACATCCTGTGTGAAATTACAATACTAAAGATTAGCTAATATATTTTGCAATAAAATGGCAATGCACTTGATTGGATGGAACACGCAATACTGATTTATTTGAATGTGATAAATTATCGATGGCAACATCAATAACAAAGGGCACCAGCCGTTTTAACTCACCTATGATTCTTAAAGCCTCAAAAAGGATTTTTCCTATGATTCTTAAAACCTCAAAAAGGATTTCTCCCATAAATGATGCACATTTTTGCGAAGCAGAGGCTTCACATATCATCAAATTTCCAAAAATATTGAACAAAATATAATATTCTTTTTAATCTTGTACCTTAGTAATATTCAAACGAAATCTTTTTAAACTTATCAGCATATTTCAGGCCTTCTTAGCAAGAGAATAATTCTCATTGTTCTAAAACGTTTACAAAATTACTATCACTATCATTTCTGATAACTGCTTGAACCCCTGTAAAAATGAAATGTACATAAAAATCATGCCAAAGCTATCATAAGCTATATTGTTAATTAAACGTACATTAAACATGCATGGTAAATTTTACAAACCTTTGATCAATAACAATATTTACCCACTTTGCAATCGATACTTGCATGAGAAAATCCCACATTTAACACTCTTCCCGCAAAACAACGAAACTCTCCATCGTTACGCACTGCAGATTCAACTCAATTTGCACTAAAATGTGACAAAATGGTGCCTCCAGGACTTCGGGAAAAGGCACATAAAGTTCCTCCATCCTATCCAGTACCATACCACGTCCCCCGTACGCCCATTAAACGCTCTCTTTCTCTCTCCTCTCAATCCCACCATCCAAAAGCACTCATTAAAGTGCAGCACTCCTTGCTTTAGTCATCTTTCCCAGTGGGGATGGGGGGAAATTGTGCCAAACGTCCTGTGAAGAGCCAACGGGAGCTAAGGAGGTTGGAAAATCGACCAAGTAAAAGGGCTGTTTGTCTTTAATCAGCAGTAAAACCCAGCCACTAGGTAGAACTACCAGGCCGTAATAGCCACCACCGTTAAAGGGGGGAAATGTCATAAAATCTCTCTCTCTCCCCCTATTTTTCGGGTACAAACTTTTCCTTCTTCCTCCGTCTCACATTTTCCATGCGGAGTACAAGGAAGGAGATTTTTATTGCTCCGCATTCTCGCCGCATTCAAAATGGAAACCCCTATAACCATATTTCATCCTCAATGATCTTTCTCGGAGAATGCCCGAATTTTCTATCCGTGTAATGACACTGCCCGTGCTTGCTCGTATCGAGCGTGAAAGAGTGTGTCTGTGTTTGTACCAACGTTTCTGGGAAAGTGCAGCAGTAAATTCTGGCATTTTATTATGGTCCTGCAGGGTGTGTTGGGTAGCGCACGGGAAGGTTCATTGGGGAGGGGGTGGGGGAAGGAGAACCAGGGCAATCTAGCAGCTACCCCGGAAGATGCCTTCGAGCTCCGGCGTGTGCAGTAGAAAGGATGGCGGAAAAGTTTTATGTAACTTTAATAAATCCCCTCCATCTTCTCACAGCCGATCCTGCCCCCTTGGCAAAACGTACCCCGCACCTAACCAAAGGAAGCAAACACGAGAAGGCAGGCAGGACAAAGACATTTTCCACTTCTCCACTCTCCAGCAGGGCCAGCATCCTTTGCCACCAAAATCACGACCACAAGCGAGGCAGGAATTTTCCCCGAAGTCTGTACCGGACCGCCTCGGGAGTCACTTTTCGCGCACCTCGGGCATTAGGAAAAGGATAGCATATCACACCCCCTCATTGAAGAGGGTTGAAAAACAGGGACCACTAGAGGACGCTCCCGGACACGCTTCCTTTGGCTTCGTCGACGGACGGGAGGGAAAACGCTGCCGCGCACCGGAGGCTGAACTACCGGCCAATCGCTCGGAGCGGTGTCGGTGTACATAAGGCTGCTGTGGTTGGTGCTGGCAATGTATTTTGGAAGGTGCATCGTGTGGAAAGAGGGATAGAGAGGTAGGTAGGATAAGGTGGGTAAAACAGGCGAAATGCGCTTTTACTGCTGGATAAAATCGATTCCAAGTAATATGAAAGATGTGAGACTTAGTTAATAAAGCAATCGATATCACGACGCAAAAAAGCAAAATGACTCTTTTTAATTGAAAAATCCTTAACAATGACCTCCCTTTACACACGAGAATAGAACACACGACGGTTGACAATTTAAACACCACTGACGCTGCGCTTACCAACTACTCCGACAATTCAGTTCTACTACCGGGCGCAATACAGCGTACTAAAATGGAACCGCGGTGCTGCTTCGAGAGAGTGAGAGCCAACAATTGCGCTTATGGCGCTTTTTGCTGCCGTTTACTGCCACCGTTGTGCAGTAGGGATATGGCCCTGTGTGTTGTACCTTTTCCCTTACCGCCCTGCTTCTTTTTGTGTGTGTGTGTGCTGTATTTGCAATCTCCCTCCTGTTCCGCACCGCCAGCCAGACAGATATACACAGCACGACAGAGAGATACCAACGATGGGATGCTTTGGCACACACAGCATCCCGGTACGAGTGTGTCTGTGTGTGAGAGAGAGATAGAGAGCAAAAGAGAGCCGGAGAGCAGCCGCGATGGTGAATCGTCGCGCGCTTCCGACAGCGACAAATAGCCAATAGCCGCCTTTTGCTCGGAGCGATACGGCGAAAGCGAGACGGCTGACGCTGCTGCAGCGGCGAGTAGGCGTTACCAGTGCAGCTAGCGGTTGCTTCACTCGCATCCGGCACATGGCGACCGACCGTCCTGCTCACCCCTTGGGTTGGCGCCGACTGCCCGAGGATTTACGGCCCTTTCGGCGGGAAGCGAAAACGGAACCCTGCAGCGTCAGAAGCCGTCGTCTCCTCCCCAGCAACCCTCGGTTTGTGTGTGCAAGGACACACCGTGGCATGGGTTGCGAACGGGGCAACCGGGGGGAGGAGGGGAGGACGCCGGCCCCGAGAGAGCGCGCGCGCTCGGGAAACCGAACAAACAGAGAACAGATACACACGCAGAAAAGGGCGCCCTGCGAATAGGCCCTGCAGCTTCACCTGAGCGCACACTTTCAATCGATCGATTGCGCAGAGCATTCGTGCTGCGCTTGCTGTTTCCGCGGGTTCGCGTGAGTTTTTTTTTGTGTGCTGTTGTTGATGTTGTTGCTCGGTTCTTCCCTGAAGGAGAAGTTGGTCCTAGGCGCGCTGCTGCTGCATCTTCATCACAAAACACACACCACCACCACTGCTGCTGGTGCTCTGTGCGTGTGCCGTGCGTGTGTTTGGTTTCGGTCGCGGTGTGTGTTGTGCTGTGCGTTTGGCAGTTGACAGGGCCGGACACGGCGGACAGTTCGAATTGCGCCCTCCGTACGGACAAACGGAGCCACCGAAACGTGCAAACCCCAGGACATACAAGCGTGGCAGTGCGTAGTGGTCGTACGAGCCGGGACTGCCTTGCTTCTAAGGAAGCGGTTTGTGGTGTGTAGTATAGACGTTGCGTTGGGCGTACTGCCCGGAATACTAGTTCGAGTTCGAGTTTACAGTGCGTAACTCTGTGTATGTTTGTGCCAAATTCTGAGAAATTAAACGTGCTTACCCTTTGGCGAGGATACTACGCATTTGTAAGACGCATTCCTGAAGTAGACTACGGAAAAGCCCACTATTAGAACGCAATCCAAGAAAGGCAAAACCAAACCACGTTAAAAGGATAACCAAAAACCAAACCAAACTGGACATAGAGAGGCAAATTCGCTTCGTGATAATCTCTTGCTGAAGATCTCGCTCTCTGTTAGCTGAGCTCACTTCTAAGTGAACCAATCTACAGTGTGTTTGTGACCTGGAGATCTACCGTAAAAGAGCGAAACCTCAACATAGCGTGTGCAACTTGGCAGCCATCAAGTTCCGTGTACCATCCAAAACGTCAAGTGTGTTGCTTAGTGACGGTGCACGCGATCTGGTGTGTTTCCCAAAAGTTTCCTTCGTTTCGTCGCCTACTGCCAGTTCCTTCACTTTGCTCCCACTCCTCCATCTCTAAGCACAACACCACCTACGCCATCGGCGCCCAGTTTCAAGCTGCAATACCTTAAGCGTGATACTTTAATGTGCCTTCTCTTCGAATTGCTCTCGTTCGAAATCTACCAAGAGCAGCACGTAAACTAACCAGCCAACACCTTCTAGATATCGTCTGAATCTGTGAACACGGGCGCAAGCATTTGACGTTGAATTAGGCGGGCTGACAAGTGTTGTTTTGTGTTTCGTGACTGAATTCCCACAACCAAACTGAATAAGGCGGAGTAGTGTTTGAAAATACACACAAACACACCGAATAAAGAAGCGATTGCTGCAACGATCAGTGATTAAGGTGAGATACTGTTTGAAACAACAGAAAAAACCCTTTTGTAAGCCAAAAAACAAAGCACTACATATTCCTCACCACCATTCTCACGTGTTTACTGTAAGTGTGTACGTGTATCTCTGTTTGTGTGTGTGTATGTTGGTTGTATACTTGTGTACGTGTGTATGAAGCGTTGCCTGCTCCCATCAGGCAAAAGTGTGTAGCACGTTGTGTAACCTTCAGGTGTTTCTAAGGACTATTGCTTGTGGGATTTGTTCCGTTCGTCGTGTATTATCGTAGTGTGTGTTTGTGTGTTTAGTGTGAAAGAAACTATTAAATTCAACGAAGATCAGCGACGCACCCTTGGGCAGCCACTACGGAAGCCAGCAAATCCTCTGCGACATGATTATGGTATGCACAGTTCAGTAATTCCAAAAGTGTTCCCTCATAAGCGCCTAAAGTTATACTACTCTTTCACGTGCGTGTACTAAACGTGCTCTCGTACATCATTATTTGTCTTTTGAGTTTTTTTTCCTCTCATATTGCTTTTGTTCCATTTAAACCGTCCCCCAATGCAGAACTAGCTTCCATGCAGAAATGCTTTGTTCCCACGATAAGGCATTCCTCACTCACCTATCACGAATACCAAAACCTTCCCACGGATCATTATCATTCCAAACCAATAAGCTGAGACAGCCACCGCAACAAAAACAGCCACAGCAAACAGAAGAAAAAAATCAATCACAAAATTTAATATCGCTTCGCATGCAATCGTCAGCCGTCCCAATAACCGATAGATTGGATGAGCATTTGATCCTTTGGCGATCATCGGTCGATGGCTTTATCCTTTCCACCGGGAGTTGCCCTTTCTTATTGCCACTACCACGAGGTTCGGCGAACCGGCCGCGGGACCCCCGAGAATGGTAACAAAAAAAACCGAGGTAGAGCGGTTTAACAGTTAAGCGTCTAGAAATTATTCAAATTGCTATCGCCCACGGATATTGGGGAGGGTTTTTGGCAGTTTCGGCAGCATGATGCGCTTGCGGGTCTCGTGATGCGGTGCTGGTGTTGAAAAGATGAGAAGAAGAGAAGAATTGGAGGATTGGAACTTAATCAGACAGTTCGTCAGGAAGGTTTTGTTGCTAAGCAAACGGTGGGAAAATAGTAAAAGGAACATTTGAAATCTAGTGAGATGAAGAATTGGCTATCGTTTCAGGGGATGTTCAGCGATTTATACGAAATTATTTGTATTTTTAGTTTTTTTGGAAAAATATCGAGGTTAGGGCCTACATTAGGTAGTTATAAATACACTCATAGTTTTACATCGTCATTTCTATAGCTCTTATAGACATTACTCCCATTTTATACTTTTCAACTGCTTGTTTGCAACTGCATAATATAAAACATTATAGAAAAATGTTTCAATATCTTCTAGTTATCTGTATAACTGAGATTTTATAAGTGCATTCTTCCTGGAAGCTATTACACCAGCATCTAATAAATCAGAACTTGTATACTCTAGGCATTGTTTTCTGGTAACGAACTTTATTCCAAGCAGTTTTTACTTTATTCAGCTTCAACACGTTCTAAAATATGTGCTCTGTAATGCCGTACGAATATGACTTGTTTGTTGTAAATCAAATGAAGAACTCAAAGGTATGATTGAGGAATAAAGGACCATTGACAAGATGTTTAGTGCGATGTGGTTTGATAGAACAATTTGATATAAAATGATATAATATAATCCAACATTAGTTTTTGAAATATTGTGTCTTCCTTACATTATGTTCTTTAAAATAAATCTAGGCCTTTTAAACTGCCCTTTTTGCAACAACTATTTCAATCCTTGAAATTATTTCGATTAAATGAATGACTTGAGAACGAATGTAAAATACTAAGCGACTGTGAAAGATACTGAATAACACCTATCAGCCACCTTCTCAAAAACTACCATCGCCAAAGATCTACCTAGGAGCTCCCTTGATATCCACCCCATCTACCCCCCGTGCTTACGTATCGATTCATTTTTAATGTCCCACCACCGTCCCGGCATCGCAAACAGAGAAATAAAAGTGATCATTAAAATCTTGCTTGATGATTACCGGGCGATGCACGCCATATTCCATTTCGCGTCCTGCTTCTTGTCTGGGCATGAATCATGAATCGCCCCCAAACCCTTAGCACATTTCCTGTCGCTTTGCTGATGCAGTCAGATGCCATCGGAAACATTGTAAGGCACACCGCCATGCAACCGCCACTAGCATCCATGATGCCTGGCCTGTCTGTCCGTCCAATGGGCTTCCTTTCGAGGTCCGCATCCGTGCTTACGTGCTTTGTGTGCACTGTGTCCCGTGTCTTCCTTTTACACGCACCCTTCATCATTTGAGTTCGTTCATTTATCACGCTCTCGGCGTCATCGAAATCGTGTCTCGGCATCGGACCCGGCCCTGAGAGTCTCCAACTCACCGAAGCGTCCATCATTCGATCGATCGAAGCTCGTACTCGCTGGTTGGCTGCCGGTCGCCAACATTGTTCTGATCCTGCTGCCCTTTTGATTCGAGAGAGCAGGTTATCGATTTGTGCTTGCCATTGCACGCCGATTCTCGATACGCTGTCCAATCCGAAACCTTTACCTTGCGTCCCATTCGTACATACCCGCCCTCAGTGATGCTTCTGTTCGCTTATATAATGTTTCCGACATTTGGGTCTGCGTTGATGTTGAACGTGAAATGTTTTGCCCAAACTGGATCACGTTTGGCACGCTTGAAGCAAGCCATCCCAAGTTCAGCTGGTGAAAAATATGCCTTTTAGTAAACCCGTTTCGGAAGTGTGGAACCGGTGAATCGACATTAGAATACCGAAAGTGCGGCGATTTTCGCTTCACGCCAAAACGTTACGGCCACCCGTTCCATTACCACCCTGGCAGGGGTACTCTTTTTTCCCTCTTGAAAGCTTTCCACCGGCACTGGTTTCTCTTCCGGTGAGTTAACCTTGCCAGTGGCGGGAAAAACTTCAACCAGACCGGAGGACCAGACCCACGCACCCGCTCCTCCACAAAAACCCCCGGAACGAGCCCGAGCTGTACCATCAATTAGTAACTGCTGCCGGCACTGGCGGTAAACTTTAACGAGAAAAACCAGTATCCGGGGCCGGGGCTCTGGGCTCTGGCTTTGGCGCGTTGTTTACGTACGAGTGTGCGCGCGCGAGCATCAGCAAATGGGCGGGGAGAGGGCGGGTGGTTTATGGTAAACGTGTACTTTTTGGAAGCCTCGCTGTTTTGAAGATGAAACACAAACGAAAGGCGAGTACATCATCGCGTACACGCAGACAGGCAGACGTTCTTTAATGAGGGAAGGACGCGTTTGGGAGGGAGTTTAATGGAGTTTGTGCGGGATGGGAGGCAGGATGTACACAGAATTCTATTTCAATTCCAGTTAAAGCACGTTGAAGCGTTGCGCTGCGCCAAAATAGGCTTTTTTCGAAGAATCGCCATTTTCATAGCAACTAAGTAACCAGAGCAACACAACGTGACAGCCAAGCATGGCACTCACTCAAGCTCTCGAGCAACGTCCATAAACGCAGACAGTGTGAAATATGATTCGATCGATAAACCATGCCCCCGATAGCCGACGGGGTTGTAGGGAAGCCCCATATTTCCCTGGAAGTTTGCACGGTGCGAGCGAGATGTCTCATTTTGCACTCTCATCAGCACCGGAGTAGCTAACAATCAACTAACTAGCAGCAAAAGACGATTGTTTCTATTTTTTCCGGCACTGTTCCACTACGTCCCACATCGTTTGCATATATCACACTGCACCCTCCAAGCGTGTGCGTACATGATGCAGGTCGGCCGATATCGATCTCGCCCTGTGCAATGGACGGCCCCCGACGGCAACGTGTTAGCCAGCAATTGTCGCATCGATTAAGTGCACACAGACACTGGGAGCGTGGGGCACTAATCACGCCGACACCGTGAAGGTGGAATGACAAATGAGGTTTGCATTTTAGAATGGAAAGGTCGCACACCAGCAGGGTTAGGGCCGGGAGGGGATGTACGTTGTTTAGATAAATCACACACGCAATCGGGAGCCTCGCTTTCACGTACATATGTGCAGGCAGCAACGGTGACGGCCCATAGCGGCGGCGCCCGGGCGGCTCGGAAAGGTTGAGGCAAACCCGGTTGGGTGGAAAAATAATCACCACCCAATCGGGGTGGCGCTCTACTCATCCGGAACATTGTAACCGTCACACCGGTGTGTGGTGCACCTCTGCTCACCTTCATACCACTTCATTATTTAATGGTTTTGTTTCGATTGCTACATTATTTTTTTACATTTCTCCTGCGTCAAACTAGAGTCACACGAAAAAAGCTCACATTGCGGCACAAACTTAATCTAATCCGTTGATGGACCCGGGACTCGAAATGCACGCGGTAAGGGTTGTGGGTAATATGTTACATCCGAGGGTAATGAACACATCATCCATAAACCACCGCAACAGCACAAACGGTACATGATTAATGTCGTTCGATTTGTTTCGCCCCCGGTTGTGCAAATATACGCTGCTGACGCTACATTTTGAGCAACGAGCAATTGGTTTCAATGTGTGCGGGGCCGTTTTTGGTTAAGCTTTAGTGTGGTCAACTAACCCATCACTTCGTTTTTGGGACTCTGGGATTCACACACTCTGAGCGATCGATTGATGGAGAAGAGTTGGCCTACGGTTGTTTTTATTTGTGTTTCGGGGATGCTCGTTAGCAGAGGATCTTTCCTCTTCGGATCATCTTTGGTGATTCATTCCGCACCGCAGACTGTAACTGAAGAAGAAGGTTAATAACTCTATACCCCACTCGTTTTGTGTTTTTTTTTTTTCATCCGGTGATGAGCGTACCGGGGCGTAATCTTCCGTAAATGTCCATTAGCTGCGTTCGGCGGGTTTAGTTGCGCTCCAAAAAAAAAGGGAAAACATGGCTCAAGCAGCTCTTTCCACTTGATTGAGAAATAGAGTTGACCTCGCGCTCGCCTAGAATATCCTCCCGCATGCACTCGATTCTAATGATGGGTAGTGCCAGCGCCACCACGCATCTCCTTCACCGCCGAATGCCGCCGCGATAAAGCTCATTTCCTGTTGTCAATCAAGCGCCGGACTGTGCGCACCTAATAATCAATCTAGCGATCGCTTCAACCCCCGCCAAGAGAGAAAGAAGTGATTAGGGCAGGTCTAGCAAGCGACCGAGATCCCTTTCTGCTTTGACTGTGCCGTTGTTGTTGAATTCAGCCATAGTGTGTGAACGATTAAAAAGACATGAAATGAAACCTAGTGACACCCTATAAGCAATGGGCGAACGGGAGGCCGGGTAAAGTTCAAGCGGCATTAGCGGCACACGGATCGGAAATGATCGTTCGTTCGCTCGCGGAGTGCGCTCTTTCACCATTAAGTACCGTTTAGGTCCGGCACTCGACCCCCCTAGGTCGTTTAATCCTTTAGTGTTTGGATTTTTTTTTTTTTGACGAACTTTGAAGATGAGCGATAGGTTCGGAGGTTATAAAGTGCATTTAAACTCAATTAAAAGACGGAAATATGTAATTAAGGCCAAAGAAATTGACATGAACAGGAACAATAAAAAGTCAGTGTAAAAAGTAATTTCTTGAATTTAATAAAATAATAGCAGGTTAATAATAACCTTTGAATAATTAAAGAAATTCAACATCATCATTTAAGTCCGGTTATTTTTTTTTTTGTTGCTGGTCTTTATTTTAAATATTTTTTTACTTTATTGTTTGTTTCAAATCTGTAGATATTGCGTTTTAAAGTTTGACAATTTGAATATCTAAATGTTTGAATGGGTTTCAAATATGTTCTTAAGGTTTCTCTTTGTTTAGTTTTTAAATTTTTAAAAGAAAATTATATAATTTTATTATAAAATATTAATTAAAAAATATTTTTAAAAACTCATCTTTTTCAACAGAAACACCATTTCTGTATACATCATAGCCAAACAACTTTCCGTTTAGTAACACACACATTCATACTCCTTTCTCTGCCAAACTTCAAGCTTCAAACAGTATCAAATGAAAACCCTCATTAAAAGAAACCAAAGGCTGCCCGGCATGCCTGCTTTTATGTTATCAATTATCAGAGGTCTCCGGGTGTTTTTGCTTTATTACGCCAAATCATACGTATCCTTACTGCCCAGCCGAAATCAATGCTCACCCAAACAATGAACGATAATTTGCCCACCGAGTGGGTGATCGCACATAGTCTTTTTTTCGCCAGTTTTATGGTGCTATGTTTTTGCCCGTTTTTGCCCTTTTCTTGGGCAGACTTTTAACCGCTGCCTTCGATCATCCTTCAAAATCTCGAAAGCTCAATCTTTGCAAAATACGCCAGAAACCAAGCCTGGGACTGAAGAAAAGGGAGGGAGTGCAAAAAAATGTTTATACTTTTTGGAGTGTGCCGTGCATGATGTGTTGGGTTTGGGTTTGTTTCCTTTTTTCTTCCCTGCGTTAGATGGATCATAAAGACTGTAAAAGGATCGAACGTCAGGGAGAAGGAAGAAAAAAACCCACGAACGCGTTTTGCTGCGGCCTTTTCTCGCCACTTATGCCATCAGCTCGCGCTCCGTGTCCATACCTTTTAGTCACGAAAGGCTGTCGAAGTGTGCGTCCCTCCCGTGCCTGTGTGTCTGTGTGAGTGGCTAGCAGCACCGTTTGTCGAAATTCCTAAACGCAGACCCTCTTTTATCGCAGGAGTTGAAAATTATGCCAAAAAAACGAAAAATGAAATACATAAACCAGCAGAACGTGAACGCGAAGCCACAGGATCGAGTGAACGTATTCAACAAGCAAAAAAAACCACGCACAGGAAAATGCACCCTCCTGCCTCGACGTGCAACAAGCAATTGACCCAAATTGTGTAATTATAAAATTCTTCAAATTCGGTGATGCACTTCAACAGAATCTTCGTCGCCGGCACAGTACAGTGTGTGTGCGTGTGTCCGTGAAGATTGGGCATTCTTGTAGTTGGGCTTTACTTTACGGCAGTTGCAGCATTCGTGGCACACGATAATGTGTGCTTGTCAGCGCGGTTAGCCAAGATGCAGGCTCAAAGTGAATCATAATGCGGCTGCATTCATTAAAACGATTAGTTTACTTAACACATTACGCGGTCCAAACCCCCTCTCCTTTTCTTGCAACGAAACATAGCACATGGTAGGCATTCGTTGAGGAAGACTCGCTGTCTAATGTCAGACAGATAACAGCGAGCTCAGAGAGTTGTGTTGAATGGGAGCCCTTTTTTTTCGCTTGCCACGGCGTATGATCGATTGCTAATTAGTGTGTATGACTTGATTGCGGTCATTAGGGTAATTAATGAGAAGTCGTTGCTAGCTTTCCTGTAAATGGCAAGGGTAAGGGTCAGTATTCATCATACGAGCGAAAGTGATCGTTGTCATAGCTACGTATGGGTGTGGAATGTGATCTACTACGGTGTGCTCGGTTTCTGTTGGAAGGGGAATCGGAAGAGGGTTTGAGGATAAAACAGGTGATACAAAGGTTGCTAATCGATTTAAAAGAAAGAGGGGAAACATTAGAATTGCAAAACAGATGGGGTACATCATTTGACAACTTGTCATCAGTGCACAAATACGACACTACCAATTACATATTTTAACAATTGGTTTACAAATGATCAGCAGATAACTATCAAATGAAAATTAGATGATATTATCCTCATTTGGAGTACAACATGAAGAACGCCACATATTTGAAGGGCTCTGAAGCAGGTGTAGTAATTCGTAAATATGTAAAGTGTGTGGTAGTTCTTTTTTTAATGTTGTTTTTTCTGTTCTTAATGTTTAATGTTTTGATGTTCTTAATGTTCTTAAATTTTGAAGCTATTACTACAATTTTGAATTATTTGTGGATTTTAATTTTAAACTTAATTTTATTATTATAATTAAACGAAGAGAAAATCTGAATGTTTTAACATAAAAAAATAATTAATTGTACCTTCCTAAACTTATCGGTTTAAAAATGTCCCAACAGAACCTATATCTGTTGGGAAATTTAATGTCCCAATAGAACGTAAAAGTGATTAACTCTATAAGATTTTTGCCTCAACATTTTCAAAAGATAGTAAAGCATCCTAACTTATTGAATCGCACCTGTTTCATATACATTGATTTTATATTGAGTTACCTACGTGTTAAGCCATAAATTTCAAATGAGAAGAGTCTTCATGCACAACTCTTTATTTGCTATGCTTCATACTTCATACCCAAGTCAACCACTTCCATCGATACTCATTTAGCATTTCGTTTAGCAACTCCCTTGCCGACCGAAACGATCACCTGCAAACGAGCTGAAAACGTCAGTTAGTAAGCCACTACCGTTCATTATCATCAATGGATAAACCGATACGCGCTGCGAGATATACAACACCGCACCGGTCATCCCGGGGCGAAGTCGCTTCAGTCGAATCAATCATTCCGGACTGGTGTGCCCTGCCTCCGATACACTGACAAGCGGCAACGATCTTGATCCTTTCGGTTGACCTCTTGGCCTGTTCGTCCAAGCGCCAAACCACTGCCTTCTAACGTTATTTGTTAAGCCATAATTATATCGTTAAAAGAAGCGGAGTCGGTTACAGGTTCGAGAAAGACAATCATTCCCTAGAATCCCCTAGACAAACTAAACCTAACTCTGTTCGTTTCATTCGTTCTAGGGCATCGCATAGGTGTCATTAAAATGTTATTAGTTTTTTGGAGCATTCGATCGTTCTGGCGTGCAGGATCGAGGGCATTGATCGAAACGTTTGGCTGTTGGTAGTTAAACAGAGTGAACAGTTGCAACTCCACCGGTGCCAGCGCGTCGGTGAACGAACGTGCCCAAACACAATCGGTGGTGGCACCACCCCGTAAAAACCACAAACTAATAGCACCCGTGACAAGAGGAGTGGAAAGAGAGCGAAAAAAATATATTCCTCCAGAACGAGAAATTGTATCCAGCAGACACTCACAAAAACTTCAACGCGCGTCCATCGAACTCCCTGGCGCACCGAAGACACCCAGCATGAGCCGGCCAGCCAGGGGTTTTGTGGTCATATTCTACACGGGGTATCCACTCGCCCCGTTCCCTCCCCCTACTGTTATGTCCACCGACAACAGACGGCTTCAGTTTGTCCAGGGCGAAAGATAAATAAATTAAGTTACATCACGCTCTTTGGCGTGATTCCACCAGAAACCGCAAAAGGTTTCATTCAAATGCTCGGTTCCTCGCCTCCTCTCCTGCTCCCGAGCTGTACACCTTAACAGCTGCGTTACAATTAACAGAAAACCAGAGCAGAGTTTTCATTCAGGGGATTTAATTCGATTCTTTCATTGCATCCATTAACGCGGAGCATGTCTTTGCGAGTTGTTCCTTCCTGTGCCTTTGCCTTTGCTTCTTCAAATCTCTCCAGAAATTTTCCACAACCGTGTAATCATCACCGGCTCTAGGATCTTTTGTATCTTTGTAGTCACAGGCATCGTTTTGCCTATACGACAAGAAGCACGAGTCTCTAGCACGGTGCAAAAACTGCATCTATAATGCAGCAAAACACTGCATGCCGTTCATTATGATCCACGTGCAGTTGGTGGGACGGGCGAAATGACCACAGACCACAATAAAAACCAAGCCCGGCATCAAAGGCGTTTGCTTTGTCGCAGGCCAGACACAGTTTGCCCCGTCCCTTTGCGCCCCCAGGCGTGACAAATTGAATTGAGCGCGCTAGGCCCCTTTTTTGCATTGCAAAATGCGCCACACTGATGCTTTGGCCGTGGAAAGATAGATCGCTTCGCAAACAGAACTTTTAAAGCGCTTTGATAAGAAAAACGGGACACACCACCGCAGGATCTTAGCGACGCGATCCACAATGCTAAACGATTTGACCTCAGCTCAACCTCCGCGAGCGAAACGCGTGAGCCTTTAGCCCTAAAGGGTGAACGGGGTTAGCAGAAGTAAAAATGATTTATGTGCTCCCGAGCAATAAACTTTGCCAATCAATCCATCCAGGATCTACCAGCGGATAAGTAACATATTTGTTTTGCATCGTTTTGAGGCTCCATCGGAAGCGAGGACCGTGCGCCAACCGTTGGGCAGCATTCTTCACCTACGAGCATAAATCATTACAGTTGCCCATTTGCTCCAAGAGGCCGGAGGGGGGTTCTGATGCGCCCTGAGAATGCCACCACTACCCCCCCGACGGCTTATGGGATCATCTTTACTCAACAAATCCATTAACTTTGCCTCCCCCTTTTTTGGATGGATGGATGGATGGATTTGTAGTACCTCTGTGCCTGCTTGTCTTACTCGGTTGAAGTAAAACGATATGCAATCAAACACAGATAACAAGAACACTCATGTTGTTGCTGGTGGTGTTGCTGCTGCTTCTCATCTCAACACAGTAAGTCGAATGTGGAAGCATTTATTTGCACCATTAACTGCCATCATATATGTGTGCTTGTTAGCTCTACTATCAGCAGGATCAGTGTAGAGAGTCAGTGTGTAATGTTGTGTTGTGTTGGCTCGGAAATGATATTCCTGCCCCCTTCATCAGAGTTCTGGCTTCTGGGTTTCTTCGTTGTTTTTTGTTTGTAATGTGATGCTTCTTCATTAACCGAGGGAAAAAGAAACACAAGATTACATGTTTTGGGATCTGTTTCGTACTGCTGAAAAGGATGTATAAGGTAACAAAGGTAAACAAAGATGATAATTTTAACGAGTCTGGATTTGAACTACGACCTTACCATAAAGCAAGAGCAAACTCTCTTCACCTTACCAATCGAACTATTGTGCTCTCGTGAGTAACACCTGTTAATTTATCATATTAACCACTCAAAATCAGTTGACCTACATCGACTCTTGGCGTCCATATTGCGATACAGTGAAGAATCATTGATCTCATAATTGCTTAAATCAAATGCCCTTGAGGAAAACTACCAGACTCCCAGTCACACTATTTTACGATCTCATACAACAACCGAATCATTGCGTAAGGCTTGGTGCTTCTCTCCCTTTTGCTTGTAACGCAATTTTAATACAAAAGTGCACAATTTATTCAATTGGCTGCTAAGAGCAACACGCTAAAGCTGACAATAACTAAGGATTAAGCACATCCGTTCCGTTCCGAAGGTCAACATAAAAAGTGAAAAGCCCTTTTACAAGTGCTACCAAGTGCTTGCCTCACACACACAAACACAACGAGAAGCAACAACGAACAAGAAGCAGTGCTGTAAAATTTATAAATATTCAACAACAACTAAAAAAACAATTTCCTGTGTTATTTTCTGTTGTGCCCATGACGAGCGCTTTTAATTTTTGCTGTTGTCTGGAGCGCGCGATGTTTTGAGCCGGAGCTGTCTCCTGCCTGCAAAGACCCAGCGAGTGACCACCTGGTTGCACCTCCGCGTACACCGCACTCCTCCAAATCCGAACCCCTCTTGTTCGGAATCGGATAAGGGCACGGGCCAAAACCGCGCACTCTCTCTCTCCTTCGTGCTCTCCCTCGTGCGCTTGGTGCAAAAGTTATTAAATGGTGAAGTACGAAATTAATGACTTTTTTATTTTTCCACTACATTCTGAAGTCCCGTGGATGAGCCGAAGAAGGGCTACATTTGCACACAGCTTCCTTACTGAAAAAGACTGCAACCTGGGCTAAGGAATCCGAGCATTAAGCAAGCGAAGCTCCTGGGCCTGGGCATGGAATGGAATGAAATGGACAGTGGAAAACAACGGAACGAATCAGTCGCGCAATGCCATTTTCTGGGCGCAGTTTAAAAGACAATTCGTTTAATGGAGAACCCGAAGCAGGATATGAAAACTCATTAAAATATAGATTAGAAGAATGCACATTCTGCATACATACACACACAGTCATTTCATTGATGGGGTTTTGTTGGTGATGCCGTTTTCGGGTGCGAGCTTGCCCGTTTAATATTGTTTTCTTCATTTATGGTTTTGAGTTTTAGTACCCATCACCTGTTTTTTTGCGATTAGACTTCCGAAAAAATTGTTGCACTGTCCGTTTGGCGCTGATTCGCAAACTCTACGCCTCTACCCCGCGTTTCAATCCGAGATCAATGAGCTCAGGATCGGTCGCGAAACGAGAAACGAGATTTTACGGATGCATGATTTATGTCTTACCATTGCCGCGTCTTACCTGGCCTGTTTTGGAATGGAATGGAAAATATGAAACAATCAAATTTAAATTTACGAGCTCATTTAAACACGAAAAATCATTAGTTGACCCAAAAAATGCAAAGCCAGACACCACCGCAGCCCTTACAGCAGCGTACCGAGAGGCGTTCAAATTATCTCGCACAATTTACCCCACCGAGATCCTCATGTACGAGTTGCTTTTTATTGCATGGTTGGAATGTTGGCACATAAAACAAATCACAACAAAACGATTAAGAGACATGGGACTGTGTCCTTCCTGCGCAGTACGTATGAATGACAAGTGGCGCACCTAGCCAGAGGAAGCGCAAAATAGGAGTCACCACTTAAAACACCGTCCATCCGTTCCGTTGTGCTTAAGACGACCATTTCGAGCTACACTTACAACAGCGCTTGCGCTTTAGTTGGTTGCTGATGCTTCACGTCCGTACTGGATTTTCGCATTTCAGTTTCTTTAATTTTTGCCCCACTGCGAGCGCGCGCGTGTTGCCTTTGTTTTTAACGGCTGGTGCATTTTTAATCTCCATAAATTATATCCTCCGCATACGTCATTGCACTCGGCTTCGGCTCAGTGCACTCAGTGGGCCGTGCTTTTTTGTGTGTGTGTGTGTGTGCGCGAGATGACCGGCCCAGAGATGCGCACTGCTTAAGCTTCCTGCTGCTTTTGGTTTGCCTTGCGCACCCAATCATAATTCCCCGTGTCAGAGCCGGTTGAGCTCCAAGGACCGAACGAATGCGAAGGACCTGAAAAAAAACCCTTGGCTTGCCGGTTGGAATGCAGCGCCCCGAAAACATGAAACCGTGAATGAAACGACGGGGTGCAATTATGATTTCCGCACACACCACACGCGCGGACTCTCTTAGCCCTTGCGCACCCTTCAGGAGGTACTGCTCTCGTCTGGCCTTCTTTATCCTTTCTCGTGGCCCCAAAAATCTGTCCGATTCGGGCTGGATTGCAAAACATCCAAAGATCATAACCCAGCGGCCCCGCGGTGTAACCTCGGTAGCATGCTACCACTAATATGTTAGTTGAAAATTACACCCTGCCCAGGTGGGTTTCGGGCGGAGCGCAGCAGTGGCCAGTTTGGCCACTGGTTGGCTGGCTGTGCTCGAAATTCCGGTGGCCACCGATTGTCTGGTGTGCTGTGCTTTGTGTGTGTGTGTGCAAGACAGACGAATTACATACTTTGGGTCCGTACCGGGCACGTACCAAACCAACTCGGAAGCCGAGCCCTACTGCACCACAGCGGGAGCACAATCCATCGCGATACAAAAACAATTTCGCATCCCTCTGCACGCTGCAATTTAACGGAAGCACAGAAGTGTAGTGAGGTAGGCTTTTTTTTGGTTTTGGCGAATGCTTCCACCTTCCACCTAATTCAATCGATTCGAATTCGGGGGAAGCTCGTTGTTAATTGAGCTGTACGATCGATTTACTGATCTCATCAACATTCCTGCCGCGGTTTGGCAAATCGGTGGAAGGCTGTGCGTAGTAATTACGTTAATCGGTGTCGAACGTTGGTTTGGAGTGAATTAGTCATACTTTTAGCGGCATGGCACGGTGAGGCTGATTAATAATGAGCTCATGAGAAGGAGGGTGTGAAAGGAAAAATAAACTGTAACATCGAATTGTAATCCATGTGGATAAATAATTTATTTCAATTAAAGTTGTCGTCAACTGTGCTGTTTGATGGCTTTAAGTGTTATTACTTTATAATCTAACCATCGTCTGACAGCTAAAAGAGTGTCCGATTTAATAAAAAAAAAACTTCTTTTAGAACAAGAACTGCTGTTTAGAAACTAGTTTTGGCTATTGGTTTCTCTATTGCCACTCTCAATTAAATTAAATTAAGTTAACTTATCTACAAATAATTCTTTGTAAAATAGTATCTTTTAAAATATCGTACACTTACTTACCAACGATTTGATACCAGCTACATGGATTCTCAAGCGTTCTCAAGCATATATTCCAAGTCATTAAAAGTTGATCTCAAAATACTTTTTGAGTCTAACGATATGTCATATGCTAACAAATTAACATAAAATTAAAGCGATACGGCCTTTTTGGACCGTTCCTCCTGAAAAAAAACATGAAATTGACAATCAGGCTTTTTTCCTGCCAATGAGCTGAAGTAGCAGCCTCTCAGTGGGACAGTATTCATCATCCAGGATGTATCCATTTTACGGTTCGCAATATGAGATCTCAGCAATTGTGTACAAACAAAGTTTCATTTTAATATTTTTTGTTTTCTATTTTCTGTTTAAAATGAGTTAGGATACTTTTATTAAACTTAAAAAAAAAAACAATGCATACAATTTTTAACCTCTCTTGGCAAAATATGTATCCTTCATAAAAAAAAAAATCATTCCTTCATGAGTTAACCTGATCGCACCTGCAATGAATCAGCGTTTTGCAAACGTATTTTTAGGCTGAAATACTGAAATACTGAAGCCCCCAATATTGAAAGTAGATTTATGGATTGGAAATCAAGTCTAGTCAATTTTAAGCTGGCTCGAGAGACCTTGTAAACTCAATCTGAAATAGTTGCAAGCCATCTTAAGGCCCTATCACATTGGGAAATATGAAATGGAATTGGTGGCGAGCTTTTACCTCGCCAGGAAAAATGAATTGGCCCAGGTCAATGTAGATTCTGTAAATAAGGAGAAATCCTCTGTCAAGGTGTAGAACGGTGTTTTTTTTGGAAAGAAACACATAAAGCAGCTCCGAAAGTGTCTTTGTTAGACAACTCCTTCGGTTCAAAAAAATATTTTTAATTGAAAGATAAATTTCACATAAAACTCCGTGTCCCTAAAACTGTCAAATCGGGTCAACGACAAATGAATTTTGGAATTATTCGTGTAATGTAACAGGGCCTTTAAAGAAAACGTTTCATAGTGGCTTCAATCCATACGACCCAGGGAAAAATAATTATGATTGAACAATCGAGAAAATCAATCATTAAAAACAGTAGTCAATTCACAAAAATAAATTGTATTGCAATGTAAACACTGATATAGGCGTGTTTGCGGTTGTTCCAATGAAATTGATTGCCAATTCATTGTATTGCTTTGTCGTAACTTATTGTGTTCCCATTTAATTTCAATTTATTACTCAATACGATAAGATTTGCTCTCCATTCAATTAGATCATCCTTACGCCATATTCCCCATTTTTACCAATAAGTGTAAGCCCAGAACTTGTTACATGCTAACTAAGTGTTTTGTTTGTTCTAGGTAAGCCGGCAATGAAAGCATAACTCACGCACCTGACCTCTACCCCCGAGGACCCCAACCCATCCCACCAGCCTCAACGAAAACCATACGAACGCTTGAGTGACTCGTGCCGGCACGTATCCTTCTACGAAAACCCTTCAGCCCACCAGCGTACTGCAACGCCCTCCGATCTGTTTTTCCCCGACGCGAAGCGGAATCAATACGAAACGAAACCAAAAGCGTGCGTACGCCACCGAAAAAAACCCCTTACGCGGGGCAAAGGGTGCCGTAAATCGTGACCGTGAGCGTGTCGAGAAACGGGGCAACAAGGCAGGCAAATTCAAACGAAACGAGCAAAGCGCCAAAACGAAAAAAAAAAACACGGCCCGCTCGTGTGCCAAGAGCTCGTCGATAATCACTGTAATCGACGTGTGGATTAATGTGTCCAAAACGGGCATAAAACACGTGCTTTCGGCTTCGCGTGACCTCGAACAAGTACGTTAGAGTAGGTAATAAAAGTGTGAGCATAAATTCCACACTTACGGTACGGTTTGGTACGTTTTTGTTTTCTTTTTGGGAAATTAAACAACAAAAAACAAAAACCACGCAAAATAAATTACCGATAAGCTCGCCGGTTTGCCTATTTGCTGCCCTTTCCTTCACAACAACGGCAGCATAACAGCCGCCCGCCCGCATAAACCGTTGCGCGGCCGTAACAGCCGCTCTTGGCTTGGCCGCCGCCCGGGAGCATGACATTTCGCTGCGTTCCTCCGTACGACGCTAGCGCACAATGGGTAAGTGTTGAGCTTCGGAACGACGACGACGACGACGACGTTGACGACGACGGTACGAACACGGGACACAGCATCTCGCTTCCACCAATGGGCGGGTTTAATCTCTCGGTTAGCTTTATCCCCTCGCTTTATCCCGGGAGATTGCGCTACTGGATGGTAGATGTCTCTGTGCGCTGCTTTCGGGATGTAATCTCCCTGGAGGGGTTGCATTCAATGGAAACTGCTCACACATGGTTTAATTATAAATTTTGTTACTAACTTATTTTGTTAAGGTGGGGTTTTGCAGAATAGAATCTTAATATCAAGAATAATTTCCTATTTATTCAAAATTATCATCGCTACAATTTAATATCTTTCTTTTAATTTCATATTGTAAGTGATGTTAAAATCTCTTTACGAAAATGAAACAAGATACTGAGACCTACTCAGAAACAGTTTTGTACGATTGTAATTGATTAGTACATAAAAGAAAGTAAAGGTGAAATCATAGTTATTATGGCTCATTTCAATGCTTTAACAGATTTTTAAACACTTCCTTGCTACAAAAGTTTAGAATAGATCCGGTTCGAAGGACCATTATTTCACTAAACAATACAGTCCTTACCACCAAATTTTCGCTCGTAGGCAGGCATTTTTGGCATTATGCATCAATTTTTAACTCTAACGAACATATTTTTGTTTGTAAGTCAACTATTCTTTACTCTTGTAACAATCATAATTTTACAAAGTATTTGAGCAGATTTATGAAAAATCACACTATCTTTACAAAAGCCGTGTAATTTGAATGTTTTTTTTTTTTTGAGTGAAAAACTAACGCCTGATCCTGAATATATTATTGCCAGCTGTTTTTATTCTACTTCTACTTCATAAATTGGCGTGGCAGCTTTAGTATTTAAAATTTTATCAATTAAAGTGTAAAATACTTGAGATAAATTGAATAATTTTGAAACACACAGTTTTAGAAATTAGGTTAAATTTATTAAACAAAACAATTGCCTGACTTTAAACTGAAATTTGATGCCTTAGATGCAAAAAATATGACACTGGTTGGTGAAAATATATGAGACAGAAAAAAATAATGCCAAAAACACAAAAAGGTGAGTTAAAGCCACAATTCACCGCAACGTCTGTGATAAGAAAATTACCCTTTCCTACAGTTTTCACTATTCTAAAACCTTGACATTTAAATGTCATGTTAAAATTTTAAAGAATATCATTATTCAAAACTTAATGTAGCTTAAAAACAACAAATGAAATATAACAATAGAAATACAAAATGTTGAAAAGGCTCTAAAAAGGACAAATAAGTGAGATATCTAGCAAAATCAAAACATTTTGTCAAGAAACTTGAGCTTCAATTGACAAAGGGAAGTAAAAGCAAATAGTTGATAAAAAATGAAGCAAACTAGTACTGTTTTACATCTTATTAAGCTACTCTCCTAAGACCAAATTACCAATTTACCACCATTAAAACATTCTTAAAAATGATGCATTTCTATGAATTCCAAAAACGACCATCGTAATGATACCAAATTAAATAAACTGTCACCAAAATATGTGACAAGCCCATTTTGTCAAGCGGGCAACCCACAAGGAAGAGGAACGGAATGTTCCCACCGCGCCGGCAGAGTCTCTTCCGGTTTTTGTACCATTTTTTTTCATGCACCGCTCGTCTTCATAGCAAAAACCGCGGGAGTGACCAATCTCACGGACTAAAAAAAGAAAGAAAGAAAGATGCTACCCGTCGATCCCCGAAAATGAAGACAAGTGGAGCGAGCGTGCGTGTGTATGGTGTGATTGTTGGCGTATTTTTGTGTGTGATTCGTGTCATTGCCGATTGTTGGTGAAATTTTTACGAGAATGACCAGCTCGTTAAGACTGGTGGGCCCCCGACCGGCCGGAATGGGCCGCTGTTAAACATTCGCCGAAACGCACCAGGGTTCCAAGGGAATGTACGGATATGTTTATGTGTGTATGTGTGTGTGTGTGTGTGTGTGTGATTGGCCAAAACTACCCCTTTCAAACCACCAAAGATCTTCATCAGAACCTCTGGAAAAGAAAGTTCGCGCGGGAGAACGCGGGCACCTACACCGTTGATCGCAAACCCCAAAACCACGCGCACGCTGGTTAGCATTACTGTCCGGTAACATGAATTTTCGCATCACCAACAACACACATCTAGCATCCCAACCGCCCCCCTCTGCCCCCCCCCCTCCCCCTTGGTTCTTCAATTCCGCAAACCGCGTACGCGGCCCAATAAAAGCTAATTTACTGGCACATTCGAAATTATTTACAGAAATCCCAGACGACCCGTCGGTCGGTGGCAGTTTGCTTTTTGCTCTTCAAGGAATACAACAACAAAAAAACTCCCCATCTCCCCACCCCAGGTTTGAAGCAGGTTTTTTGGGATGTCGCGGGCAGCATAAATGTACTGTCCCAAGCCTGCTGGAGTCCCTCATTCGAGGGGGGGCCACGACAGGGCGGGGATTGTTTTGACATTTCTGATTGTTTCGATCGCTCGTTTTCGGGAGGAAATAAAGTGAGATAAATGGACGGCGTGGTGCAAAAACCCCGGCCACAAATGCTCAATTATCAGCTCCATTCACCGTGAAAAGGAACGGCTGCTCCCGGCGCAAAACGGCTTTGGCTAACTGTTGTTAGCATTAATAGTGCGAACAGAAGAAACACGTGCAAGCGCAAATGTCGCGCGAATGTAACGCTCTTCGGGGCAAAAGCAAGATTTGTATCGCGCACACTTGATCTCGGGGTAATCAAAATCCGACCCCGGCTCCTCCGAAAACAACACAACACTCCAAATCAAACCCCCATCGGTAGCATCCCTGCTGGCTTTTTGATGCCCTGCGCTCACGTTGGTTTTCGGTTTAAGTGTCGTTCTGGTTTTTGTTTCCTCTTTGCTCTTCCCCAGATTGATTGCCATTTGGGGTTCCATTTTTTGGCAGTCAATAAATCACGGTTCGATCACGCTTCGGGATTTGGACCACTGGATGCCACGAAAGAAGCGGTGTGGGTGGATGACGGGGGTTTTTTGTACATGACATGTGACATGTACAGGAAACATGTTTCGGGGACGGATTGCTTCGATGTGTTGAGGCGGCTTGTCACGCGTTTGCTTGTAATTACCCTGCCCGTGTTAACTGTTCTTTTCTGCCGCTTGCGCTCAACGATCCTGGTAGTGACATTTAGGTGAGCGTAAAAATGTTTGTCTGGCGGCAGGTCGGTCAGGTGTGTTTTGTACATTGTTGTACAGGCTTTTCGTGGGAGAGTGCGTTTTGCAGGGAGGGAGTCAGATGGTGTGAAACATACAAACGCTTTGCTGAAAGATCACGATCACGGAAACGCAAACGGTGTGCTGGAATAGCTGGGTGCGCGTACTCAGACATCTAGCCGCCCCATTGTATGTAGAGTATGACATACGTGTCGGACATTGTAGCAAAGTTGGGTGCAAACCACATGGTTGGAAGGTGTGATGTTGTGGTACAGTTGAACGCTTCCCACAGTTTGTTTTGCAGCAGCTTTTCGGCATGCTCTAGTTTAAAAGGGAGAACTACAAGAAGAACTACAAGAACTAGAAGTAAGCGAATTGCCGTATATTATCGAGTATAACGACCCCCTGATGAATAACTCAATATTTTTGGAAACGAAGTTTTATTTTGCTTTCAATTGAAAAGCTATTACTGTTACTATTACTTTTTCCATTTTACCATTTAGATCCATATCAAATTAGTTTTTTTTTTTGCTTTTGCTACAAGCGTGTAGAAGGCCATCACCCTCTCCTGTAATCTTTTTGTATGTTCTGAGCAAGTTTAGTTTTTGACTTTATGGTGGTGGTCAAAAAGTCCTTTTTTATGAATTTGAATGACCAATGAAAAGAACCAATGAGATTAATTGTTTCCTTAGTACTTAAACCTTTTCCTTGTTCCTTACGCAATTCCTTAGCAAAATTCCTTGATTTTTCCAGTATTATCTTTGTGGATATGTATGCACCAGAGAATATTTGTATTTAAATAGAGTTAATGTCTGAAGTGTTATAGAAAAGCTGCTACCCCTTGTAGAACGACCCCTTTAATCTTATATTTATCATTTTTGGCTTGAAAGGGTTTGTACACGCTACGGTCAATAATTACGCAATAATAACCCTAATCAGTGATGCATGGATTTTAATTGGACATCAAAATACAATTGGAGCAAACAATTCTGCGAAACGTCCAAAATGACGTGGGAACACGTTAAAATAAAATATAATAAAATAAAAAATAAAATAAAATAAATTAAAAATAAATAAATAAATAAATAAATAAATAAAAATTTGGGAAACAACCTAAAACTTTGGGAAACTTTGGAAAATTTAAAATATAATGTATCAACAACAACAATCCATTTTAATACATTAACGTTATTGCCAACTTTTACATAACCATTTTTAGAAGTGATGCACCAGATTTGCCATTCTTCGAGAATTTGAAGTAAATAATCTTTACAAGATTTTCTTGTGGCTGTTTTAATAACATTTATAACCTCAAGCGAAGCGAAATTAATCATCCTTTTTTTTTATTCAGTAGGGACGGCTAATTAATCATCCTAATACAAATCAAATTTGAAAGATAAATTAAGTAGAAAGACCCATTGTTGTAGTTGTTGTTAAAACCTACTTCCTCACATAATGCCGATTCAAGTTACATATACTTCACTGCTTCTGCATCATTTGTAAAGTTGAGGCATCAAACATTTCGCTCATATTGACTCTACAACACTGACTTCAAATTGATACAAATTTTGACTAATTAAACTCAAAGTCCTCTTCTAGTTTAAGTATAAAATTTGAAACTTTTGCACAACAGATTTCGTTTTACCTTCACGTAATGTTTGTCATGCCTTCCGTCGTTTGTTTGTCATGCCCGCCCCAACAAAACCCACCCCATTCCCGAACTAGTAAATCGAATCGAAAGCGCACCAACCCATCGCTCCTTTCTTTTACCATTCACCCTCCTACTCCCCCCGGGGGCACCCGCCAAAAAATCATTCATCTGCTTTATTATTCGCTTAAAATTAATAGCAAATCACTGGCCAAACACAAAACACAGCCTCCCGAAAAACGATTCGTTCCGATTCGCGAGCGCAAACAGCGCGAAATCGATAGAATCACGGTGACGAACGCCGTTCGGGCCCACCCCGTTGAAATCCAGTCCAGTCGACGGGTTCACGGGTGTGCGCTCGTGGTATGAAAAATGAATGATCACGAAATAAGCGTGATTGTTGTTAGTAGTGAAGCCTGAATGATCTCGCACACGCAATAACAGCAAGCGCACATGCGGTCAGCCTCCATTGATTGGGTCACCTGTACACCTCAATGTGCCGTTGTGGTGTTATGTTGTCGCGCGCGTCCACCCACACGCCTTCCCCTCGATACACTCCTCGCAAAAGTAATGCTGCTTTGGCTAATAATTTAACATGACTTGTTTTACGTTTGAAAATTGCGCTCGGCAAAACGCAACGCACCAAACCCCGATAGAAGAACGGTTTTTACAACCAATTAAGCATTTATGGAGCGTGTGTTGCGGACGCAGGTCCGGGCTCATGGGGTAAATGTTCCATATCACTTTGGTCAGAGTTTAGCAAAACGGAATGGCATTACGATAAATCTTCCCCCGTGCTGTTATGCTTGCGAAAGGTGGCAGCAGGAAAAGGAAGATCAGCTCATCTGGAGAAGAAAAAGATTGCAGAAATTAAATTTTCTCTTACGCTCTTCTGTTTCTAATGAATTACGAAGCTTTGTCAAACAATCAGCACCTTTGGGAAGTTCATGAAGCATGACGCGTTCCTCCCGCTCTCTGTGTGTGTATGTGTGTGTGTTTGTGTGTGCGTTTGTCGCTTGCTGTATTTACCCTATTTGTAATGGGCTTTTAATTCGTGTGTTGGCTCCTTTTAAGGGCTCATAAATTATTGCTCGCATGGTAAGTCTCTCCGCGGACGGAGACAGAGGTGCCAGCGATAGGTGTTGAAGCGTCGCACGCCAACAGGGAACTCGCCAACTGGTATCGAATGGTAGTTAGAGATACTTTTTCGCGCACCTCCAACTTAACGCGTCAGCGTATAGGTGTGTACGTTTTTTTTTGTCCTTTCCTCAAAACCACCGATCCAAGATCCAGTTTGAATGTAATTTAGTACGTTTTTGTCATTCCTCTCGCATTGGTGTGGTGAAGGTAAAGCTATTCCCATACCGGAGGGACAATTTCGCTGCAGAACGTAGCGGAGGACAGAATTGCTAGTTCATTAAGCAAAGAGCGAAGCTTGGCGGGATGGCACCACACACACAAACTGTATCCACCCCGAAGAAGATCAATTCAAAGTAAATGCAACACATTCGACTCGATTGCTTCCAATAAAGCTCAAAAGCAATCTAGCTGGGACGGCCGGTGGGAATGGCGATTCTGCGAGCTAGAAGCGATCACACGAGCACATAGGAGGGTCCAGATAATTGTACGGACGGACCGACCTGCGCTACAATTGCACAGTTTCACAAATTAAATACTCTGGCACGGTTCTGGCAAGGTGTTTGATGTTGTTATACGTGTCGCGTAATAGGAGAACACGGATCAAGTGGTAAAGTACATAAAAGGAGGTCCTGCCGTTGATTGAAAACTGAAGCAGGGTGAAGCCTATTTCAATTTGCTTTGCTTGAAAGAGGGTTAATAGTTTAATAAGAGTTTGGAAGTGATTTTTATGGAAGTGATAGAGCTAACCGCTGTAAGCGTGGACAGGGACACAGCGTGCTATTAATATTCGTTTAGAGTAAGCGGGGGTAAGTGTGAGTATATACTAAAAGCCATTGCAGATCTGGAAATGACTGCAACATAGATAAAAGGCTGTCAATATTACAAAAACAATAAAATGTAAAAAATGTTATCAAATATTAAATCATTTTAATAAAAGCTGGTTATACTATTTTAAACGATTTAAGGATATTTTCATTATTAAGCTTCACAGCTTTGCCAAATTAACAGCATAGATCATTTAAATAATGTTGATACTGTTGTATATAAATTAATTCAGAAAGTTTCAATATTAATTGTTTTATCAGTTATACAAAATAGCCTACAAATAACGACTTATGGGCTTTGTATAAAAATTGATAAAACTTCAAATAGCAACCACACGCCTCTTCATCAAACGAAACAACGTGAAGTGCTCACGCTTGCCCCACCTTGCGCTACATGACTCTACACACATCTTGCTAATGAAATTTGTTTCTAGTCCAGGTTATAGCGTTACCATTCCCTTCCCCTCCAGCCCATAGCAGAAAACCATTACACTCTACAAGAAAGCTCGCACTGGACAGCGAGAATAATCATCATTCGACTTCATTTCGTCCCATCTCGCCGTTAGCTTTCCACAAAAGGGAAAAGAGATGAAACCCACGGGTTTTGCCATCCCCGGTGCTGTGCTTGCCCAAACGACCCGAAACCACTATATAAACACACAGTAAACGGCTACTTAAACGAAGAACATTACGGTGAAATTTTGGCACTTAGCAAGTGCAAACACAGGGCAGCAAAAGCAAAAAAGGTGCTGTCCTACCATCTTTTCTACCGGTTTGAATTAAGCATGCATTAAAACAAAAACACACACACACATAAACACAGAATGTGATTAAATCTTCTTGACCAAGGGAATTAAGGGAAAGAGAGAAAGAATCGAAAAGGATAGCAAAAAACGACTACACTACTGCCAAACTGCCAAGCCCAATCTTCCGTAACCAGGAAACTCAAATATCTCCACCTTGGGGTTTTTTTTACAACCGAAGCGTACAATTGTACAAGCCGCACCGCAAAGCGAGATGCCTTTCCGGTGCCACAACAAACGCCCCGGCGCGGGTCCATATTTCGTTGTGTCATATTTATGTTTCATCGCGGTGCGTTTATTTTCCGTTTTTTTTTCTCTCTCCCCCGGTCAGATTGCTGTGTTTTGCTTTCGAATCATCCCTTTTTTTCCTGCTCCTTCTCTTCATCGTTTAATACAGCTGCCAGCTGATAGACACGAGAGAGGCTTGGGGTAGAGTGGTGTAGGGCGGTGGGTGCCATTTACCTGTTGTTATTAATTTGAATGTTCGATCGTCGAAGCGCGTTGCCCGAGAACAACAAAAAACGAGCGGAAAGACCACCGCGAGTTGATGATTACAAAATGAATTTCAGCAAAGATTTCGAGCCCCTTTCGAGGGGCGAGGCGTGAAGCCGATGGGAAAGAAGTGGTTCGAACAGTGAAGCTCCTCTACACCCTTTTCACATCGATGAATGAAATTTGGGATAACAATAATTGGCACCAGGGCACCAGGGCGAGTCAGAGTCGCTGGAGGCGAGGCTTTATGCCGATTTCCGACACCGACATTATCCTCACCTTTCGAAGCTAAATATGCACAGCACACACACACACACGATCACGCTCCATATCGTGAGCGAATTTATGAATGAAAATACTTCCGCCACCACACCACACGACTTTGTAGAGATGACATCGGGTTCGCCAAAAAGGGGGTTCGTCGCTTGCAGTCTTTTGTGTGTTTGCAGGCGAAAGAAAACGGAACCTGAAGCGCACACGCCGCAGTTCAGCTCGCTTGAGTCGGAATGTGTTTTTCGGAGTTGCTTGCAAAAGGAAAAAGGCACTCTCTTTGGCAATTTTTGCGCCCAACAAATCTGCACCAACCGAGCTTCCCGTGCGTGATCCCTGCTGCCGCTTTGGTCACCCGAGACGCCCTTAAAAGGGGCGTCCTCCCGTTCAACCCGGTGGTTCACTACATGCTGGACGGTGACCCATTCCTATCGTGGAAGGTGTGTGTAGCGTTCGCTGCTTACTGTTTCTGTTTTTGCACATTTTTCTGTCGCCTTAATCGCCCCTGGCATTACGCTCTTTCTGGGTACGATTAAACTACGACCGACCGGCCCGGTAACAACAGTAACACCAGCCCAACACAAAAACCCCCAACCGGATCCGGACCAAAATGACCAACTAACTCGAAGCGTGTGCGCGTGCGCTTTAGACGTTTGGTCTGTGTGTGGTTTTTAGCGCATTCAATACATTCTTTTGTTGCACATCTTGCAAGAGCTCGCATCGATCGGATTTGGACCGGCCCGGGGGGTGGTAGCGGTCCATATAGGTTGGATTTATTTTTGTGCTCTTCGCTTTAAGGTGTTTGTTGCCCTGTTTGCTTCAACCGTTTTGCCGTGTGGCTAGAAGCTGCTGGAGGGTAAAGTTGTATGTGCAGCCTGCAGCATGCGACAATAAAACTAAAAAGAAGGCACCTTCATTTCTTCTCCGCACTATCACGCGGGCTGGAGGGCAGCAAAATTGAGTCCAATCGAGATTGGCCGCGCGGTATGAAAATACCGTAACCATAATGCTCCCCGAACGCCCAGGCCCTTTTTAATCTAATCCACCACTAGAACTGGTGCACGCGCGCGCTATCAAAACGTTAATTAAAATTGAAATGTCATCCTCATTGCGTCGGCACACGCCGCTGCTGAACCAGTTACCGGCATAAGTGTTGAGTAGATATTTCACATTAGCGCGTTATCGTTTTTCTTTTTCTCTTTCCGCCATCTCTTTTTTGAGCTTTTTTTCGATAGCTCTTCCCAAAATAAACTGCTTCAAAACAGCATTTTTCCATCGCCAATGTATTAAAGCTTCATCATATGTGTAGCTACCACACCGCTCACGTAGTATGGGGTCAGATCCAAACGATCAGTGCGCTTATCGCCTGCTAACGACGATTTCGCACGACGTTAAAACGGTTTTAAAAACACACACACACACAATCTTGGAAGATGCACGCCGACGGGCTCCGTACCGGCTTTTGGGCACTTAAACTTGACACTTTCCACACGACCACCAATGCGCGTGCCTTCTGCACCCTTCCAGCAGGCCAAAAACCGACAAAAGCGACCGCGCGCGCTCGCGCCGAAAAACCTTACGACGAACTTCAATCGTAACCTTTCAAAAACGATACGATAGCAGCAGATAGCATCACAGCCACGAGTGCGGTGCGATAATTAAGTTGAAAAGCAAAACACACACACATCGAGCTCTTATCGCAACTCTCGTCTCCTCTCTTTGCTTTGAAGGCTGCAGCCAAAACGCAATTAAAAAAAATCAAGTCGCTTGTTGTTGTGCGTCCAAATATTCCTTTAATTGCACCCACGGAGTAGCAGCAGCCAGCACAAGCTTGGTGCTGATGATTTCTCTCACTCGTTTTAATTAATATCAGTTTGCATTTTGCCACCGTTCGGGATGGGGATTTGCGTACGGCCAGCAACGGGTGCATTCGATGCATTCCAGGCTGACGAATGCTCTCCAAACGCACTCTTGTGGTGCAGTTTCTTAGCCGCAGTAAAAAAAAGCCGTTCATTTGTGTGGAGCGTTCCAGTGCAGGCAGGAAGCAGCGAAATGGTACCGCCCCATCGGTACCGCCATATGCAGTTGCATACATTAGCATTAATCGTTTCGAGACCAAAGCGCTGCGGTTGCGCTTCCTCGCTTAATTTGGCGTAGGTCCAGGATTGACCCACAACGGTGAGCAGTGGTGCGGATCTGGGGCAAGTGCAGCAGTAAAATGTACCATCACTTGACGCTTGCGTTTAGTTTGTCGTGAATGAGTGCTTGTGAGACTAAACATAAATAAATAAAGAGCAGAAAAAGCTTAGACGAAGTATTTTTCACATACTTTTTTGTAATTCAAACAGTCATAAAACTCCAACAGAATCATGTTTTGAATTATGAGGATTGGAAAAACCATTCTAGTCAACCAACAATTTCATAATTTGATTTTACTCAATAAATCCTTTCTCCCCAACAAACAAAAAAATCAAAAGTCAACAATCAAACCATAGCAAGTCAATCTTGTTCTATAAAAAAGATTGTTGAATTGCTGATGGCATAAATATAAATATAGTATATGAAAATTTGTAAACTCTTTTCAAATATTTGATTGATCTGCAAATCTTCAAAACCTGAGCCTCAAAAAACTCTATCCTAAACTAAAAAAATGTATTACTTGTTTCGCCAAACGTCTTCAAAACGATACCCGATACTCTCGCCCATCTTAACGCCACACTAATCCACCTTCCCGAAACGCTCCTCTTCAAATCATTTCGAGCAGCCCGGCCCATCCACGTCCACATCCATCTACGCTCGCTGTTATTTTAACACACATTTTTCTGTCACCCAAACACCACCACCACCCCGTCCCTAAGCATTTGGGATGCGAAGCCCCCGTAAAACTCCCCTTTAAAGTGGTACAGAAATCTGCCTCAAGTGCGCGTTCGCCACTCGAAAGCCATCTCCTCGAGAGGCGCACAATTTCTACAGGCGTTGGCAATTGTATCACGCTTGTACACGCGCCCCACGCGCTATCAAACGTTGCGTACGATCCTCCTTTTGGTGCCCCCGTAGGATTCCCCGTAGGATTCGTCTTCCGATCCCAAAACGGCACAACTCGCCCCTTTGTGCTGATCGTCACCTTGACCGAACGCGTGCTAGTACTGGCTTTTTTTCTGTCTCTCTCTCTCTCTCCTGTACTGTTGTTTGCACCGGCAAAGATATTACACCTAAACAGACAAAACAGATCGAGCGAGGCTACAAAAAATGTATCTAAAATACCCCCCCACTCTGTGTGCGAGATAAGTCTTCGATTGAGCGAGTGTATGTGGGTCAGCACCGGCCACAGCCTGCCAGCAGCAACGAAACCAGCGCTCAAACGCACGAGCAAGACTGATCGTCGTCACAAACGCACACCCCGGCCACCGAACCACCGAAAATCCAAAAGCCCCATCCAACCTCCTTTAGTCTGAAGATTCCCACGATGCCCCTCCCGCGCAATGCCCGAAAAGCGTGCAGCGGGGTTGAACACAATTGAGTCAATTTGTCACAGGTGAACGATCGATCAAGTGTGTTTTATCGTACCGCGCGGTACGTATACAGGCCCGCTCGTGCGCCACATGCGCGACGCGAATGAATCGAATCTCGCATGCTTTCTTCATCTCTCGGCGACGGCGCGAAGAAGCAAAAACGCTACAGCCTCCAGCATTAACCCCTGCACGAAACGAAACACGATCCTAAAAGCAGAGAGGGAGAGAGAGAGACAGCATTTCGGTTTCGTAAAGAGAGCGCGCTTCGGAGCGAACCGAGAGCAATTCCTTAAGCCTATTATGTTAGCCAGCAGCGGCAGCATAAGAGCAGGCGCGTGAAGAGAGGTTCGACACAAGCGACGAACCCGACGACCCGGCATCCAGGAAAATCGCTCCGGGGCTTTGCCGCTGACCCGATGGCCACTAGTTTACATGCGATCTTTCGATCGTACGCATCGGCGTGATCGGTTTCGCGGGTTTCGCGTGTGGTTTTTCCACTCTTTTCGCCTCCACCCTCCACTTTTTTTTTTGCTGTTTGGTTATATTTATTTGCACCTGCTTCACAGCAAGACAGCGCCTTTTCTTTTTCCGTGTGTCGGACGGACATCTTTTTTCGTTTGTTTTTTTTGCGGGTTGGCTGTGTAAAACAACTAGATTTATCAATCTCTGCGATGGAATTTCTGTACGAAATCGTTCACACCAATCCCACCGGCTGTCCGTCCTTTCTCTCGTGCTAATAAGTGTTATCTTAACTACTTCCTCTAAACCCGATCCGGACGCAACTGCTGGACCAGTGATTTGAACGTGGAGGTTCGTCGCTTGTAACGTCACTTCATCCCGCGCGCGTTGATGTCTTTCGTTACTGGTTTTCGGGCTATCGCATGAAATCTCCAGTGCCATTTCCGTGTCCGTTTTGAGTGTGGTGTGATTTTTTGTTTTTGTGGTGCATATTTTTGCAAACACACTCACACACACGCACACATACACTGCCATATGCGTATGTGTGCATTAAGGAACGTATCGTAAAGCTACCGTGTTGCCATGTGTAATGTTTCGCATTTATAAGTGAATTTGATGTGCCTTATTTTGCTGATATAAAGTAATGAACCCGTTCGTTTGTTAGTTAAGCTATTTTGTAGTCGTAACTTTATTACATCGATTTAACATCGAACCCGGTTCAAATTGTGCCAAACTACTTGTGCCGGCTCCGCTTTACTCGATGGAGTCGCATGGTGATTGCTGCGTGGATTTTCAATAGCAAAACCAACCTTTTTGGTTTGTGAACATTGCGCACCGGCACCATGAAGAACAATAACGTACCGCAGCACGAGATCGCTGAACTCGGTCAGCAGCCGCAACCACAGCATCAGCATCACCAGCAACAGCAGCAACACCATGACCCGGGTCAGATACAAATCACCGACCTGCGGCATCAGTCTTTGAACGAGATCCTGAAGAACAACATGGAAATCATGAAACCGTCCGGCCATCACGACCATGATCACCATCACACACTGCACGGGCTGCACCACGGGTACGACGATCACCATGGCGGCATGGACTGTACCGAGCTGATCGGTGACAACAACAATAACCGAAGAAGTGACAGCAACAACAACCACACCGTCGGCACCGCCAGCCACCAGCAGCAGCAGCAGCAGCAACTGACCGGCAGCCAACGGGGCATCGCTCACGGTGGCAGTCACGCAACGCCGGGCCCACCGAACAGCTCCACCGCCGGCCCAGCGGCCACCGCCGCCGACTGTCCCGACGATGACCTGAGCAAAAGCCAATTGATTTTGATTGATGATGAGCGCAGTTCCCTGCACGACGATGACGACGTAAGTTCGATCCCGATACCGGGCATTCCCCACGACCGTACCTACCTCGCGGTGTACGCGCGGTTTGGCACTTTCTGATTTATTCAGCGCCGAGTCACCGAGTGTGCGCAGGCAGCAGTGGCGACCTTTTGAACCCTTCGGGAGGCTTTTCTCGATGGGGCCTTTTTCTGTCGACGTCTTCATCTTGGGGGAGGGTTTTCGAACGCTCCGAAAGGGATGGAGATCGGCGATTTGCATTTTGTAAAATGCAGAGCTTTTCACAAGTGACACACAGCGGATAGAGGAAGAATAGCTTGATCTGCGGGAAAGAGAGAGGGATAGAGAGATCGGGAGCACAACTCAATCTCGCATCAAACTGTCGACAGTGTGTGAACAGAGCAGTTCAATTGGCTGAACTCATACGAAAAGTAGTGATGCAGCAGTTTCCCGGGACGCGTTTCGTAGTTGTTGATTTTAATACATCAAACAAACCAGCTAAATTGCTGGCATATTTGTTCAACTTTTCTATCCTTTCTGATATTATTGCAATCATTATCTTCACAAAGCCACTTTTTAAGTTTTTTTTATTTTTTATTGTATTTTTATTTAAATGCATTTGATTGTATTTTCCTAGGAAGAGTTTCACATGACAATTTGTTCCCATTTTGTTTTATTTTAATGTTTTAGCTCTCTGCTTTTTACTATTCACGCTTCGTTGCCTTCGTAAAATCATGAGCATTATTCTTATTGGTTAATATGTAAAAACATGTTTTACATAGAAAAGTATGTCCAATTAAATAACATTTTTCATTATCTACATTCAAGTTTGATTAAATTTTACATTTTTAGTCATCTTTTTTGCTATCATCTTACTGTTGGTTCTTCCCATTCGGTCTTAACCTTACCACCGCTCACGATCGTTGTCTTAACATCTTTCCCTATTCTTTTCAACTCCACTCTATTCCGATCGTATGTTTCCAAATTTTCTAATCACTTTTCGTCCCCAACGAACCTTCTTCCCTTTATCCCATCAGCCTTCCACAAGCTCTTTGGCACGCTGTGTTTCTGCACGCATGCACACGCTTGCTGGCTTGCTCCCGTTTCTCGCTCCGAAACCGTCGTCACCCCGTTTATCGGATTCTCGACATTCGCGTGTGGATCGATCGATTGTCGATGATTTTTAATTTCACCTCCTGTTCCACTCCACACGGGACAGTGCTCGTGCTTTTTGTCTATTCCTGACACACACATACACACACACACGCACGATCAAGTAGCGTTAAGAGATCAGGAAGGAGTAGCCTCTCGCCCCCCAAAAAAAGAGCTAAAATAAAACGAATCTTGCAAGTAATCCGAGCTACGTCAATCATTCAAGATTACTGAATTAATTATTGCTCCCTCTCGCTCGCTCGTACGCGTCAACCTTCCCGGTCGAAGCATGGAAGCATTGTTTTCTACTCCACTTTGACGAGCCCTTTTAACCGGGAGCCCATGCCCCTACCTACTACCCGCCGCCGTCGATCACACCCAACTATCCCTTTCGGAAATCGATCGCTACCCGCTGGATCAACTACGCGCTGACCCAATTTCTGATGGAGCATTACAGAATACACTACTGGCAGAAGCGAGGGCCTAAGCAAACGCACCACGCAGGTCATGTAGGTATGATGCCTTGGTTGGGAGAGGATAAAGACAGAGGATCGTTGTGTGGCGTTTGTTTTAATTTGTCCGACAACCGAACCGAACCCGAGGGATTGTTGTACGCTTTATCAAAACATTGTCCGTACGCGCCGAAGTTTCAAAACTATTTTGTTTATCCCCTTTTCCACTACCAAGCTTGCGATGGAGTTTCATGTTTCTTCGATCGCGCGACACTTGTTCCCCGTTCGCGTGATGATCATGCAGCTTCAACACGATTTGTAGCAAACCGTTAAACAATTTGCTTGCCTGCTAGCAAACCAGCCAAAGCACGATTCGTACCGACCATGATCGGAGCGTGCGGCAAACGGAAAATTGTCCCGATCGCGCTCGCAAAACATTCTTCAAAACTTTTCCCCTCAACTATGCATAAATTAATACCGCCAAACGCGTCGCGTGAGTTTCGCTCGAGTGCGGCTCGAGAACGAAACCGAACATGCCAAAACACTTGTTCTCGGCGCGGCGCGGTTTTTTCTTTCCTTTCTTCCTTTCTTTGGGCTGTGCTCAGGCCTGAGGCCACTTTGCTTTCATCATTGGATCTTTCTTTTTGGCAACACTTTGCTTTGCGCCTCCTCCGCTCCCCATGTCCGACCCTGCAGTCCGTTTCCGTGTGTAGGGAAACTATCGACACACTGTTTCGTGAGGACAGGAAACCTTTTTTTTGTTTGTTGGCGTTGGTTTGCCTCCGTTTTCTTCCACCGCTTTGAGTGGACAAACTCTTCCGCTATGGCGAACAACCATCCGCCAATAAAACAACGCAACGGGGCAACGGGGGAAAGGCAAAGGGTGGCAAAATTATGGATCCCACGAAAAGTTAAAAAAAAAAACGACACAACCCAAACCGACCGCGGTCACGAACATCGCCGGGCTGGAAAGGAGCCGGAATCCTCCAATTTATGTGGCACCCAACATCATGTCACTCGCCACCGCAGTTAAGCAAGCGACCTATGATGTGGCACGATAATGCTCCTGCCGTTCACCAATTGGGGAGGGGTGAAGGTAGGAAAGGCAGGCCACAAACACTCATGTATGCATTTTTGTGCGATCTCTTTTCCGGCGCTCGTTCCTCCAACCCTGCGGGAGCGCATTAATCGCATCCTACGTAGCGGGAGGCGAGATGCAGATTAAACAGTTTTTGGGGGTAATCTCATTACAACAATTTGGTTGCTGCCGTTTCATCCACGCCCCTTGTTCGGTGTATCAGTAACGCTTAGAAAGTGTTCATGAACAAGAAAACAACAATACGCACCATCCAAAGGTAGCAAAAACAGTGTACTGGATTGCCAACAACGTCGATATAATCTCAATATTTAAGCTCAACCTCCACCTTTGTGCACATTAGCTGCTATCGGGGTGCAAACTGAGGGAGGCGAAAAGGGCAAATAAATTCCAATAAACACTCAAACGCAAGTCGAACGATCGGTGAATGCGCCTTGCTATTCTTGTTTTCTTTCCGTTCTCTAGAAGTGAAGTGAATAATCCGACAAGAGGCTATCGGCAGGTGAATATGCTTCCGAGCATTTTTGACCAAGATTGTGTGTGTGTTTTTTTTTTTTTTTTGGTTTGGGAAATAACTGTGCAGGAACATTCAAATTAAAAGTGTTGTAAGGCATTAATTTATTGGTTGGGATTTGTCCAATAATTTGTTCCTGCTCTGAATTTCTTTTCTGTGTTAAAATAAAACCATCCTCCGGTTTTAATGAACAATCAAACCTATTTTTCTCGAATGTTTGGACATTAGATTTCTACAAAATTTCAACATGAAAACTGCTTAGAATAGGCTCGTATAGAATATTGTTTAAATTTTATATTAATGTTTACATCAATTAATGTAAGTCGTTGCTGTTCTTACGCTCAACCGCCAAGTATCAAACTCCATATAAAACAGCTGGCGGATATCGTAAAAGCCCCCAATATTTGTTAGTAGACGCGGGGTTGATATGACTTTTGACATTCGTTTTATGTTTGACAGCTTGCTGTAATCGCAATCACATGACATCTTCCTATTATTGTTATCGTTACCAAGATCAAAAGTTGACGACAAGTGTCTGACCCAATGTACTCCTCACATCACCGCCCTCGACAACGCTGTCAACGACAACGAACAATCTAGCGCAAGAAAGCAAAAACAAAATTAGGACAACTAAGCGACGAACCCCGTGTCCGTTGCGTTGCTATACAAACAAGCACGCCCGGTCGGCTTACGCGATCGCGATCACTCAACTTAAGCCCTTTATCGCACACAGGCGCCGAAAACATCAAACACAGCACACATGTGCCCCGCCAGTTGCTGGTTGGGCCGAAAATTGGACGTAATTTTTATTTCCTTCTCATCGGGTAAATCGGTGCAAAAAAAAAAAAAACTGAAGGAAACGATGAAAATCACTGAAACCTCTCCTCAACCCCGATCCACACCGACCATCCCATTCTGTCGAATTCCACACGGCGGGGCTGCACCGTTCAAGTTCTGCTGACCCAAATTTCAAGTGTCGATTCCGGCGGCTCAATTCTGACCAGCCAGTGCCGCTGGCTGGTTTGCCACCCGGGAAGGGTTTTTGTTTCGCGATCGCGATACCCTTTTTGCTTACCCTTGTCCCACAGCTGCGATGTCCACTTGCCTTCCATCGCCGCTCCATAGGATTTTTAATGATGTGAGGTTTTTTTGTTGTTGTTGTTGGTTTGCTTCCTTCCTTCTTCCCGGCGGTGCACAAAACCAAACCAAACAGACAAAAGGTTCCGCTCGAACGGCTCCTCGTTCGCTCGCACAGGTTGCAAATTCTTTTGCTCACAAAATCAGCTGTAAGTGCTAATAAAAATAAAAATGAACACTTGAACCCATTCAAAACAAGGCAACTATACTCACACACAGAGAGAACTATGAAAAGCTTCGATCGAATGTACAGGTTCTCATCGGTTTGGTCAACCGGGCATGATCGGTTTTTGTGCCCGATCGGTAGAGACAGACGTCGGCGAAAGGGAACAAAAAACTGAAAGGCAGCAAAAGAAAAACGTCAAGTGAAAAATAAAACTGTCAAATCATTTCTCCTTTTGCGATTCCTTGCCCTGTACACACAGCAAGTGAGAACGAGAGAGATAAAAGCTCCCTCGGAACAAAAGTTATGACAAGCAAAGGAAGCAAATTCCCGAATCTTTGCATGCTGATCCTTGCAATGCGATGAAAAATTTTCGCACAAAACCCCGCATTTTTTTTGTTGCACTCCGGGTCGGGGCCGTACGGTGCAGCTCGTGCCACCGCAGTTGCCGTTGATGGTTCGGGCGCGATACCGTGCCACCACCGCTGCTGCCGCCGCGCTGTGGCCCATTAATTTGGTGGACTTTTTTTATGAAAGAAACAAAAAAAAATATATCGGCTACATCTTTCCGCGCTGTGCAAATAAAGCGAAATAAACAATAAAAATAATTACAAGTTAATAATAATTTATTAACCGTCGGTGCCCGGTGTCCCCGTGTGTTCTTTTGCCGCCTTTTTGCCGCATTTGCCGGAATGCAAGTGCCGTAACGGATTCTCACTCGCAGCGCGGTGTCGGAGGTCGTGTCTCGTGGATGCAACGTGCAGCAGGACGGAGGGGAGGTTACGGGGTGGGATGAGCAAAACGGAATGCAACCAGCTCGCGAAACAAGTGGCCCGGTCATTTTAAGCGACAGTACGTACACACAAAATAAAAATGCCAGATTTTATTGGTTCTTTAGGGGAGGATGGGGCAATATGGGCAGTCGTTGAGCTTTATTTTTGATTTGAAACGCTATTACTGATTAAAAAATGTTAAAAATACTGGCACGAGCAGTGTTTCATTTTTCAATGAGTATTTTAAATAATTATCTACTGAACCTAATAATTAGGCCTCGAAAAACTAGCTAAACGACAACAGAGTCTACAAAGTCTGCTCCCAATTAACCCGGTTCTTGACTTATGTTTATTCTGAGATACGCGTTTTCTTTTAAATTGGCAGAACAATCAGTACAATTTGCTTCAAGAATTGTCCAATGCAGTATAAATTGCTATAAATTACAGACTGTACATAATTCTGCCTCATTGTAAACCTAACCCCCATTGTTAAATACTATTTTCATGATACTTCAAATAAAAAATAGCACATCTAATACTACTGGGTCGCATATGGCCACGTTTTCCCGCAAACCTTTTAATTGTACAAACTCGCAAAAAGAAAGAATTTATCATCCCCTTTCTTCTTCTCGCCGTGGAGATTTTCCAATCAGATCTATCAGGTGCAGTTTGCAAAACAAGCAAAACATCTCCCAAAGGAAGATCGTTTTGTAAGGACACAAAACACGGCTGTGTTAGCCCACCGGAGCAAGATTTATGAGACATTCTGTTGCTTTTTAAACGTCGCGCAAAAGAGAGACAGAGAGAGAGAGTGATCCGGGTGAGAAGAAATTGATTTAAAATGCATACGTGAAAAAGGGATCCCCGCGAGGAGGATCGCCGGATCGGACGTGCCCGATAAATGCTAATTTGTCTTCCGATAGGGCACATCGCACAAATGTGGGACCGTTTTGTACGCGTGTGACAATCACCATCGGGCACCATCTGGCGGGGTGTTGGGGTTAACCTTTTCCGCCCCGTGTCGGGATGAAGCAGGTGAAGATCACTCGGCACCGGCAAAAAAAGGGAATTGGTGATTGATTTTCCCACGTTTTTGTGTTGCATGTTGTATTTGCATTGTTTTGGTTCTGTTTTTTTATTTTTTGTGCACAAAAAAGGCACATAATAAAAGAGGATGATTTCTTTTATCATATAAATTAAGCAATGTTTACCCTTTTTTGGGGAGAGGTGGTTTGGAGTTAAAATGAGCAGCTTTTGCTGCGCAAAACAATAAAAAAATGGGTCAAACAAAACCCTTCCGGCTCGATCAATAGCTTCCCTTAGAAGGAGTAAGACGAATGGAAATAAAGTCAAGTAATTGGGTGATCATTTATTTCTTCTCTCTCAACGGGCGAACGAATGAAAACAAACCGATCGGCGCTATGCTTTAGAGCGGTTCAGGGCGATGCGAGAGAGATACAGAAAGGGGGAAAAGGGAAGGGACTGCTTTCTTTCGTGCCATTAATTACCCTTAGCCCTTGGAAGTAATCGAATATTCTCCCGGCCTGCAACGATGATAATGCGTACCTCTTTCAATGGATTCATTTAATGCTCAGAGTTTTTAAAAAAACCGAAGAAAAAAATCACAGCTCACACGCAACAGCACCATTGAACCCTTTTTCCCGAAACCCTTTCTTCGGGTGGGTATGAAAGCGCTAAGAAATGACACGAACAATCATACGCGTCAATACGAGCATGATCCGATCTGCTTAAGTATGAAGTGATTCCGCCCGAATAGGGATGATGGTCCATGGAGGAACGCATTGAGCTTTTTTGATTTTTGATTGATCTTTCTTCGATGCAGCCCCGGCTCGATTGTGCTTCGAAATATAGGACAGTACGTGTGTGTGTGTGTGTCTGTTTGTAAGAGTTGCATTCTGGAAAGTCTCCCCATTTTTGTGGAGCATTACCGCGATGGTGCACACAGCGCACGGATAAAAGAGCGCTTTTCTTTTGTTAATTCACACGAAGAGAAGAAAAGAGAGTGAGCGTTGAGCCCCCTGCAAAGGGGTAGCCAAAGCCTCCAGCTCGGTAGTTGTTGATTGATTAACGTGTAAGCTTCGGTTTTATCACACGCGCGTATTACAACGGTGCACCGCTAGGCACCGACATTTCGAATCGATAGACTTCAAACGGCGTCAAGTGACGAACCTTCGAATAAAGCGATTTAGCGTTTTTCGAACTACCTTTCAAGTCCATTCAGATAAAGTGACCATTTTTCATCCACCACTCACGACCAAACGGCTGCCGGGGTTCGGGGTTGCGTTGTCCAGCTCCAGCTGACGAAAGCAGGCCCCTCCGGGCTGATGCGTACCCGTGCCAGGACGGAATGTGTTCATCTACTCAACTTAATTACCCGTGATGTTTCGCTGTTCGAGCAGCATAGGTGCGCATAGGTTTGAAGACACACACATTGGCGTTTTGCGCTGTGTAGTGCGCGCCCGTGTATCGCGTGTTTTTACATCCCGAAAACTGTTTTGTTTTCCTTTAATTGGTGTACAACATACTCACGGTGGGTCCCGCACGAGACAACTATGGCCCGAAAAGAGGGAAAAAACAACCCTCCGCCCTGTCTTAAATCGATCTAAAGTCGTTTCCTTTCGAGACCGAATATCGCGCCACAGCATATTCGCCGGTGAACGGCATCATCATCGCCCAATTCCTTCGTTTGTCCAGTCTCAAAAATCAAACCTCCACCGGCTCTACCTGGAATAGAAAAAGTGTTTGAAGGCAGGGAGGGGATGGAGGAGATGGCAAGGGATGCTTCCAGCGCGCTTGGCTGAGGAAACACAAAATGTAGCGTTAGGTAAGGCGCGTTTTTTAATTGCTGACCAGGCTCGCGCTCGCGTTTTGAAGCGAGTGCTGGGAGACTCGTGCGCTCCGGCAGCACACGAACCCTCCCCCCTTTGTTTGGTGGTGCATGCGTTTATATAGAGTAAAGTTTCCGATTCGCTTTAATCATCGCCAATCATGAAACGTTAAACTATCATTCGAAAACTTTTGCCAGCACCGTGCGGCGTCAGCGCATAATTATAGCCATTAACCCAAACCTAGGGTATGCATGTGAGTGTGTTTGTGTTTTTTTTTTTTTGTTTTTTCGGTCGTTGTTTCTATTTTACAAGCAAGGGCTAGTGGCCAGTTCACTTTCCTTCTTCGCTGCTGCAGGTCTTTTATTAGCAGTTTAAAGACCGACCGAAGGGGACGGGGGAACACGTTTTGGAACTATTAATTTCAACACAATCACAACGCTCCGCAAGAGAAGAGCGCAGAAAACAGCGCGCGATGGATTAGTTTTAATCGATTGGAATTGTTTAATGTTACTCTATTACTATTGTGGGTCAATTTGATGAGTTTTGTTTTTATTTCTATTTTGCGATGCGGTTGGCCACGTCTCTACCGTCCATCTGCTGTGCTGTGGGGTTTTCCTCAAAGTGCGTGCGATAAATCATCGTCCAATCAACGTGTGATGTTTTGGGTTGACTTTTGAATGTTGTTTCGTATTTTTCGAGCGCTTTTAATGTTTCGCTTTAAATGCCGGTCTATGTTTATGCTTCTATCTGGAGATGGCGGTGTAATACACAAACGCTCATTATTTGTGCTGCTTTTATTTGCTATTCATTTGCTTGCTTCATGATATTTTCATATTGTTTACTGTCCTTTTGTTTTGGTTTGAAATATTTTAATATTCTCTATTTAGGCTCATTATTTTCATTAAATCTTCTTTCAATTTTATTTGTTATATTTTTTTTAAATTTGTTTCTCGATCATTTTATCGTTTTCAACTACACATTTATACATGTTTTGGGTCCGTTTTACCCATTTCGCATTTTTGTGTTATATTTACTTCATAAAATTCATTATTTTTGATTCATCATTTAAATTATGTTTTTATCGCCAAATTTGCTATCACATCTGTTCCTGTTTCTTTTCTTTTTTGTTACATTTTCTCATCTTCTTTTTTTTGTATGTTTTGTTTGAAGCAAAACAACAACCAGAAACAATAACTTTATCCTTTACCCTGATTTTGTTTTTTTTTTTTGTTTAGTTTAGTGTTTTCCACCATTTAAACTTTTGCTATTCTTTTTCATTATTTTGTTCGTGAATCATTTCCCCAGCAAAAAAAAAACCCTTCTTCTTGTACACTATATCTCAACACTTTGAAGTTGTTTCGCTAATTCAATTCGGGCGACCGGATATTGTTACCAAATTTCACTTTTACTAATGAGAAAACCGGCAAACAGCCGAAATGGATGCAATTTCCTAATTCAATTGTACCGGTTCAGTTTTTTAAAACCCGCCCCATTCCCGCTGAAGGGATGGTTCGGGCCCTATCCTTCGAAGGGTTTGCTGGTCCTCTCCCCTCACGCACACCTTTACACGGCACACCATATGCTCTCTGTACCTTTTAGCGTATTCGCAAATGTAAAAGTTCTAGCGAGGATTAATTCAGCTCACCTTGAGCATGGCGTCAGACCGTCTAGCTTTGCGAGTTTGTGTGTGTGTGTGCGTAAGAGAGAACGCCACTTATGCTACCTCTTAGCCCTTTCTCCCCTCTTCATTACCATCCTTACACAGTTTGGTGCATTTTTTTGTTGTGGATGTTTTTTTTTACATCAAGACTTTAGTTTGTGTCGTTCCTTTGCTTTAAATTACATTCAAGCTTGCTCGATTTCCGACCCAAGGTAGGACCTTTGCAACAGTAAACTGGGAGGGTTGCGAGTAGCAAAACACACACACACACACATAACCTCTCCAGCATACAAAAAACCGGCTTCAAACTGGGTAACATTCTGGGGGAATCGGACAGAACCCCTTCAGCTGTCGGTCGGCTGTGTGCCTTGGGGGCATCAAATTCTGTTTCATTCCCCCCGCCTCTTGCTCATCCCACAGCCGTCCGCACAGCTCGCATGCACAGATTAACGCATATTGGGACGCGCTGACGCTGTTTGCTTAGAGCGACCGGGACGACGGTTTGCTGCCGAAGCATAACTGAAACAAACGCACCTATTGCTAATTGTGCCGAACGCGAAGGGAAGCGTAACCGTTTTGAGCGGTAAGCGAGCGGGGTTTTTGAGCATTCGCTTTGGCTGCTTTAAATGGACGCTCTTTCTGTGTTCGTTTAACTCTGCCCCTTTCATCAAGTGTTCGATGCGCGTGTTTGTGCCCGTAATAAAATATATTGTCCATCTTCGGGGTTCGGGGGTCCGGGACCGGGTCCCATCTTTAATGGGATGATTCGCCGTTGTGCCGTTTTAGACAATCCGCCCATGACGCACACGATCAAACAAATTGCACCTAATGAAGCGCACCTAACCCACAACTGCACAACAAGCCTCCCTTTGCCACCCAAAACCCTGTCCTTATCCTCATGGGCACAGGCCAGATCCTGGCCCAGGGTTGAGATTAGCAATTATTTCGCACACCAAATCTCCCCACCCCGAAACCACATTCCACATTATGCGCGGGTCTCGCGGGAGATTACCGTTTAGAGAAACATTAATCATCCGCGCGCACGTACGCTCGGGTAAGCGCTAGGAAGCGCTCTCTTTACAAAACCCCGTCGGCAGCAGTAGCATGTCGTTTGGGATCGCAGACGGGGATCGCGGAATGATGGAATTCCTTGTCCTCGGTCAAGCCGCACGATGATGATGATGATGATGATCGGACTTGTTCACGACCGCCTCGAAAATGACACAAAACTTTTATCATTCACCGTTGCAGTGGTACCACCGCCCGCCCGCCCGCAATCGGTCACGATCGATTCGGTCGCGTAAATCGGCGCGTTTCGGTTTGGTTGAATTTGTCCGCCACCACATAAAATGAGCATTCCAGCATTTCAGCGGTACAGAATTTAATGGGAAGGAATGTTTGTTTCACTCGCAGATGTCGCCCGGGATTACGGGTAGCACACACATTCCACAATGTTTGGATTGTTTTTTGGCAGGTCATCATCCTGCCGCGTGCAATTAGATCGTGGAGAAAGTTCCTGTGCAAGATTGAAGTGAAGTGGGCACAATCTTTCACAACCTTCTTTTTCAGGAGACAAAGACAAAATGGTGTCTGCAGTATAAGTTTGAAATAATTTTAAAAAAAATTAGATTTCAAAACTATCAAACTAATTTGATGTTTAAAAAATCATAGAAATTGTTTTAGCTTTGCTTGTTTTATTTGTCATTTTTAGCCATATTAAATGTGAAATGAAAATTGGTTTGTCTCCCAAAATACTTAATCGTCAATTTCATTACATTCAACCCGTTCGATAAACCCCAACAATCTACCAAGCATCATCTAAACTGAAATAATCTCCCTAGCTCCCTCAGTATCAGCTGATTCCGGTACAGCAAAGCCCTCGCGCAGCAAGAACCAGAAACGTAGCAAAGGTGGAAAGCTTGCCGGAGCGGAAGAAAAATTTAGATATACACAAGCCACAGAGACCTGCACTTTACAGCGCCCCGATTACGCGATGTTTGCGACGCCCCGACGCAAAACTTCAAATAAACTTGCCCACATGATTACTGGCAAGCTGACCATTGCTTGCTGCTCGGGGAGGATATCGGGCACGCTATCGGCTTAACCTCGTTTCCATTCGAAGCCGCAATCGCAAAAAGGAAAAGAAGCAAAAAATAGACACACACACACATACACACACACATACAGCAACACAGATCGGTTCCCTTTTCCAAGTCGCGTTCGCTAACCGGGTGCTATAAAAGTGCAGTCCCGGGCTCCGGAGAATCTGGACCGGAAACCGCGACAACCTGCGAGCTTTCGGGCTTGGCTACGGGGAACCGAACCGTAAAATAAAACCAAACCGAGCACCAAAAGGGTGGTGGCGCGTGTGCGCACAACATTTATGGCCTCTACGCTCAGAGCCACATAGAGCGGGGTGGGATGATGCTTCCCCAATCATCGGCACCCTTCGAACGGCGATTCGAACGGAAGGCGCGACATCAGCGCGAACTGTTCTTTTTTTCTTCTTCTGCCGCTTCTTTCTGTCTTTCGGCTCGGATGGTGGTGGAAATTAATAAATTATTTCGCTACGGAATCGAGACTGGCACTCTCGTCCCTTCTTTTACTGCCCCTTATGCTGGGACGGGAATGGGTAGCTAGAAGGTTGAGAGATTATTCGTAAGCTCATTCACAACCAGGTGCTACTATGCACTCATACATCCGCACGAGCCTACAGCACATGGGCATGAATGAAAATCTTTGCTCCAAAATTGAACTAACGTACCAAACGTACCTAAGGGGGGTAGAAAACCTTCAAGAAATGGTCGAAAACGGTTCCCCAGAATGAGCCTTCGGAACAGCTGACCCGAAACTTCATGGCCCAAAACCCTCCCTTTTCCCATTCACAATCTTCAATTTTGGTCCTTCGAACCGGATCGGCTAACGCGTCGCTAGCACGAAAACGTCTCAAAACGACCATCGCAAACGTTCGCGCATGCCAATGAACCTCCATGAGGGAGGAACCGCCGCTGCCACCGGATATCCGATAGCTATTTTTCATGACATTGCTTTGCCGGTATTTCTACGTCCCTCTCCCCTGCCTTGCCTTGTGTGACACTCCGTGGGCTCCGACGCTTCGTTTCTTCTCCGTGGGACATTTCTTGCTTCCTCCGAGAGCGGGACACACAACTTATCAAACGCTCGCTCGATACCTCTCCATCTAAATTGGCCCCACAGCAACCCCTCTCGGCTAATCGATCGAGGAAAGGGGTTAGTTTTGACAGAAAAGTGTTCAAAACGGGATTTTTTTTTATTTATGTCAACCCGAGTTGGGCAGCCGGGGAGGCAGTCCCAGCTCGGATCGGAATCGAACGTTATCGATACGTTTCGGTCAAACTGTTGATCAACCGTACACGAAAAAGGGAGAGAGAGAGAGGGAGAGATAAAAAAACATAGCAAACAAAAATCGCTGTCAATTAATAAATTAATTGGTCACACATTAACATTCGCATGGGAACGTACCGACCTGTGTCGTGGATCATTTTAAAACGATTCCAGCGCCTGCGATCCGGAAGCCGTACCCCGGCGTGGCAGTGGATGTATCGTTTGAATCGGCGGGATGCGTAAGAATGCGCTGGGAAGCTTGCGACCCCCTATTGTACTGGGGACGATATTTTGACGATCTTTGTCGCATCGACACGGGTATTGTTTGGGAAGCATTTCAGCGTGTAACCGGAGCCAGGCGTGGTAAGATGATGCATTTGAAATGGGAATCCATCCGTGTTTGAGGAACTATATCGATGATGCCGTGGAGAGATGGTGAGATATATGGAGAGGAAGAGGGAGTGAAAGAGATTTGTACAGTTAAAGGTGTAAGCTTCTGGAATTATAAAGCTGATGACATTCAAACAGCAGCGCGGTAGTCATAGGAGCTTTCAGCAAAGCAAGTCTACTTAAATTACCTTAAAATACCAATACAAAACATGTTATCAGTATAAAAAGGATATTGATGAATTTGTTTTTTTTTAATGGAAATTAATGTAATAATTTTCAATCATTAAACAAATACTTTTTAATTCTTTATTTTTATCTTTCTATTTCTCTCCTTCAATGTTTGTTTTCAACTTTTAAACACTTTTTTGATACTGTAACTTTGCTTATATTACACAGTCTTAGTTTTTAATCACATTGATTGCTCTGTGGTTTACTTTAGCTGAAGAAATGTATTTTATTTTGTTACGCTTTTCTTGTTACAGATCAAAATACAATATTTTCTGTACGTTGGACACATTTTACATATTTTGCGTTACTTAAAATCGAAAAAACTATACAATTCTACCAATAATTGGACAAAATATTCCAGGGACAGAAACAAATTAGCCAGATAAAACTAAAAGCTCGCATTCTTTTCATACATAATTAATAATTTACATAGTTGGTAGTTTATTTAAGTCTGTTCCCAAGATACGCAGTTTTTCTTAATTTAACAAATCAAATATCAAATCAGTACATTTGCTTCAAAAATTGTCCAATGCAGTATAATTGGCATACTCCTCAATCCACTTAGAAATCAGAAATATCAGCATTTTTTGCACAAATTATTTAAAATTAATGAAAAAGTGTTTTAAAGTATTATATTTAATAAAAAAAAACCAGCAATTATTCGTCGCATTATTTTAGTCGCAAAACGATAAATTCGACTTACGCGGACATTCGAGTTAAGCAGATTGCTCGGGAACGCATAAACCACATATTTCGGGAACAGAGTGTGCATTAAATATGAAACGAAAACAAGATGCAAAGACAAGATAAAAACGATTTAAAAGTCAGGTAATTATAATGATTGGATTAATAATCTTTGAAATTTTAATGCAAACTGTACGAATTATAAGTTTAATCAATCAAAGGAAACATTAAGCGAAATGAAAAAAATAAAGTAAATAAATAATTGTAAGATCCTCGCTTTAGCATTATGTTATAAAAATATTCGTCATCTCACTCTGGCAAATCGTCTCCACCACAGGAAACATCCATCAATAGAAAGATACAGATTGGCTAGAGATGAAATATTTTAATTAAACCATCTTCCACGGACACACTTTCTCGTGTTCTCGAATCGACGTGCCGCATACCTTACTGTATAACCCCAAAACCTTTCAATACCTTTTTTCCCTGCCGTGCTGCCGTTGCGCGCCTTTGGAAGCGTTGAAATTAATTACACATCCTAACTGCTTCGGATGGCGATTTTTCAATCAGCAGCCGGGAGTGCTACGAAAATCCGTCAAATCTGGCGCTCTGGCACTGGCTCCTTCCCGCGCCGGCTTCTCCGCTGGGGTTTGGGGAAAAACTCATCGCCAGCCAGGGTGAAGGGCATCCAACATGAAGGGGGGCGAGCTTTGAAAGCGAAAGGAGGGAAGCGGTTCGTGTTCGATTCGGTCACCCCGAGCACAGGCTTGACCTGGGCATTTCAACTCCTTTCCCCGAAAGATCGATTTTAACACGGCATTGGGGCGCAACAAACCCGAAAAAAAAACACTCACTCCCCGAATGATTAATGATGGAATTGTATCAAACATGATTTATATTCAAATCTGGAAATGGACTTACGGTTGATTTGCTTTTCAGGGGGTGGTGGTGGTGGTATTTTTCGGGGAGCTCAACGAGACGCCGCTGCTGCTCGATCTCGCATTATCTTTGCTCATGTCACCATCGCTAAGGTGCGCAGGCGCGCGCGCCCAAGTCGACGATGCAGACGACGACGGCGGCGGCGATGATGATGATGATGATGCGAGCATATTTTCCCCCTCGGTTCGGTTTTCGGAGGCGCGAGTGCGCGCGTGTCTAGCCACCGGGGTGGAGTGTCTTCGGGAGGCGAACTATGTTTCAATTTATTTCACTTTGTACAGGGCTTGATTTTTCGTTTTACTTTTTTCTGTTAGTCCCCACTGCACTGCACTGGGCCATCCATTCTGGGCCGAGGTCGGTCCAAATAAATTGGACGATCAAACGGCCACCAAAACGGCCAAAGAAGTCATCAATCGGTGGCGTCGATGTTGTCTGTCGCTGAATGTTTTTTTTTTCGGACACACCGATCATGGCGCAGTGTGGTCGTGGCCGAGAATTCTCCCCGAAAGCTCCAAACCGGGGACGACGACCGTGCAGGAATCGGTGGGATAAAGTTTTCATTTTATGTTTCGCTCTTTCTGCTCACTTTGCTTAGTAGTTGCGCACGATTCGATTCGATCAATCTATTGCTGTTGCCTGGCAGCTTGTTCATGCCTCGTCCCTCGCTGCTCGGGTCTAATCGTCAGCGGACCTTGTTTGTTCCCGAAAAAAACAACCCCAAAGGCCCCCGAGATGCGGCCTCAGCTCGCTGCTCCGTCGATGATCAAATTAAGTTATTATCCTCTACAAACGAGATTGTTAATGCGTTTTTTGATCGCACGCCACGGGAGCAACAGGTCCCGCCGCAGCAACGAGCACCCTTTGGAAGGTGATTTTGTACCACGACTTTTCACGTTCAACCATTTTATTGACACGCCCGAACTCTCTGCCCCAATGGCGATTGCAGAGAAGGACACAGTTAGGCGTGTGCCAGGATAAGCATGTCCAGCACCAAGCATATTTGCGTCATTTATCAAGAGCAGCTTAATAAAGCCGGGGCGCAACGCTTCAGGGCACAAAAGCACATGTTTGGCTTGAACCTTTTCCCTAACGGAGCTTCGGAAAGTGTTGTGTGACATTTAAGGCTTTATTTTTGATTTTTTTTCGGTAGCCCCCTCTTTTTATTATTTACTTTTACTCCTTTCTTCTCTCTCTCACGAGTGTGTTACTCGCAGGAAATTAATTGTTTCACACGCTTCGCTTTGCTTCTCGCCCAAGCACTTGTTCGTCTACCAGCAGCAGCAGCAGCAGCAACAACACCGCCTATTGCCTTTAAAACGCTATTAACATAAACATGTTCGCTATGTTACGCGGATGCGTTCTCCCGTCCCCCTCCCCCCTCTTCTTCCGAAGCGTCCGATTGACTGAAGAAGCCACCCTGGCCGCTTAATTATCAACCTGCCGTGGCTTCAGTCCAATCACGCAAAGGAAGCATAAACAATGCCGAACCGACCTGGGCTGGCGTGCCACTGGGTGGCCACGATGTTACGAACTGATTTCGGTGTATCTCTCTCTCTGTATGGCCTGCTAGGCTAGGCTTGCGGAGTGAAATTTACGAGTGGGAAAAATCGATTGCACCACAATCGCGCACCACTGGGACTGGGAGTTGGTTGTTTTTTCGACAGAAGAAATCGCGGGAGCAGGAGGCAAAAGCACAATTTATGGACCCGAATCGGTTCCCCCGAGCAGACGAGGTCTCTCATCTAAAAAAGCAAGATTTATTTGGCACCAACTCATTTAGCACTCTAAATCTAAGGTCGAAGAAACAATCGTTAATCCAGCAGCCTGGCACGGTTAGTTCATTTAAAAATCGCGCATATCCTCGCGTGGATTTTTCGCTCGTGACCTACGACATTTATCCAGTGTCGTCGCTGTGTGCTTGAAGAAGCTCTAATCATGCTCGCTCCCCCAGTGTAAATATTCAATTTCATCGGCCCAGTTACCAAATGGACTCGAGGCAAATTATGACTAATGTGCGGGATGATATTTCACCAACATCCTCTCAGATGGAAAAAATGGGGAAGCGAAATGTAACGGATTCGCGCCTCTTCAGTTTCAAAATGGGCCCACGAGTGAATTGATTTTACAATTAATTTTAATCAAAACATGCCATTTCCCGTTCCGGATAGAAGTTTGGGATAGTGTCTGGGACGGTTCGTTTGTTTTGTGTTTCGTGGCGAAATTTATCAAAACCTAAAAAGGGGCAGTTTCGGCACAATTTTCTTTCTTTTTTTATTTTTGGAGATTATACAAATATTCCCACGGTTAGTCTTTTTGACATTTTTTAATTCATTATTTGTATGAAAATCACACATCAGATTGTTTTTTTAATTTCTATCAAAATGGTTGTGTGTTTTGCTATCGCAAGAATTTTGTTAGTTTTATTGTATTCGATATTTGTGTAAAAACTGTCATTTTTGACAATTGTTTTAATTATTTGCCGGATAGATGACTAGTTTAATGAGAGTTTATAGTAACACAAATCTAAATGCTTAAAATCGCAGGGATAGTTTAATTATTCACTACAATAGACTCGATCATCACTTAACGATAAAGATCACCTAGAGTTTGACACATAAAATTATTCTTTTTTTATTGCGAAACTGCTTAAAAAGATAAACAATCGATACCAAGGATGCATTTTTAAATGTTAATTAAAACACTCTTAAGATTGTCTTTAAAAAAATCACTAAATTATGATAGCGATCAGTATGAGTGTAACCATTGTACGGATATTTAGACAGAAAATAGAAACACCTATCAACACTTCTTTCACAACAGAGTTTCGAATGGTTTGAAATTAACGAACAATCTTGCCGTCTTGAATAAACTGTATTTTTTACTGCCATCTACAAAACAGCACTCAAAACATTAAGCTATATTTGAAAACGTGTAATACTTTCTCAGTAAATGTTTAAAATAATTAACTATGGTTATCTTAAAAGCAAACCGATGTTATGTAATCGTTTTGCTATAGAAACATTTAGCTCCAAATTTCTCAACTAATTTGCAATACTTATTGCCCGTTGCTAACAGCATCCCACTTACTATCAACCCGAAACAAACACCTGCCGAGTTGTGCTACAAACCGTATCGTAAAATGAGCACGATAAGCCCACCGTCAAAAAGCTCCTTAAAATCTGATCGCACTTTCAACCCCACAACCATCACACAACCAACCCACACCACTGGATGGAGCAGCCTAGATGTGTTCCATCATCTCCTACCGCCCAGCCGAACGTTACCTTTATCTTCGACAATTTATCGAACCGTTTAACGCTGAGCGAGTTCGTTTCGAAGAGCGTGTATGTGTGTCTGGTTTTGCTAAAACGCTCTAAACGCAGCGATGAAAATTAATGTTACCTTTTAGCCTCACGCGTCCATCGTAAAGGTGCGTTTATTATTCGTGTTGTACGGCAGTACCTGGAAGCCCTTTAACCTGTAGCCAAATGTTTAGTTTTAGCTCCATATGATGGGAGATTGTACGTGGTCCGTTGGCGTATACATTCAGCTCAGTAAACCAACAAGATCAGATCTCCCCATTTTCTCTATGGATAACTGGCACAAGAAAGAGCCGGAATCTAACCATACATTTCGCGTCCTCACATTGAAAACAACAAAACGAGATCTTCTTCGATTGATAGCGAGTCAGCTAACCCACGGCACACTGTCGATCTTGCCGCCCCTCCCCAGTCCGATCGGTCACATTTTTCACCCACAAAAACGGGAAATTTATTGGTCATCAGCCACCGCCCGCCTGCTAGCACCAAAAACCCATCCCATCCCAGTCGTGGAAGTCGTGTGTCTTCCAAACGGCTTCCGAAATACAGCCCACAAATTCCGACGGCGAACGGTGAAACGCCTTATCTCAGGCGCGCGCGCGCGTGTTCGTTTTGGAGCGTGTGTGTGTGTGTGTAAAATTGTCTTTAAAATTACAGCCCAATCTCCGTGCGCTCCAAGATGTTGTCCGCTAAAGCTGAGAGGGTTGTAAAAAAACGCGCGCTACTACAAAAGCCTTTTTATTGAACAGTAATCCATCATTTTAATGGCTTCCTCTCGGTTGGGCCATCGATCGTCCCGGATAGATCCTGCCGATTTGCACGGCACTTTGGCCCGCGGAGCATTGAAAGGGGAAGTTGGACGAAGATGCAGAGGATAGCTGATGAGACACCGGTACCATCTTACTGGAATAACACTTTCCACAAAACGCTGAAAGAGTTGAAAGAGGCGCGAGCGAACGTAAAGGCACATACTTGGACTTATCTGCTAATCTAAATAGTCCTTCGCTAGAGCATCCTTCCCTTTGGTTGGTGGGGTAGTTTTACAAAGCATTACACTCACCCTCGTCCTGCCTTGAATGAGTCATTTTTCACCTCACCGAAGAAGGGAATAAAGCATGCCCGAGACATGTGAAAAATAAATAACTTACAAATACACCGGTGAATAAACCATTGACAAGCGAGACGGGACATAATTCTAAACACCAAAGCGCCACCACTCCGTTATCATCAACCTGTATGGTCGTCCGGTTCGACCAGCACAAAAAAAAACGAAGAACATTATTCATGGCTAGAAGGATTTGAAGCATGGTTTCATTCAGCTTGGCGCTTCTTTCCGGCGGCCACAGCGCACTCTTGCCTCAGCTTCCGCAGCGCTTTCTTTAGGTCCTTTGCCGGAAATGACCTTTTTGGCTGTGCAAAGTGTGAAGAGAAGACGAACACGGAACGAACACCATTGAACATCAGGAAGTGTTATCGTGAGCACCTTCTAACACTGTCGAAAGGACATCCCGAGAATGGAATTTTCGATTTTTTCTCCGTCTTTTTTTGCTTAGTTTACCAAAAGACATCTACGAACCTTTAAGCAGCCACTAAGGAGCGGTCAAGCGACACATCTAGAAATTATTACTATACGTCTAACTTACAACAATAAAAAACAAAACAATAAAACTTAACTAAAAACCGTAGCTAGATGCATTTGAAGCAGACCCAGATATCGAACAGAAAACACAATATGCTGAAATGCTCTTCTCTTCTCTTTTTTCTCTTTCTAATTCCAGACACTCACACCGTCCCTACAATCACAGCTGGTAATTGAATTAATTAGCTCCATTTAATGGTACCCTCCCTTACGCTTCCCTCCTTCCCGCCACCACCATTGTTGTGCGAGCGACCATTTTTGATCATATGTACACAAGGCTACACCATGGCTGGCTACTACTACTACTACCTACTACCTTCTACTTCTGTTTGCCCCTTCTCGCATGTACAGTCTGTGTCATCACGCAGCAACTGATTTGTGCTTCCCTTTTTTTGCTTGTTTTTTTTTTCTTTGCCTACTTTAAACATTTTTACCCCTTTATTCTCTTTCTCTCTTTCTTTTGCTCCGTTTTTTGCAACTGTCAGTTTCATCTTGATGAGTAATACGCAAACACAAACATGCTGTATGTTTATCCTTCTTCTTTCTGGTTGTAGTTTTTCCGCTTCCTTTTATACTTTTCCATTTTTGTCCTGTTTTTTTTTTCATCTCCTGCATCTTCCCCTACTCTTTTTTCACTGCTATACTGTACCGCTGCATGGAAAAAGTTGACAGGCAGTGTACGTCACCGTTAACCCCCTCACCGCACACAGTGTGCTGGGTGCATCTTTTTGCCAACGCTCAGGACCACCTTTCCGGAGTTTGGCTCCTCCTCCTATCCTGTCCAAAAAAACGGCTGCCACGGGATTGCGATTGAACCTTCTGCCAACCCCCTCTGCAGCCAACGACAAAACCGGTCACCTAGGGACCTCGGAAAGAACAATGTATGTGTGCACATATGTGCATGTGTGTGTGCACGTACTAGTACCGAGTTTCGGTACTCGCTGCAGGAGGGAAATATGTGTGCAATGCCTTCAGGGGAAATGCCGGCGACCGGAACACAGGAACAGGAACGCAGCAACACATTTTCCATTCCATTTTGCCCGATTCCATTGTGTAACACGGTGTCGATCATCAAGGAACAGATGTTCTGCATTGATTGTGCTTAAGTGTGATGATATAACATCGATTATTCAATTGCGAAACAAAATGGCAAGCCATTTTCCCGTGAGATCGGTTTTATTACAATGAATTAATGGTTTAGGCGCGGAGCAGCTTTAAAGCAGCTCTTATGAAGCGTCCAAGCTGTAATGACGCTGCTAAGCAGCTTCAGCTCAAGAAACGATTATTTCAAATGACGAATTTTGGACTCTCTTTTTCTACAAGTTCTGTAACTAAACAGAAGCAGCAGGTGTAACCGAGCCCAAACTTCCACTTTCCAATGCGTTGCAAAACCCATTTCCCAGTAATGCGCTCGCGCCCGCAACCTAATCGCGTTCTGTGCGCGTTTTCCCTTCCCTAACGTTATCTAACGCCTTTTGCCTTCTCGCAGCCCTTCCGCCTGTGTAAGGCGGCTCAACCTCATTACCGGAGACGACCGCACTATCCGAAACCCGTAAGCGTCTGGGTGAAAAATGAGCCGCCACCACCAGAGCCTGGGTCAAACCCTGCCCTGGGTGCTGCCCCAGCCCTCCATTTGCGGATCCTCCATTAACCCACAATTATATTCGCATTCATCAGGGCGAACCATGGCGGTCGGTTTTGCAAAGCGCAATTAAACACGCAGCCCCTGGACGAAGCCCCTTTGCGAAAGGACCGGATTTTTTTCGGACTTTGCGGATTTTTGCCTGCGTGCGTTGTTCCGTTTTTGTTGTGGTCGTCGATTCTTGGCCGTGGAATGTGGAGTGCGGCTGGTCACGAAAGAGTTTGACGCTAGGAAGACACAAACGAATGCATACACCTGTAGCTTTCTCTTCATGTTGGCAAAGATGCTCCGGAGATCGCTATTTTCTCCTGAGGATCAGATCAGTGTCAGGCCTCGGAACGTTGCGAACATGGGGCAAAAGTATCTTATAAATAAAATCATGATTGCGCTTATGAAAATTCGCACTGGACGATCACTTTCGACAGTAATAGATCACATCATTGAAAACTGCGACTTATCGATGAACGTCTAAATTCTTGTTGAATTCCCTTACCTTAGCAAAGCTCAATCAGCTACGTAAACCACAAAGAATTGCGAACCAACCTTACGCACATAAATCTGCTAGAAAGTGATCATTATTAATTGGTAAATTATGAGCCACATTCCTAACATACCACATGCTGCTGCCGCAGCGGAACAGAACGGAACCAAAAACAAAACAACAAACAAAAAATCGAAACAAAATCCTGGAATGCAGAAGCAATTTCTGGGCGCTCGCTTTATTGCAGGTTCTGCCTGTTGCGCCGTTCGCCTCATCAGCATAATTTCAGTAGCTCAGGTCTCTTCCATCACGGGCGAAACACAGAGCACACACATGAATTAAAATGCTTTCTGCGTGTCTTTCCGGGAGTTTGCTCGCAGGCGCACTCTCGCACTGTGGCACTTCCTTCCCCCGAAGGAGTATGTCCTTTGGCCAGTGGCCTGTCGTTTCGCGCGAGAGTCAACACACTCTCCAGAAAAAAGGTAAAGAATCCCCCAATGCTTGAATGCTCCAAAAACCGCGCGCGTCCCAAACGGTGGGGAGGGATATTGGGCTGAAAATGTGCGCCCTCCCGAAGAGGAGGCAGCACACAAGGGCACACAAGCGGGAAAAACTGCAACTGAGGATTGGGTGACCGGGTTTGCCGCTTTGGCGACTGCGGCCAGAAAGAGAAGCAGCCGAATCAAGCCCTGAAGAGAAAAAAGGAAATGTCAAGGCAGCTTTCCTTCCGAGCCAACCGAGCCGAGTGCGTGCGTGTGTGGTAGGGATGGGACTTTGCAGGCAAACGAGAGAATGACAGAGAGCGATAAAGATGGAAGCATACATTTTGAGCATAATTTGTGAGTGAGAGTGAGCATAGCAAAGAGCTAGAAAGCTACGGGCAACGGCTGTGACGCACGCGAGAAGGAGAAGGAAGTCGGCGACGACGACGACGACGACAACAGCGAGGGGAAAACAGGCGCACGACGCGATGAAGGGGCCCAAACAAATCGTCGCTACCGATTTTATGCTCAGTTTGCGTTAGATCCCCCGGCTGTTATGATTGATTGGGGATGCTGCTTGGCTCGCTAGTGGATGATGTCCTGAGTAAGGATACGGGCGGGGCTGCGGGAAAAGCACACAGTGTGTCGCGATCGTGTGTGGAATTCCGGAGGAGGAGAGGAGCGTGCTTGTGACGATGATTGTTTTAAGAAAACAGTGAATTTTATACATACGCAAATTGCGAAAAGATCTGCTTGAAAATCGATCCTATACGATTTCTTCCTCTTGCGTGTGATTGCGTGTTTCTATCGAAAAGATGGAAGAAGGTGCTTCCGTTTCAGTGTGTGGCCCTTGTGGCCAGAAAATTTGTTCGTGATCAGCTTAACCTACAACCCCAGCAAATCGTTCCACCTCTCGATATACCCGATCGTACACGCACACACGATCAGCACGTGCAACCACTTTGAGGATCAGTTTTTTTGCGTTTTCCACAACCTCGCTGCTGGTGGAGTGTCCGTTTCGGGGCGAATCGTTTCAAACTGCCGTCGGTGAAGTGGTGCAATTCGGTATTATCCACTTAGTGAAAAGCGAGCAGCAAAATACAACCAGCCGAGTGTGCCAGCCAATGATTGAGCATAATTGAAAAATAATTAGACCTCATGTTACTGTGTTTCTGTTTGCGTGTGTATGTGTGTACTGTGTCGAGACTGCAAACTGTGTGCGAGTGCGGCGAGGAGACTGGAAACGTGCGGGCAATTTTCGAATTTAGCATACGAGAAAGAATTTTGGGGGCAACGAATGAAAATGAATATAACATTTGCTCGTTTTTTGGTTACCGATCAGAGTTTGAAGATATTGCGGAAAGCGAAAAAAGTGATCAAGTTTCAAGCAAAAAAAAAACACCACACTCATCACGATCGATCGCCTACAACGTACTTCCGTATCCGCCGAGTGGTTAATTGCTTCATTGCTTTCAGCCGCCGACTGCTAGCAGTAGCACGCCGCAGAAAAACGCCGTTTTGACACGTTAAATGATTCAGTATGGATCGTGCAAAAAGCACCAAATGCCGCCGGCGGATGTTTGGCGGTGGTGCTTTGAATGTAATTATTGCGTTTATATTTATACACTTACGCCCTACGGGGAGTAAAGGTTGCCTATGCGGACAAATTAGCCATCGTTTGCTAGCATACATACACGCGTGGTGTCCGTGTCCTTACTTGCGTACGCGCGGTAATTTCACTGGCCAATGGTGACGGCAAAGATTAATTCTATTAAATGCCAATTTGTCTAATTTCACTTATTATGTGACAAAAAAAGGTTATGCAAAGATTGATCTTTGCTAACTGCGCGTGACGTAACGCGGACGGGGTGGTGTTTATCTGTTTTCCAATTTCATTACAGTGATTTGTTTTTTTTTTTTTGTTGCATTTGTTGCATAATTTTGGTCTTAAAAAGAAGATCGCTATATATTTTTAAAAACCATCATTGCAAACAAAGATGTTAAGATACAATTTGAGATAGGAAATATCCTAGTCACGGCACCAACCAAATCAGTGATAGCTTTCAACTCCAATGAAGCTTGAACATTATCAAAAATTCTTAGTAAAAATTTTAGATATAAAAACACGTTGAAAGAATAATAAAATCTTATCATCGAGCTCTAAATGCTCAACATTTGGCATCGATGGCATCGATTCGATCAATTTTAAAGATGTTTCTAACTTGTAGAACCTTTTTTTTACTCCAGCCCGTGGTTGCCATACATAGATTTTGTTCGTAATTGAATTCCAGGTGAAGCGTACAGTGTGTAAACAACATGGAAATTAATGTGAGAAATGAAACAAGTGCATCTAATTTATCTCACCGATTCATCAATGAACAGCCACGAGCAGTATAAACGTTATTGAAATCATCCTTTTCCCCAAAATCGAATCGATCGAGTTTACTGTTACTGTAGCCATAAGTGATGTGTCTCCCGAAACGTTGCACGAGCGTTCGCCTGTGAAACAAACCCCATTCATTCTCGCTAACAAAACCGATCACTTTTGATCAAAAGACAACTGTTTCAACGAGCAAGCGACGAACCCGATCCAAAGATGGCATTGGCGTACGTAGACATGTCATCCGTTATCGAAGTGCAGGTAATGTCCCGACAAACGAACCGGGTTTCCAAATGAATGAATCTTTATCAGCGATAATTGCTTTAATTAGGAGCGTAACTGCTCAAGAAAGTGAAAGAAAGTTTGGCTTTTCCGTTCAGAATGCCTTCAATGACAACTCCTCTGGGTGTGCCAGTGTATGTGTATGGTTGACCTCTTGTTTTGTAATTTTTTTTTATACTACACTGATTGAAATTCATCTCTTAGTGGAGGGAGGCTGTTTGGTTTCCTTTTTCTTGCCCCAATGATTAATGCACACCAGTTCAACACACACGCGGAAATGACAAGCGATCGATACACGCCTTTCGATGTGTCCAAGAGAAGGCTCGCACAGTCCATACCCCCTCCCGGTGGCCAATTTTGGGAGTTTGATTGCAATTTTTATGACCAGTGGACTCGTTTTCCCTGCCAAAGATAAGCGGCGGGTGGGTTGTTCACGGGAACATGATTTAAAGCGAACACAAGCAGCAGTAATTTAAAGAGAGAGAGAAAGAGAAAATCACAAACACACAAACACACCCAACGCAGCTATCCAAACGCCCGTTGACCGAGCAAGCCGTATTCCTATCGGTTTCTGACCGCTCGTCGGGAAGCACGTCAATAAAACCTACTCTACCACACGCTGTCTGCCCTGGACTGGCTTTCGAACTGGGGATAGATTTGGATCAAACGGGTGTAAAAATGCCAAAACGGCCCGACACCGTCGGATGAAGACAGATTTTCTTCGGAAATGTGATAAAAGTGAGGTTATCCCGAGCTACCTTCCTTTTCGTCCACCTACCCGTTTGGCTAATCATTTGGCGGGCGTGCTGGCGGTTAATCTCAAACGGGCAGCAGCAGTCAGGCAGCGGTCAGGCATCGTCGAGCGTTCGATACGAGGTCCACACCGTGAGGTCGCACAAAACAAGCCATGTTAAAGCAAACAAAATAGCGAACTGGGTTAACAGTGGCCTATAAGCCTTGTAAATCGGTGTGTTCGCTCGAGCGATCTGTTAAATTGTTTAATGGGTCCCGAGGGTTGAAAATCAAACGAAAGCATCCGTTTTTATTTCGTTACTGATATTGATTGTCTACTGCTTTTACGGGCGATTTCAAACGCTATGGTACACAGAAACTGTTGGAAAATGTTGTGCAGTTTTCTCTTTGTATTGATTTTGAACCTTTCTTTCATATTTCTTATTTATCTTTACTGTCTGTTACTTTACTTTACTACAAGTCGTGTTATTACTATGCATTTTCGTTTAGTAAACTGATTTATGTTGCGTTTTGAATACGTTAGAGTGTTATGAGTTTGTTGTTCTTCATCCCTCGTATTGTGATTCACCTGTTACCTTTTTAATTAATTTGCAACATTACTTCGTCATAAGCTATTGTAAAAAAACACTAATTTGTACGTAATTTGTGCAATATTTACTTTGAAGAATAGATTGTTCTGTTTTGTTCAATACATGTCACCTACATGGCAGTAAAACAAAACAAAAATTGGTATAAGGCCTTACAAATTCATGGCCAAACTAAAGTAAATAGAAATAGGTCAAATTAAGTAAAATAGAAGAAAAGTGATTCATGAGTAAATGGCCTTATTCTTTAACAAACACATATATCAGTTAAATAAATAAATGGTTTTGTAAAATATGAGCGAATTCAAATTAAAAAAATAAACAAACTAAAAAAAAGGACCACTTGCGAAAAACAGAACAAACAAACAAACCAACAAGTAAATCAAGAAACATTAACCAATCCAACCATTATTAAAATGTATAACAAATGGAACAAAAAAATGGAAAAATGAATGCATTATTTTCAACTCATTTTATATCATTTTTCAATATTTTAGTAATTTAGTAATTATTGTAATATAGTACCTTTCACGAGTCAAACGCGTTATCTAAATCAATCTCTCATTCCTTTTTCTCTCCCTCCACAGGAGCGGCTCACTAGTCATGGAGGCATAGGGCTGTCGAGCGGAAGTCCTGCATACTCGGCGCACACCGGCGGCCACACGGGGCGCAACGGCCCAGCGAGCGGACACAGCGGTAGCCACGGCGGTTCACACGGTCCCGGCCCGACCATGCATCACCAGACGCTGCAGTCCGACTTCCAGCCACCGTACTTCCCGCCACCGTTCCACCATACCACCCAAAGCCCACCGCAGCAACAGGTAGGTAGCACGGGCGATGGGAGCATAATTTTGGTTTTATCCATGTATGTTAATGTTTACTTCATTTGCCGCTCCATCGCAGAACCACGGTCTCGATTATTTAAGTACGGACCCGTACGGGCAGCCACTGTCCTCGCTACACCATGCGCCCCTGCACCACTACAATCAGCTGGCCGGGCTGAGACCGTCACAGGAGCAGCTCGGGCTACACCGATCTCACCGTGAGTCCGAACTGCAGCAGCACGTGGTAAGTGGAGTAAACACCCCACCTCTTTACCTTTTACTTTGGAGTCAATCTTCCTCCCGTTGAATCAAAACATCAAACTGAGGCCAACACAAGAGCCGTCACAATCCTATCACTCACAAGTAGCACAGTGGCAGCAGCGCTCTCTGTCTCTATAGAGCAATAAAACAAATCAACGCTGATTTCCTCTCACTAGCTTGCGCCTGGCCTGTCACTGTCCTATCCCGAAACGTCAGCGTTCCAACACTACGATCACCTTCTCTCCCCCCAAATAAAAACCCCTAGCGAACGCCACCCCTCGGGGATAAATGAGAAATAGAAACGAAATCGACCAAATGAGATCACACATTTTTGTTAATTAATTTTTATAAACTACTGCTGCTGCTGCCGTTTGTTGCCGAACTTTAACATCCTGCAACGGTTCAATTCTCAGTTCCTCGAGCCCCGATTTTTCTCCCGTCCAATCTTCTGCTCCCTCGACCTCCAAACAGTGAGACGGAGTGAGATGATTAACTTAGTTGTAGTGATTCCCGTTCGACGATGCTTCGAATTGAGCCATTTCGTTGGCGTGAGCGTCCGAATTTGGTTGAAACGAGCGGCCGGCCCTTCTATCGAGCCGGTTCGGCTAAGCGGCGGTAGCGATTTTGATGACTGACCACGGGGCCACCCTTTCGGGATGTTTTGTCTTTCAGGCAGCGTTTTTTTATGTGCCTTTCTTCACGTTACTAACATCATTATTTTACGATGTTAGCTCCCCAAGCGACGTCATCGGCTTCCGAATATCGAAACATCGATGTGCTCGAGTTCTCGATTTATGTTTCGCCTAAACTGTCGCTTTCTCCAAAAATACCTCCTCCCCAAAGCAAGATGCAGACTTGGGCGCGGGAAGAAAATTATGAAAGTCATGTTGGGCTTGTTAGGTCGAATTAATTTATTTTCTTCGCCCCAAAAGTACAACACAATCCCGCGCTCGCGTGAGGCAGCAAACCAAACGGCTCCGCGCGTTTTGGTCAAGAAGCCAAAAGGGAAGGGTCTTGCATCGTAGGGCAAGCGTATGGTTCTAGCTGTGCCAAAAAGGGCACGTGATGGAAAACAAAGTCCACTCCGCTCCGCTCCGCTTGGCCCAACATTCCAATGAGCCTTTCGGGGAGCGAAGGGCACGGCAAGTTGGGAAGAAAATAAACTTCACGGCAAAACTATTCCCCTTCCTGCTTGCCGAAGAAATCTTCCACCACTGGCTCGTCTTGCAAACGCTCCTGATAAACCAAGGCAGCCCAAGACACTGTTCACTCTTAGGAACATGGTGTCTTCAGACATTCACACACATAACCCTACTTGAATGGCAGGCAGGAAGGTTTCCTTCGCAGTCCCGGGAAGAAGCCGGGTTTTGGCGCGAGTTTCCGAGATTTTAAGGATAAATAGCTGCGCGTCCCTTTTTTTCTCCTTATTTCTCCCCCCCCCCCCCCCCCCCCACCCATATGCATCCAAATGCCTTCCCGCAGGAAACTTTCCCGCACGGAACTTTCGACCGGAAAAATCCTTCCCCTCCCTTACTGCCCACGCCGTTGTGCGCTGCACATACTTCCGCATTTCTCCGCCGAACGCTTTTGTGTTGCGCTGCGTACCCAGTAGAGGGGTTTTGATGCTGCTGTGTTTGCTGCTACTGGCAAGAATGTCAACAATTTGGTATCATAAACGATGAAAATATTTATCAACTACATGCCCGCGTACGGCGGGGGTTACATCTTTTTTTGTAGGGAGTGAGGTTGGAAGAACACTGTGCAGTAGTAACAAGCGATCGATTACGATAGCCACGAGATGCGGGTTTGCGACGCGCAGATGCTCTTCACCGAACGATGTGCGATTTAATAAAGTCGATTAGCAGCCACCGGTGGTTTTCCTGCGTTGCACTTGAAAGTCCCTGTTTGACTTTATTTTTCTGGTGCCGTTATCAATATGGCCGGAAGGAATTTTCATAAATTTCCGATTGACGTTTCGGATCGATATCGGGTTTGGGTGGGTTTCTTTCGTCTTCTATGTTATGAAGATGCTGGGAAGGGAGACATTAGATAAGCAACGTAATACACTGCAATGCTATTTTTGTGTGTTGGTAAGGACACCCCTTTCAAGTAAGCAATATATCATTCATCAAGCGTTATTCACAGCTGTTTTCATAGTAAAAATCTATATTTGTTTGACATTCTTAAAGTAAAGGGGGTGTTAGGATAGATAGAGGTTTAAAAAAAAAATAAGTCGAGGAAAAAATCTACGTTAAACTCCATTAAATACAATCGTGTACGTTAAGTACGCTAGATGTTTGGTATTCGAACAGCAATACAGTCTGACATGCAGAAAATGTTAAATTTTAACAATATTGAAGCATTATTACTTGCTTAAAACGAATCATTGTAAAGAGTACTTGAAATAGAGACTTTTTAGGTCACTGCACTGGCTTGGTCCCGTGATAAAATCTTCTACTCGTACGACGTAACAACATGCCCGTCATGAGTTCTAGTTTTGAGTTCCAAACAGAAGAAGAAGATGTCACTGTTACCGTTTGTCCTTACAAATACAAAGTAATGGATTTCACTACTTCAGTTTGCAAGAGATGTGCTAGGACAACCAAAAACAAAAACATTGGTCAATGAATTGCCAAAAATGATCCAGAAAAATTCAAATACCAAAAATACATTCAAAATCAGTCCTAAAAAGGATCGAAACACTCATATGCTGATAAAGTATTAATACATCTTTCATTTCAAACAAAACAATGCGTTAAGTTGAACAAAATGCTTTAATAACGCACTTGTGGACTGTAAATTGCATACTTTGTGGCGCCTTGTAAACTCTGTGGAGCATCTAAATTCCCGTAATGTGCCAGCGCTTATTGAAATACTCTACTGGAACACAATACAAGTGTAATTGTTCAAAGTAAACATCTAAACTGACAATAAATAAAGAGATATTTCAAGTTACGGGGCAATCTCCTACAAAAAAATATTAAATCTCCAACAAAAAATGAGCAATTTCTTACTTCTAACTATTTACAACCAACCAAGGCTGTCAGAACTCATCATAATCCCTAACATCCTGTTATTCGTCGCTAAAAACACACACGACAAACAGTAAGATTAACCTTTCTTATCGCTCTTCCAAGATCCAAACTCTAATACGCTAAATCACCTTTTCGAATAAAATCTCTACAACACATCTTGCTCTAACAACATCACTCCTCTCTCTCCCCTACTTACAGACGCAACTGTCGCACGGCTTCCCGTACTCGGACCGGCGCAGCGATTACAGCGGCTCGATCGGTTCCGGTGCCGGTGCAACCCGGCTCGGTGCCCACGAACACGATCCGCTCGCACTGCACCAAGCGCTGCAGAGTGCCGTCGACGATGGCCAGAATCCGGTGATAGACGAGAACGCGGGCTTTATGAGTGATCTGCCACTGCTGAAAAGTAAGTATCAGGCAACAACAACAAGAAAAAACGGTGCCAAAGGTGCCCAATAATTAGCCCAACCTCCATCGATCCATCCATCCATCTGGGATCCGTGTTAATAACGCCATAGAACACGATCCTTGCCCAACCTTACCCCTGCGTTGTGTTGTGCTGCACGGAACACGAGCTGCATCTGCAAAAAAAAATACGGGGCTGTCCTCAACGCAAACAAAAACATGCCACTCGAATCTGACACCTCGTGCCGCCAGAAGCTCCGCTCCAGTGCGCACAGAAGCTCAGTGGGAAGCGTCAAAAACTGAAATACCTAATTCCAGCACCCAGTGTGGAGCCTCATATTACACCTTTAAATAGCGGGATATATGTATAGAGGAGAGAAGCGGTGGAAAACAGGCGTCGGATAATGGTCGTTTGCTGGTGTACGGACGTCGTTTTTGTGACTACCTTTTTCCTTTCTGCATCACATTCAACAGCACCGCGCGGGATGACCCCGAGTGAGCGTCGGAGCCGTCTAGTGTGCCTGTCTAGGCATTATTAGGGTCGTTTGGGTAGTTTTACGTGTTTGTGCCTCGCAGTTGTCGGTTTTCGAGGCGGCCTTTCTGAATGGCTGGCGTGGCAGGGCTCGTGTAATAACACAATTACAATAATAGTCCCGATATCGATAAAGACCTCTTCATGCACCATGAGGAGCGAGGGAACACGCCACATTTTCGCACAAACCCCGTTTCACCTTTCGCCGGGTCTGTGTGTGTGTGTATGTGTGCCAATTTCGGGACGAGGGGATCTTCGGTGTGCCCCGAATCGATGATGTCTAAATTAAGGTCTTGATTCCAAATGTTCCGACAACGACGACGACGATCTCACTCGCATTAAACAGCCCGCATCCTCCCCTTCTTCTTGTACTCCTCCCCGAGCGGTGGTAATTAATGTTCGATTTGATTCATTCGGTACGAGTTCAAAGCTGGCGTGTTAATGGCGTGCTCTGCTACAAGCTGTTAGTTTTCTCTCGGGCTGGTAATGGGCGCGTGTTGCATCCCTTCCACCATTCCCAAGGGGATGCAACCATGGTCTATCCAGTCCCAGCAGCTTATCAAACACTCGATCGCTCGATCTCTTCCGAATGCTCTTCCGTTTGGCTCAGCACGCTCAACACCGAGCAGCACCGCGAGGAAGTGTCCAGTGGTTGATCCAGCGATATCGCCGTCAAGATTGGAAAGGGATGGTACATTGGAGGTCCGCTCGATGACACCCAGTTGACAATATTAGTATGCTAATGAGAATATCTCCCCTATCGGTCGACCGATCAAGATCGAGGGTCCAGTGTCCTAAAGCCCGGAGCCATATATAAGCCACAGAGCGCAAGACGTACTCCTTCCTTTCATTCATGATTCATTCCTGCTCTGTTCTGGAGATGCATTCTCCTTCACCTGCTCCGGCTCATTCATAGAACCAAGTTGGATGTAATTTCAGAACACAAAGAGAGAGATAGGAAGAGCGAAGCATTCCTAGACTTATTTATTGGCTAGTCAGCTGACCGACGAGGTATGTGTCAACAGAACCCCATTGACGCACTCATTAGCATTTTTCTTCCCCCTAGTTGCGAACAGGGTGGACAAGATTTACTACACCGACCGCGGTCGGTCGATTGCTTCCAGCAATGGGCCACTGGAATTTGATGCGATGCGTTGTCGGTAGTACCGGAATGTAGCTACCGTAGCTTTGCTTCCCATTTGGAATGTGACCGCGCTTCTAGGGAGTGGAATGGACTGACCCGCGGTACAGGTTTCGCGGTACAGGTCTCTGTGGTAACGCGGGTTGTTTTTGCAATGCGAAGTGTCTCGCCGCTATCAAGCCCAGATCCAGACAAGCCCGACCTCGGAATAGACTCGCCCGGATAGCTCAATTTGTAGCGTGCTTGGCAGGCAAGGGCACTTCAGTAATGACACTTTTATGGTCAAATTCCTGGAGAAACTTGCCGAAAAGTTTGACGTAATCAGATCTCATGCAAGGAAGCCACGCCGCTTTCCCGGAATGCATCAAACCAGAGACCATACCAAGGGTCTCGTAATCCCGGGGTTCGTTTCCCTGAACCTGAACCGTTCTCTATGAGATCTTGGACATCTTCTATCCGATTTGTTTTTCGCAAAACGTCGCAAAGTGAGCCGAAGAATGATAGGATCTACTGGTATCTATCTATCTTTCCGACTTCATGGAACGCAAAGACGCAATGAGAGTTTTAGGAGACAATTTTATAAACAGTTTTGCGTGTTGTCGCATTGTTGGAGCACCCTGCTTGTTGCAAAATCGAATAAACTGACACTTAACACATACGCCCTTAAGCCGAGCATAGAAAACAACCTCCTTCCTTCACTGCTAGACTAGACTGCGTGCCCTGTCTACACTTAAACGACGTACAAATTGAGGTAGAAAACCTCACACTCGCAAGTTCCTTCCGCAACCTTTCCTACGCTTTCCTGGCAGCAGCAGGCAACGTAAGGGAAATAATCTCACCGGAGCGTTTAAATTAAAAGTGCACGATAAGATCTGGCGATGGTGGTGCTCGCATCTCCCCTCTTTGCCTTAGCATTGACTAGAAATGGCTAATCGTCTGCCGTCGTTTTGGATTTAATGCGTCCGTAGCCTGCGGCCGCGTGTGGACGTCGTTACGTCCCCAGCAACCAGCAAGTTCTAGCGTTTGGCAACCAAATTGGCAACGATTCATCCGTTGGGGAAGGGAGGCAAAGAAAAAAGCTCGCACCACAAAACTCCTAAACGATGAAGCTTCCAAATCAGGCGGTACGTGCGAAGGTATAAGTGAGCTTGCAGTATCTCTAGCCAACGCCGGGCGGGACTGCTGGTTTGGCGGATCGGTTAACCAAACAGCTTACCAAAACCGACTGTGCCGACCTGCGCTTTCTTTCCTTTTCTTTCTCTGGGCTCTTTTCCAGGTCAAGTCCAGCTGCGAAATTGTCATTACCGTACAGCGATGTCTATGACCGCAGCCAGAGCGGATTTAGATTTGTCGTTTATTTAATGTTCGCCACTCGCATCCAATCGCGCGCTCGCTGTTGTGTTTTGCGTGTCGATGGTTCATGACATGACGGTTCTATTTTGGATGCGAAGAGAGGCGTTTTTTTTTTTGCTGCTGCTGCTGCTGCTGCTGTCGTCGGGTACTGACAGCGGGATCGTAAAGGTGGAAGATTAAAATGAGACTTACAATGTTTCAGTCGGGCGATCTTTCGGGTGCCTTATTTGGGCAGCAGTCTCAGCTGACACCGTGCCGGTTTGTAGGTCAAAGTTTGGGGCTGTGTAAGGTGCCAAAAGAAGATTGTGAGATTATTTAACCGCCGTTGTGCGCTACTTGCCAAGTGTCTTTTCGGTAATAGCGCGTACCTTTAAAAATAAAACAACAATACCCGCAATTATAAGGCTCCAACGTCGCAAGTTGTAATTAGTCTATTTTACTGTTGACTTGAAGTGAAGTGTGAGAACGTTATAGTGGTAGTTCCATATCCTAAGGGAAAGAAAAGAGGACCTTTTGCGAAGTTAGGAAGGCCTAATTTTCACATAGCTGAAAAGAGCTGGATCGAAAGGAAAATGTTGTTAGAAATAATACGATCTTACAGGCTTTCGAGATATTTTTGTTTGTCGAGACCGCCTTTGCGAAGTTATTTTTAATTATTAGCTCATTGATTTCAAATGTGAACTAAACATTATCACATCATTGTATTACGATTGACCATGGCATGATGAGTACGTCAGCAGATTAATAAAAAATCTAATGCTACATTGGTGAAATCACTATCACGGTGAGAAATACTTGCTAATATGTTCTAAAATATAAGAAACGTACACCTCTTTTAACGAACCAATCAGTTAACAAAAATATTTGGATGTTTTTAATAAGGTTTTAAAGGTCTTTCCATGGTAAGCTCTAATATATATTTCCAATAACTGAATAACTGGAACTCTAATTTTCCTAATGTTTTATTGTAAAATTGATACCTGATACACTTAGAATAATGTTCAAAGTAATTTTGATTAAATGACGCATCAAAATGATTGAAAATATGCTAATGCCTGGCCAAAAATGCTCCTTGAACGTTAAAGGATTTAGGAGATAAAAAAGGCTTGGAAAAAATCTAAAACATGTTTTTGTTAGAATTGCTTTTTTATATTCGAATTTCGCATAGTTTTCCATCAGTTTGCATAAAACATTCTCACCAAAGAACACGAATCACACGATTTCCATACTTAGACAACAACATTTCCATCACAGAACTAGGTCAAGCTCAGAATGCTACAAATTCCATCTGCCCGGTTTACCTGATCAGCACAGAACGCGCCACGGGAGAATGTTTCACCCTCCTCTATGGAATACTCCGTTTCTGAATATTCCTACCGTTAAAATATTTTCTCCATCCAACCACGCAGCACGAGTTCCGAAGTGGAAGTTGTTAAATGTTCCACCCAGGAATTCTTCCCAACCATCACGAAGAGTTCAATGTCACCGCATTTTCCTACTGCCATGCGTGTAACCCTTTCACATTTTACTAACAATTCGCGATGCTTCCTTTCTCTCTCCCTTTATCCACAGACTTCCCCATCACCGACATCAAAAAGGATAGCAGCCAAATCAATCTCGGCTCGCCGAGCGACGTGTTCTGTTCCGTACCGGGGCGGCTCAGTCTGCTATCGAGCACCTCCAAATACAAAGTCACCGTCGCGGAAGTGCAGCGCCGACTATCGCCACCCGAGTGTCTGAACGCGTCCCTGCTGGGCGGTGTCCTGAGACGGTAAGTGAACGAACTTTAAACATTCCCTTTTTTCTATTCTATTCGCTGCTTCTATCCCGGCACACGCACCGGAAGTGACGGAATAATTAAAACGAACGTTAGCACGAACCTGCTTTGCTGTGTAATTAATTCAGCGTTAATGATATCACACTTTGGTAGAAGTTTTAACCGATTTACCGCGATTTGCCTTTATGCTCACGTTTTCTTACTGTTGCGTCTATTTTCTTGCTTTTGTCTTCTATCTACAGAGCGAAGAGTAAAAACGGCGGACGATTGCTGAGGGAAAAGTTGGAAAAGATTGGCCTGAACCTGCCGGCCGGTCGGCGTAAGGCGGCGAACGTTACCCTGCTAACGTCGCTGGTGGAAGGGGAGGCCATCCATCTGGCGCGTGACTTTGGGTACGTGTGCGAGACCGAGTTCCCGGCCCGGCAGGTGGCAGAGTACCTATCGCGCCAATACTCGGAACCGCAGGAGTCGTACCGAAGGAAGGAGCTGCTACTCAACACCAAGCAGGTGAGCATTGGGAGATGTCGAAATACTTCACATAAAGAAGTTGTTGTGCTAATGCATCGTTCTCTTCCGCACGACAGGTCACGAAGGAGCTGATGGACCTGCTGAACCAGGATCGATCGCCGCTCTGCAATACCAGACCCCAGCACATACTCGATCCCTCGATACAGCGACATCTGACGCACTTTTCGCTGATCTCACACGGTTTCGGTTCGCCGGCCATCGTTGCGGCACTGACAGCAATTCAGGTAAGTCGGAGAAGAAGCTGACACTAAAACAGCAAATCCTTACTAATTCTCTCTCACCTACACAGAACTATCTGAACGAATCGATCAAACATCTCGACAAGATGTACCCGGGCAACGGTGGCAGCATGGTGACCTCCTCGCTAGACAAGAACAAAATGGAGAGCGACAAGAAATGACAGTTATAAAATTATCTCTTCACTAAAATTGATCGCTTCTAGGGGATTGCGATCGTTTAGTGCTTCATCGGTGGATGGTGTGGGGAGTGATTTTTAAAACAATGAATCAGGATCAGGATCATGCAAAACGGTGTGCCAAGTGGAGGGAATAAAAACGGTTAAAGAGAATATGAAAAGAAAAGCAAAAGAAAAGGGAGAAGAAAAGTCTTTTTTTCTTTCTTCGTTGTACAGTATTCAAGATTCGAGAAGTATTAAACATTAATTAAAACAAAACATCACAAAAAAACAACACAAAAAGCAAACGGCAAAACTCGAGTTGTCATAAGATTAGGCAAAAAAAGGGTTAAACATAAGATAAACAAAAAACGAGAGAAGAGAAGTGAAAAAAATACAATTGTGATTACAGCAAATGTAGAAACAAAACAAAACAAACAAAAACACCGAACGAGCGTTTCGGGTGAGCAACAGGCGAAAAGCGGGCTGTATCACACATGTAAAGAGGCGCTGCAGAGCGCACTGTAGGATAATGCGTTAAGTTAGCTAACTTTAAAGATCAAACGGTCACTTCAGCGACATTTGGTGTGTCGTGACCAATGTCGATTGGTATTATTTTTAGTTGTTTTGTTTTTTTTTCTTCTTCCTGTTCTGTTTAATCATACCATACAATTCTATCCCCACCCCGGGCCCGGGAGTTCCTTGGTTCTAGGGTTATTGCATCCTGCTACGCGCATAGGTAGTACGAGTGGTATAAGCAGTAGTAGTATAAGTACGAACGAGTATTATGAATTACAGCGGAAAATTAAAGGGGGGATTTAGTGTTTCCCTTCTGTCACTCCAATACTGTCACTTTGCTTTCCGTTTATTATCGTTAATAGTGCTTGATCTTCCTTGTGATAAAGGTATTATTATTTAAATGTGTATCTTTAATAGCTCAAAGACAGTAGTATTTCGGTTCGGATGTGGCGCGCAAAACCCCAAAACCAGGAACGAAGCGTCACAAGTACACTTAACTCAGCCAAAATGGAGGCACCGGAGGGAAACCACTTCTTTTCCGGCACAAAAGCGCAAGATCATGCAAGGACGCCCATAAACTTTCTTTCTAGTTCTATCATCTTAGCTCCTTGACTCCTTGGCTCTGATCGTTGATGAAATCCACGTGCCAAAATTAACCACTTTCGGTTCCTACTACACGTTACTCTCTTCACCCTCGGTACGCTGGACACAGTTTCCACGACCTAGTTGATCGCCACCATACTGCGAGAGAGAGAGAGAGAGATCACATACAAAATTCTTGTGCCAAAATTCTCCCTAACTGCCGATTCCTTTTCGATGCAACAGACGTGTATAAACATCGGGAGAGACTTTATTTTTTGGGACATCAAAGCAGCAGGTCACGTGCCATCGCTACCGAAGCGTTCCTTCGTGGGGCGGGGAGCAGCTTCCTACGACCGAGGATCGCAATACACTTGCCATACGAGAACCTTTGGGTCCGACACACGCAACTACCACCGCCCAAGCATGCCAAAACCCAGGGGTTTGCTGCCCACGCATATATAAATATCTTCCAGATTCTTTCCCTGCGCCTCCCCACATTTCTTAGAAACGACTTAGATAAATAATCAACCAAGAAATCACACACACACAAACACACTCTCGCGCACACTTTGCAGGAAGATGGCGGCGGTACCGGAAACTAGCCACCTTTGTAGTAGCTGTACATTTTAACAAAGCGAACCGTCATATCACACAAAACGAAGGGTTAGGTTCGGAGTATCCGTGTGTGCGCGCGCGTGTGTGTGTGTGTATTTAATCCTGTACAAAGACAAATTAGGAATCATATAGTTTACTCTCACTATAGCTCACTAGCTGAAATTCGCTGACACAGAAACCAGCAACTCCCGGCTCTCGGTCTGTACAGAAACATATATAGCAGGAGAGATCATGTTTGTAAAGGGTTAGGGCAAACGGATCCTACACCAGGTGGATGTAAAGTTTGTATCGGAACACGGAGAACCCGGATCCAGAAAAAAAGCAGATATTAAAGCAAATTCTGTGAATCGTTTCAAAGCGTCATCCACTCACATTCATTCCACTTTTAGGGCGTATTCCTTTTTGAGTAAGATATTTAACGCGATCGCAAAACCAAACATCCTTGCACCTGCATATATCAGTAAATATAAAAGCATATATATATAAAGAGACACACGCATACATGCGAACAAGAAAACAAAAACATACCGAAACTGACACATTTTGCACAATCCCGAACATTCCGCACCAATGGCGTCTGACGGTGGACAGGACCCTTGTTATGTGCGTGTGTGTATGTGTGAAATGCAAGAGTTTAACGAAGAAAACAGATCAAACCGCCAACAATCTAATACCAAAATGGGTTAAATTTTGTGTAGCAAAACATAACAAATAAACACACAACACATGGGAAAAGATCAAATCGACAAAACAAAATCATTAACAAATAGTAATGGATGGAGCAGAAAGTAATTGCACACGCACATACAAGTTACGCTGCAAGGAGCTAAGGGAGAGAACACGGTAAAAGAGGACAAAACAAATGTTTACGAAGTACATTTCTGAACTATTGAAAATTTAAATTAAATAAAATATATATTTTAAACTCACTCACAACGGTGCCTTCGTTTCCTGCAATGTCTCTTGCTTTTATGTTTAGTAAGTTATATCACTGATCGTCATGGTAAGTAAGAGCCGCATGGGAAATGCGAGGTTTTAGTTCGTTAATTTGTTTCCTAAAAGTGGAAAATATAGTGCGACAAACACAGAGCTTTGAAGACATAGTTACTTTGGTTCTTAGTGACCTTAGTGAATCCTTCTCAGATCGACATCGACACCCCAATACATAGATCAATGAAATTGACCCCTTAGTTGGAAGACATTATTCTAAAGGTTTGCTTTGAAATACCTTATCGGACGGTGTCACTCTGGAGACAGAGACGGTAAGTTGTAGAACTACAACCTACAAGACAACGTCGATTTTGAAGCGCCTCGAAAGGTACCATCGACTCTGACTAGATATTGAGTTCATCTGATTCTTGCCTCAGAGTCAGTTAGAGCAAAAGTTTTGTCATCATCTATATGACAGGTATGGACCGTACTCATCTTAGAAATGCCACAAGCTTGCCTAAGGGCTATCTATAACTTATTTGTTATCTGCTAGCAGGATAGTGAGTCCTGCGTATGGGGGTTCGGCCTATTCGAGCTGTTAACCCAAGACGAGTGAGTCCTACCACATCATTAATGCCCCACAGAAGCAGACCGCAGATGTAGCAGGTTTGATCGAAGTAGCTTCCAAATGATTACACCAACATCGGAAGCTACTCCTGAAGGTAGGTGTAAAACTCCAAGCTCGGAACTGTTTGGAGTTGCTCGGAGTTACTAGTCAACATTAGAGAAAGCAAATTCAGTAAGCAAATTCCTCATTCTAATAATTCGTGAGGACCCAGATTACTCAGAACTAGTAGTGGGATATCAGAATTGCATTCACAGCTCCAAAATGCTTTTATGCATTGTTAGGTATCCGATTCCGGCTAAGTCAATCACATAGTTCCGCCATCGAAGCCGTCTGGAGCGGTCATATCCGTTAAACCAAGCGTCTCTAGGCGGTTCAATCCGCCAGCTCCTCCCGTTTGGAACTGGCCGGAAACGGTTGGGAATCGATGGAATTGCCAGAATTGTCTTGAATCATTCGAAATCGTCCGAAGTCGCCTGAATCGGCCAAAACAGTTAAAAAAATAAATAAAATGTTTCGACTCACATACACATTTACCGATTGAACCCCATTACAGGGAATTTAGACGATTCAGATGATTCCGATGATCCCAACGATTCCGAACATTTCAATCATTCCAATGATTACGACCCTAACCAGTTCGATTGATTCCACACAAATCCGAACTCTGAATGAATCTATCCTCCGAAACTTGCTCGGAAAATGTTGGAGCCGCCTGGAACCAATTCCGCTATTTTGTCAATTTTGGCCATCTTTAATGTTGACAAGTAACTTCGAGCGACTTCAAAGTTTTGCACCTACCACCTACCTTCAAGAGTAGCTTCCAGCATTGGTGTAGTCATAAGATAGCGATTCCGATCAAATTGACCCAAAACTAGTGAAAACTCACTTGAAAACTCACTCACGTTCAGACTTAATAAAATACGGAGTTGATTACGAACCTGTGCGGACTTGATTGGATTCATTGTCGATTCCGATTTTTTTTTCCGAACCGGACTCATTTCACCGAAACCTAGAGAGCACTGTGTAATTACGACTTACATCAGATACCTCAGATAAAATTGTAATCTTTATAAATTTGCAACATGCGTTTTCGTTTACATGACATTGAAATGACCGGTGTGCAACATACCTGATCAGTCCACAAACACATCGCAAAACATCGCAAGCCAAACGCATTAGGCGATGTATTTTCAGACGGTCTGCATTATTTCGTGCTGGTAGGAAAAGAAAATGAGAATATGTAAACAAATTTTACTGCAAAACAATTGAATAAATGGATGATTCCAAATAAAAGCTCAAAAACACAACGAAAGAGAATGTAAAATGAACGTAAATAAAGAACAGACAGCGGCAAGACAATGCGGAACAGCTCCGCACAGTACCGAACCAGCTACTGTAAATACAGTGACAGTCGGAGAAAAACATAAGCCAAGAAAAGAAACAGAAATAGAAAAAAAGGAAAAATACACAGTCAGTGCGAAGGGAAAAGAAAACGTAGAAGAAGCGTACGTTCCCTGCTGCCTTGGTGGTGTTCGTATCCGTGTACGATTTCGTTCCGATTATCGGTGAGATTTGCAGCGAATTTACGAAACAATCTCCGTCGCCGTTCCGACCCCGTTCGCGTTCACCGCCCACCGTCGCGGGGACACTGGACGGGTGTTTGCGTGGGTCCGTTGTTTTGGCACGGATTTGCCACGCTTCCCCTGCGTGCGCTTCGGGCTGAAGGGCCGCCCCACACTGTCGAGAGCGAGAGAAGGAGGGCCTTGGAACGTACGAGCACGACGACGACGACGACAATACGGGAAGAAGTAGGTTTGCCTCGAGTCCCGCAGCCGTACGCGACGGACCAGTGTGGCCAGTCTCCTTCCGGAAAGTGCCTCCTCACTGTCTACGTGTAGTGCCCCCGACTGGTGGTCCGTGTGAATGTCGTCTGGCAGCAGCAACGTACGGTGGTAGTGTCTGTGTTTCGTCGGTTTGAGCACTACCGTGGTTGCAGCAGCAGCAGCACCCTCGTCGGTTGGCACACTTTGTTTCCGCTGTACCCGAACCGCCGAGTGACGCCTGTCCTGCCCCCGACGCGCAGCCAACATGTTTAACAATTACGGTAACACGATGGCCTCGGACCCGTTCCGGAAGGTGGAACAGTACTCGCCCAAATCGTCGCCCCGTGCTGGAGGGGCCGGGGGCCGATCGCCCGTCGTCGCCCGCCAGGACTCCTCCGGCACGCTCAAAACGACGATCCAGCTAGGCAAAAACCCCTCGATACTGCACAGTGGACCGTTTTACTTAATGAAGGAACCGCCAGGTATGGGGGTAGTGAGAAGCAAGAGTGCGAACGCTCACCAGCTCTAGCGCTAATCGTACCCATTGGTTCAATTGCAGGGGAAGGCGAACTAACAGGAGCCACGAATCTGATGGCCCACTATGGCTTAGAGCACTCGTATAGTAAATTTAGTGGTAAAAAGGTTAAGGAACAGCTATCATCATTTCTCCCGAACTTACCTGGCGTCATCGACGGACCGGGACACCTCGTAAGTAGCGCTCGTGTGCAGTGGGTTGACAATTGATGAAAAAAAAAAACATTCGATTGCTTGGATGACGAAACGCCAGACAAAGAGCTCTGGCGTGGCAAAGGACCAGAAGATCACCTGTTGAGGTATTGAGCTGTGCATCTAGAAGGCTGTGAATTAAAAGTGCTGTGTTTATCCGTGACCAACCTTCCGCCCGAGGCTTGAAAACCAATCGGAACGTCTCTAACCTAAATAGCAAATGATTCACGTTGAAGCTTTTAGTAGCTATGGAGAAGACCCTTTCGTAGAGAATTGTCCACAAAATCTGGTTTCGAACTGTGTTTCTTAATTTGACGAGAAGTTCCTTCCAGTTAAACTTCAACCAGTGGCAGATTAGAGATGGTGCAAGAAGGTGCCAAATTGTTATCAGTGTGTTTCGCTGTGCCCTTCAAATACAGAAGGTAGAGGTTGTGCAGACAAAGTGATTGCAAAAAACTGTGCCAATTATGTTGTATAAAAGTATTGAGCGCAATGATCGGCTTCGGGCCTGTAATAATGTATGTAGGTCAATTAAATGCACCAGTTGAATTCCTATTTTTAAAACACTAGCGCATCCGGAGCATCCCAGATGCATCTACGCAATGGGTGTTGCTGTTAATCGGCTTGTTTAATAAGGTTTTTTTAAAGTGATATGCTAAAATGATGATATGCTCATGTTTGCTCATTAGATCGCTGGACAAGAATTTAATCAAAATGTTTAATTGTTTTTGTTTTATCGAATTAAGGTATGAAACCTTTTGATCAGTTTCATAACCTTTTTTTTAATTGTATGTAATTTAAACTACCTAGTTAATTTGACCCGGTATCAGAGTTATACAAAATAATTGCAGGGAATTTTATAATTTTAGGATACGTGCAAAGGATTAAAAAAACAGCGCCAATTCCTGGTGAATTTTAAAGTGACACGTTAAGCGAAACTGATTCATAACTTATACCGGGGGACTGATTCCGAACGCATGTAGATACGTCCGATGTCGAATTTTACACACCTCGTACTGATGCTGAAACTAACTCCAATCCTATACCGGTATTAGAATTGGTCATAAACCTACACTGTTCCTAGAACTGTTCCTAACCCCTTATCGGTCCTTTAACGGATTCTGACATCATACCGGCCCTGGAATTGATTCTGAACCTATGCCACTGAACCCATCTTGGTGCTAAAACTGATCATGATCCTATAAAAACCTACTGCTACTGGAACTGATCCCAAATGAATTGTCAAGTGGTCCTTGAACTAATTAATATTCCATTTTGGTCCCGAAACAGAAAAGATAAGATGGAAAACGCTCTCGTATGAGGTAGAGCGGATCAAACTGGATACCTCTAGCATCGATATCGACTTACGGTCTTGTCATTATTGGTCAAAACAATCAACAATACGCATAAGCGACCTTACATACTCACTTACTTACTATTAGGCTCCAGAATCACGCTCAGTTCCTTTACCAATCCGTAATTCTGATATTAAACCTCGTCTCTGATGCCTGTCACATCTTCGCTGTCCTTATGGACTGCCTAAAGGACCTTTAGACACTGAAGAGGCCTTAAAAACATAACGACATTTTTAAATAGTAACAATTCTAGGTTTATCTCTCATCGATCTTTCGGAAATTCGTTATAATTCCAGCTAGTCCTTACACAGGATTTTAGCTTACACTCTAGTCTCGACTCTATCAAGATTTCAGTAGCATTTGTATCTTTAAAAAGTTCGCATACTAAGTCACCCTTTTTCGCACGTTTGTTCCGTTCCGCTACAGGATAACAGTTCCCTGCGAAGTGTGATCGAAAAACCACCGATCGTGGGCAAAGAACTGCTTCCACTCACCAGTGTACAGCTTGCCGGATTCCGTCTGCATCCTGGACCGGTAAGTCCCAGTTCAAACACCCAAACAATGCTCAGTGCGCTCTCTCTCTCTCTAACATAAATGTTTCCCCTTCTTTCTCCAACCGTAAAACCGCAGCTTCCGGAGCAGTACAAACACTTAAAAACCGCACCAACTAGAAAGCATAAGAATAAGCATAAGAAACACAAACACAAGGATGGCGTGGCGCCACCGGAACAGTCCGCGCTCGAGGCGGCCGGGCTGGACACGCACGAGAAGAAGCACAAAAAGCAGAAAAGGCACGAGGACGACAAGGAGCGCAAGAAGCGGAAAAAGGAGAAAAAGCGCAAAAAACAGCGCCACAGTCCGGAGCATCCGGCGGGTGGTGGGGGTGGTACCGCCTCGGTACCACCGCAAACGCAAGTCTATTAAGGAGAAGGTGGATATGGATGGAGGGCTGGTCGTTATTGGAGCTAGGGAGAGAGAGGGGGGCGGCTTTCTGTACCACCAGTACCACCACCGTGTCACCGTGGCAGCAAAAACAAAAACACATACCGTTCATTCATACATAGATACACACACACCGGGGAGGAGGCGAAACGAACCAAATCACTGTGGAGATAAAGAAGCGAAACCTTTATCAAGAAACCACCGCGGAACACACCACCATCCCTTTTCCTCGGCTCGTGCTGCTAAACCGGCACATGATGGTTGTACATCGATGTGGCGTGTATCGGTATTAAACACCCACTTTGTTGTCCGCGCGTGTGTCTGCAGAGCGGGTGCGTTTTAAGCCGGGGAGAGAGAGAGAGTAAGTGGGAACACGACTTCCAAAACAGGAATCTAGGGTTAATCTAGGTCAGGAACGTCGCGTCGCGGGAGAAAGCGCGCATTAATGTTGGTTTCCGCCCGGTGGCAAATGGTTTCCCCTCGGTGTGGATTATTTTACCAACAAAAAAACACAACAAATTGCCTTCCTTCTCCACCCCAGCACAGCGTGTAAAGTGACACAGAAAAAGAAAGCGATGAGCCGTATGGCTTACACACACAGAACCATATTGACACATCTAAAGGGCGGGATCGATCGAAGCAAGTTTTGGGGGATGATCCCGCGGAATCGCTCCTCACACACAAGCAGACACAGATCCTTCGATTAAGCCTACCTAACATTAGTGCCACTGGATGGAGAGCGATAGAGCGAAAGAGAGAGAATGTTGTATATCAGAGGACGAAGAAAGCAGCGGACACTCACTGTAAGATGCATCGAAACTGTTGAATCTTTTGTGGTGAAAAAGCGAAGCAAAGATAGGAAAACATTAACCCGTACTTCCACTTGCCGTACGTTTTTTTTTTTTTTAATTGAGCTGAAGGAAGAGGGATTTGCAAGTTGTGCACTTGTTTTACTCCTTCCTGTTTTCTTATCATTACAAGGTTTTTCAGTTGTTCTCTTAGTTGTGGGACACATGCTTGACTCTTTCCTATTGGAAGTGAAATTGATACGTTGAATTGGACTCTATTGCGCCTTGGAAATTCCTATCGGATATGTCCAACAAGGGTGCTAGAGTCCAATTCCTATTGCAATGAGTTCATGTCCCAAAAGAAAGAGTTAAAAAAGTGTTCCACAGCTATGAGAAGTCCTGGAAAACCCTGTAAGGTACACTAACTCCAAAGCTCACCACCAAGGCACCATCTACCACAACCCATACCTTGTTTTGTTGATTATGTGTAATATATTCGTGTAATGCATCTCCCGCACTTCCCTTCCAAAGTCCTCCTGCTAAAAATGCACACTCCACTGAGTGTTTGTGGGACGCTCGTTGCGTGGCGTTCCCGTGTTTTCTTTAATAATCCCACAAATCTCCCTCCTTTGTGTCCGCACCTCCTAATTAGCAACCCAGCACGTTGCACTTTGGAGGCACTGACATTGATACGTAATTTCGTTTTTGATCCGCTACTATCGACTGTACATTATTGAGTAAGGCAGCAGCAGCAGCAGCAGCAAGCAAGCAAATCCGTTATCCGTTAAGGTGTACTGGAGATGGGAGAGCGTATTAATATTAAGCGTTTTTTTTTTTTGTTTCTTTTGCTTCTTCTATTTGCGGCACATTGAAGTGTGACATCGAGAAAAAGATGGTGCAGGATCTTGTTTAGAGAAAGGAAAGGGATTTTTGGAGAATTAGGAACAACATTCGCAACGGATAAGAGATGGTAGCGAAAGGGGGAGACAGAGTGTGTGAGTTGTGAATGGTGCGGTGTGCGGTTGCAATATCCTGGTGCCTGGACGGGGTTGAACTGTGTATAAAGTACTGAAAGCGTTAGTGAAGGAGCGACAATAGTGCCCTTTCGATACGCCCGCTTAATCGTAACACAAGCAAACAAACGGTTTGTGTGTAAGTGGGTAACAACTCAAAGGAATGAATACCACAAAGGAGGGGGGTAAATTGTTACACAAAAGCGAAAAACCATAAACCAACACGAAAACAGAAAATCAAGTAGGGAAATTTAGTTCTTAGCGGAGTAATCAAGGGAGGGCACTCACCGGGGAGTTTTTCTTTCCGTTTTGTTTGCGCAATGTCTGAACGTTCTTGTGCAAGTGCGTTTTCCTGTGTGTGCAGCAGTGTGCATTAGTAGAAGAAAGGAAGTGTGTGTGTGCGCGTGTGTAGACTGTCAACCATTTCAAGGGAAAGTCAAGCAAGTGTCCTCTTGGTGCCCCCTAATCTACTACCTTCTTGTCCTTGGTATAGATGGAGTCAATCCAGCAGAGACTCCAGCAGTCCCTTTACAGCTCGGTAGTGGAAGGAAGTGGTACTAAGCGCGGCATTACGGGAAAGCCAAAGCAATGAAACGGCGATAACGGTTTTAATGACGGTAAACAGGGCGAACGATTCAAAACAAGTACAATTAAATCATGTTAGGGGCAGAAGCAACAATTTCAACCACAGAAAAGGATCCCCTTGGCATCACTTCGCAGGGAATGCATAATTCAGCTACGATCCTTTAGCTGGTCTCAAGCACGGCTGTTGTGCCAATATGCCTCCAACAAGCAAACAAAAATAAAATGCCAAAAGTAGCAATACCGACGGTTAAAAGGAGCAAACAGAAGTGCCCAAACATGAAAGGAAAAGGGATTCACGCAAATGAATGCTCTCGTCTAACTCGATCGTTAGGCACGATAAAAGCCGTATTTGTAGAGCAATTGGCATATTGTCCCACACAGTATTGACTCATTCCTTTACCCACTCGACAGTGAACAATTCAAACACACTCACACCGATCGATTCCTAATGCACACACACGTGGTGGTGATGCACTTTTGAACGCTGCTGCACTATTGTTTCGGTTGATCTGCAAATGCCTTGAATGTGTAATAATTAAAGGAAAATTAATCAAAACTTCCTTGTCATAACAACAAAAAACAAAAGAATGTTTAGACATTGCACACACACAGACACAAAAATGGAAAGAAAAACAGGTGGAGAGGTGGAAATAGAAACAAAAAAGCGGCAGAAGAAAATTGAGTGCTGCAGCAAAAACACACTCAAACACACGCAAACAAACAAAAAAAGCCTCTCTTCCCCGATTGTATTTATAATCAGTAATGTGGAATTATTTAACTTTTATTTCCTATACATATGAATATATATATTTTAGCAATAAACACTGAAAACGGAAGAAAACTGACAAAACTGAAAAAAGACGAGAGAATAACAGAAGGAGAAAAATGGAAGAGAAAACAGTGCGAAACAGTTGTAACCAATTGCTGAACTGTGTGGCAACACATCCGAAAATTGGCGAATCGTTTCCACAGTAAGGATTGTTTTCGGATATTATGCAGTTTTTGTTTTTTTGTTCATAACATACCCTTCCTACAGCTTCATTTTCATAATTTTCATTTATTGTATTTTTTTTTTCATCATTTTTATTCCAGAGAACACTTTGTGCCTTCTACTAACCGAAAAGCGAATTCATGTAAAATATATGTATATTTATGTAGGTATGTTTTGCCGTGTGCGTGTGAGTGTGTATGTATGGGTGTGAAAGAGGAAGAAAACGGACGCGACACACACCAAATGGCGTGTTAAAAAAGAATGTACGTTGAGCCTATACACATTTATATTGCCTGTCGGGAGGGTTCATGTTGGCTCATTACGAACTTTCTGAGCATATTTTAACACACACTCACATACAAAAAAGTGAACATTCAAAGGCAACTGGGAAGCAACGTGGATATACACAAGAGGATGCATGGCTAAGGGGACAGCCTTCACGCGTAAGTATAAACCTGTTACCTTACTTTGTAAGCAAGAAGGAGACACTTCTTCAAGAACCAATTATATCGTGCGCACTGTTGTGTGTGTTGTTGTAAGTGAGCGGTAACATTTGCCTACTCTTGCTGAGATCCTGTTCTTAGATACAGATGGGGAGAAGCTGCGTTCTACTTTCTCCGGGATGGAGAGAGCTGATTTTCCTTGATTTGACGAGCAAAAATCCGTTCAGACAGCTCTATCTATTTTAAAATTTCCTGAGAGTATTGCGGAGAAGCTTTTCCCGCACGAAAAAGGCCCAGGCAAAAGGCCGCAGATTAAAAGCATGTGCACAAAGGCACACACACGCACACGTACATGAGAGCAAAAAATGCATGCCGTACTTTCCTCTCAATGCCGACCCTTTAATGACTTGTTTACACTTTTCAAAAATACAAACAATAAACACAACACACACGCACACACGCAAGAGCGCGAAACGAACGAGGCACGGAAAAAACATTATAAATACCACCATGGAGAGAGGGGGGGGTTTGGAAAACAGTTTAAAATGCACCTGGCGACTTTTCCTTTGGCTGCGCGCTACTAAGCTGCGCACGCACGCGCTCTCCTTTGTGCCTTGTCCCCATTGTTTCATGACTAAATATCCTTCCTTTCCTTGTTGGCTTCCTTTTTTGTTTCTTTTCTTGCATAATAATGCGCTCTATTACGCTGCGGGGCTCTGTCGGGGATTCTTCTCTATTGCTAATGTCCTCTGGAGCATTTTTTTTGTTGTTGTTGTTGTTCACTCTTTCTTCTTAACTTCTTTCCCGCCACGATTCTGATTCGTGCGCGGTTACTAAATGTTGTATCTATTCTTCTTTTTTTGTTTGTTTGTTTGAAATTATTCATTCTATTCTATCGACAATTTGAATGTATAAGTAGTGTGTGTCTGGTTTTTTTTTTTTCATCAAGAGGTGTTTCTCTGTAGCTGGATATTGTTTAACACTCTCTTTCTATGACTGCTTTTGCCTTTTTTTTGTAATCTTAACTTTACTTCCGACTTAACGCACTTCTTCCTCCTTCTCCTCCTCCTGCCCACTCCTTCCTTCCAAGCGATTTTCTTGTAGCTGCTTCTTTTATGTTTAAAAAAAAGCAGCAAAAAACAGGAAACGTTCCAACTGCGACACTCTCCCCCCCTATCATCTTTTATACGTCCGGCCGGTACGGGTGTTGCGGCTGCCGATTTTGAGGATTGCTCTGCAGGAACTCCACGAAGGCTTGCTGCACCTCCGGATCGTCATCCGGATCGACCAGACCGTACTCATCGTCATCGCTGCAGCAAAGAAGAGGAAAAAAATGCAATCGTTAGTAATGAAAAAGGCTACTAGTAACGGTCTGCGCGTTCAACTTACTCGTAGCCACTGAAAGCTTGCTGCGCCTGTGCCTTGTTCTTGACGTTCGTTTCGAGAAATGAGCTTTCCTCCTCGGTCAGCACCTGGCCGTCCGGGCCGTAAAAGACGGGATTGTTCTGGTACTCGCCGGCACCGATCGGGCCGCCGGGCCCCATCGCGCCAACACTGACCGGCATCGGGGGCAGGGCCGCCGACGGCGTCGAGATCTCCTCGCTGCGGCCCCACGCAATCTTGCGCAGCTCGATCACCGAGCCGATGATCTTCTCCGCCGCCGACGGGACGGAACTGCGCGCCTGGTCCAGATTCTTCATGATCTGGTCCACCTTGTCCGGGCAGTCTTGGTCGAGCTCGAAACCGCACAGCTGATGGATATCGAAAGAGAGAGAGACAGAGTGAAAAGAGGATGAGCAATCAAATGAAATTAAAAGGGACAGCAAAGCTCCCGCTCCTACCTTTAAGCATTGGCAGACACATTTGAGATTTTCCGGACCCTTCTTGGCCACTAGTATCTCGATCGCACTCACGATGTACTCCGAAATTGTCTTGCCGAATGGTTCCTGCAAGACAAAAGAGTGATGAACATATTTTGCTTTGCGCGCGTGGCACACTTCCCACACTGCTTACCTCCGGCTGTCTCAGCTGCATGTACAGCTCGGCTAGGAAGAGAGTCGCGCCGCGCACCTTCACCTGCTCCTGCTTCATAAACTCCGGCAGCTCGCTGTTCTGGTGGTCCATCTTGAGCTGCAGCAGCTCGCGCAGCATCAGATTGGGCGCCTTGTTGATGCTGTCCAGCAGCTGACAGAGGCGGGCACCCATGTAGCGGAAGTTCGATTCCCGGATCGACTGTTTTGGAGGCGTGGAAAGATAATACACACACACAGTTATTTCAAAATCCATCTATTCAGCCAGCAGGCAAACACTGCTTCTCACCTGATCGAAGATCGTCTCAATCGTGGTGCTCAGCACATAATGATCCTGGTACAGATCGCCCAGCCTGTTTGGCAGCTTCTTCTTCACTTCGTCGAAGATGCCCGGATTGTCGAACAGCTCGGCAATCACCTCGGTCAGATAGTCCAGCGCTTCCGTCTGTCGGTACGAGATCTGCAAACAAATGAGATGCAATGAGTGAAACCACCGAAGCAGGAGGATGATGATGATGATGACGGGGGCTATCTCACACCAGCGAGTGAGGGTGTTCCAACTTTTGATGAAGAACGATAGCGCGCACGCGGGGAGGAAGTAATGAAGGAAGTGAAAATGAGAAGCCAAAGCATGGAAAGTTACAAAAGCTGTAAAAGTTGTAAAAGAAATAACAAACAACCGTACAATACAACAACAAACATAAACAATCAGAAAAAAGTACTACAAGAAACACACTGAAACATAAAAGCACAAAACAAACACCTGTTAAAAGGAAAGATTAGTACAAATAAGTGCAAACAATACGATATAAAGATAAAAAGCGAAAATGCAAAACCACAAAACATACGAAAAGAAGATGGAAAAACAAGCCCCAGTTGCAAGCAAAGAAGGGAAAGCCAGAACAAAAACAAAACATCACACAAAACCAACGAAACAAACGAACAATCACAAACGTACAAATATACAGTGAAACACGCAAGTGTGCACAAACAATAACTGTAGTGCGTCGTTTAGTATAAGGTGCCTTTATATTAATCTAGCAATACTGATGATGGTACGATGAAAGAAGCAAATGTAGCAATGGCAGCGATAACAGTTTGCGAGAAGCAAGAGAGGGAGAGAGCGAGAGAGAAAAAGCAATTGATAGAAGGATCGGGAATTCTACGTCCCCAGAAGCGGGGCCATTCCTTGCGTGCTCTCCCCTGCTTCCCCACGCCGCTTTTAAGATGATTTGCACGAGCGGAGAAAGGACGCGTTTCCGCTTCTACAGGATGGCACAATTCACGAACCAAGTGTTGTAGAATGTTTCTGGGGAAAATGGTGCGAACGCGCGCGTAGCTCTGGGGTGGGTGATGTGGTTGTTGCGGTTCGAGATCCGGCCCCTACCTGTTCGAGATCTTCCTGCAAGTTCGAATCCCAGTTGGCCGCCATGCCGGCATTGTAACCACCCGCCGGGCCACCACCGCCACCCTCCATATAGTCGTGATGGTGGTGATGATTTCCACCATACTGCTGCTGCTGCTGCTGCTGCTGCTGGTGCATCTGATGATGCTGATGATGGTGCTGCTGCTGATGGTGATGGTGTTGCTGCTGCTGGCGGGAGCGATGATGGTGCTGCTGGCCACCACCATTGTTGTACTTCCGGTGATCACCACCACCTCCCATCGCCATCGGATGGTTGTTGGAGTAGCCGCCGCCGCCGTACGGATACTGCTGATGCTGCTGCTGATGGTGCGGCTGATGATGATGGTACCCGTGGTGCTGCTGGCCACGGTGCTGCTGATGATGCATTGACTGCTGATGGTGCGGCTGCTGCTGGTGATGGTGGTGCTGATGGTGATGATTAAACTGCGCGCGTCGAAGGAGTCAGTGCCGCATTCCAGGTTAGGGGATAGAGTTGCCAAAAGGTGTGTGTGCGTATATACACGTGTGCACAGATTGGAAGGTGTGTAGGAAGGGAACAAAGGTTGAGCGTGCATGTTGTTGTTGGTGCCGTACAGGTAGAGGATGAGGCGGGTTGGTGTGTAGTACCGGCATCGCGCAAGTTTTTTTTTTTTTTTTGTTTTTTTGCAAAGACGAAATCGAGAAGAGATTCGTATTAGTACATGGTGTAGTAGAGTGTATATATATATTGTTTTTACATACAGCATATTTAAATGCAACGAGTGCAAAAGGTAATAGTAGTAGTAGTAGTAATAGTAGCAAGACATTTATCGTTACATTCCGTAAGAGAACGAGAAGGAGAGAAGAGAGTAGACAATATATGTTTCCAGTTGAAGAATTTAATTTGTTAGGCAAAATGGAAGTGGAAGTGAGGAACAACAAAACATTACCAAATTTTAAAAAAATAGAAGAAAAAATAGAGCATAGAGATAGAGAGAAAAGATAAAGAAAAGAAAGAAAGTACATTAAAAAAAAAAAGAAATAAACGAAAGAGGGAGATACAAAAGGCCATTTTACTTGATTTCGTAAGCTTAGCAACGTTAAACGCAACCGCAGCATTTGAAAGCACAAGCGCATCAGTTGTTTTCGGAACGTCATCTAGGCTTTGGACAACCTTCGCACTTGAAATCGCAACCGCGGTACACATTATCACAATACCAGCGTTGCCGATTCAAGGAAGTATCCAATTACAAGCGTATAAACGGAGTCAGGGCAATTGACAGATTGAACCAAAGTTTATGTAGGAAACAGGTCGATGCATAGCTCTTTTTAGCGCAAATACAAAGATCTAGGATTTGACAGTTGCCTCGCTCATTTCTGCACGCACGCTCGAAGTGAACGGGGTGTTAATTTGGTGACTTTTTTTACTTATTTCGATGCTTTTTCTTCATTTTTATTCTTTTAATTACATTAAGAATATGTTCAAATGTGTTCTCCAATCAAAAATTCGCACTAAGCACAAGGGTTTTACTGAAAATTAACTGTTTTCGTTGCGCCAATTTATTCACAACTATTGCACTTGAAATATCAACAAAAACTATCGTTTTAAAGAGAATTTAGGGTAAAAATGCCTAAATCGAAGTCAGCATCCAATACAAAATGTAAACAAACCAACTGAACGAGGCAACTGTCAAATCCAGACTTTTTCTGCTTGCTTTCATTTGTCAATTCCTTAGGCATTCATCTTCCTGTATCCTATATGGACTTTGGATTGAACACATGGTTCATTACAAGTTATTAGGAGATTTTTGAGAAAAAATCAAAGATACTCTTGCACATAAGTTTAAAATTTACAAAATCAAGTAAAAACCCTGTAAAATAAAGAGATACAGTAACGTAACAGAGCAGAAAGGAGAGCAAAAAAACCAACACGACAACAAAGAGAAAGAGAAAAAGGAGTGATTGTGGGTCGAATGCAAACTAAGCTTTAGAACACAGCATGTCACTCAGATTGTAGTCAGCTGGCCCAGGGCAACTAAATCGAATCGAAAAAAATCTGCTTCTATAAGCCACCACTATGCCGCAAATAAATAGGCATTCTGCTTCCAAGTGAAGCTCAAAAAGCATTTCACAGCAGCGTATAGTATCGCGCCTCGCAAATTCAGTCCAAAAGCAGCCAACCAAAACCAAATTCGAACCAAACAGTCTCTTCACAGCTTCTTCTGTTACATTTTTACACCTTCCCGATTGTTGCTTCATTACTTATCAAAAGCTATCGCAACCAACAACAAAAAAAAACTGATATTAAAGCCCATCCTTGTCCCCTAAAACGGAAAGAAACAATACACCCTTCAACCCAACAACCAAACCCCCCGAATATGGGAAGAGAAGAAACTCGAAACGTTCGTCTCCCTGACACAAACACACACCTACACAAACACAGACCCGGGTCCCGTCACAGCCACCCATCCCACCCTGAAGAAACTCACCTCCTTTCCATTATCACCACCACCGTCCACGATCTGCATATTGCTTAACCGGTTCTGCACGGCCGACACGTCGGACCCGTTCGCCATCATCATGCCCCCGCCGTTGCTGTTGCCGGGCAGCTGCTGATGGTGCGCCATCGCACCGTAGTCGTAGCCGCCGCCACCGTCACCGCCACCGCCCGGTTCGACGCCACCCTGCGCCATCGCGAACCGCTGGTGCACCTGGGACGGTTGATGCATCGCCATCTGCGGCTGGGGATAGCCACCGCCTCCGCCGCCGCCGCCCTGGTGCTGGTGGTGGTAAGAAGGATGTTGTTGCTGCGGTAGCGGCTGCTGCTTAATCAACGGTACAAACTCTTTCGCATCCACCGACAGCTGGACGACGTCTAAAACGAAAAACATAACAACAAAACATTAACATTCGGCTATTCTCTGTGTTTGGGGACAGTTTAATGGTTTAACAGTTTGGAGACGTAGAGAGTGAGAGATAGTTAAAAACGATCGGTCGGTTGTTGCCTGCAGTGGGGCATCATCCATTTCTTTCTGCCCTATTGGCGGTAGATTTGAACTTGATTAACGTTAGTCGCATAAACACGACCATTCCTTTACTTACAAACACGCTGTTTTTTACACGCTCACTGTTCAAGGTGCATCAAAGGTCACACATCCGGTACCACCGCGAGCCGGAATCAAAACACAACTAACGGCGAAACCCAAACCCACTTTCCTGTTGTGCCTGTGGCTGTTACTGTGTCTGTCTGTATGTGTGTTTTGTTCGCTTTTACCCCTTTCCCGGTGTGTGTGTGTGTGTGTGTGTGTGTGTGTGTGCAGAAGAAAAACGGCTGTCGAAAGTGCAACCACAGCGGAGACAGCACCAATCATGCCAATGACCGCCCCAATACACCAAGCGATGTGGGGGAAAAGTGCAATTTCATCGTCATCATTGCACCCACACACACACCCGTGCCCCGATTTTCCTCTCACGATTGCGATGTGGTGTGTGGTGACCATGTGTGTACTGCTGCAATGGATTAAGGAAAACATTGAGGATTTGGGAGCTTGCGAAATTCGATCAAAACACAGCGCCAGATCCAGACCAGAGTGTGAAGAAGCAGCTCGAGACTTTCTTCTCGGGAACCACCTCCTCCTCCTGCTTTCTCACGATATGTCCAACGTTTGTGTGTCTTTTTTCACTGCCAATATCGGACCCCCTTCCCCCTTCTCCCCCTTCCTCTGCGGTCTCACGTTTTCTATTTCAAGAAACCATTTTTTGGCACAATGTGCAATAAGGAAAACAGAGAGGGAAGAGGATAAGAATGCTGTTTATGGGGCGCATCGCACACAACACCATCACCGCGTCAGGCCGAGCAAACGAGGAAGTGCGCTACGTTCACGGACGATGATTCATGGTGAGGTGAGCGCGATTAAGCAGAGAGATTGTAAGGAGCAGCGCCAAAACTAAACACAGCCAAACAAAAACAGCAGGACGCGGCGAGGCAATTAATGGACGGCATTCCGAGCACGAACGAACGCACGCACCCCATACACACACCCCGGGAGGAAGTTGATTTTTTACTACACTGTGTACTGTATTAGTGAAAGGGTTATCTTCCGGTTATTAACTTTTCTAGGTAGTGTTTAGAAGATTTCTGTTTGATTTTTGGTAAAATAGTGGTAACGGTCAAGTGCAACTTGCATTAGGCACTTGTAACATAACGAACTTTCAACCAAAAATGGCAAACAATCGTCGAAATCTTCAGAGCACTGAAGTCTTGAGGAATACAGGGTTATTTCTAAATTTATGTTTCTTATAAATTTGGACCTAAAAATACAATATTGAATCAAATTCATAATATAGCCACAAAACCATTGCACTGTTTTCTGCGATGGAGAATAGCATTACAGAGCATTCACAAGTCATTTTTGAATGTGCACAACATTGTTCATCACCTTCAAGATGTTTTTCAACAGCTGTCAAAAATGTTGTATTTGCATCACAATACAGGGTTTACCAACCCGAATGTGCACATCATTACAGGATTTTCCAAGTCACTTTCGAATGGAAACAAATGTTATTCACCGCGTACAAAATGTTATTCCACCTCACACTGATAGTTCAATTCCATCATAATACATTGTAATTCTTTCAGCATGATTTTCAACACATCAACTGTCAACCGGTGATGCGATCCGGTTTCAACCTCCGGTGAAATAAACGATGGCAGCAGCTCGCTGAAGTATTGAAAATCATGCTGAAGAAATTAGAAATTATTACAGGGTTTCCAAGTCAATTTTTTAATGCACGCGTTGTTATTCACCGCGTGCAACATGTTAATCCACATCAATCTGACATTTCATTTCCATCACAATTTTGTTAAATTCTTCAGCATGATTTTCAACACGACTCATGCTGGATTAAGTTCGACAGTTTTTTGTGATGCGTTGAAAATCATGTGTTGAAACTGAAATTTAATTTTGAAACCAATAAACCATTTGACAGGTGTTCAAAAACATCTTCGATGAGGTGAACAAATTATGTGCTAATTCGAAAGTGACTTGAAAAACCCTGTATGATGAAAATGACATGTCAAATCGATGAGGAATAACATTTTGCACGCGGTGGATAACAATGTTTACATTCGAAAGGGACTTGAATACCCCTGTATTATTCACCTCCAAGATGTTTTTCAACAGCTGTCAAATGGTGCATCTGCTTCATAATAAAACTCCAGGTTTTACACACTGATTTTCAACACATCATAAAGAACTGTCAAACTCAATTCAGTTTGATTTTCATCACGTTTCAAGCTAGGTTGAATTTCGCAGTTTTTTGTGTTGTGTTGAAAATCATGTGTAAGGCCCAGCTGCCCGCGACACACCGGAAAACCACCGTAACGAAAAAGTTTGACAACCGACACAAATAACGCTTGTTTTATTGTAAACAAACAAAAAGTGAGTTTTATTTTTCTCGACTCTGATGAGAATAACAGGAATATTTAAGTTTTATTCGTGTAAAATAAATTGCTGTTTTGCACTGCTGAAGCATACTAGCAGCGATTTCGTTAGGATTTCATCTGTTAATTTTTTTTTTTCGTTTCAGTGGTTTTTCGGTGTGTCTGACAACGGCCTAAGAATTGAAGCTTTATTGCGATGCGAATACAATGTAAGACAGATGTTGAAAATCATCGTATTGTTGGCGAATCATTATGTGCACATACGAATATGGTTTGGAAAACCCTGTAATGCTGTTAACATTGGAAACTGTATTGGAAGCTGCTGCTATAACATTAGAAAATAGCAAAATTCCGGGGAAAAAACATTTTTCTGAGACAAACTGGCGAAAGTCCAGGAAAAATTGATTGCAAGTCATGATTTTGAGATGTGTTCCATATTTTATCAACTTCTTCTTATCTGTTAAGCTCGATGGAAAATCACGTCGAAGCTTAACGTCGTTTCTACGGTTCTAGGAAAACGCAGACTTATCTCATCCATCCAAAAGTTGTGTATTTGCATCACAAAAAAACTCTTCTTATGAATGATTTTTAACACGTCACAAGCTGGATTGAGTTTTTCAATTCTTTGTGGAGTGTTGAAAATCATGTGTAAGAATTGAATTTTTTGTTTGTTTATTTGTATAGAGACTTTGTGCCAATTGGCCTCATTCGTCTCTTTCTTTGAAATTTTATTGTGATGCTGTTGAAAAACATCTTGCAACCGGCGAGTAATGAAAGTGCACATTACAACAGTGACTTGGAAAACCCTGTATTGTGTTTCGGTTGCAGAGGTCTCATTTCTTCCCTAACCGCCGACGTTATTATCGCGGATTTCATAAAGAGGACTAGAGTGGCATTCGTAACCACGAGTTATTAGCTTTCTAACCGCTTCCTATTGTTTGTTTCGATTTGTTCAGCCCCGATCAGCTGTTTCTATATTGCCAGACTGCTTCTCTATATTTGGTTTGCGCCCTGGTTTCAGTAGGTGACAATGTTTGTACGTGCTCCGCCGCCATGGTGCTCTCTCTCTCTCTCTCTCTCTCTCTCTCTCTCTCTCTCTCTCTCTCTCTCTCTCTCTCTCTCTCTCTCTCTCTCTCTCTCTCTCTTTCTAATGGTTTCATGTTATGATTCTTCAGGGAAATGAGTCGTTGCACTGGTCTGTTACCACAAATCAGTGTCTATCATTGGGTCTATATTTAAGGCAATGTTTTAGCGAACGTAATCTAGGACAACAGGAGAAGCAGGCGATAGGCCAAAGGACTATTGTTTTTTCCCCCATCAATGCACCACGAGCAGGCGTAGCCTACTTTTTTTTTGGGAAGTTGCATGCTCATGTCCCCCCTTATATTTGCTTCTCTTCCTCATCCGGTCCGGTAAAATTGTCAACATGGACCCCCCAATTCCTACATCTACCCACACACTCACACACACATACGCGCGCGCACGCATACAAGCACACACGCACCATCATCATCATTGTCAGTAGCACCAGACACCAGCGTGCACGTATGCAGCGCAACCATCCATTTTTCTTTTTTCTTCATGGCGACCATCTTTCTTTCTGCCTGTTCCGAAATCATTCTCATCCCGCTGGCAAATTCTTTGGGGTCTGTTGCCGCCGCTACTCAATTACACTCTTTCCATTTCACAGATTGGATGTGCTTGTGCACGGGGAAAGCTGCAAGAAAATAACACTTTAAGGTTACATTAGCCTACTACTACTCACTTCTCGGTAGACGCATCGCGGGGTAGTTGTTCTGTTGCGCCATCGTCCCCGCTGGTTTCGTCGGAAGGGGCACACTGCTGTCTGGAAAATCGGCCTCTGGGGTTCCTTTTTGTACTTCGGTTTGCTCGCTTTTGAGTACGGTGTGTATTGGAACGTAAGGTATGCAGTATGTGTGTGTGTGTGTGTGCTCTGTTAGGCCACACTCGTTGAACTTCTGTCTTCTTTTCTCGCCCTTCAACTAACTCCCGTTGAGATGCACAAGGATTAACCTTAGATTGTGTATGCGCGTAGCTTTGTATGGGTGTATCCCCCGTACAGGTTTGCTTTTAGCATGCACAATGTATTTTCTGCCTTTTTACGTCGTTTCTCACGGGTCACCGTTGGGGGGGTTGGAGGACGATTGAGACGATTCCACGCAACTATTTCCTATCACAGCACAGAATGGAATTGATGCCACAGAAAGCTTTTCACTTTATACACTTTTTTCCTCTGTAGAAATGAATAACCATAGGATTAACAACAACCGAGGACGAACCTAAAGGAACTGGGAGCGTATTTCGCGATTTGCGTATTGCGCACCGTGCGTTGTACGTGCGTGCGTATGCCCGTGTTTGTGTGACGGCAAAGGAGTGTGTTATTTATTCAAGCGCGATAGAGGTTCGGGGCGATTCTCACTTCCGCCTCTAAGACCGCCTTCCCGTACGCGTGCTGTGCCACACTGCACCACTACACTACACTCCTCCCTTTGCGATCAACAAACACCGACGGGCTTTTTTTTTCTCTCTGTACCACAGCTCTTTTCACGCCTCGGTCTACCGCGTGGCGAAGTAACGCGTGTCGCACAATCTTTACACACACACACACACTACCCACCAGCACCAATTCGTGCGTGGCGCCTGCGAGGGGGAATTGATTTTTCACGGTGAGACAAACTTTTCTACGGGTAGACTGGGATGGCTGGGTGTACCTCTGCACTGCACTGCAGTTTCTTCTTTCACCAAATTGCACAATTCTCGTACGTTGCCCGGAGGTTGCTCTGCCTCTGACGTGCGTGATTAGCTTTTCTTTTTCCTCTCTCGCTTCTTGACAATTTTTCATCGAACTGTTTCTTCACACGCGCACACACACACAGCACACGGCCACATGCACGCACACACGGCAGGTGCTGGCTTGACAGTTTGACGTGCGCGTGAGCTACCCGTACAACATGGCGAGGGGTTTTGACCAAAGTGGGTATAGGGACTAGGTGGGCTTATAGGTTTGGCGGGAAGGCCATATTGGACGAACGAATGACAGGAGGGGATTCGATTGTGATACGTAGTTTTTCACCCACACTACGACACATCATCCAAAATAGCCATTGGAATTCACACGCATACATCAACAAATGATCGAATCCCCTCCTGTCATTTCGTTTTCATTTTTCTACAGTACGGCTGTCAATTTGTTCGGGATAAGCCCACCTGTATAATAAACCCACTTTGGTTTTGACGTTGAAAATCGCTGCATCTCGCTCAAGGTGTATGGATATTAGGAGGTGAAGTGCTTCAGAGCAAATTGACATTTCACGACTTGACATAACAATACTGGGGGCTCCGGTATTAAAATCGGGAAGGGCTGGAGGGGGGTATAGAAAATTGTATGCGATTTGACATAACAATACTCAATGATGGCGCCCGGCAAACGCGCTAATAATTCACCTCCTCAATAAATACACCTTGATCTCGCTCATTTTCTCTACCCTGCCTTTACTTACCTACAGAAGAAGAAGAAGAAGTTCACGCTCGTTGTGTCATGCCATCTCTTTCGCGCCGTGTGGAGGTATGTACACAACTAAATTTCTGAAATGTGGGGTTCCTAATTTTTGTTGATAATTTGCATCGAAATCTACTACAGGTGTCCCCCGAGATACGACTGTATTTGGGACCGAAAAAATGTCCCAAAGCAAGGCGTAAGTCGAAATAGTCGTATGTCGAATATCTATGAATATAAAGTTTATAGCCGAAGTTGAAGAGTTGGAATTTATGATATCGTGTATTTTATATAAAATAATGTTCGATAATGTAATAATTATATTTAAAAAACCGTACACAATATAGATATTCAAGATAGGGTAGTTGTGGAATCTTTGGAAATGTGTGTACAGGCGTACCCCGAGTTACGACCTCCTCGAGTTACGACGATTCGCAGATACGACGATTTTTATTTTGACAATTAAAAGTTGTCATTGAGAAGAAATTGATGTATTTTTTGAATTTCTAGGCTGATAACCGTTATACACACATTTCCAAAGATTCCACAACTCCCCGGTCTTGAATATCTATATTATGTAAACGGCTTTTGGAGGAAAATTAATACATTATAGTACATTACTTTAAATAAAGTACACAATTTCATAGATTCCGACTCTTCAATTTCAGTTATAAACTTTATATTCACAGATATTCGACATACGACTATTTCGACTTACGCCTTCCTTTGGGACATATTTTCGGTCCCAAATACAGTCGTATCTCGGGGGACACCTGTATATCGGTTATCAGCTCAGATATTCAAAAAAATACATCAATTTCTTGTCAATCACAACTTTCAACTGTCAAAATCAAAATCGTCGTATCTGCAAATCGTCGTAACTCGAGGGGGTCGTAACTCGGGGGACGCCTGTATAAAGTTTATAACCGAAATTAAAGAGTTGGAATCTATGAAATCGTATATTTTATTTAAAACAATATACGATAATGTATTAGTTTTACTCTAAAAGCCGTTTACACAATATAGATATTGAAGATGGGGGAGTTGTGGAATCTGAGGAAATATGTTTGTATCGGTTATCTGCACAGAAATTCAAAAATATGTATCAATTTCGTCTCAATAACAACTTTAAACTGTCAAAATCAAAATCGTCGTATCTGCGAATCGTCGTAACTTGAGAGGGTCGTAACTCGGGGTACGCCTGTACAGTTTAGTGCAAATGTTATTAAATTTAATACGGCAAGGGCCGTAGGATTTGATGTGCAACACATAGAATCGTCGTTCAAAGCGGCCGATTAGATTAGATTATCATGCTGGCCTTTCAGGAAGATGTAACATGTACGAGCAAGTGATATGGCGGAGCGAATATGTAAATATGGCACACACATGAAATGTAGAGCCCCGTGGGGTCAATGAGGGGGAGGTGAAGGAGTGGTGGAGTATATTTATTTTTTGGCCATTTAATTATCTTCACCAAAACAATCGCACACCATCGCGAGCTTTTTGGCGGCCATCTTGAACCCCCACAAACTCTCATTCGAAACGTCAAAAACCCTCACAACGACTTACAAAAAGCATCGTCATCGAGGAAAAATCGCACCGATTTGGAGCGTTGGCGAGCTCACAAAAACCGGGTTTTACCGAATCGAAGCGTTTTGAAGGGCGGGTTAAAAACTTGACGAAAAAAAAACGTATATCTTTGCTTTGTAATTTGAAATTGTGATCAAACACGGTTAACAAAAAATGCGATAAATTTGTAATCTTTATTCCAGCCAACGATTCGATTGTTGGTTTATGTAACAAAACCTATTTGACCGATTTAAGGACACAAAATCACATTCCAAGTCACTGTATTAAGGTATTTTTTCCAGTTGGATTTTTAAAATCATTTCAATCATCATTTTTAAAGCTAAACATAAGCATAGAAGAAACTGCAAACAACGTTTAAGTAAGGCTTAAGTCTCAAAATTTCCTGCAATACCGTACAAATGTGTTTCGCAATCATTACTTCTTAATGTTAGTAAGTAGAGTATTTGAACCACAGTATTTGAACGAATACACAGGTTTTTTTAATGAATGTAACCTTGATTAAGCTTCCTTTTTTGAAAATAAAATCATTCACACTTGAACTCTTTCGAATGCTATGAAAACGACTAAACGGCGCAGACCAGTTTATGAGCTAATAAATAATCTTGCTTTTGGGTTTCATTTTATTCGCCTTTGTTTATATACTCCACTGTTTCCAACAGAAGAACAATCTAATTCAATGGTTCCAGATTCAAAAAAACGTTCTAAGCCGGACAATCGCTCCTCTTAGCACGAGTCCTTAGCACTTCCGGAAAGGAATAATGCCAACACCCGTAGCGTAGGAAGAGACGAGCAGCATTTGTTGTTTTACTCTTCTCTCTTTCGCGTTTTACACTTACAAGGGAAGGTACAGACTGTAAGAATGCTCCCCTCCCAACGGAGGTTGTTTTTAAAAATTGCTTCGTATCGTTTCCCTTTTCCTCCCCCAATTTCCTATTTTTTTCACCGCCTTTAAGTCGGTCGTCTGCTATCGAAAAACAACACAAGAAACGGCCCTTCCGCCTATCTCGTCCGCCCGCATGATGATGGTGTGCCGAAAAATAAAAGGCGAGGAGTTGTTTAACGAGACATCCCGTATAAGGGAGGGATAGGGAAAAGGCGGTTCGTCTGTAAGGTTTGCACACTTATTTGCTCGCTTTACTTCACCATAAAAATGGATGTGTTGTTGGTGGTGCTGGACTGGTAGTGGGGTTGTGTTGCGGGTGTGTGGTTTTTTTTTTACAAATTAGAAGTTGATCGGCTTGCCGAAACTGGCCGCTGTGTGTGCCTCTCGCAGGGCTTCGGCGCAGGTCGGGTGAGCGTGGCAGACGCGGGCAACGTCCTCGGCGGACGCACCGTACTCCATGGCAAGGACAGACTCGTTGATCAGCTCACCAGCGGCCTGGAATTCGAAAGCAAAAAGAAGAACAATTAATTGAGAGTTTCTTTTTTGTTTTAATTATCTAAAATTGAAATTCTAAAGCCCTTACCGGTCCAATGATATGCACGCCAAGCACGCGATCCGTCTGCTTGTCGGCCAGCACCTTCACGAAGCCGTCCGTGTCGTTGTTCGTCTTGGCGCGCGAGTTGGCCGCGAACGGGAACTTGCCGACGTTGTATGCGACACCTTCCGCCTTCAGCTCCTCCTCGTTCTTGCCGACCCAGGCCACCTCCGGGTGGGTGTACACCACGCTCGGCACGCAGTTGTAGTCGATGTGCACGTGCCCACCGAGCATGCCCTCCACGCACACGATACCCTCGTCCTCGGCCTTGTGCGCCAGCATCGGCCCGTGGATGCAGTCGCCGATCGCGTACACGCTCGGTACGATCGTCTGGAACTGGCTGTTCACCGGCACACGGCCCCGGTCGTCCTTCACGATGCCAACGTTCTCCAGCCCGAGACCCTCGGTGTACGGCCGGCGGCCAACGCAAACCAGCAGCACGTCAAACTCCAGGTTCTGCTGCGAGCCATCCTTCACGCTCTCGACCGTCACCGACACGCCGCTGCCGGTCTTGGCCGCGCTCATCACCTTCGTGCCGAGCATAAACTTCATGCCCTGCTTGGTGAGAATCTTCTGGAAGTTCTTCGACACCTCCTGATCGATGCCGACGCCACCGATCGTGCTGAGGAACTCGATCGCGGTAACATCCGCACCGAGACGGCCCCACACCGAACCGAGCTCCAGCCCGATCACACCGGCACCGATCAGACCGAGCCGGCGCGGCACTGCCTTCAGCTTCAGGGCGCCGGTCGACGAAACGATCGTCTCCTCGTCCACCTCGATGCCCGGGAAGGGCGTCACCTCCGAGCCGGTCGCGATCAGGATGTTCTTCGTGTTGACCGTCTCCTCGCTACCGTCCGCCTTCTTGGCGACGACCGTGTTCGGGCCGGTGATCGTGCCGAAGCCGTTGATGTGCGTGATCTTGTTCTTTTTGAACAGCTGCGCGATACCGCCGGTCAGCGATTTGACCGCCTTCGTCTTCTGGCCCATCAGCACGTCCAGGTCGAGCCGCACGTTCTCCACGTGGATGCCGCGGGCCGCCAGGTCGCCCGAGTGGGCCATATGGTAGTAGTGCGAGTTGTTCAGCAGCGCTTTCGACGGGATGCAGCCCACGTTCAGGCAGGTGCCGCCGAGCGTGTCGTTCTTTTCAATGCACACGGTCTGATGAGAAAGGGTTGAGGGTGAGAGAGAAAGAAAATCATGGGTATTAGAAGAAAGTTATTGAGATTATGCTGCTGTGGATAAGAAGATGACTAAAGTACCAGTAGGATATGTTGCAAAGCATTTAACATTTGCAGTCGTTATCTACTTCTAGATCTTTTAGATAATAACATCGTATTTTCATGAAAATTGGAGTTAAGTGTCTAAAAAACACTATTTTACATGGTAAACTATTATTTCAAATGGTTGAAAATTATGTTAGATCTAGTTTTGGAGCTTAACGTCGAAGAATTAACACGATCAATGCAATGATCGGCGTTGCAATGCAATAGGAAAGTCTTCCATTTTTGATATGGTACTCACAGTCATATATTTTCAGGACAATTTGCAATGTAAGCAGCATTATTCAAACCTTTGGAGATGTTTTTCTTTGGCACAACATAAATACCAATATATGATTGATGTTGAAAACCATGTAGCGAGCGTTGAATAATGTTGTTTACAGTTGAAACTGTCCCGAAGGCAGTGTAAGATGCGTTATATTAAACGAATGTACCGAACCGTAGCTGTGGGAAGTTGAATATTACTTGTTTTGCTTGTCATTGACAAGGTTAAGTATTAATTAACATATGAAACTCGCCATTGTTAACACAAAAGCCGTCAAAGAATTGCGCCACCGTCCAGGGTTTGCTTATGATCGATTTCTTATTGTAAGACGTCATTATAGGAAGTGTCCCTGCGTTCAGTTGCTTTTAAAAATGGTTCTAAATATGCTTCTTAAAAGTATTTTTGAAACAATGAACAAATTGTTCCTCTCTCAACACGATCGAGACTTGGCATTTTAACTATTTTTGTGTTCAGTTATCGAACAAAATGAAGCTCGAGCAACTTATGAACCTGCGAAATGATTCGCCTACATCCCTAAGCCCCTATCGATCACACTCTAACATTACGTAAATCCGCCGGCAGCATGGTGGCAGCGAAGCGCGTGCGAATTATTTCCATAAACCGACGCAACGGCTCGGAAACACAGCTGACCGAGTCATGTTGCGGTCGTTTAATTATAGCCGCACTATGGGACAATGTCGCTCAATTGACACCATGTGTTAAAAATCCTCAATCTCCAAACAACCACACAACATTATAGAAGTAAGGAGAACCGAGTATGTTGTTTGACCATAACGGAACAAACTGCTATTTATAATTAAGGCCCCTCTCCACATCATGTGGCCACACTCCACACTTTCACTCAGCGTGTCCACAGTGCCCCGTGCGTGTGCGTGACCTTGAGCATGCTGCTGAGTGTTGCGCGCGCGTCATAAACACATCTGACGTCTTGGGGCCCGTCCGGTCCAATCGTCATCCGCCAAACATAGCAGCCACAGGTCATGATACCTCCAAGCACTTTATCACAATGTGCGTGTATCAGTGTGCTTATCAGCGCTGCGACTTCTGCTTCTGCTAACTAAATTGCCATCACGCTTTGCTTGCGTCCCCCTCCTGCACTCACCTTCATGCCGAGCTGGGCAGCTTTGATGGAGGCGACGTATCCACCGGGTCCGGAACCGATGACCACCAGGTCGGCATCGTGTGTCGTCGAGTAGTACCGGCCGTACAGGGCACCGAGCACCGCGCCATGGTTTCGAAGGCTTGCGTTGCCCTACGGCGAAACAAAAGAGAAAGGATCGGATCATTGCACCGGGAATGACGTATGACAACCGGCGGACGTAGAGCAGCTCCGGGTGTGCTGGCGGCGCAGGTATGGGATTTTGGCAACATTGTGTACCAACACACACACACACACGCACGCACGCACGTTTTGCCAGCATAATCCGCCACCGATTCACCATTTGTCGGCATTTGCGTCGCGTCCGTGTAATAATGCCATCGCTCGAATGATTGACGGGGATTGCATAATCGATCCCTTTTCTTCTGCCATTTAGCGAGCTGGTACGAATAGAAAAAAAAACACCGTCCGCACACGTCGCACCACACGTTGGGAGGTGGGTGTCTATCTCCACCCGCTCCCTTCACCTACCTTGACGGCAACATTAACCAAATATCGAATGTTGCACTGCATGATGGTGTAATGCTGATTACGGGCAGCTGGCGGGTAGATCCTTCCGTTTCCCACTCGACTATGGCAGGCGCACAGGCAGGCGGAATGCGTTTGCTTTCGGATGAGGGGAGCGGTGTGGGTGGTGGTGGTCTGGTCCGGTTCCTCTTTCGGGAGGTTTCGTGTGCCGCAAAAAGGTCCACTTCACTCGCGCAAATAGGCAAACGGCAAACTTTTTTTCTTTTATTCTCTTTCTATTTCGCGAACCTGCTGACAGACGTCAACGTTGACAGTTGGCGCTCGTGCGCTTGACAGCAGGCAAGTTTCGTTCAGTTTGTGCCAAGGACAGTGGGACAACGCCATGGGAAAGTCCAAGTAGGCATGTTCTCTTTTGTTGCGAATTTTACTACTTTTTCACCAATTGCATAAGCGAGTTCAGTTTGCGAGATCAATTTGAATTAAAGTTTTTTTTATCAATTTTTGGTTAGTGTTCCATTAGCAGAGCATTCTTATCCTATTAATTCCATTTTTATTTGGGTCCTAGACAATGCCGTTTCCTGCTCCGAATGATTGCTATGGAAGAGATTATGAAGAATTGTTGAACGTTTTTGAACACAAATGAGGTAAGCCAAAACATTCAATCATTTTACAAATTAGTTCGGATAGTAAATTAAATTCGTTAATGGGAATACACATGTATAATTATACTGATTTTTTTGTTGTTTCTGTACATATCTTACTACACCTTTCTGATGGTACGATGAAGTACCAAAAGAGTCTTCCAGTTCCGGCTTGCCTCGGTTACTGTTTCCTGTGTTAAGATTTCAGCCATCAATTGGTCATTCAATTACCACTAGCTTAAGATCTAGAGGAAATACCATAAGGCTCAAAGAGTACAGTCGCGGGTATCATTTTTTAATAAATAAGATACTTCTTCTTTAGTTCGCTCTGAATCCAGGACGTCGCATTAGTACAGCTATGTACTCCAGGACACACGATCCAGTTTCCAAGTTCTCTAACTTCATTCTGTCTCGTACAGCACATCTCGTTTGTCTGATGCTTCATGACTCCTTTCTGTCGAAGATCACCAGCTGTGATATGATCACCAGCTGCGTCGAAGAATACAAGTGTGATATTTCTCACAGGACTTGTATTCTCTAAATATCTTTCCGTTATACTTCTGTAGAAGACTAGATGCAAGCTAAGCGTGCACTATGCAGTCTAAGCGGTCGCGTGGAGGATGAGGATGTCGCTGTTATTTGATAGACCTGATCTCAAGCAAGGCATATCACCATCATGTCCATTGATTTTCAATTATACTTTTGTTGTGTTGCTCAGATCAGTTCAATTTTTAAAAGTTCTGAAAAAAACGAGTGTTACGTGGTCCTCCTGAAATGGTCCACAAATCATGCTGTCGTTCATTCCACAGCCTCAGGAAACAGTTCATTTCAAACGTTGTACTATATCTTAGGGAAGTTTGGATAATCCAAACCGTATAGCCCTTTTAGACAGTTCACACTGATTGGGATGGCGTACTACGATGCTGTCCCTAAGCTAAGGTTATATTATTAAGATTAAATGGAATGCCATTCCATCTAGCTTAGTAGCTCTAAGTTCGGATAGCACATCTTGGATAAAACAGCATCCTCATCGGGCCTATTCGGAACAGTGTGCTTTATTCTTTATTTTTACATGATTTTCATCGATTGATTTCTAGGTGTTTTTTTTTCTAGCCATTTTTCTTCCATCAGTTTGGCATCGTTGGACGTGGAAGGTAGATAGATGATGGAGATAGATGGAGAGATAGATGCTTGAGAGGGAGGGAAAACATAGTACAATATAGAACGAGGTGTGTCTGTGATTCTAAAACTACTCGCTAGGGATGAGTATAAGAAGGTATAATTTTTTTACTGCGGCTGTAATCTTGTTCTGATAATCATAACTTCGTTCTTACAACGTTTTTGCTGCCTATATGCTAGAGGAAACCATAAAATAACTATAACTTACAAAAAAAAAACAAAAGAAACTGGTGAAAGTATGCAGGTGCAAGGATAGATAGAGTTTTCTCCAAGGACAGAAAAATGAATAAAAAAAAGGATCAAAAATACTCCGCTACTCTCTCTGTACACAATTACACATTCTTCACTCGATCGCACTATCGATACTTGGGGAATTAAATTAAAATAGCGCTGGAGAAAAAAAAACATTACATTAAATTAGCTAATCAAATGGAAACAGAAGGAAAGTAATAGCCCCGAGAGCGAAATATTGAGTGCTTCTGCGGTTTTTTTTTTCTCGAATAGAAAACTCATATACACATCTGGGCTCACCTGAAGACAGGGTGCGCATGATGTGTATGGAGAGCATATGTATCACGTGACTTAAATCAGATAGAAGGGGGCGAAAGGAAGGGCATGAGTATTGCTTTCGGCATCAGCTGCTGGATCAAATATTTACAAGCGCAAACCACCGAACGAACAGGCATCGGCACTGCGCATCAGCATGCGCGCTGGCTGATGTACTACATGAAACGAGGAACGAGCAGTATGTAGCGCTTCCGGCGCGAACCCGTTGATCCCACGTTCCTTAACGATCGCCTAGTACGGGTACGATGGCGCGGCACGTCCAGATAGAACGGATCGCTCAGTACGTCACTCTCCTTGTACTCGTCGTACCCCTTGACCGTGCCCGGCTTTGGACGCACTGTTGTGCCGGGCTGCGATGGCGTGCTGGCGGCAGTGCTCGAGATGGAACCACCATTGCTCGTGATCGAGTAGTTGATCGTACGGCCGTGATTGTCCCGGATGGAGGTACTGGTGGTGACGATCACCTTCGGATGGCCGGGCGTTACCGGCGAAACACCGACCCGGGCCGACGGCTGGACGCGCGGTGGCGAACTGCTGCTGCTCTTGTGGTGCTCATTGTTGATGATAAACCTACTAGTGTTGCTGGTGGTGACGGTACCACCACCTCCTCCGCTCGGGAGTTTCTTAGAGCTACGATCGTTACTACTAACGCTACTACCACTATTACTGCTGCTGCTACTACTCTTATTACTAGTCACTCTATTACTGCTAGAACTATTTGCGCTAGGATTAGTATTAGTTCGCTCGGTATCACTTCTCGACACGGCCGTGCCGTGCTCCTTCTGGTAGCGATCCTCACCCGTCTTGCCGGGCGATGCATTCTTGGCGATAACAAATTCACTATTGGTGTTTGACTTAACGCTATCTAGGGTAGGATTGCCCTGCTCCGACTCATCCGCCTCGGAACTGTAATCCTCGTCATACTCGTACTCTACCACCGGGTCCTGCTGTTGCTCCTGCTCAGCTTGCGATTGGTGTCCACTGTCCGCCTTACGCTCACCGGTGGCGATCGGCGTTTGCTCCTTGCTGGCCGTCGTCGTCCCCTTGCCGTGATGCTGGTGGAAGGGTGGATCCGAACGCTTCAGCTCCTTGTGCTGGGGGATCTGCGTCAGATCCTCTACGTCCGGGTCGAACTGTAGCGAGATGTCCTTCTGATTGCGCAGCTGCTGCTCGAAGGGTAGATGCAGCGGTACCTGAAAACGAACCGGATACTGTCCGGGATCAGAAACGGGACGTAAAGGTTGACGGATGTGGTGCGAGATGGATGGCGAAAAGTGTTGGGGAAATATGATCAAGATTTGGTGAATCGTTGTATCTGAATCTTTGCAGCAGGCAGACTGGTTATCTTCATGGATTCGTGGGACGTAAATGATCCTAATTGATCCACTTATCATGAATAAGTTACCAATCCTTGAAAATTTCTTGAAATCCTATGAATCTCCTAGAAGTCATTCAGGGGTTTTCATGGGTTCTCATAATTTTAGGACACTTTCTTGACTCCTGCTTATGGCTCTTACTTTCCTGAACTTTACGTGATGGTAAAAGGACTTTACAGCACCATTTGGAAAGGCACGTTGAAAATTCCTATTAGATACGCAATGATGCCTTCCAAAAAGGATATCGTAAACTCCACATCCCGTCATACAAAATTCAGTTACCGTAGAAAAGATTCAAGTTTAACTATAAAAATTATAAGAAAAAATGATAAGATTTTTCAAAGTTCTATAAGCAGTTCTATTAACATTTATCTGATACAATTGGCATACATTCTGGAATGTCTATCATATCATCTATATCTATCATAAGTCATTAAAACAATCCTCTAATATTCTTGAAAGTTGTCCAAAATGTCAAAGATTCGCAAGATTCAGATTCAATTTGAGATTCAGATTCAAGATTCGTGATTCGGCTGACTCTTCATAGAAGATTTAAATGGAAATTGTGGATATTGTTCTTATCTAAATTAATGAATCTTCTGTAAAGAGTCGTGTGAAGCACTACTCCTGAGTGGTATGCCGAAGACTCACCTGAGGCGGTGGTTGTCTTCGGTATCCTTCGAAGCGTTCCTCCTGCTGCTGCTGCTGGTGATGATGTTGATGGTGTTGCTGCTGCTGCTGTTGCTGTTGCTGGCGTAGTATATCCTGCCGCTGCTGGGGTGACATTTGAGGAGCGACCGACTGTGGTAGCTTGAAACCCTGAGCCCTCAAGCGGAACGGTGTCAGCGGGGAGGCAGGCGAAGGCAGCGCTAGCGGTGACGATGAGGCAAGCAGCGGTATTCTCTTTGGTGCTTGTGTTTGTTGCTGCTGCTGCTGCTGCTGCTGTGGCTGATTCGATCCAAATCCGCTCGCACCAGCCCCGGTCGCGAACGGTAAACGCTGCGTGGCGGGTGGTGCTGCGGACGAGGGTACATTCTGTTGCTTCTGCTGCTGTCGGTTAATCTTCTGCGTGTGCAGTAGTAACAGTGCCTGATGATTCTTGATCTCGGCTTCGTGCTGCTGGACCTGCTTCTGCTGCTGCTGCAGTGCTTTCTGCTGCTGCTTGACGGCCGCCTCCTGTTGGCGTTTCTGCAGCTCCTCGTGCTGCTTGGTGATGGCTTGCTGTTGGAGTAGCTGCTCCTGCTGCTGGCGCCGCTGATGCTCCAGCTGTTGCTTCTGTTTGTGTGTCAGCGGAGGTTGCGACGGTTGGGCTTTGGGCTTCGTGCCACTGCCGGCGGGCGGTGTAGCTCCACCATTATCACCGTTACTAGAAGGTGGACCGCCGCTGACACCTCCACCATTGCTCGTGGTGTGGGTGGTGACCGTCACGTGCGAGTTTGTAACGGCCAGCGTGCCCCCGTTCTGGAAGTGCTGCTGCTGGAAGGATACGGCCGGCTTGACGCCACCGGCTTTGGTTGGCGGTTCCGTTTTTGGTTGATTGCCCTGCTGCTGTTGCTGCAGCGTGAACTGCTGCGGCGAGAAGCTGCCGCCTTCCTCCAGGGCGGGCACGACGACCGAATCCTGATCGGCGGACTTGCTGTCGTCCGGGTACTCCTCGTCCTCATACTCGTAGTCCTCCTCGTCCGACGGGGGTTTGCCGGAGGTGCTCGAGAACGCGTGCGTCGGTGTCGCGATCGTGGAGGATGAGATGGGCTGTGTGAAGCCCTTGCTGTTGCCGTTGTTGAAAACGAACCGTCTGGATGGGGTGGTCGTCGCTGGCGGCTTGGGAGTAGTGGTGGTCGTCGTGGTAGTAGTTGTAGTCGTCGTGCTGGTGGTTGATGAGGAATCGCTTCCTTCGCTCTCTTCCTCCGAGCTGCCATCTGTAAGAGGGGAATAAGCACAAGACATCAACATCATTCTTTTCTAATTACCCAAACAAAACCTCAGGATTCTTACCATCTGGTGAAGGTATGATGGTGTTACCGTACAGCTCCAGATTGAGATAGTAAAACTTCTCCGACTTGGAGCAATCGACCTCGTCGACGCGCTCGCAAACGCGCGTCTCCTGGTCGAACACCGTCCCGTTCAGGCACAGGAACTTGATGTCCATCGGCTCGTCCCCCTGCCCGATGGTGCACACGTGAAACATCTGGCAGGACGCTTCCAGATCGGCATAGTATCCTCCGATCACTTTGCCGGCGCAGGTAAAATTAGTCTCCGGAAGATTATCAAAGTCAAGGTACTGCGTTGTGGGTGGAAAACCAAACGAGATTAGAAAAGCAGGCCTCAGAAAGAATAGCCAGTGTAGCAAAACCTACCCCCGGTTCACCCATACAGTTCACGCCGAAGAAAAGCAGCAAAAACGCTATGAACGTCCCTGTGGAGAGCAAAATGTGGAGAGGATATTAAGCGTCTCGTGTAATGTCCTCCAACTCAGTAGGCAACGTAAGGTCCTGTACCATCAAGTAGCCTATGATGAGTGCTTACCTTGCGAAAAGGACTGCAGTATCTTTAGAACCTTCATTCTGGATCGTCGCCGCATCTGTAACGAAAGGGGAAAAACGTGGAAAACACTGGGTAAGAATCAAGACAAAAAGAAATCGAAGTAGAAATTAGCATTCCACGATAATGAACGTGAAGTGTGTCTTATGGGGAATTCGATCGTTGTTTATGGTTAAGAAATCAATCCAAAGTCGCTGGTAGTGTGTGGGGCAGGTGCCCTTTCAGTAGCCGTTTAGCATTGCTTCTAGGGAACAAAACGCAGAAAACGGAAGAGAAAATTCCATTCAATCGGGCACTATGCTGTGCCCACACACACGCACAACCCTCCGAATCGAATCTCGTTAGGAGGCTCCCCATTAAAAGTATTGCACCTGCTAACCGACCAAACGGAAGGTTAAATCTCTTCGCAAGTGACCGCGCGCCTGTTGTTTAATTGAAACCCCTCTCCTGCCAACATTCGGATCGATACACCGATTGGTTGCGGTTGGTGGAGTTTTGTTTCGCCTGGTTGTTTTTTTTTTTTGCTTCTTCCTCCAAAGTTTCCACAATTCTATCAGAATCCCACAAGATAGGTGACCAACCAGGTGATGGGAGTTCGTCTTTGCTCGCTTAATGCATCATATGATCGTGTGTGGTGAGTGTGTGTGTGTGTGGTAACCTGGGAAACGAGGCCAAATTTGCGTGTTTCCCACTGTACAGCTCACAAGTTGGCTTCCTGTTCTGCGGTGTTGTTACGATTTGTAGCTGCCTGAGGCTTCATGCAACCGTTGTCGTAGTGTGGGACCAGCCCTTTGCCTGAGAGCTCAGGCTGCTGGGGCAAGAGGAATAAAATAAGTTGTCACTAGCAGTGAACAACTCACCGTGAAGGTGTTGAAGACGGTGGTAGGGCGGGGTCTAATGCGACGGAAACGGCACCGGGTTTCGATCTGCATTCATAATCGATTGGATTCTGCGGTTTCTGTTTAGCGGCCCCGGCCCTATGATCCGCTTAAGAGATGGTCCAGCAGCAGATGCCCGGGGGGTTTTTTATACGCTTCTGTTTCGTTCCCTGTCCTCTGTGTGTTGCGTATTGTCGATTTGAAATGTCTTTTTCTTGCCATGTGTCTCTTTCATTCCACTGTTTCTTTTGCGGCAATTCACTTGTTTCGTCTTTTTTGTGAATAGTAAGTTCTCTCTTGGAGTACTTCTGCCTCGTACACACACATAAAAAGGTACAGGTGACGCTAACCTACCGTAACATCCTGCTGCACCTGACCCCGCCAGACGGGAGCGCCACGCAGCATATGAAGGGCAGCAAGAAGCTCAATGAAGAGCGGGACAACCTGCTTCCAACACTGTGTGACTGGGAAAGTGCGACTTTGGGTGAAGGAAAACCGCGAAAAATGCCATCCCAGAGTGTAATCGATACCACCGGCCGGGGAGAAGTGAAAGAATAACAGAGTAGGCGACGAACCCCCTCCCCAGTTCGTGTGCAGTCCTTTTTGGTGTGCCGTTTCTTCTGTTTCCTTTTTGGAAGTTCCTTCGGTGTCGGGTTTCCTGTGCACCGACTGCACAGATTACACACGGATCGGACAGAAGTTATGAATGAAACCTCGCCTCCCCTTGTACGTTTCACCACCTTTCGTTGGATAATCCTCTCTCCAGGTGTGGTGGAACAAGTGCACCAGATGATCATGGTGCAAGCCGGGTCGGGCTAATACGACACGATCTTTAAATCTCGTAGAAATGTAGAACGCGATGCGGCATTCTTTCGCAGGTTTTTCCTCTCTCTTTCTTCTATTGTTCCCGCAGAAGCTATATCTTTATTTGTACCATTCCATGTACAAATATGCAAAGCACTCGCTCGGAGCTTATTGTATTCCTCCCGCAGTGTCGTATGATAAACGGGCTTGCTGCCGAGCGGAGCCTTTCTTTTCGAAATGACGGTGCATTTTGGGGGTGTAGGCACGTGCCACAAGAAGGCGCCTTTTGCAGACGCCTCTCGGCGATCTTTCGATGCGCTTTCGCGCACAATTTATTAACCTTCGTGCAGGCAACAATAAAAAGATGCTTTGCTTGGTCGCGTGGTCTTATACTTCTCCTAGCTTCGATTAGCGGTAGAGCATACGTTGTTTTAAGGTCTCTTTTTTGGTTTGTTCGTTTTAGGAAACGAAGTCGCGTTTGTTCAAAACGCTACACCTGTTGACCCTTGCAGGACGCTATAATTTGTAAACAATTGAATTGAAAGACGTTGCCGTTGGAAGGTTCCATGGCGTGTGTGGTGCATGACTTCTTCAGAAGGACTAGAATGCCACGGAGGAAAAGTGCACCGATAGGGTATGTATCTTGTGTTGTCTTACATTTTTTCATGGCTAGCAAACATAGCATAGAACTTATATGAGTATGTCTTGTATTGGGGAAATACACTGTTTGGTAAAATTGTATACACATTGTAGAGATAATGAATGTATAAATACGTTCAGCATTTGCTCTTTATATAACATTTTTGGAATAATATTTTTAGTGACGAAACCTGAGTTTATACATCTTTAATGACGTCTTCTGAATATAATTATAAATTTTAATATTCAACATGATAAATTGTCGCAGCAGCTTCTAATACACGCTCTAAATTTATATTTACTTCGTACGACTGATCCAATTTATTCGCCTTATTATTAATTCATTCGTCCTGTATCCTGCCGATGGGGGAGCATGATTGAAGAAAACTGATCGACAAGGTCGATAACACCCAAGCACAGAAAAAAGGACCCTCATAAGGATAATTCCCCCAACGGTCTCCTAATAAACCCTCGCTCATGTCCTCTATTCCCCCTTATCGGAACCATGCGGGAAAAGGGTAAAAAATCCCCTTTTGCACCTGAAAGTCCAACAGTTTGTTAGGTGAACCCGCACGCCCCTTAGATGTAAAAAAAAACTGTTGTACACTTTCTCCGGGCACTTGTCGCTCGTAACGACAGGTATTTGTGGTTCTTGTGTCCAGCTCCATTTAGAATGCCTCAATTTGGGGGAGAGACCAGTACATAGCACACCGGCAGACTTGGTGTCGCGCATTCGGAGGGGGACTGGACTGTACAATGGAAATGGATCGCCGACGATCGTTACACATGCTCACACACACACGATGCTTTTCCAACTGTTACATGCCTTCCCCTGGGTTTAAAAATTCAACTTCTCGCTCCGTTGCATCTGGCTTCCAGCGGACCGTTGCACAAAGTCAGCTGGTGGTGGGGGAAACACTTACAGCCCTTAGCTAACGCTAGCACAGCACGTCGCTCGGCACTACAAAAGCGGCCGGTCGGGGCTTGTAACGGATTGCAATAGACAAAATGTAAGATCATTCCTTTCGACCTCGACCGGTTCGCGTTCCTGGGCCGGTCGAGTAGAAAATGGAACAAACATTTCCGATTTTTAGAAACCTTTCCCATCAGTGAATTAAATTTCCTCGGTGAAAGGGTACAACTCAACAAACAAACAAATTATTACTAAAAACAAAACAAAAATACTAAAACCAACCATCCGAAACTAATTAGCTGTAGTAAGGCTTCGTGGTGATGCTAAGAGTGGGCTTATCAAATTTTTAGTGATACTTAACAAATTCTTATATAGCTCCAAAGATGTGTTAAAAAGGTGCAAAAATCTGAACCTTCAATAATGTTTGTGCGAATTAGCTAAAAGTGGTAGTTGATATTTTTGTTTTAAATTATTCAAAAAATTTAATTCTAATTTGCTTGCATGCATATGTGTAATGTTATAAAACACAGCATTTATTATTTTGGTTTAGTAGTGGTTTGCCTTGTGATCAATTGTGAACTACATCATGTTTAAAATTTTAGAAAAAAAAATCTATATAGCTTGCCCAAAAATTTAAGTGCAAATTTAATAGCGATACTATAAACAAGTTTGAGATGATAGTTGGTATATTGCCAGCGGTATTGTTGTTATACGATTTTTAAATAAATGTAATCGTCTCTGAACAATTCGGCAGTTTAACGAAATCGTTTTCTAAAATCACGAACCAAATAAGCAAACATTGCACATTAGAAAACAGCATAGCTCAAAATCAGTGAACATTTTACTTGAATACTTTATTATGTGAGGGCATGTCACTCCACTACATATAACAAAAATAATGTTAAAAATGAAATTAATCCAAACATTTTACTCTACTCTCTTGATGGGTGAGGCCATTCTAAAAAAATGGTAGTAGCTAGCAATACTTTAATTAAGATTTTGTTTGAATGCTCCTTTTTTACAAATTATACTTCAATTTGCCTACGAATAACTCCTAAATTTTACGTGATTCCAACAAATCAAGTATAATTTTTTCAAGCTCTATCTGTACAACATATTATTTTGCATAAATTAACAACAATTTTAAAATACTTGACTTAAACACTAAACTAGACTAAACTAATGGGTTCAGAAGAAAATTATATTTTACACCATAACAATCACATTTTAAGAAAGGCATTCAAAAGCAACGGAAACGTTATTTTGTTAAAAAAAACTGTTGCTCGTTTGAGTTCTGAAACCCCTAAGTTACACGAGCCAATGTTAAACCATTCCAACCCCAAAACTAACGACATTGGCCTTCGCGGTTCGCTGCATCGTTCAAGGGGACTGATAGTGCCGTGTTCGGTGTGGGAAAAACGCTTTTCAATTGTTTGCAAACTGCCAAATTGTCAGGCAGAAGAATATCCACTGGCGAGTTGGCTCTCTTTCCATTGCGGCTCCAAATCGTTGGCGTATTTTATTTCGACCCCGTACGACAACACGCCGGCGAGGATAATGTTCCGTCGGTACGAATCGAAGCATAACGAGATTCACTGTCATGGTTCGTCAGTGGGGTGGGGTTGGGATTGAATGAAACAAAAGGTGTGTGTGCTTCTTTTTTGTGGGTGGATGACTGGACCACATAGCCTCCATCCAGGAAGAGACAAAAAAAAGATTCGGTTCCGGATCTGTGCCGCTCGCTCATTGCAAAAGAAGGAAGCACGTTGAGTGTTTGCTGTGTGGAAGTCAGTTTACCTGGCAAGCAGTCACGCGTGGCGGGAAAATAAATTCAAATCTAACACACCGAGCAATGGTACGTTGCAACATTTGTAAGGCTCCGCAAGAACATATGATATGAATGGAGGAGAAAACGGAGGAACAAAACGAGGGAGCAGACATAAATAAAAAATGAAGAGAGTTTTCCAACCGACACGGAAGGGAACGGGCATCATCAACACTTGTCTTGATGAGGGTTTGAAAGAAAGAGTGTGAAATGAGAGAAAATGCAGTAAAAACAATCGATCCCCCTAGAGTACGGATGTACTGTTTTTGCTAACATTTGAATATATTGCTATTTTTTTACTTTCAATTTTGTTCAAATTTACAAATTTCTTTACAACATTTTTCGTCTGATGTAAACATAATATTTTAAATTTACATAAAATTTTAAAACACCAGAAAATACGTAAAACTTTGAACAAAGCACATACACATCGATGAAAACCTACTGTGACAAGAAATAGCGTAAAAACACATCTCCAATTTCAACACTATTCCCATTAATTCTTCGAATTGTAAACGGTTCACATGCGTCTAGCCAGCGTGTAAGCTTTTCCCTACCTGCCATCCCATGCCATAAGTTTGACCCCGCAGCAGCAGCGGCACCAGCAGGTCATCGGTGGCACCGCGGTAGCAGCAGGTGAAAGAACCGAGCAATGCTCGGCACCGGGCAAAGGACACTTGCCGCGGGAGCGAATCCTTTAATTGACGGCGCTGATCTAGGCACGGCTAGAGCGAAGGACGCGAAAAGGACAACACCACATACGATCATCATTATCGCGGTACTGTCATTGTCCTTCCTTACTTTTTCTTCCTCTCTCTCTACGATAGCGGCATTACATCCCTCCCTGACTGTTGCACGCATGTCCTTACATTATGTAGTTCATCGCTATCTTGTCCTACATCGCGCGCGTTAGGGTTGCTGCGAACCAGCTGCTGGGTTTTTTTTTGACTGAGCGCTTCGATGTGGCACTCCTGTGGCGGAACAGGTCGCCCCGATCACCCACACGCCTTTTGCGGAAGGAAGTTGTATAAAACGCGTGCGTACACTGGAGTCGTCTTCCTTTTTATTCCCGAGAAGTATGTATGTGTGCACTTCCACCACGGTGCAGCCAGTTGGTAGCGTGGTGAAAAAAGAGGGTCGAAAGTGCAACGTACGCACACACTCATTAAGCGTCCTGGTCGCAGGACATTCGCTTTCCGAGCGAGTCATATGTTGTGCCTGGTCATAGTATAGAAACGAGCAAGAAGAGGCAGATCGAGGAGAGACGCAAAAGGACTCCCCGTCATTATCCTTCCTCCAGCTTCGTTTCAAGACTGCATAAATTACAAACGTTTATGATCAACGGTATTTAACGTCAGTTTCTTTCGTCCCACCGTGGTAGACATTCCATTTCGATGGCACTAGACTCGTACCATTCCCACCTACTGCCTTCTCTTCCTTTCGCTGTTGGTTCACTGACAGACAGTGTTAAGGGTTGTGCTGTTGTCGCTTTTCCCGTTCGGGACTCATCGCGTGCCGGTGCATTTCACCTGTTGCATTTGCCCGACAGCCGGTCCGGCGCTTGGATGCAGGGAGGGTCGATTTAATACGCTTTCGCGGCGGGGTATTATTAATTTGCTTTTTTATACGGGAGAAAATAGATTGTTTAGAATTTAGAGTTGACTTTAGTTACTGTCCTACGGAGCATTGAAACCTATTTTATGATGTTATTTGTTAATTTTTTTATTACATTATAGCGATTTCTTGGCATGATTTTCTGTTATTTTAAATATTATCTATTTCATTTATACTCGCTTTTAGTTTTGTTCGACCCCTTTATTGAATGCTTTGTGTGGACAAATTCAGCCAACAATTTAGAAAAAACTTAAATTCCCAATAAGCTTTCAAAAACGTGTATGCGTCTGCCGACCATAACATTTGTAAGGTTCTCCTGATCATGAGAGCTTTGAGCGGATCCAAGTTGCGGTGAGCTTTAGATTTGAAGCTTTTAAACTGAAAGCTACAAGTTTGATCAACGAAAGTGGAGCTTTTATCTTTAATTTGTCGTTTAAAGTTAATTTTAAACTAAAATTAAAGTCAATCTGAATCTGGAATTATGTATCTCAAATACGTAAAATATGTGAATTGATAATTTGCATAAGAGAATAAAGCAATTTACATCAAATTCGCCTTATAACTAAAAACAAAGTTGAACTTAAATTTCCGTGTTTGTTGCGAGATTTTAGAGAGTAAACTGATTAACTCTGCTTTCAAGCTCGGTCTTGATAAACAATAATATTTAATTTTATTAAAAATCAATAGCTAGAACATACTTATTATAATTGAATTATTTCTTTGTCATACTGTTATATTTGCTTTGCAATCAGAAAGCTGATAAAAGTCCATAGAAAATTTATTATTTTAATCATTGCCTCTACCAATAATTAAATTACTCCACACGATCATGATCATCATCATCCCCTTTTTCTGCCACAGCAAAACACAGATAACAGGTGCTGGAGGGCAACACGAGCAAAACGATCGCCCAAAAGCTCATCAACTTAATGAGTTAATTCATTGGCGGGTTGATCGTTAGCCTACAATCAACGGTTTAGCGGCTGCTACCGTTTCAGCACATGACCTGGCAGAAGATTAGCGGCCCATTACACGAACAGGCCCACACAAACACAAACACCATGCACCATGTGGAGCTTTCTCGTGTTGTAACAACGTGCGCGATGGGAATGTTAATGGAGGAAGCAAGTTAAGGTGGGGAGGAGTCGTGCAAGTATAAACATCTTAGATAAGGCATCTGATGCGTGATGATAAAAGAAAGTGAGAGTGTTTAAAAGCTGTTTGGGAGTACTGTTAAAGAGGCACGCAAACATCTTCGATGATCTTGCATACAGAATCGAATATTTTTTTAAATCAGTGGCATGAAAAATTCATTCTTTATGCCTAGTTTGATACATTCTCCGCCTGATCTTGTTTGACTTGTGAGGTTGCATAACAAGCCAGGGTCTAGGGTTACTTAGCGTAATGAGCGAAATTTACGAGTCGCTCTAAGTTGATCCATTTAAAAGCTGCCAGAGCCCGATCGGCACGAATCCAACACGTCCCACATTTGAAGTTATCGTTCTCACTGGACAACTTTCGACCGCACGGATCCTTTTTAGGTAACGAGATCAACTATCCGCTCGATGAACAATTAATCCAACGATCCTTGGATATTGTTTTTCTGCAGAAGGACACGGGGAAACAGGTCTTGAGCCGGGAGCACACTGTTGAAATTTATGATTTTTGTTTTACCCAACTGTCAGGATAAATTGCAATTTTTTCTGAAGGATTTTTGTTGCTCCCTTTATGGGACCGCTTTTGATACGCGTCTTCGTCTGATAAATCAAGCTCCAGTTATGGTGCTTGCCAAGTGCATCCAAAGACCTCCAACAATCTCGTACACGACGTTCCAGGAATAAATGTCGAACACATACTTCGGCACATTCAACGAATGCCTGCGGACATACATAACTGCACAGAATCGCTTGAAGTTGTTCGCTTCCACCATGGTGAACGCGGACAGATCACTGGCCCGCACTGGATCAGTATCAAAATAATTGCTATTGGAACGAAGAGGGAGTAGTCCATTAGAAACAGTCGAAGCAAGAATTTCCCAATGGTCTGCTCCTCTCGAAGCCGAACCACCCTCCGCGCTCCGGTAATCCGAAACTTCAGTGCTTCATGTCGGACACATCTTCGCACAACCCCCACTGGTCGGAGGCGAGAATTCTTCGCAATGCGACGGTGCCTTGCGGCGGCACCTTAACCCAGTGCGGGAGAGTACACCGCTAACGGTATGTACATACCGCTCGTTTAACACCGAAAACGAGCTGCGGTATTTTGTGTAATGAATGCTAATGATACTTCGCTTTTGCTGTCCGCCGTGTACTCTCGCACAACTTCAGCACACATTGCCTCCGAGGTGTGCATTTTTGTGTTTAATTTCATGTGTTTTGTTTTTTTTTTTGTACCCTTTCGTCTAGTTTTCCCAGTTGTCCCGCAGGCTGTCGGTATCGAGCGCGAGAGCTTCTCCTCGATCGGTGGCGGCCACCGGCGACGACAGCAACTCTAAGAAGGGTGCTCAAAGTGTGCTCTCTTCTGCTGCTGCCACGTGAAGAGAACGATTTGAGGCGCGGGTTGGACACATTGCGGTGGTTGAAAGATTTATGTGGGAAGTTGCAGAGCCGTGTAGAGACCGTAGAGGTGGACTGCCAGAGAGTTATCTAAGTCTCGCCGCTCGGTGGATGACCATTGCGAAAGTGCGCGAACCGCTCACCACCTACGACATAGCGCGCTACGAGCAAGCAGGATATGGTCATAATGAGATATTCATTGGACGCTTCGTTTATGGTTGGTATTTAGCATTCTTAGTCGCGGGTACAGCAGTGGGAGGGGGGGGAGAGGAGATATTAGTCTTTGGTCACCTTTAACCTTCCGCGCCGTTAGATTCGTTAGCTTCATCAGTCATAATCAAGAAATGGTTGGGCCGGCTGGTTGCGGCGTATGCAGTCCGTCGTCGCTGCGTCGTAGCGTGGCTAAATGTCAGCTGACCCTCGTGAGTGATTCTCTCACACCGTCGGGTCTGCTGGCAATCAGGATCCAATCAGGATTCGCGGCCTGAAGGAATTGATTTTTGGGAGATGTTCCGTGACGAATCGGCCGTGCCTCATTAGACCATTCCGGTGCGAGTTTATATGAGGTTGCATCATTAGCATCGGTTTGTGGATCAGCTTGCGCCGTGGTGTGTTGGTCTTATCAGCGCGCACAAAAGGTCAGAAGGTGGCTGAGGTTCTTTCCCAAACGTCGCGTTACGTAAGCGTTGATACATCTAATGCTCATCAGTGGAGCTGCTCAAATCTTGGCATACCCCATATATCCAATCTTCTTGGCTGGTGGATCTGGTCGCGTGCCTCTCTCTTTCCAGCCACTCGCAATATGCATGCATGCAGTCGGCTTTCGGTACACGGTTTAAGGGCAGCCAAGATTTATGTTACCTATCTCTTCTGGGAAGCATTCAATTAAATTTATTATTATGTCAGTGATGGTTTCACAATCACAGACACGCCGAGTGCAACAATGATGTGCCGGTGTTGACCTTTCCCTACATTTCCTATGTAGAAACCTTTCGTTTGTGGGGGGGTGGGAGTGCTTTGCTATGGATAGGCCAAAAAAAAAAATCAAACATTAACTAAGCTGTCCGGGAATAGAAGATCTCCGGTGCGAGAGCAAACACGTCTATTTTTCATGTTTAATTAATTCTATGTCTTACGAGTGCTACATCCAGCGCTATAGAATGCAGTGTGTGACTTTGAGGCTATGGTATGCCAGATCGCTTACGTGGAGGCCTATTCCTGATGTCTAGTTATAGCTGTATTTACAGTTACTTTGATATAGCTGAAGTACTTTTTACTCCAAACGACTCACTGGTATGGTTCGCGACTAGGATATCAACCTTTTGAAATGTGTTACCTTGAAAATACATTGAAGGCTTCAATAATTATGACTCATTTTCGATCGCGTACATAGATTTTCTATCTAAAAAAATCCCCCAGTGCCTTGAACTGTGTCGGTGATCCACATTATCAGCGAAATGATCATCTTCCAAGATAGGGTGCGCGATATCGTTGTCATATCATATAACAAGATCCGGCCAGAAGCGGTTGATTCATCACGATCGTTATCTACGTGATACGCAAGTGTGTACGGACACGATCAAATCATCCTGATGCTCGTTTCGGAACTGTCGATAAACAACCAATCGGTGTGTACTACCTAAATATGTACCGGTAAAGAACAACAACTAACGATGTGCATACCCCTCGTGTATGTTAAAACGTGTCGACTGTACCACAACTCCACGGCCACGGTAAATACATGTCACAGAAAGTGCAATTTTTTGTTCACTTGGCTCCGGAACACAGTGAAGATGAATCGTGCTGTACAAACAGTTGTGTTCAGGTTGAGCAATGTTTTCAGAAAAACAAAGAATTTGTGCAAAGAAGAGCACAGAGTTGAAGAAGGTTTCGCTTTTTCCCGACAAACTAGGGAAGGAGAGATAAGATAAGCGCACGCGAGCGCCGCATATAAACAGTACTGGCAATACCGTCCCAATCGTCAGTAGTGTGTGCTTTGCGAACGGTTCGATTCACTTCCGGAGGTATCTAGTGCTTTACGTGTCACTCCCATCCCAGAAGCTCCCGAGCAACGAGATGAAATTCGCCACCGTGTTTGTTGTAGTGCTGGCCGCCGTGCTCGGTGCCTGTATGGTTACCGCCCAGACGCACAACTACTTCTTCGGATCGCGCATCCCGTACGATAGCCTCGTCAACCAAACCACCGTCATACAGTCGAGTTCGTTCCTGCGCGTGAAGTCTGCCTACCTGGACTATCCGCTGAAGGGACAGCGTGGACGCAACATTACCGCCATCTACGTGTACGACCGGCTCGGCAGTGGCCGTGGAGGATACGCCAGCATTACGAGCGGTGGCATCGGAAAGAACTACACCCGTATCAATCTGAAGACGCAGCGTGGAAATGGCATGAACTTCCAGGTGGAAATCTACGGCCGCTAAGATGCTGTCGTCCCGCTTGATGAGCAACGACTTTGTAAACCAAACAGACGAAGAAATAGATAACATCCGCTGACATGCTCTTTCATAGTGCATACTAGCTACATCCCTGCTCTGTGCTGTGTGTTTGTGTAATGGACAGTTTACATAGTGTGCAAATTAGATGGCGTGAGAAAGATTTTCGCTGTAAAACTCCGAATGGTGTGTTCATTTCAAGGTGTGATTCGTTATCAGTGTGGTTCTCCTCCCTTTGATGGAAGGCACTTTTCCGCCGCTGCTTGATAGTTTGTTAGTTAATTAAAACAAAACGGCTTCAGCTTCAGTGGTGATGATTTATATCTGTGCAGATACGGCCTCGACGGTGGCGTTGTTGCTTTTTGCCCGGTGACGCCTTGACCGTGACCGCCGCTCAGGCAGGAAGTTTGATAAACTTTAGCAACATTCACTACTTAAGAAGCGCTCGAACAAATGGAGTGCTTTAAAAGCGATGAATATACATCGCCGGCGAGGGTGATTCGTAGCGTGAAATATGTCTGCCGGAGAGGCAACTCCGCGTCGTATAATGCGTTATGGGAGTCACTGAATGTGTTGTGGATTTAATGCGGCATTACAGGTGCTCTTGAAGAGGTCAAAGAGGCTCATGTCATCTGTCGTCGCCGCCTGCCAGCGATCCTCCAAACGTTGCAGCGCCCTGCTTCACGGAACCGGCACCGGTTGTGATGTAGTTTTGTCCGAAAGCCTACGGTAGCAACGGCAACAGCAGCACTAGGAAAAGGTCGCTACCGTGTTGTCTGCTGCTTTAATTGCTTTTTATGGAAATCACTAGCGCTACACGGTACGAAACCTTTTCCGACGCGCAACCCGAAAGGATCCGATCAAATGTCAGATCTGCTCTTCTTTACACGTTCTCTGCACGGTGGCTTTGAGAGTGCACACGGGCGAATTGAGGCCGTTTGCTACATCGTGCAAGCTATCATCTGCGACGTGGAGGAGTCCATCTTGTACTTTGGGAAGTGTGATTAGGATCTTTTCACAGTAGTAGTTTTACAGTGCGCAATTGTAATGTATTTGTAAGATGACTATGGGGACCATGTGTTAATGTACGCCACAATGATACTAAATTCCAGCTTTTGCCCGAGAAGCGTTGTGCAGAGTATATGTGAGAGTCGACTAATTAGCGCTAGTTTATTGAGTTAAACAAAATGATACTGTTTTAGGCTCGCGAGCAGGTGTTCGCATCTTTACAACCACCACGCAAAACAGACGATTGCATCACTTTCTACACACGCAACAATGTCTGAACTGATTGGACGTTTTGGGGCAATGCCTAAATCCGCCCTACAAAGAAGCAGTGATGACGTGTGGCGGGGGATTAGAGCCTACCGAACAGATCGGATTAATTATCCACCTGTCCAAGACGTCGTCGCTGTTGACGGTTGCTATATGCCTGCTCACCAAACAGCATGCGTGGTGTGAGTGCTTTACCCATAAAATGCAAACCAATCTGGCACGACGGAAGCACGGCAACCACGACTGTTGCGGCTGTTCCATGTTCCGCCAAAGTGTAGTTAGGAAGCCCAAGCGATAATTGAGACATTGTGCGCTGGACGTCTCTCTGTACGCTTTTTTTTTTTGCTGTACCGTTTGCGGTCGGTACGTTGAAGGCTCTGGTCCGATCCGCGTAGAGTGGCTAGACATTGTAGCGCCCAAGTGGTACAGTCTACGCCGTGGGAGATCATTATTTGACGTGAAGTTTTGATTGCCCGTCCCGAAAACTTGTAAAGCACCAGCACCAGCCAGACCGGACGTTAAAGGTCGTGTGGTTCGTGCGAGTAGGCGCTCTCGCATGCGCAGTAAGTTATTCGATGGGCCCTGTTAGGTGTGTGGTGTAGGACATTTATTAGAATCTTTATGCTGGAACTGTTGAGCTGAGACTATACTAACCGTGCTAAGGAGACTCGTTTAAAATCTACTACGGTTATTAAAGACCCCTCAGTCAATAGTGTAACGGTATGGTGATCGCTCAATGGGAGGTCTCAATATTAATATTTTATACCCTTTTTACATACACTTTCTTCAAGCACACATAAATGTCAGATGCCACCTCCAATAAAGCTCCCCAGGAAAGACAGGGTCATTTGCAAAACTCGAAAACAACCTCCCCCTATGAATTGTTTCACCAAGTCTCCATGACCGTTCTACACTTAGTAACCAGCCCTATTACATTGGGCCTTGCTCACCAGCAGTTTCAGTTTCGTTTTAATGTGCAAATCGGCACTGCTTAGCGGCGGTTCCACACCGAAAACGCCAACGAAACACAGCGCGCGGTGTGGTGCAGTACATTTGGGTGGGTAATTATCATTCGTAACGCTCATTAGACACCGGAGCCATGTCGATTGAAATTGAAAGCCCAGCGGAGTTCGCAGCAATTTTCAATTATGCGCTTAGCACCTCGCTACCGAAGGGCCTCTCAGTGGACGATTGGTGATGGGTGGTGGTGGGTACACAAATCGGCAAATAACATAAATCATCGGCCTCATGACGGAAACACGGGCAGCTGTGTGAGGTTCACGTTTTACTATGCCTATCCGACCATGCGACCAGCAAGAAGCTCGGTACACATCTGCATAGCGAGAGGGAAGGACCTATGGCGGGACATTTGGGTACGCCTTGCGTCAAATCAATCAATCATCGTTAGATGGCTGCTACACCTGATTTAGTACAAGCATGTGCCACACATAGTTGTGGATTATTGTCATTAGGGGGTAGACTTGCATCATCGCTTCTTCAGTTTAGCAACAGCGGGCAGCATGTTTGGCTGTTGCTTCTCATGCGAGCCTTGGGATAGAAACGAAAAAAAAGGATCGCCTCTGATGGAAGCGTACGTTCCACAATACGTTGAAATGTAAAGCCTTAAAGACAACCCTCAATTTGAATTGTTGCAATCGTGTGTGCTAAAGTTAAATCCCCGACCCTATCTTTTGTTGGCGGCGGTGGCTGTTGGATTGATTTATTTGCCCGAATTGGTACGCTGCATCGGTCAGCCCCCATTAGTCAGCCCGTCGAGACCGACCCGACCTCAAACTGCCACAAACAGGGACATCTTCCGAATCGACCAAATCGAGTCAGTCTCGGCAAGCGGAATAAAAAAAGGGACCCGTACCTGAACCTGACCCACTACCGCGTTGGGGCGTTTTTGTTACTGCCACAACAGAAGAAGCCAGGACAGTGCACAACTACAAGACGCGCCGACGCTGAGCAAGAAGGTGTGTGTGTGTTTTTTCGATCGTCCCGCACGTTGGAATGGGGTTTGTCCAAGGTCAAACCTCACTCGTCAATATAACTGAGGCGGAAGAGGCAAACGAGGTGCAGAGGATCGCAACCAAAACTTGTGGCTAAAATCCTGATGATGCAAACTCTCTTCCCTTGGAACGATCCCCAGCTTCGGATAAGATCACACTTTCACGATCATGCCCCCCCCAGGGGAGAGTTGTTGAAACGGCGGATCTCTTTTGTGTGTATGCGTCTTAAATATCTTACCAACTCCTCCCGTTTTACAACCGCAGCTCCAAGACGGCCTCCGTCGCAGCTCGGGCCCCAGCCGTCAAGCGGTCATCATTATGTAAAAGTTGATCGAGAAACAGAAAGCTACTTGTCGGGTTAATCACGCGCGCTCAGCCGTCCACCATTAGTAGACGTGTGAGAGGTAGGGCGATACTAACGGAGGAACAGAAGCAGGCGACGAACCCCTCCATGACAACCGCAAACCGCAAAATCCGTTTGTAAACTATTTTTTCCTCTCTTCAGCCGTGTACACGCTCTCTCCCTCGCTCTTTCTTTCTCTTTCGTTTTGGCTCTTAGTGTAGCGGCGGTAGTAGCTGCTTAGCGGCTGTGTGGTCGGTGTGTACCGTTTGTGTTTCTCAATTTAAATTACCAATCATTGAACTGCTCTGGCGTCGGTGTTGTCGGCGTCGGTGTTGTCGGCGTCGGTGACAACGTTTCGAAGTTGGCGGGGTTTTTTTTAAGCAATCGTTTGTTCCTGGTGTTCGCGCGCGCTTTCTGTATCACTAGGAGGAACACGAACCGGTTCAAGTTTCGAATCGAACCGTGTAAACACAAACGAACGAATGGGAAATCCATCGCGACACACATACACATTCAAACAGTCTGCGATATTGGTGATCGTCACTTTATATCGACAGCGTGCTACATTCCAACGAAAAAACAACCTGTCCCGGTGCGTGTCAATCGTTGCATAAAAGGTGGGATAATTAAATTGAGCTTAATCATTGGCTCCATGCGTGGGTGGAACAAACAGATTGTTCGGTAATTTGAGTGTTTTGGTTTTTTTTACTTTCCTCCTCCGAAACAGATCACTCACCTGATCGTTAGGTTTCGTTTTATCAACGAAAAATTTGGGCACTATTAAATAAGCGTTACTAATGCGCTGATCGCCTCCATTAGCTCATTAATAGAAAGGCGGGAAGCTAGACGCACTGGACGCACTGCCGCACAACCCAACGTAAACAATCCATTGGGTACAAATTGTACCAACGGAGCTGCTTCGGACAACTTCGTTGCGCAACGCGGCACCTGCACGCGACGAATGGGGCTATGCGAGGCGTTACAATTTGTAAATAAAATTATAACACATTTTTAATGGCAAGTTAACGCGCGAGCGCGAGCTCTTGTTCTTCGGGTTTCCTTTTTCGTACTGTGCCGCATGCAAATTCCAACCATCTAACGATGAGAGTGCCGTTTCGGTTGCAGCAGCAACAGCACCATCAACCAAGTGACAGCGCGCATGTGTGTTGCATATGCTCATCGCGACGGGGCAAACCCTTCGACCTCGATCCGTCGGCATGGATCGCCCAGCCGTGTGTCACCGTTTGGGGCACGGTTGTGGCGGCGCAATTAATTTACCCTCACGGGGCACATGAAGTGAGAGAAGAGGTGCGTCAGTTTGACCTCCTCGTACGGAGAAGACGCACACACACACATAAACACACATACACTCATAGATAGGCGCGATGTAGCGATCGCGAAAAAGTTCCGCACCAAATGCATCTTTGATCCCGATCGCAGGACAATTTGCCGATGGCCTTTCCCATTTGTGCCGGTTAGCAAACGTGTCAAACCACTTAAGCTTCCTTCGCCCTAGTCTCGGTGGTTTGGTTGAAGGTCGATCGGAGATAGTGTCACGGATATCAATGGGAAGACATGACAGTGTGCGATCTCTGATGTTAAATTTTTATAGTTTATTGGATCATTAGAAGCACAAGAAAAACGCTGTCACGCGCCATAGAATGGATCTAGCACTGAGTAGTCAATGATATATAGAAATTGTGCCATCCATAGGATGGTCATTGCTACAGAGAACTATTTATAGTTGTTAAGGCTGTTTTAGTCTTCAGTTAGCTCAACATTTTAAAACATATATTAAATTTAGCGCACATCATTTCTAATCGGGATTTGGTCCTTCGAACCGGATGCCGATGTTTATAACGTGTTTCCTTTGGTTTAATCATGTGATTGATATGTTTAAATATCATATCTCATTAAATTGACAAGTAAGTTTTTAGATTTAATACAATACTTCAAATAATCTCCAAGAAGCACACCAAAAAGTTTAATTTTTAACATTTGGTCCTTCGAACCGGATTCGATATTGTGATATGTGGTTAATCGGCTTTAACTATCTAATGATATGTTTTTTTTCGCTTGTCATGTCCCACATCCATAGATTTTTCTCATAAAAAAGAAGTAAAAACAAAATAGCAATTATCTTCTTTTTGGTCCTTCGAGCCGGATATAATGCTCCACACACTGTTATTCTTGAGTACAAATCGCGTCGATCAAATGAGTGTCTTGTTATGTCCATGTACAAAGAAGATCACATTAAACAACGATCAAATAGATGAAACAACGACAATAAAAGTGCATGATTAATGTACAGCAGATTCAGATTCCACAAAAGAAATCATATGCGCAATGTAAGTCGTCTTGTTTCCGATCCATCTATAAATTTGCCCTCCCCCGCCCCGGGACGGACACCGGACGTGATCGATGGTGTGCGGCATGCAAATGCCTGCACTCGATCGTAGCCTTCCGGGCGCTGCTGCCTCGCAGTCTGCTGCTGCACCTTCCAACTAAATGCTAAATGCTAATGCACCTCATTCATCTTCATCCGCGTGGGGCACATAGGTGTACGTGATTGTGTCATATTTTACCGCCGATCCGATCAAACCGTACCACACATGAAGGTGTGTTCAGGTGTTCGGGCCGCCAGAGAAAAAGAGGAAAGAGAGTTGAAGTGCCGTGTGTGTGTGTGTGTGTGTGTCTTGGAACTGAATAGAAAACAACCCTCCAACACACTCGGCTAACGGAAGAAAAAACACGGATCGGGAAGGCGTTTACACACAGCAGGGTGACAATTTCACAATTTGCTCGGCGTCGGCTTTACCCTGGCTTCAGCATCATCGAATCCGAACGCATAAACGAAAGTTCCCTGTGTGTGTGTGTGTGTGTGTGTGTGTGTGTGTGCTGTTTCAAACGGTGTGAAGCATATTCATCATTTCCGTTGATCGCTGCACTTTTCCCGTTTCCACCTCCTCCTATTGCTGCTCCCGGTGCGACCGCGCTTCTTCATTGCGGACTGGCACGAAACGGAAGTATGCAAGTCCGGTACGGTTTGTTGCTGCACAGCATGTGAGCCCCCTCCCGCTCGGGGTAGTGCGTGGAAAAACGGGTCGAGGACGTGTGTTTCACGGGGTGCAAAGGGTGAAGAATTTATTGCTCTCGGCATATTGCAACTTTCCTTGCGGTGGAAAACTGCCTCACAGCAGCAACTCTGCGGCTAATTGAGCATACAAACTAGTAGGACTGCGCAGGCGTGTGTGTGTTGCGAGGGGGGAAGAAGTTTTATGAATATGCTTCATTTGTGCCCACACGCGGAAGAGAAAGAGATATTCCAGGGCTAGTTTTCAATTCGGCGTGAAAACCAGGCGGACACAATTTATAGCGCGATCCAATTGATTTGCTTTAGGTGTGCGGTGTGCATGATTTAAATATTCAAACTTCATTCTTGCATGAATATTCCGCTTTCTAAAAAAACACACACACTCACGCACTCTCCATCGGCAAGAATTATAGCTGTCACACTTACACGTTTTATGTCTTGATTTTCATATCGTCCCAAATCACGCCGACGGAAATATCTTGCTTCCGTTTCGAGGGTTCCACTAATTGCAGCATAATTCAGGCTCCTCATCAATCCTCATTAGTTATTAGTTACCTGCAATATACAGTAGAATGGAGAAAGCGTTTATGTTTTGTGGAAAAAAACTTTCGGGGTGCATTTTATTGACATTTAAATTGGTCGCGATCGCGATCGTCCATCATCAGATGCAAGCGCTCGTTTAATTACAGGTTGCACTAAAGTTTAATAAAATGCAAATCGTTCGAAATCTCTCCCGCTGATGATGATGTTGTTTTGTGTGTCATCAAGGTCTGGTTAAGGAACTCGTTCCAGTAACCCTTTGCCGTGGCCTTTCAGGCGCTTAATTGACATCATTTAAAAAAAGGAAGATGTTAATTTATTATACTAAAAAGTGAAACATAACCTTGGGTTTAAAAATCGAAGAATTCGAAAGGATTATTCTCTCCGTCCTGCATCTGGACGTACAATATTGTAGTCTGCAGATTGCGTTCACTCGATCGAGTACTCCCGAAAGGGGGAGCACTTCCTTGAGTGGCAATTGCATAATGTGATATTTCACATACGTACGAGAGTTTTCAGTGCGCCGGCGCCACCATCGAGAGCGCCACTGCTCGAGGCTCGAGTAGCATAAATTTGCCACCACTTACCTCGCTCGAATGAAAATAAAAGGTGACAGAATATTGGGCTCGAGAAGCACGCGGAATGCAGTGGAATGAAAGACCAAACAAAATTCTGCATTTCTGGTTTGGGGCGTGGATAATGGAAAATAAACACACATGAAACATGAACTGCACTCAATATCCACCAGAGCTGTGGCAGTGTCTGCAAGAGTTCAAAGTTCAGCGCAGTTCGGTTGATAAATGCCTTTTCGGGGGGAGCATTTGCAAGTAACAGGTAACATAACGTGTGCTCATAAGATAGTGCGCGGCACGAGAGAACACTCTGGAGACGTGTGGCAAGGCATGCGAGAAAGGTCGAGGTTATGTTGTGCCCACCTGGGATGACCTTTTTGGCGGCCTGCTGTGAGCGAATTAATTTTTCCATTTTGAGTGTAGATCGTTTTCGAGGGGTCCTACTGCACTGGATCTAGTTCAGACTTTGGACATTGGAGGAGGCCACTCTTGAGGTGAAATTCTCAATCACGACTTGCTGGTAGTAGTGGACTTTACTTTGGAGGTGACGTATTAAATTTATGCTCTTCATAATGCAACGTTACGTTCAAATTTATTGAGTGTCAAGTCGTTCGGTACACCTCCAATGGTGTAACGTTTGCGCAGGCTAGTCATGGCACGCGTTGCCGGAACTCAATCAAATGCCTACCAACCATACAGCTTTCTTGACGGTTCACCTCCACCGCTCCAGGATGTGTCAACCGCTGTCGATCGTTTGCGAATCTTCTCGATCGGGCCTGACCTTACCTGTAGTGCGAATAACAAAAAAAAAAAAACCACACGCTAAAACGTTAGCAACACAGAACGGAACGCGAGAACAAAGCGAACTTCTGGCCCCCAAGGCCAAGGGGAGGTTTTGCACGTGAAACGTGAAAACTCCTTTCGCATCCGTGGGGAGCGGGGAGGCTCTGCTGCGGCTTGGTCGGTGGCAGCCCAAGGTGAAATTCCTGCGCGCACCGTCCAATTCCTTCAATTGCGCCAGCTGGCCGAGATCGATCGGCTCGGGCGCATCGGCCGGCCGTGGTGCCTTGTGATTCAAAACCACAAAAAAGGGTTCTCTCTCCGCGCTGTGGAGGTGGAGGAGGAGGAGGAAGGGAGGGAAGAAGGCGTACACCACTCTCGGGCCCCGAATACAATGCCCACCTCCTGCTCCCGTGCACTCTCTGCGTATGTGTAACGCAAGGCGCGCAATCGTGCCACGTACAAACACTGTTGGAGGAGGCCGTATTGGGAGGGCGCAAGAGTGAGGCCTGCCAGCCGGCCGCCACAAAGTAAACATTCACCTGCAGCGTGCAAACGCGCGTGTGCCACCTTTAAGGGTCGTTATTTATTTTTCGCCCCAGCGCTAGGGGTAATGCGGAATTGGAATGGTAACAAAACGCACCACTAGCGAGAGGGACTGTGATTTGTGTGTATGTGTGTGTGCGCACCTCACCTTCGCACAGACCGATCTCGCACCATCATTAACCAGTACCACCCTTCACCCCGTTCCGCTGACTTCGGCCGGGGGGGGGGGGGGGGGGGGATTGGAGCTCCGATTCGATGTCCATTGATGGCAAAACAAACCGTTTCATAATTAAAGCACCCGCGGCCGCAAGTCTAATTGAATCATAACAGCAGATTATTGGCCCTGGAGGTGTGGAGTGAGTTTGAAAGGGAGTGTGTGGAGGTGGTCCCGCTCTTGAGCTGGCCCTTTTTGCGTGTAGCGGTAGTGTCTGGCGCTGAAGAATGGTACCAGTAACCGTACCCGGCACGACCCCGTGCTTAACCATGGCTAATGAATTTGGTTCTACTCGATCATGTCGCTCTCGATGTGCTCGATCTGGGAACGAGAGCGAGATATGCGCTGTTTGCTTAACAACGACGGCGTTGTACAGAATAATGGATCGCGTCAATTTCGTACCTCATAAATGCATGTTGGTGATTAAATTAAGTTTCGATTAACCAACCGGACGGTGCACGCACCGCGAGTTTTGTTTATGGGATCAATAAAGTGTGTTGCGCTCGGTTGCTGTGTGCACTACAATTGTATGCTGTAAATTTCAACCGTTTCCTCAGTTCGCATGAGAGAGCAAATAGACAAAAGCTTCGCACTATCATTGGCACCAGCTGGGGTTATTTCGTTGTTGGTGCCTTTCGGCAGCTGTTAAGTTCCTTTTCATGCTTAATAACGTCATTGGTCGTTTGAGTTTTCAATTTGTCTTCTGAAGATTAAAATGATAATGATATATAGCAAATTGCGTTGTTTGTATGATATTAAAGGTATTTATGTAGAAACAGAGCCAATATATTGCCTATAAGAACGTGGTTTAGCATACCAAACCGCAAACCATGTCTTTAAAAAATCTGAAGTGAATGACTAACGGAAGGGGGAACTGAGGTTCCTACGAGAGGTTGAGTATCACGAAATCGGTATCGACTCTCATGGATGTCGTACTTGACCTATATGTATGGAAAGAGCAATGCCCAATGTAGATACGACTATTGCGAGTACGTGAAGGCGAACTCTCACGCCTGTTATATAGAAATTCAACTGCTTGTAAACTGCTGTAGCATCCTAATTCTACACAACACAGTTCTTGATAGTACGCTTCTTCTTCTGAAGCTTTTCTTAATCGAATGATACTCATACTGATACAGGAAGGAAGCTATCTGCAATGTCTTGAAGCTAGAGAGGTTCCAAAGCACGTGCTGTTTGAGTGCCCTGTACTGTTTACTTCTTGTCAATTTTATCAAGAGAGGTTTATGTTTGAATTGTTACAATTGGGCGAATATCAATGAGCCTAGAGGTACAATTCTACAAGCTCTATATAAGATAGAAAGATACATTGACTCTACACCAAATTTCAACGTGCGGGATCAATCATTAGCCAAGAAAATCTACTAAACATTGGAAGATCCTCTTCAGCCTGTCGGAAGTTATAATAACAAAGAGATTATAGCATACCTTTTCTTTCTCAAATTGTTGAGGTGGCTCACCGGGATATTTGATCGGCAGCATTATGAGTATTTTCAGTGAACGATCACCGCTGTAAGGTACAGTAGCCCTTTGTTGGATGATCTCTCTAAGAAGTAGTCACGAGTGTCTTTTAAAATAACTGATCTTTCACAAGTACTGCAGAATACAACAAAGTTTCAATCCAGAGCAATTTGTTACAATGCAATATTAACATTCAAACTGACAGCTTGTGGTTTCATACATTTCGGTTCCACTTACAGCTCCACATTAATGGGTGAGGTACATTTGTCATCTACCCCTTGAAAACCTTGAAATGCTGCTGTACAAACAGCTTCCATAAAACAAAAACCATCCCACAAAGATTACGAAATAATTCGCTTTACCATGCCCCCCAAAAACGCTAAAACCACACATCATCTTGTGCGCATACTCCAGACCGAACCGTCCAGTGCTACTACCCTGCCCCGCCTTTCGTTCAGAGTCACACGCCCGACGACAAAACTGTATCGGCTTAATGATCGGCTTACTTTTCGCTGCCCATAGCGTATCGCATGCCCCACCGAACCATAATGTACACCTCCACAGTGCTCTCCACACAGTGACATTCCCAGTGCCGGGCGGAAAAAGGCGGTTTCCTCGAGGACAAAGCGGACCAGTTTCCATGTCTGATACTGTTTGACCACAACAAGGTGTGTTTGTATACGCTCAGCACGCGTAAATTACTGTCTCACAAATGATTATGATTTTAGGTATGGGTGTTTGTGTATGTGTGTCTCCTATGTTTGGCTATCGGTGCGCAGTAAAGACCACAACGACGCGCTCGGATCCGGACGAGGATCATATGGTCAGTAGGTCATTGGCGCGATCTCAAACTGGAATGCAAGGCGGCACACATTAGGCACATTTTAGCAGTCACATTTCTGATGACCTTCGACGGTGTTGGGTGGGTGGCTTTGTATCTAATGGTCAAGATTGCGATCAGCGAACGGTGCAGATTGTGTCCTGCGCTCCACAACCCCCACGTCAAGGTGGGTGAGTCATGGCGTTTGATGTGATTTTAATATTCCGCCTTTTAGTGCCTTTTAGTGCTCCGGTTAACGAGGGTGTGAAAGATAAGCGGTTGCTCGCATGAATTAATATGATCCACTTCAAAGACCACATCACATCGGGATCCATTAAATGTATTCCATCAAAAACGTTCATTCACAAGCGTGTCCGTACACCCAAAAACATGGTGGGCGCGTGCACTTCAGCGAACGGTCGAATGTCAAGATCTTCAGATTGCGAAAAATGCGCGCTCTTCAATACTGATTTTTTTTGTTTTTCTTGTCCATCGCCCAACCGCAAACTGGATCCGTGACCTGTGCTAATGGGCATCGCGCGGCCAATGGCCTGCTCAGATCGAAGCACAGACGCTCACAAATGCTTCAGACTCGTGCGAGTACGCGCGCGGGCACCCGCCCAACAATAAGGAAGCTACCGAAATCGAACGGGGCGCGTCAGTGTCGCGCGCGCGCGCTCGCCTCTGCTCGTTGAACCAAAACCGCGAACCTGTCGGTAGAGCCCGCCCAAGTCCATCAACTTTTACCTTGACACTCGAGGAGGAAGCGCGGCTACACTGTGGAGGCTTTTCCCTTTTCGTCTGGTTGCGCGAGTGGTTTTAATTGCACGTGGTGAGATGCACCCGCCGTCGTGCACATGATTCCGCGCTGCTGTATTACGCTTTGATGCGATTATTTGCTGAAGCGTCGTCTCGGTGTCGGTGCTGGTCCGCTGTGTGTGCGCCCGTGGACCGACGATGAACTCTGTAGCTTTTTTGAGTACGCGTACCACGATTAACTCGACCCACCGCGCACCGGTAAATTGTACGCTTCATTACGCTTTCCTGTCCACGGTGCCGCGGTGCGGTGGAGAACGGTGTCGATGCGGAATTCCGTAATTGTGTGCGGTGACCGCTGCTGGGGACCCACACACACACACACACCGGCTAAACCGGCTGAACGCTTGCGTTCAGGCTAGTTAAAGATGCAATTTTTGGACATCCATATCCTGGTGGACGTTTTACTTTCTTTTGCGTGGGGGTTTAACTGGGGGGTTTTAAAAGGTGGTCGTATTGCTTGACGAAGGTGCGTTTGAGCAAAAAAAAAAAACTAATTTTGCTCTCATTTTCACTTGCTTTTGAAATGCGTATGTCGACTAGTGAAGAAAATAGATAACATAAGGCATTTGTATAACAGTATAACAGTTTTCGTTGTTTTGATGTTCAATTTCACAAGGCTATTGCCTATTGTTTTTCTTAAACGTATAACTGTTAGAACGAAAACCTGTTGCCGAAATTCCTATGCGACTTTTATGTAAAGAAATAGTTACTAAAACAGAATTATTCTAGAATATAGATGAAAGACTTCAACAGTATTCCAAACTTCCGACGACGAACCCCAATGGGTTCTAATGGGTTCATTCTACTCTAATGTGAAGTACTAGAAGTAATTTAAAGTACGGTGTTATACGTAAAAGCTGCTTATCGCCGTTTATCAAATGCCGTGAACATTTTAGACAATAAGATAAAGCGATGACTATAAATTGGGAGCAACAATCCACATCGACCAATTCCACAATTTCTTTGTTCCTCTCACCGTTTTTCTTTTGTTTGGCTTAACAGATAGTTCCCAGCCTCGCGAGCATGCGTCATGCACCATTGGCAATGTGAAGTATACAATCCTTTCGACATAGGTAGCCACCGATCGATTATAGACCCCTGAGCTGCTCCTCCAGCCAAAGCTTCCACCATTGCGCGAGCACATTCCACACGCCCGGGCCAAAATGATTCACCATCTCTCGGCTCGAAAAGGTACGGCACAGTACCAGTGCTGCGCGCCCGCAAGGTTAAGCAAACACACTTTGCGGGCGTGTGCGTACTTTCGGGGCCAACTATTAGCTTCCATTAACTGTCAACCTCCGGGGCTGCGGCGGTGTGCCCCGTTCGACCGACTAATTAATATTCTATAAACGTCACGGCAGCCCGCAGTACACACGGACCCCCAGCTACTCCACCACACAGCGTGTCTTTAGGAAACGGTTCTTGGCTGGCTGACTGGCTGGCTGGCTGGCATGGGCTTTTACCGCGATCAATTTCCGCCCTTAAATATTCGGCATCCGCCATTACTCAACGCGTGTGCGGCGGCGTACCAGACCGGAAAACGGGGCGCACACTCAGTGGGTGCATTCAATATTGCGATTAATAACTTCATTACACGCGTACGTACCTACAGGTGTACCCTACACTAATACTACGCAATCGGAAGACTCATTGCAACTGATGCCCGATTTCTTCCGACTTCCGACGCAGTCTTCGTGGCAATAAAAGAGTGTTCGACATACTTTTACCATCGAAAACTCGTTCAGTAAACACTTCGGACAACATGCGAACCACTGTCTGAGCCGTCCGGCCGTACGTGAGGGCATTTGCAAAGGAAGGTCCGTGGATGGATGGGCAGAGATTTACGATGTGGTCGTGGTGCATGTAGGATTACAAATTGGTTGATTATGTCCTCTTTTTGAGAGCAGAAGTTTGCCGGAGGCACATTATACAATCGGTTAGGATCGAATTTGCGTACTATTTATGACGAGTTGTTTGTACGTCTAACCATCTGGGAAATTCCAGTAAAGATCAATAAAACTTTTTTACAGTTTAAACCGCGTTAAATTTACCTTAAGAGGCCGCATCGACTGTAGCAAGAATATCACGTGAAGATCCACCAACGCGTACACACAGCACACTGTTCAGGGAGTGATTCATTCACAAGCCCACCAAAGTCATCATTGTAGGTTACCGTCGATCTTTGCCCTTACACTGTGCACACTCCACAAAGCCCACACACTGCCCCTAACCATTACCATCACGTCACATAAATTACATACAGCGTGCAGCACACCACGACAAGAATGTTAATTGTTGCCACGCAATCTACTACTCCCCCAAGTGCATCCTCGACGAACTTCTTCGTCCAGACGTGTGCGCACACTCACTTCACGCTACCCCTGAGGGAAGGATTTCTATTTTACTGTTATTACGCGCGAATCCGTACTTCGCACCTCGCGATTAGAATTCCACGCACAGCGCTCTACAAGAGACTCGCCTGGATTCCGATCCGGTTCGTGCACCGGCCACGGCACAACTCACGCAATCGATCGCACCACCGTCGGGATTCGGGGGACCGCATGGCGAACCTGCGAACAGCTGATTTACAAGTGCTCGCGAGCTAACCGCGCCCACCGAATCCTGTACACTCCAAAGAGTTTCCGCTCGGCACAGATCGGATCACCCACCCTCCGGGCGTCCAGGTTAAACTCGAGAGCAAGCGGGAGAGAGAGAGATATACATAGCGAAGTGAATGGCAAATGCTTTGGTGTGGGGCTTTTCGGTACGAAATCGAAAGGATCTCGGTAGAGTGGACAGAGTGTGTAGGTTACAAATTTCCCTACTAATTTGTTGTACCAACGAGTGGAAGTGAGATTGTAACTCCAGGTCGGCTTGGGTGGGGGATATCAGGCATCGCATTTTTTTCACATGAATGTTGTTAATTGAATCATGTGGAATCGATTGATTCATACGGTGGTTAGATATAATAGCCCACTCACCAGCCAGTATGGAGGCAAGATCATGAGTGAAAGATCAACTCTTTAAACGGCCTGGTGGCCTAAGTGGCCATTGTGTAGCCTTCATAAGGTGCGAATTAGGTGCCAAACATAAAGGTTCCGGAACCGGAGTGACCGTGGCATACCGTGGTGTGTTGTAGTAGTCGCGTCCAACAGGCGAGAGAACGGACCGATTGGTTCCACAGTTTTAGGTCCTCTAACATTACATTCTAACTGCAATTTCTGTGCCAGGGGCGCGCTGTTGTGCACGGATGATGGTGATTATTTTCATAATCATGTTAACAGAAACGTCTGGTGAACCTTTTTTCGATTCGCTTCCAGGTTGTGTTTTTTGTCTAGATACTTTCGGTGTTGGGTGTGGGAGTGCGCGACCCTCACACCGTATTGGAGCAACAGTGCATGCATTCCAAAGTGACCACTCCCAGCCAGCCGGTGCCCGGACATGAAGGTGAAAATTAGCTCTATTTATTTACCCTTGCCTCTCCCATTCACTGCTGTGCTCCAATGGGTCTCATGTCGTGAATTATGTTACGAAAATGAAATCATTCATCTTGTGCCCGCTAGGACACACGGACTAGCTGCGGTGGTCTAGAATATCCTTGAAGAATGCCACTGGAGCCCCCTGTTTGGTTGGGTGCTGAGGACCACTCACTTCACTATAGAGCAATATTGGGCTTCAGGGTTTTTCGAGAGCAACTTGGTCGAGCACCTCGAGGGTCTGCGTATATATCGTTAGCGTTTAAACAAATATGCATGCACCGTCCGCCCCCGTCTGGAATGGGTTCGCTTTGGGGGAATTGACTAAACAGCTTCAAAATGGACAAAGATTGCGATCGGTTGGGGGAAGGAAAACAGAACCATGTTCGAAATACCCCGCCTTTTCGATCACCAATTCAGTCCTGTCGCGAGCCAAGACAAATAATAAACTGACATTTAACATCTCAATTTCTCGAGACCTTCAGAGACAGACAGGGGAGAGGGAAGGGTCCACTAGTGCGTTTGGGAGTGACCGTGCGTGAGTTATGCGCGCGTGCGTCTCGCTCGGACGGGACAAGATTGAACGGTGGCAAACGATCGGGTGCACCGCCATTCCTATACCGGCCAGAGTGACTTATTTTTCGGTCGTTCCAAATAGAATGTCCTTCCCAAACTTAACAACTCTCATGCTCTAGTGCCTTAATGTGTGTTGTCTGGTACGGTTTATGTGCTCCGTCGGACCATAAATCCTTGACCCAACTCTCCCCCCGCTGGGCGCGTTGACAGAACAATTTGGGAGAATGGGTGTCCCGCGCCAGAATGTATGTCTCTATTTCAACGAGAGATGCTTATCGTTTCCTCGCGCAATAGTTGCGCTGTAAACGGCTCGTTAAAGGAAATCAATCAAATTTTGTTGCTCTACCACAGGGCACTCTTTTAAGGCTAGTAGATCGAACGGTTCAGATGTCGCACAGATAGTGCCTTTATTGCATCATCAAAGGCGGCAGTTTCGTAGCGTGTGGTGCCGTACCGAGGTCGCTGCATACACACCAATTGTATCGATTTTCCTGCCGATGATGACGCAAAAAAGACCTCCATTGACGTTTTCTAAACGTTGAAGGAAGGTTCTAACACACACACACACCCAAGGACCCGGCTGCGATTATGATGGCAAACGACAGTAATTTTGCATCGCTTGCACATGCATCTAATTGTGTGCGGGAGAGAGGGAATCGACCGCGGTAGACCTGCATTATCTGCCCACGCGTACAACAAAAGGGCACCCCCGTCCGTGCGGCTGAGGGTGGCCTCATTTAAACCATTGGCTAATGTTTCGAGCTTTGCCGGCTCGTAATGATGCTTAAACCGACAATTTGCTTCCTTTTTGTTACGATTGTTAAAAAAACGCCGTTGCCTCCCTTCTTGCCCATGTGCACACTGACATTTGGCAAAAGCTGACGGGGCGTTTTTTTGCAGACGTTTTGCAACAAGCGTGCCAAACTTCCTCTTTTTTTGTGTGCATATAATCGAGCCTGCTACTGACGCCGGTAGCACACCTACCGCATTTGTGCCGCATTGCTGACCCTCAAGAGGAGTAGAAGTCTGGTGCTGCAGTTGGGAGCCCTCGGTAACACGTGGGACGCAACGGTCCTAACCCCTAACCTCGTGCACAAAATCATCGACATTATCGATTCGATTTGCATGCTTACCCCGCTGCTGGTGGCGGTGATGGTGTTACGTCCTCCGGCGCAGCGACAGGGTTAATTTGAGGTGCCGTATTTAGGTAACGAGGGTTGAAGGGTTACCCAGAGCCGAACCGAACGGGGTAAATGATAGCCTGGGAGAATTATTGCCACATGTTTCGGTAAGGAGGAAGGATGGCGTGATAGATTGCCCGGCGGGGAAAGAACGAGTATTCAGACTGCTCGATCGGAACAAGGAACGGCTGTGTCGCAATCGACAGGGCAATGCTGGGGCGTACATTTGCAGCAGCAGTATCGAAACGGTTGGCTGGTGGTTAGTTCGATATGATTAGACCAGCGCTCGTTGGTTGTAGAACGCTGAACGGCATTACTGATATTGATATGGAGACACACAACAAGTGCTTTGGTGTGTGGTACAGGTTTGAAATGGAAATGAGGTTATGAATGGATGATAACGCATTTAATAAGTAGGCTTTGGGAGTAGCTTTTCTAGAATTTAATTAAATCAACATTACATCACTAGCTTGCGTTCATCCATCTGGGGCCACAATCCACGAGGAAACGTTAAGTAATCGTCAATAAATGTAGGGTTCCAATAGAATCTTTGCCTTTTACAATCATTTCTTACTTCGTAAATTTGATTCAGAACAACTATCAACATGAGTGCAAAATTAAGAATGAGAGCATGATATAAGATTTGCCAGGACTTATACCTAACTGATCCAATGTACAATATCTCAGGTGCAAAATCTGAGAGCAAGAACATGTCAATTCAGCGATTTCATCGAATAACAAAACTTTTGAAAGCTTTTATATAACATGTACTTCATTTTGCAGGCTATCCATGCTTCTAAGCTGAAAGTCTCATTGTAAATTGAGCAGAACACTGGAGCAATTGACATCAATAGAATTCCATCTAAAATATGGTTCTCAGTAGCGATAAACTACTTCGTTAATTTGAAAGTTCTCAATGTGTTCGCGTATCTTCCATGTTGTTGTGCTTAATGTTTAACAATATGTTATACACATCGTCATATTTTGATGTCGTATGATTTCAGTAGTCAGGTACATTCATGTAGGATTATGAACAGGAATAAGCAATTATAACTTCGCTAAATGCTCCTCGCTTCTTAGTTATAATGTTAGTCAGAGTTTTGGATATATGAGAAGAAACAAAAAATTAAAAGGAACTGTTATTGTTCCTGTATGCAAAACCGTAGAACAACGGTAAAGTGCACGGCTTAAAAATGTACTCGACGTAGTCATACTATAGGAACATGATCTAGAGATCTACTTACATCTCTACGTTTTCAAACAATCGTGAAATATAGTCGTTATTAACGAATTCAATCAATCTTTTCATACAGTGAAGGTAAGATGATCTCTAAGATGTCTAAGATGTAGTATCTTCAAGATGAATTGTTTCTGTTAGATGAACATATTGATGGTCTCCTTAGATTCCATACATTTTCTGTCTCTTCAAGATAAATGTCTCCTCAAGACGAATATTCTTCAAACTGCATATGTGATTTGGCATCCTTCATGGCATTATTTAAGGTGAATTTTTGGATGACATTTCACAAAAAAAGTATATGAATATCTCTCTAAACTGACGGTTCCTTCAAGATTCACCTGAAAGAGATTCCACTGTAATAATCAGCTGCTCTTCATGGGAATCTTGGAAGAATTCATCTTCAAATCAGCAAAATAGCGAGTATTTCAATTTCAATTTTACATTTTATTCAATATAGAAGGCCTGACTGACAGACACGCTTTGCAATGATACCGAACGATCCCGTCTCTGATTTCATAATTTGATAAACATCTATAAGCGTATTGCTGCATTTAAACTCAAGTGCGTTGTGTGGTACTTGAGTTTAAATGGAGCAATCCATTACATCTATAAAAAAGTGTATTTTGCTCTTTGCCTGTTATGCAAAGGCAACTTTGGACAGGATCCTTTATCAATTATGTTTCCCAAACGTTGTCCCATTTGCTTGTTGTCTTAAGCTGTCTAAGGCGCTTCTAACAGAAACATAACTGCTAAACGATCCGCTCCCGGGCACTCACACGGTGGGGACCACCCAGTATCTATTGGATAGCCACCGGTTGTTCATTGGGCAAGCATCAAGTACCTCCGCTGCCTACCCCTGTGGTGCTACCAGTCCTTTGCAATCTCGATGCACTTTTCCCATCATTTCGGCGGCAGCGGGTGCTCGCGTCCAGTGCAGGGCAATCGTAATAATAAAACACATGTATCGTAATAGCATATTTATGTAATGAGCTCTCTCCCCCGTTTGCTTGCCCGTTTTGCGGGAGTCACCCCGAGGGAGTTTGTTCTTTTTTTATCATCATCACCCTTCCGCCAGCCTTCCTGCGGGCATATGCACTTAAACGACTTTTTGTCTCACTGTCACGTGGTTTGCATGAGTGAAGTTGAGTGAAAATATAAATAATACAAACGTGATTATATGCACACACCGTGTTCGATTGGAGTCGCGAGAGACTGTTCGGGTTGGATTGGAGAGCCTTCTGCAGTTTGTCGTTCCCGCCAGATGTGGGGGGCGAATCTCGGGTGGTCTCGCGTCCACAAGCTCGCCGAAGCACCTTTGGTTTCGCCCGGGCGCTACCTTTTTGTTACACATTTTAAACTGTGCGATGTTTTCTTTCTGTGTCCCTTTTTCCCCCGCATTTGGCTTGGGTTGGTAAGGGGATTTCCCACTGCAACAGATCATGTGCGCCGCACACATTACCATGTGCACTTGGGTCAGCGACAGTTGTTTTTTTTCTCCTACGGCCGCTCTACTAGTGGCGCCAGGTAATGGGGGTAGTATGTTTATTTTTTTTCGGTTTCCTCCACCTATCGAACACACATGGGCTTTCCCGCGCTGTATGTCCCATACTGTCCCACCTTTCCTTCCCCCGTTGCCTCCCATCTAATCCTTCAACATCGTGAACGTGACAAACGGGGCCGCCATCGCCAGCACCCGTCGCCGAACTATATCACGTATCACACCGTGAGGGGGGGACTAGGAGATTGTCTCTGTGGCCAGTGTTGGCCGGCCGATTGGGCACACCGTATATTTGCAATCGCGACCAGTTTTCGCGTGCCTTGCCGGTGTCCTGCTTTCGATACTTTCCGACAACAACGCACCGACGCGACGACCATGGCCAGCCTCAATGCGCGAGCGCGACCCACTCCACGCGACCAAACCGACCGAACCGGGTGAATGGCAACGCGGTTTCGTTAGATAATGGTGGGCAAGGCAAGGCAAGGTTGGGAAAGCAAACAAATTTGCTCTCATTGTTGCATGGAAATTACTTCCTTGTCATCGGTTAGGTTCGTTAGCTCGAGCCGTGGTTGTTGTATTTGCCCTGCCCCCCGTACAAGACAATCAAGATTTAATTAATGATGACATTTCAATCATCGGACGCGTTTACGTTTTCTTCATCATAAAGCCTATCAATTGGCACAAAAAACGATCCCTTTAAAATCCGCTTATGGTGCACGATCGATACTTATTTTGAAATGTTAATATCGTCACAATCTTATTCTGCGCAAGGACATATCCACACACATACGCATTCTTGCACACCTGATACACAATTCGCACACTTCTGGATGAATAATTTACCTCCAGTAACTGCCGCTCGGTTTCTCACCCAAAGCTGATGAAGACCATGGGTTAGCCTTTTTTTTTAGCGATCACTGCTCGCGAACAGGTTCGTAACGCCGCCGTGGAAAGCGATAAAGTGAAAATGAGCCATCAAATAAATGGTGGAAATAAAATAGCACATTTAATAGTGCGTGTGCCAGCCTCACGGTGGGCAGGTTAAGGTTACTTTGCATTGAAGGCTGTGTGTGTGGATTTGGGTTTCGTTCTCCATCCGGTCGTGGAAGAGCACACTGGGAAAAGGGAAAAGAAAAAGGATAAAAATGTCTCGAAATGTCACACAAAGCGACGAACTCGCTTCGCTTTCAAATGGTGCCCCCACTTGGCGCGGAAGAGGCCTACCAAGAACAAGTACGCGATTTTGGCGAACTTGCACCGTAAAACCGCCGTATCGTCCCCGTGCACGCGGGATGGTTTTGCACACACTTTCACATTCGATTGCATCTTCGCGGGGCAGACGGCAGCGAACCCGTACCCGATCGTAAAGTGAAATGAAAACTCCGATTACAATCTCTATTACACGAGCGCGCGCCATGACTTTCGGCGTGTGTCCGACCGCCGGCTCAGCGGTGATGAATTGAAGTACTCCATTTTTTTTTCTTTTATTTCCTCACGCCTGAAACAGCTCATGCGTAGTCATGCCGCCGTGTGCAGCCCTCCTGCGGCTAATCAAACACCGGTTTAGGTGGCCAATTTTTTGTTTTGTTTTTGGCAAAACGCTCACGTTGCCAATCGGTCAATTTTGCACACAAATAGGGCCTTATTCCGATTATTTCCCTCGCGTTATATTTCCACACACGCACACACACACACGTATAAAAATGGCATTTTTCCTTGGGTGGGGTTTTTTTTCGGGTGCCCTCAACAATATGATCTTCGATGAACGATTGCTATTATTGAATGATGATGATGATTTGCTTGCACATTCATTGCACCCGAGCCCGAGTAATCGGCGTGCGAAGAGAAAGTGAAAGTGATGCCCCACCTGAGTGAGTGTGGGGCCGAGGGGTGAGGAGGAGGAGGAGGAGGAAGAAGAAACAAATGGTTTCGGCATAAAGCAGCGCTTATAACGAACAGTAAACGGATTGGTCAAAGTACTGTTTTTACCTGCCCGTAAAGTGTAGCACATTAAGGAGGCTAAATGAGGGTATCACTGCATGCGGATTGGTTCGGTTTATTATTCATTTGTGGGTTTATTTTGAATTGAGTTATTGAGGCGTACGATTTATGGAACAGAAATATTAATATTTATAAATTTTCGTGAAAGAATATGCATGTACTTTGAAGCTACTAGGGATAAAATACAGAACTACCGCTTTCTAGAATTCACTTGAAACTAGGGCCTAAGATGAAACATATTCCTATTCTGACCAAAAGCTAAAGCTAGTTAAAAGGTGCTACGAAAACAATTGAATCTAGATCATCTAAGATGATATCAAAGGCGATCCTATTGCATAAAGCGCCCTAATCAAATAGGATATTAGATTGTTATAAGATTATGATTTAGGAGATTAGGATATTGATTCTTATTCAAAATAGAAGCTAGCATTAATGTCACAATGGGTGAGTTAAATGAGACAATGACGGAAGAAATTCAGGAACGTCATCCAAGACGTACTTTAAATACTGTAACGCATAACATATAAGTATAACGTATAACGGCAAGTCGACTAGAACCAATCCTTCATAATCCTCAATATTGTTTCTCTACCATCGTCTAAATGTGCTATAACAAGGCCATTTATCACCATAAGAGCACATTGTTCCGTACTCGAATAACATGCACTATTATTACTATCCAATGAGTAACTGTCAGATGTAAGAAATCGGGCCAAGCAGCCTGTAATATAGAATGAAAACAAAACTGTCAGATCTGTCATAACCTCTAATTATATCTGCTGTCAGTAATACCATAGTAGCAGTCATGACACAAAGCTCACTAAAACTGACACTTGCTGCAAGGCGTTTGACAAGGCCTAGTTCCTATAACGGGGAACGGTTTAAAGCAGTTCAAGGCGCACGCTCCAGTAGATTTCAGCCCGACAAGTACCGGGACCGGGTCCGGTTGGCCAAAAGCTCAAACTGGGTGGAACTAAACTTTTACCTTGCAAAATGTTACTAAATCATGCTAAATTGTCACGTTACGTAACGCCACAAAGAAAAAGTCCAACCCTCGAGACACAGTGCACATTCTACTGCTCCTGATAAGAATCTACAATTATCTAACCTCGCCAGAAACAGCCAAAGAGCACGTGAAAGGTTTCCGCTTGGAAGAGTCAAACGTTGGGAGGAAACACACCACACATACACAAACACACATATCGAAGTTCCAGGGCAAATAAATACCATATCAGCAACAATGATTGCCGGAGTCCCCCCCGGTAGTAGTAGTAATAGAAGCCGCACAGATCACAAACATTTATCTCCGGTGGCCAATTATTCCGCGCGGGACATGTTGTGTGTATTATTACCTCACCCAGGAGCGCAAGGTATGATCCTTATGTTTCACCTGGCGGAACGCAAAATTTCCGGCCAAAGCAAAGGCGATCGCAAACTCGGTGGGAAAAGGGCCGACACAAAACGTCGATAGATCACTCACCGGCAGCCGGTGGTTAGTCTAGTTCAGGTACGCCCGCCGAACCTATCGATCATTCGTGAGTCCCTTCCTCCAGTGCTGTGTGTGTGTGTGTGTGCTTTACCCAATAAACACACAATGACTCTAATCGTGGCCAATAAATCTTTATCCCTTCGCCTCCCTTGAGGCCCTTTTGTTTGTTTGTCCTCTGCTGCGCTGAGCGTACGTAGATTGAAATATATTGCTAATTGAATTGTACAATGTTTTGTGGCAATTTTTCAGCTCGCTCGGTCGGGTTTTTGATGATATAATAACGTTTTTGGGGAGTAAGTCCCCGCGCGACCCGATAGATAGGCCCCCACACAAACCACATCTGTGTCGTGACAAGCTGACCAACGCGTCGTTGTTGGCATTTGGGGTACTGAAAAAAACCCTTCTAAAAACTGCATTCTCGTCGATGGTCAGGCCCCGGTTTCGAAGGAGAGCACCAGGGTGTCGGTGTGTTCCGCCTTCTGCTTACACCGTGTACGCCCGAGGCCCGATAAAATGGTGCACCTCCTACCCCTTCAGGCTGTCGTTTCGTCGACGGTTCAAATTCATCGCCGTAATTATCGTATCATAGCGCTTTGCGTTGAGCGATATATATTTTTTTCTCTTCTTAGCAACCGATCAAGAAACCTTCTAATTGGGCATTGACCACAGCAAACGGTTGCGTCTAAACGGTTGGGCTGTGCGCGGTGCAGACACACATGCACCCGTCAAGTGCTGAAACGCAAGATTAGTGAAAGTCTTCCCGGGCCACCAGACTCAAAATGGGGGGGGTCGCACATTGGTAGCAGCAACTTAAGGGCATGGAAATTCGTGCACTATGTCCAACGCCCAATCGACCACCCCGCGCGCGGTGGTGGGGGTAACGGTGGTGGTGGAGGTGAGTGTCTGTGTACATAGTAAAAGGAGTGCATGAATTAGCCCATGGTCAGTGTACCAGCCCATGCCGTTTTGCTCCAGATCGGTTGTGCAGCGGTGGAATGGCGTTAACTTCATGTGCGCGGAAATGCGATTGGCTTAGAAGCAGGGCGCGCTCGTAACTCCAACAAGAACCCAGGGGGTACTACAAGGGGAAGGGGAAAGAGCCTGTGTCAATTAATGCGGTGTCCACCCATACCCATGTGTGCCACTTCACGCTCCATTGTAGTGATTCCAGCTTCCAGCCACGACGGATCCAATTATTTCTATTTGAACTAGCCGCAACCAAAAAAAATGGGGCAAGAACGTAAGTCATAACAGATTGGGGGAAACTTCGTTCGCCTATAAGTAATCTCATGTTTAGTACGTTACACCTTCACTCTCTCCCTTTCTTGCACCTTTCCTATTGGAAGTTGTTCACGCCTTGTATCATTCAAATGAGCTCTTATGCAATTGGCGCCGCCGTTTGATTCTAAAATCGATCCACGATCGACAAAACCAAAAAAAAAACCACAACACACGTTTTGCCACTACCGGTTGCGCACTACTTATCTACCTCGTTTACCTATTAGTAGGCCTGTTTAAGCCTACGGATCGGGTTCTTAACACTCAGGCCCCATTCCGCGCTTAATCCCCATTTTCGAGCGTTATTGCCATAAGATTAAAGCGTGCTGTGGTTAAAGCACCGAAATCACGGGTGAAAAACAAAATCACGCCCTTAATGTGCGGATCCGCTGAACTGTAAGACCCCCTGAACGAAATCCGGTAGTCGTCCGGATAGTAGTTCGCCGACACGATACACGACCAGCTGGGTAATTAAGCTTCGCCGAGCACATGTTGCTGATGTCTTGATTTCTTGACCGCAGGTCCGTTTCGAAGGCATTAGGTCAGTCGGACGCGGGTGACAGACAGGTATATCGAACAAGGGAGGCTTACGGCCGCACTGAAAAGGTAAATAGTACGTCGCGCGAGTAGATAGGTAGCGGACAGCACACACCACTCTACTAGGTCAAAGGTGGTGCCAGCCTGCTGTACACACCGAATGGCAGCAGTCAATTTCAGTGCCCTCGAGCACCACAATCGTTCTCCGTTCACTGGATACTCGCTTGGTGTGTGTGTGATTGATGGAGAGGAGGGCTGGTTGTTGCAATGTCGATTGAAATGAACAGAGAAAGATTGCCACCTTGTCTGCCAGGGTGCCAAACTTAAATGAAATCATTTACCCCTGTTCCTCTCCGGTAAGGAGATCGAGCTACAGGGGTTTTCGAGCGGCCAAAAATTGGTATAGTAAAATACACACACACAATCACAATACATATGCACACGCAATTAGGCACTAGGTGTTGATGGAACTGTGCGAAATTGGAAAGTGGGTAGTGGGTTGTAGCACCCGTCATGATACTAATTGCCAGGGACGGTGCAGCTAAAGTTCTTGCAAACAATTGGCCGCTTCTTTCAACTTTCCGTGTGACATGGTTGCATCATCGCATGGGCTTTTGCTTCGGGGCTAACTGCTTTGAGGGACAGTTTTGCTGTTAATTGTGGCTCGTGTGTGTGGAGTACATTGGTCCTTCGACGACGACGTCAATCAACTCTGGTGTGGTGTGATGAAGCACATTAATTTGGTGTAGTTCATTGTTAGCAATATTTTCGGCAGCTGGTTTCGCTTAATTCGAACTAATTGTCTATAATGGAGGAAAACTGTTATACTGAGGATTAAACATCAACATATGAGAAAAGGAAGCCATACGAAATGTTTTATATAAAATTATAAGCCAATTAGGGCATAAGACTCGGTCAAGTTGTATAACAATTATTTTGAAAACCAATCATTATCGTTTGGCTAAACGCTCAATTTAGGTTTCAAAACTGTTATACGATTTACAATACAAACTTCATTTACTTAATACCTAAGTACCTTTGAGACATAAAAGAAAATCCAACAATTCTAAATAAATATGCAATAGTCGGTTTAATTAAGTGCCCACAACTTACAATTTTACATTTTTCCATCTCATGAAAAATTCAATTATTGTACTGCTTTATTTTTTGAAACACTATTCGTTATATGCTTATGAATGTGCAGTACCAAACTATGACAAAAATGAGAAGTTTGCTTTAAGTAAGTTTGCTGACAAAATACAGAGCCTATTATAGCTTAATATACGCTCAATTCAGTTCTCAAAACTGTTATATGATTTGTAGTAAAAACTCTCCTTACTCATCATTTCAGTGTCTTTGAGGCTTAAAATAAAATCCAACAATTCCAAATAAATATATATTTGCCCATTCCATACACCGTTGCTCGTATATTGCCCACAACGCAAACCTATCATTGCTCGGTCGTCTCATAACAACGCCTTCGCTCACGATGTGAGTCGCCCTTTGGCGGCCCTTACACACACCAATATTGTACGAACCGGAGCGGCCACGACCGAATTGGTGTCCCATTTCCTCACAAAAACAAAGTCGTGTGACCCACGATGCCCATCGGGCGCGAGGGTTGGCAGTTGCCATACGGGAAGGTGTCCTTCCCCTTCCAGCAAAAGGGACGGCCTTGATTGTTGCTACCTTTTTTACCACCCATCCGCAACAATCGACGAACATACACATTCCCAGCAACACAAAAGGGGACTACTCTAAAAACAGAAACAAAAAAACAGAGCTACAAAAACAAGGATCGCCTTGAACCACAAAGCAAAGTTAACCAGCCGATACTGTTGCTAACCGTGTTCTGCACGTTCGATCTGGGGCGCGAACGGTGTATTAATTCCTGTTCTTAATCTCAAACCCCGGGACAGAGCCCTCTCCCCTCCAACCCTCTCAGTTGATCGTCGAGGTTAACTACGATGCGGAAAAAAGGAAAAGTAATTCACTGGCACCATGCCCGTGGTCACCCGCCATCGTGACGTCTAAAGGCGGCGGCGGCGGCGGCAACGTCTCCGGGTTCGGTACGATGTCATGCGAGAACCCCACCCTTTCCAGCGGGTAAGCTGCGTGAGATCGCAAAACTACACCGTCCGCGCGCTTTGTGGATGAAACTAATGAGAATCTTTTACAAAAATTTGGTGAAGGGAAACGGACAGAAGAACCATCGAGAGCAGAGGAATCGAAGCGTTTTTTGTTGTTGCTGTTGGGCGATTGCAAGGAGGGGTTGGGGAAGGGTACCGCACTGAAGGACACACTAACTAGTACATTCGGCTGACATTGAACATTGGGAGTCACACAACCAGGAAGTGAGTTGGAATTGTGTTTGATACAGAAATTAACATTAGCCAGTGGGTGGAGCTGCGCAATTACCCGGATCTTGTTGAGAATTGCGATTGCTTTTTTACGCTTTTGCATATGCCTGTTGGTTTTTTCGAATTTATTTTGCTTGGACAAACACATTCGATTGTCATCAGTTAGAATATTATTTGACATTTGTTCAACATTTGTGGAAATCTACAGTCAAGACTGCAATCAGTAAACGTAACAATAACTATACAATTTTAAATCTGCTAAAAGAGTTACACATTTTATGGAAAGTAACAAATATTATTGCAGTCAGTATACGTCAAAGATTTTACAATATATAATACGGACATGATACTGGCTAATTGGTGCAATGTAATACTACTCTATTTGAACAGAGAAATTAAATCTACTGACTGGTCAGTAACAGCAATCTAAAGGCGTTTATCCAACTCAATTTGCAGCAAAGGCGTTAAAACAAAGGCCCAAATTCCCCTTCCCAACTGTGTGATCTAATTAATTTTTCATACAGGAAGTAAGGCGGTGTTTGAAGGCGCCCTCCCCGCCATAATGGCTTAACACCAGCGTGCCTGATGTTTAATGGTGCAATAAAATGGAGCTAAGCAACAATAAAACAAACGGTACACAGGGACAACCGACACCAGGGACACAAATAAAAACGAAACAAAGGTAAACACACTGCTGCTCCTACCGGCTCTATTGTGGTCATTATTTCGGTACGCAATGAATTCCAAACGGGAGCCAATTTTAATGATGCAAAACTAAGCGCCACACACTACCCGCTGCTCGGTTGTGGTTTTGATTTGTAGACCCGACCAGTGTATGCAAACAATGTTGAGCAGACAAAAATGGAAAGTAATTTCACTTCTCTGTGCAACATTACACAAAAACGCACCCGCAGGAGGAGGAGGAGAATCTGATCAACAGCCCCGTTCGGGCGTCTGGCGTTTGAAAACCGATCGTTCGCAGTCGAATCGAAAAAGCGAAGGAGCAACAGCACGAAAAAAAATGCCCATATCTCAAGGCAAGAAATGTGTACACGACGGGGGAGCAAAGGGGAAGCAAGGCAATGATATGCATGATCCTCTCCGGTAGCACATGTCGAGAAGAGCAACACAAACGGCTTGTTTTCGGACACGGTGTTGTGGCGGTACCGCCGCACCACGTTTCACGGTTCAGTGGAGAAATTCGCAATGCAAATCGAGCGGCGAGAGGGGTACAATAATAACGAGAGTACGCGCGAGTTCACCACGTCGGTAGCCTTTGTTAGCTGTATGGGGTCTTTCTTTCTTCGTTCGGCGTGAAAAATACGCAATTTTAATATTTAAGTGCGCATGTCGTACACTTGCTGCTTGCGTATAATAGGAGGCAAGGTTCGTCGCTTTTATTTGAAGTCTTTCGTTTCCCTGCGACCTGCCAAATCACAGCCAAAAACAACGTGCGGAAACTACTGAAGCAGGATCCGCGTCCTGGTACGATAGGATGTGTGTTTGGCTACCTTGCCTGTGTTTGGGCCGAATGTTTCGATGAGCCCATTTATTATCGGAACCGGGCGGGGGACAACGCAACCGAGCAAACAAGCTAGTTGGCACATTCGTTACGTTTGACTTTTACACTGGAAGTATAAATTCATGTTGACTTTGAAATGAGTAAAAACGCAAAGCAATGCATGCTAAAAACCATAGAGGCGTACTCATACCCACGCCCTGTGCCACCATGTTGGTAGGACATGGTACAATATTCGTTCCGTGGTGGGCTTTTGTGTTCGCATTAGTTACGCGGTGGCAGGAAATTGTTAACGCCTGGTCGTTTCGTTTTCCGTCGGTCATAAAACTGCACACAGGACTTGTGGTCAGTTGCCTGGGGCGCTTGGCAGGCTGGTGGGTTGGTAAAACAAAGCAAAAGCTAACGCCAAATTAAACAAGCACAATGACGCAGCCCACCTTATCCTAACGAGAATGCCGCTGTCTGCGGCTCAGGTTAGCGATCGATCGATCGAGATCTGGTGTGGATATGTTTTCCTTATTGTCGATCGTTACGTGCACAGGTGTGTGTGGTTTTGGTGTTAAAGGAATTGAAGAAAAAATAACACACCACCAACAGAACATACTTTACACTTACTACATGCAACGACCGGGAGTGGTCAAAGTGTTTGCTTGTTATCGCATCGACAGATTTCATCAGCCTCTTTGGCTACGGCCGGGTGGTGGGGTTCATGTAAGCGAACATATTTATAAACAGACTATTTATGTTTCCGTCTGTCTGGCTGGCTGATAGGCAAAGGCAAATGAAAAATCGCACCCAACAACGGGCCAGTCCGCTTCAGGTGCACGAATCCCGCAGCAGCACGACTGGCCTCTGGTTCACGATTCAGTGAACTGATTTTAATTGATGTTTCTTTTTTAATCGAACCGTACCGGGCACGATGATGATGTGCGGAATATGATATGAAGAGGCGTTACGACCGTCCAGCGGGACGAAAGCATTATTGTGCAACAGGAAATCTAGCGGAGAAGCCTGCCACTCGTTCTTCTGCACTCGTGTTGCTGATTTTGTAGGGATTTGTTTTTTTTTAATTCCATTTCTATGCAGACTTTTTGCACGCTCCATAAGAGTAGCAAAGAGTGTCTTTTGCTGTGCACGTAATAGTACGCCGGCATCGATGATTGGAAGGAAATGAGATTCAATTAGCTGATTCGAAACCATTCAGTATAATGTTTAGTGTGTGCTGGTGGGGCTTGCATGAAAATCAGTTACTGGTCATAGTTGGCTAGGCGGGTCTCGGACACAGGAAATGGTGTGCATTTGTTATCTGTGTTAGCAGACGGCGTGAAGAGAACGGAAAAGCAACGAATGTATGTGGGAAAAGCATGGGAAATATTGAACGGGCATTTACGAAATATTTAATTAAACGATGATTTATATTCCAAATACAGGCAAAATAAGTAGATGTATTCCACAATCTAATGAGTTTGTTTAAGCTGTAATACAGGGTTTTCGAGGATTATATAGACATGTTCAGCGAGTTGTAGATTCGTTCAGGCATATAATAGACTCTTTCAGCGAGATATAGAATTGTTTGGATGTAGGCGTAGACATGTTCGGTTATACTGTAGAGCTGTCACTTTCGTAGCCCTTGGACTGCAGCTTGCATCATTCTCATCTGGAGGTAAACAAACGGTTTTCGTAAAAATATGTTTGTTTTAACTAATTCATGTATTAAACAGCTTGGGGAATGATTATTAGCTACTTTTAGGACTTTTAAATTGAACCCTGCGGCACAGTGTGTGAACTACAGAATCGCTGAACATGTCTACGCCTACATCCGAACAATTCTATATCTCGCTGAAAGAGTCTATTATATGCCTGAACGAATCTACAACTCGCTGAACATGTCTATATAATCCTCGAAAACCCTGTAAAACATGATCATCTCGTTTAAAACAAAATGACTGGAACGGCCGTGCTAATGTTAATATTAGGTACACTGCAGACGATTTCTGTTCAAGGAGGTTTATGTCGCGCAGGGTATAAATGTCTGAATGTTACCATAATCTTTGAACACGGACGGCCACGAAACATAAATGTAAGCTAGAATAAAAGTGGTTTTACCCACAGAAACACAATTCCTTTACAACATTAATCACCATTTAAAATTAAACAGGAACAGGATAAATTTAAAAGAAACAGGAATTGGTTCAAATTCAAAGATTTTTGTACCACATGTCAAGATTTTTACAATCACTGTTCGGTTGGGTCACTGTTGGGTCCAGTTGTTCTAAACGAGCTATTTAGCTGATCGCGATATATTGTTCTCCAAATTCTACATAAAATTTTATTTCCTCCCAACTTTAGGATAACTTAAACTACATGCAGTTAGTAGATTGTGCTGTAGTTGTTATCCCACTACTAAACATTCAGCCAACTGAAGCCCTCGATTCTTTTGATAAGAATTCAACATCCTTAATTGATCGTGCAATGAAATTGATAACTGCTCAGATTGCAAGAGGTGCTTACCTTAATTCTGAACCACATAATTGTTTAGACCAATGGTTTTCAACCTTTTTGCAGCTTCCCCCTTCCCTCTCATGTAGGGTAGAAGTAGGATTTCATTCCCCACTCCCAAGATCATGAGCATGAGGAGAGCGTGGTAACACAAGGTATTAGATGAAGATTTTATCAAAAATTCCCCACAAAAAAAAAAAAAACAAATTGTTCCACTTGGGGGAATTCCCCACCGGTTGAAACCCGCTGGCTTAGATCCGAAATAAGTTGAAGTTCTTCCAATTATAACGTTGTGTCCTATATTTATTTTGAAGCTGGTCTCCAAGGCCAAATTTCGATAGAAATATCTGTTATCAGTTTGATGGTATAAGAGTGGGTATTAGTATATCAATCAGTCTAATTTGATTTGCAGTATGTTCAACAGAATACAAAAGAATCACATATCATCGCATTTGTTGAGAAAACATTCCATTCATTAAGAAGAATTGTGCACTGTTGTGAAGATACGATACTTCACAGTTTTTATCGGGATACCACTTAGATATGTAGCATATCACACTGTTTTTATCACCCATTTCACATTTCTGCTATACCCCACATAACTTTAATTACCTTGATATATTTAAAACAACAGACACAAAATTACATACGTACACACACTGATCTTTCCACTAGACAACGTTTGATACACGCAACACCAGAACAAAGAATATTCTTCAGCTCAGAAGACAAACTTCGCAAAACCACCACCCACAGGAAGAATTGGCCCATGAGCGACAAGAACCGATTTCGCATCTGGACTACCCGAGACCAGCACCCGATCAACTAAGTCGCCGACCTTCCCCCGCCTCGATCAGAATATGTGTTGTGTTGTTATTGCTCCGGGAGGTTCGCTGCCCGAGTGCTGCCCGAGGTTCTATCCTCTCAAATGTCAACCACATTTTTGCGTGCCGACTACAGGATCCCTCGGGACGGGTTCTGTATTTCTGGAGACCGTCAGATCTTCTGTTGCGGCATCTCGGGCCCAGAAGGGAAGAAGCAAAGTGAAAGGTTTATTTTCTTACTCTTTCGCTTCCTTCGCTATTTATCTTTTTCTCTGACGCTTGTGCTCTGTAAGACGCGACGTGCAAGAATGACGCAGCAAGAAAAGTCGCTTAAACTTACGCAAGCCCGAAAGCAAGTCGGTTCATTTGTATACGATGGCGATGGCCCCTACAACACTCACAGAAAGGGAGATGTACGCGCGGGCGCGCGCATCTATCGGACGGTTGTCATGGTGCTGGCTCTCCCTTGCCTCCTGGCGTCATCTTACCGCCACCCGTCCCGTTTAACATCCAAATGTGTGGCGCTGATTTGTGCTTGATTTAGGTTTCATAAAACGATGATAAAAGATGGGCACGATCGAAGGAAGGAATTGGACATTGATGCTGCTCTCCGCGTAGGAGATGAAGCCACCAACTGGCCGAAAAAAAAGAAACCCCCGATCGTGAGCTGGTAATAACTTACGTAACACGTGGCATCACTAGGTATCATCGGGACTGAGGGAGGCATTAGCCCTCCCTCCCCTCTTGAAGCCGATCGTCGTCAGTAGGGCTTACTCTTCCGAATGGAGAGCTCGTATTTCATCCTGCCTCAAAACGGCAACTCGGTCAGTGGTGGTGTCTGGTCGGCACGGTCCTCTAAGTCCGTCCTAAATCGTGTGCGCTGGCTCTTCTGCTTCTTCTTGAGGCCAGTGTATCTCGCTGGCCTGCCCGGGTCACGCATGCCGAACTCGGTCGGTGCCCGGGGAATAGGGGAAAACTGGAGTTTGTGCACTCGATTGCATAAATCTCATCCCAAACCTCTCACCCCCGAACGGACAGCACCACCTCGCAAACCCCCTCCCCGTGGTGCGTTTACATGACTGTTGGAGCATGACGGTCGGGAGCGGAATTGAATTTGGAATTCAGCAAACGGAAAAGGTCAGCCAGAGCGGCATCGGTGTATGTTTGGCGGCAACGAACCCGCACCGTCTCCCGCATCCGGTGATGCCTCCCAAACCCGCCCAAAGTGGTAAGTACGGGTGCGAATTTCGCTTGCGCAAGCGTCCCGAACGCGTCAATCTGTCCGGCTCCGGGTTGGTAAGATTCAATTAGTCGCAGCAGACTAGGGCCGCACACTATTGGAGCACGTCGTCCTCTGTACATCGGATATCGATCCGCCGAGCCGCCAACCATCATAATCGTGCACAAAGAAAGCGCAAAAATTGCCGCCCTCCAATTCCAATTCGTCGGCGGACATGCTGGCTGTTTTTGCATGCGCGATTAATTCCAGCTCGAACAGCTTCAACGGAGGGGGCGCCAACGTACAGGAAATAATCATCCTTTGGCAAGACACGGCAGGCTGCAATCATTGACATTTATATTAACGCCCCGTGCGCGCGCACGGTTCAGCAGGAGTTTGGAAGAATCCAACACCGCTCTATATAAGCAACTCGCCGAAAAGGTCAGCGAACCGCATCGAAAATCCTCCGTGCAAGGAAGGAAGGAAGGAAACAGGGAGAATAACCAGACACAGATCAGCCTCTTGGCGTCTTGGCAAATGAACCTCGCGCTGCCTCACGTCACTGCTGAGGAGCATCAGTTGTATACTCACTGTGTTTTTTTTTTATTTAATCTCTTTCGACCAGCTCCAGCCACACAAAGAGAGTCCGGTGGACTCTTGAGCAGTGGTTTGCCGATGGCTCAGTTATCCTCCACACTGGCTAACTAACTGAGCTGCTTTCCAAGAGTGTGCGAAACCGGTTCAATAGCACCCGCCTCAAGCCAGCAGCTACACAACAACCGGTCATTTGCTCGGGGAGAAACCTAGAACCCACGGGTCGTACAAGATCCGACGATCCCGGATGTGGGCAGATTCTGGTGCGCTGGCAGTCTGTTCACTTAGCTTAACGTCCAGGATTTGCGCCCAGCGCTTTGATTTGTTGCTCGTTTTCCTTTTACGCTAATCACAACATTGACCGGTCGTCTCAAGGTATGCAAATGTCAATTCGTCCCTGTTTGACATTCATTTAGTTGATTAAATACAGTTGGCTGCGTAGCGAAAGGCCAACGGAGCGTTGTGGAGTAGCAATAGGTTCAGGAAAGAGCACTACATTGATTTTATATGAACCAAATCGGTCAGTGCAATGAACCATGACATCTGGCGCGGAAGATCCCAAGTTATGGGGCGATATTGTGTGGTAGAGGAACAGGCACTTCAATATTCTGAGTTCTAAGATATCATGATTTGTACTAAGAATAACTAAAGATAATCAAGATGTTTGAATATTTCTGAAGATTACACAAGTAAAAAAGCTTCTGATATCATCTTTCGGGATGTCTTAAACATCTAGGTATCCAATGTTCTAAGAATTACTCTAGATCCCAAATATCTTCTGAAACATACCCATAACCATGCAAAGACAACTCACATAGAATTGCTGGAAACGGAAGTGTTGCCTTAAACAATATACAAATTATGCGCTGCAAAAGCACCACCACTCATAATTGAATAATGGGAGCTACAGAAAGGATACTTTCGCACGTACAAGCATCGTTCCAGATGCTATTTAAAATAATCATTCCACCGCGACTTGCTTTATGCAAATCAGCTGCAGAACCAAGAACGGCATCCAGCAATTCTGGACTATTGCTTCAAGGTTTCGGTACTCGGTCAGCTCGAAAGGTTAACATCTTCCCGATGCAGACGAATGCACACGCGAGACGGCAAGGGTAAAAGGTGTATTATCTGTAATCTGGTTTTAGGCACTGCCGCCAACCCAACCGCCTTCCGTCTGAAAATCGCATAAAACCAAACCGGCACGATACACCACTAATGAATTCCAATCGGTCCAGTTTTGGGGCTGTTGATCTTTCCGCACCGAAGGAAAAAGGTTACCACCTTGTGGCTGTTTTCTACATCTGATCCCATTTAAATGTGTTTCTTTTGCAACATATTGAAAAAAAACAACGTTGAGATGATACGCTTCTTCTGTTGCTACTAAGAACTAGGACCCGGGTCGCTTACCTTTTTGCATAAGTTGGCCATGAAGGGGCGCACGGCACACGGAGGGCGCGCTCAGCAAATCGTCTCGCTTCCTTCACGTCGGCCGGATCTCGACGGACGCGGTTGGTGGTGCGGCTGGTCGGTTCCGCTCCCGCTGGCGGGGACTCCCGCAGGCTTTCGTGCAAACGAGCTCCTCGTCGTTCCCTTCCCTCCTCACCTCACTTCCGGCTGCTGTACGCGGTGGCTTTATTCCGATCGAACACTCGACCATTTGCCTGTTTCATGGTCGTCCTCGTTGTCTACTACCTCTACTACCCCTGCCACTGCACCTCCTTCGATGTTGGCACTACGGTCTACGGGACACACTATATTTCACGGATAGGCCCGCACACACATACACCCGCGAAGTGGCTCTCTCGGGCGATCGATCCGACTTGCACGACACCACGATGGTGGCGACGACGACGATGCTGGAATTTGTGTTACGCAAAATTCACTCAAAAATTATGGAGGACTTTTTCCTCTCCACGCACACACACACACACACTCACTATCTCACTCACGGACGTGTGTTTTGGCGTACTTTTTTTTCGGGAAGGTATTATTGATCACGCGTGCATTGCTGGCCCGATCATGTAACACAACGCGCCTGTCGTCGGTGTAGATCTCACTCGATTGCTGCGCGCGAAGGCAAAAACAAAACAAAAAATCACACAACAATTCTTTTAAACTGGCTGTGCATTGCTGGAAAATGCTGAAATAAAACCAAAAAACACACACAGGCACATTATTTTCACTTTCCGTAAGTAATTTGAGAGTTATTTTTCACCCCCCAATTGGGGAAGGGGAAAAACAACCACTGCGGGGTTCTTTTATGGTGATTAACCTGACTATTCAGTACCACTCCAGTTTCACTTTCATTCTCTTCTTCTTTCATATTTTCTCCAACTTCTTCGTTCGCTGTTGTTTTTTTTTGTGGTTCATTTTTTGTCTCGTGTGTTTGTTACCTCCTTCGAGATAAGATATGCCAGTTTAATGTGTTGCTTTTCTTCGCCCGTTCACTGTTCTTTCTTTCGTCTTTTAGTGCTCTTTCGCATGTTCTTTTCACTTTCGATGCGATAAAACTGCTGCTGCTGCATACAAGCTGCTTGATATTGTTTTCTTTCCCTTACTTTCTGTTCTCGTTTCTTTTTGATTGAAAAGGTAGACACAAATGTGAGCAGTTTTTTTTTGTTAATGTAATTTTCTTCCACCTTCGATTTTAGTGGGTTAGTGGATCGATCGGGGTTGCTGCAGGGGCGAATCAGCTAACAGGTCACACCACCAGCCAGCAACACAGTGCGAATGACGCACCATTGCAACGCGGCTCGTACGTGCGCGTACATTACCCGTGCGCGAGTGGGGTAGTTACGAGAGGGTTGTTTCGTACGATGGTGGAGCGGCTGGCCATCGATCGCTACCCCGTAATGTCGGTAGACACATTTTGATAACGACGCAGCACGCGTGTGACGCGGTAATGTGTGCCACTAGGTGCCGAGCGAACGATTACCGTTGCGGACATTTGAATTTATGCTGGAATACAGATAAAAAGGCCTTGCACAGGGTCGGAAATGGGTCGAGGTCAGAAAACTCTCTGCTGCTTCGCAGGATGTTGGTGGAACAGATTGAAAAGAAGAAAAAACAGATGCATGGGTGCATGATAAAGTCAGAGTGTTTACGTGGAAATGTACTCACGATAAAATTTACATAATTGCAGCTATAAAACGGCAATGATTTATGGTTTCTGTTACAGCTAGTTTCGTGTTCTTGGTGGGATGCTTAAAAGTAGTGTAAAATTGATTTCTCTGTTGTAAATGTTAGGTTTGCAGTAAACAGGGTGGTCCGATGAACACGTGGGGCACTCTGCACCAAGGTTCGATTTTTCTTTATCTTTCGCCAACTCTTTGCATTCTTTGAAATGAATTTTATTAAAAAATTTTGGGAATATATTTCGTTATGTTAAAAATCAACTATTCGTTTGTATTTAGTATTCCCATTGTACAGATAGGTGATTCAAACAACCAATTTGATTTTGAAAATTAATTCATCACTGAGCAATCAGAATAATTAGTATCCTCAATAAGAAAAATTCTAACAAATGTGTTAGTAGAACCAAAAAAAAAACAATTTCATCAATACTTTTTCCAGGATTGTTCAGTAATACTTTATGTAGTGCTGGTACAACTTTGACTCTTAAATGCAACTGTGATACAAAACGAGTCGTTCACTGCTAGATTTGTTTACTGGTTTGTATTACTTCCTATTCCCGATAAACTTGACATAACTTGATCATCTTTTGAGCTTTGTGTAAATTTTTAGGTGTAACAAACTTCTGGATATTCAGAGATGTTCCTTCAGATTTAGTTAGGTGCTGGTGTTTATGAGTTTACCAAACAAGAATAGTAAGAAATACGAAACGGCATGTGCGTTGATTTCAACTAGAAAACAGTCATTTTTCGTTGGTAAAATTGTGAAGTAATAAGAACTGGTATAAAACAATGTACGATTGAAATAACCAATAGGTTTACATAAAACATGCACATAGGCCAACTAATGTACTATTAATACAAACTCCTAGATGATTAAGCTTTCGTGCAAGACATCGTAAATCATGCAGGATACAATATTTGTATACAAATTACAATTTCCTTCAAAGACCGACGATTAAAGGCTATGTCAAAGCAAAAGACCACCAAAAATAGCAGTATGTATCAAAACAATAAAAAAATTCATTCACCATCATGCAACAACGAAGTCAATTGAATCTGATGTAGTGTAGAAATGGTGGCAAACATTTCTGCAACAACAACTTCAACTTGGCCCCCACAAATTCACCCCCGAAACAGACAGTGCTCATCGATCGCATGCAAATGACAACCGGTAAACCACACACTTGACCGAGTGCTCATCATCAATTCCAAACAACCGTTTCGGCTGGTTAGGAAGAGCATACAAAGCAAAGTGGAAGACAGTGGGACAATGGGGATGAAGGCAACGCAGCCAATCTCATAAGGCACACTTGCTCGAAGGCAACTCCACCACCTGTCTGTCTGTATGTGTTTACCGCCTCAATGTGTGTATACCGAGAGATAATTGCACCCTTTTGGTACTAACCGCCGCAGCGCCACAACCTCCGGCATCGGATTGGTTGGTGATTCAATTTAACCGTTAATTGCTTTGACATTAATACCTTGTTCCAGTCTCGCGAAGGGGACGCCAAGAATGTGTTCTACCGGCCCGTGTGCCTGGTACGACGATGTGTGTCGATGCGATTTTTTTAAGGTCAACCGAAGCACTGCGCGTGAGCCGATCGTAAAACGATCGATCGTTCGTCACCAAGCGAGCGGTGACAGCTCGCGGGTGACATAAGAGCGAATGCAAATGCGAAAGATTGTGGGAGGCGGCGAAAGACACAGGTCGGAATTATAACGGTTTTGCTGTCACCGATTGCGTAAGTGTGGCTACTGCCAGTGTTAGGCACTGGGGAAGGTTTTTTTTGCCGCTCTCTGTATTACAAACTAACTCTTTCCTGTTTGGTAGTAGGTTTTGTTTTCTCACGAGAACCTGCCGAAAATCGTACGCACGGCGGCGCAGCACAGTGTGTCGGTGCAGTTTCGAGGTCGAGACCTCGAGATCCCGTGGTATGCGGAAATTACGAAAACCACCCGGACCCATGTAATCAATCAATGCACAAATGTGACGGTGCCACGATCGCAAAAAAAGCAGACCCGAAGATGCCACCGATTATGATGATGAGGGATATGATGTGTGCGTATGTGAGTGTTGACCAGTTGTGCTTGCCTTGGGTTGGAATGGTAATTTATGCCCTGATGCCTTGTCGGAGGCTTTGGTTTGTAGTCATTCCGGATCTACAGAGGGGGCAATGTTAATAGGCGGTTGAGTGCATGAAGGTAGACGGAGCTGCTGGCTCTGTGTGACTCTCTAGTGTGTATCAAGTGCTGTTTTTCTCAAACATGCTCAGTTACGGATCAAGTGCACTCCGATCCGTACCCGTTCAAGGGTATGTGGCGTTTGAAGTGATAGATCTATTGACGTATCCAGATCATCCGAAAGCCTTGATTTGCTGCGCAAGGTTTACTAACAGGAGGGATGGTTTTCTGGTATGGTTTGGTAAGATGTTCAAGAAGATCCATAACAATTGTATCTCAAGAAGCGATCAATAGGAAGTGTCAATAATACTTGAGAGTTGGGACATTGACATTTGGGAATGTGTCAATTAGAAAAAAAAAATGAATAGCAAGGTGACTATAAATTTCTGAATCTACATATTCTGATCTACAATCGAGAGTGGATTCAACCAGGCGAGCTAATGAAGAAGATCTTCTTAATTACCTACTTGCTCTAATACTGCGTTGACCTTTTGCCACTAATGAGTTTCTCAGCAAGGCAGGCATTGATAATATTTTGAAGTTTATCATGACATTGCCATGGCAACAACAGCAAACCCGCTTCACCATAAAATGATCGAAAGGGCGATCGGAAATTCTGCGAAGGATCCAACGCCTTGGGTGGCATTCTCCATGGAGCGTACCATCTACACCCGCCGAAAGGGGCAGGCTTTGAACTCGCTCGAAGGTTCTGACATTTGCGCACCACAGCACCATCGTCATTTTCGGCGCGTGCCTCCGAAAGGCCCCTATACCTCTCTTTCACCGTTAACGGACCAAAGCCAACACACTAATCGAACCTAATGACGGCTCAATTTCCCGCTGTGTGGCAGATGCTCTCCATTGTGCTGCCAGTGGGTGCACACGAGCGCGTGTGTGTGTGTGGGGTCCTCAAAAAAAAACAGACACCCGAGTGCTCGCGGAATGTCATCCATTTCAAAAAGGAACCTGCAAAGAAAGAGGAGAAAAAAATAACAACGATAAGTGATGGTGGATCTTAGTGTGACTTTGCGACAAAAAAAAAAGAACGTAGTAGAAAACCCACCCTGATCCCCCCACATTTAAAGGTCAAAACCGTTGATGGCAAATTGCATCAATATCAATATTTGGCATATTTGGACGTCAAGGCGGAACTCGCAGGTAAGGTGCACACAATAGGTGCCTCCTTCTATGGGTTTAATGTTACGATTGGATCTGTTTGCGCTTGACGCCAGAGACGCTGGTCGCATCTCCCCCGAACGCCACCTCAGGGGAGCAGCAAATGATGACGGTGACGGTGCTATTTGCAGTGAAGAATAGGTGAAAACAACACGTCTTTGAAGGTCTCACTGTATCACACACCAAGATCTTTGACGGCGTACCGTGCAAATGATGGAGCTACTCTGTCATGGTGAAACCGAATAGATGTCATTTGTTGATGGCCGGCATGATGATGAGACCGATGCAAAAGCTCATCTCATTTTTTTTTTTGCAGTTGTTGCAATATCAACCACAATAAAGAACACCTTCGGTTGTTGCATATATTTGCGCGCGCGCGCGCTCCCATGTGTTCTTCCCGCAAAGCCACAGAGTCGATGATGATTTCCTTGTTCAACTCCTCGCCCACTAGGGGGAAGAGGATGGCAAACATGTTATCGCGGAGAGGGTGGCTTTTTGTGGCTGCACCTTCCAGTAGTCCCACTGCACGTACACAAAGTCACCGAGCAACAAGCGCGCGCGGTAGTGGTCACCGCGCACAACCTCCTGAAGCAAAGTAGTTTCGCCCCAGGGGAGGATAGTTGTTTTGCTTTTATCAATTTGAAAGGTTCGTCCAGCGACGACTCGAGCTCGTGTGGCGTCGCTGGTGGCGGTACCTGTGCCCGTGCTGACAGAGACGAATGGTGTGGCACCGAAGCTGTGAGGATGGTGCACTGCCGCCACACACACTGTCCAGCGATAATAGTTTTCTAATGACTCTGAAGGCTGGGTACCACCGTGGTGGTGTGGCCATGGGCCTTGCTACACAGGCTTGCTGTCAAACCACATCCAGGCACAAGAAGACGCTGTGGCGCTTTGTTCTATTTATGGTAATGTGTTGGGCAAACAAAGGTTCTTTCTTTCGGCAGAAAAATAAGACGAATGTTTGTGTGCTCCCGGTTGGACAGACCCCCTGTTTGACACCTTGTGATGTTAGTGAGCGAGTGTGTCACATCAGGCCCAACAAATCATACGCCATTCGATGAATTGGGCAGATAATTATCATAATTAAACTAAAAGGTCTTTCACACAAACACAAACGGACGGCTTCTTCGCCACGCTGATCGCGATCCTTCCAGAGAGACGATCATCACCAAACAGTCATTTGTTATCGATGAACGGTGTGAAAAACGCTACCGATGAAATGTCAAATAAGAGTGCACACATGCGGACAGGCGTGATTGTGTGCGGTGGCTTCTCACACAATGGCCTCCGTTTGGGTTTCGTCTTGAAGCGCGCTATCAAAGCCATTTGCTTTGCCAAATCGACTGAATGGCGTAATTAAACATGGCGGCGCCCAATTGAACGCTCGTTTCATCAAATGGGAGTCGTTGTTTTTCTTGTCTTCACCCTATACACGATTGCCACACATCGCAGACACGTGAAAAAGAAACAAGAGCATCCATATCAGCAGAAAGGGGAGCAACCGTACCGCACCACACATGTCTTTACACTCCCAATAGCGTGAACCTCATTTCCATGGGTATGTTGCCAAACCGAAACCGTGGCTGCTATCCATATCTCCTCCATACCCAACCCCTCCTTCCATACCATTGCTCAACGACTGTGCTCTCTGTGAGCTCTCCAAAGTGAGCTGCAAACAAGTGTGTGCGCGCGCGCTTGGCTGGTAGCTTAAAATAAATCGAAACGAAACACGAGATGCCAAAGCGTATATTCGCGCAACGTGCACAATAGCCATGTGAGCAGCCGGTGCAGCAGCATGTGAGGAGTCGCCCATTATCATCATCGTCGTACGGCAGCCTCCACTGCAGCGGGCGTTTGCAAAGTGTCATAATTACGTTCCACCTACACGATTCCATCCACCCACACTTCTCATTTTCCTTATCGGCTTGCAATTTTCTTCACCATAAAGTCGAGGTTGAAGAAATGGTAAACTTCGTGACCCGAGTGCCCGCTTGCACCGATGGGAGAGTAGGTCAGCCTCCTTCCCCCGACGAGAGTCGCTGTACATATGTTACCTTACTACCTTACTGTACATATGTTTGCGCTGGCGCGTGGCGGCTTTGAATAATCGATTTGAAACCATTCCAATAATTCTTTGCCGCCATTATGATGGTGCCTTGTTCGTGTATTTTTTTCCTCCTTCAAATTCTTCCCAATTAAAAATGGGCACGCCGTGATGCAATGTTTCGAGGTGGCAGCGAGCGTGCTGATAGAGTGATTAACCGTTTTGGGAGCCTCCCCAACAAACACCAGGCGCATGATAAATAATCGACCAATAAACCGTCTTGTTGCTGCTCGACGTTGGATGCAATCTCCCGAAAGATATTGCCCGCTTGCGGGCACTGGGGTTTTGCGAGATTCCCAGGAAGGTGTCGACCAACCAACCGACCGACCGACCGGTGTGGCAAAGGGCACCCATTTAGAGAGGGTTATTTCCCACGGGCAATCTGCAGTTGCAGTTGCAGACCACAGTTGTGGAGCGGGGAGAGCTACAGACACTTGGGCAAGACCTACAATGATCATAATTAATTCAAATCACCCACGCGCGCGCTCACGGAGCAGTTGACGCCGCACGTGATTGCCTGAGATAGTGCTGCTACGCGGGATGAATGGATGGTGGTGGATGCCCGCGGCGTTAGAATTGCCACCGTTCGCGTGAACGTCTCGCCCTGGAGCCGGCCTAGAATGGGCTGCGGCTGTAGCGTGCGATGGTGTGGTTGCAGTTGCCGGTTTTTATGTTGCTGGAACGACGCCCTCTTGTGAGTGGTGTGAGCTTGCTGGAGCGCGCTTGCCAATGCGACGTTTGCGAGTTGCCTGACACTATTGCACTGTTGCACACACGAGAGGCACACGGTTGGCCACCGCCTAACCTTTGTGGCAAGATCAAAATTGTCTGTGTTGCTTTTTTGTTGTTGTTGTTGAACGAAGTGACCTCAAACATTGCACAGTAACGGGGGACGCTTTGGCAACTCAGCGAAAAGTTTGATTGTTGATATTTCATGATATCTGCTCAATCGGAGAGGTTTGCAACCACGAAAGGTTGAAGTAATTCCTGTATATCTATGTTTAAAAACTTTAGATGTATTCTTGTGGCTTAATACGTCTTTGTTGAATATTTGGATACGTTTGGAAAACCTTAAAATTATGAATTTCCCTTACAAACACTTCCATTTTCAAGTTGTTTCTAGGTTGTCTTGAATTCTAGGCCCTAATAGAACAACCTAGAGTTCCTCATTCTTAAAGATGAATAGAGAACTTGCATACTTAGAGAATTGATGCCTTGGAATAGGTGACAACTATGATAATCTGTACGTGAGGTCATTTTCAGCATGTTTATAACATCCTTTAATATCTCTTTTGTGGTTAGGCAATAAATGACAAGCTTAAGATCAGAAAATTCATACTTATCCATCAATTATACATCAGGGATATCCCCAAAGATCGTCTTCAATATCCGAGGATGATGGAAACTCAATTAAAGGCTGGTCCAATCCAATGATCTCATGCTGATGTTTTTAGAAAGCAGATAAAAAAATGTTGATATATATGACACGATGTTGCCGATCAATTGAATTGAAGAATCTAGTAGCGATCTATAAAATGTACATTTCGAATGAGTGTCCATCTGGAATTGATTTTTATAGTTTTTTTTTAAATGGCTTTTAAGGCATAAACACCTGATCGTACAGTCGATGATAATTACTATCTGAAACGCTCAATGACAAAGTACTTTAAAGAGACGACTAATTTTAGAAACAAATCCCTATATCAAGTTGACATTCACGCCCATTCACAAGCATGACACACACACTGCGATATAAATACACACGCATATGCTTCAACAAGATCAACCCCAGCTCCAGCGCTGGGACTGGATCGAAAAGTAAGCGCCTTTAGATTTAGCTAATTTGTGTCACCCGCCGTGGTGAGTGAATGCCAGCTTTCCAGCCTTGGACTTTTTCTACGCTCGGAACGCGCTGACACATTTGTGCCCTCTCCTTATCGAACCGTCGAAGTGTCAGTGTGGGGTCACCGCTCGTGCCGAGGGTGTTAAGCGCACGATCGTGATCAGTTTTCGTTCTGAACCTGTATTTGCGTTACATAAACTCGCACACATTGCACACACGCGCACCACACGTGTGTTACAATCATTCTGGAATCGACTTCGAGAGTTCAGACAATCACGCCGTATCCTAACGCAGACACCACGCACCGAACACGCAACGAGTGTGCGAAAATAGAGAACCTTCACCGTGGTTCCCAACTGACCTTTTGGCACACTGCCACGGGCAATCGCCCCTTCGCATGAACGGTGGTCGATCGGTCAGAAGGTAGCCTCCGGGGCCTCCGTTCCAAAATATATAGATATATGTGTGACCAGCTCATCCTCATCCGAAACCGGCCAGTAGCGGCGCTGGTGGCACCGCTATTAATAGTGTCAGTACGAATTTCTCACGCTGCAGAGAAGAAGGGTAGTAGAAGCAGAAGGGCAGCGCATTTTCGGCATTTGTGAGAGTATGTGGACGCGCAGTGGACGCGCGGCGACATCAACGAGCTCGCAAGCGACGAACCTCCGCTAGCGCTAGCGAGCAAACGAAATCGAAAGTATTCACTACTGGCGTACCACAGGGCAGCAGGGGGTGCGGGAGGAGGCATCCTCTCAAATGAGTGAACGCAGATGAGACGACCCTCTTCTGCGTCGGAGAGGGTTGTGGGCTCTTTGGTTCATGCTGCTTCCCCGTTTTCGTTGATGATCTTTGGCTAAATGTTAACCGGTTTTTTCCCTTCCAGCGAAGATCATCCATTGCATGGTTTGCATCCTCTCTTCAGCATTAACCCCCCGAGCGACCCCTCCATCACGTCGGCTAATCGAACGGCACGCGGATTCGGAGTGGGATCGCTGCTGTAGCGTCCTCTCCGCAGCAAGACGTGTAAATGACACATGCACGACAAGCAGGAAGTTGGAACCGACGTATTGGAAACGCCAGCTGCCGAACGGTGTCTTGTCGCGAAGGCTAACTGCCGAGAGCAGGCTTGCGTGTGCAGCATCCTCACCCATACTGCCAAGATCGGAACCTGTTTTAAGCCGATCGAAATCGAAACCGATTTTCATGCATTTTTTTTGTGAGTTGTTTTTCGAAAAACGATCGCTATTATTTTGCTTGGTTTGAGATGGACCAAAGACCGGTATCGTTCACCCGTCTAGTCAGCTGTTTGGTATGCGGTGGAATGTTTTTGATCGATCGAATAGAAAATATTTCTTCAAACGACTTCCAACTACCTTCAACAACATGGTTTCAATGCTACGTAGCTTCTTAATCTCCCGTATGTGGCATCTCTCTTACAGAACATTGAACATTTATAAGGGTTAAAAGGGTTGCCCCGGTTTTTGTTTTCAGTTTCAGTTGATTGTGTGGTGGCCTTTTTGGTGGCCTTTCTATTTTCATACCGCATGCTTCTACACTCGCCGTTTTGTTTGCGTGTGATCGTATGGGATGCCAATTTGAAGATGTCGTCGTCTTCGTCGTCGTTGACTGTGGCTTTCCTGGCTGTAGGTATAAGGTGCAAGCTGGAATGTTGCCGTCATCGTCGCTGCTGTCGTGCTGGCATAAGACGATGTGCGTGTGATGTAAGACGATACCGTCTAGCCAAACAAAAATGCGTACAAGCACGGCAAGAATGCAATGCATTTCGTTTGCTTTTGATTTGAGCTGTAGCCCGTTGTGATTTATATGATTTTTTGTTTTGTTTTTAAATGTCCTTATCATGATCGTATCCATAACATTATAGTGTATTACGTATGTATGATCATCGCTATATTTCATGGCATCTTGATTGAACGCAAGCCACACAATGTGTTTTGTTCAAACAGAATGTTTTGGCAAACCAATGGCTGCTTGAGACTTTAAATTTGATTTTAAACCCTGAGTTTTCTTTTAATCCCTTTAGCTCCAATATCAGTCACTGTCTATTAAAACATTTGAGTTTGAACTGTATGCTTGTAACAAAGGATAACTTTTGACGTCTTTGTTATAGAATCGTTTTAGATTCTTATTTCTAATTATAATTCTTATTCTTATTCTAATAATTCTTATGCTAATACAGATACTTGTTACGCTTTAAAAATTCCTATATTTATTTAAATAAATTAGTTTTACATTTGAAGAGTCCAATATGACAAATATTCAAAAATTGAAAAGTTGATATTCAAAACCTTCAAAATAAGCAAAACATAAATTATTCTGCCTATAAGTAACTAAATTAGTAAAAAATGTAAAGCAAGTGTTATAATTAGAACGACGCATGTCAGTCCTTGCTACAGGGGGACGGTCCATTCTAGACTTGAACCCACGACGAGCATGTTGTTAAGTCGTACGAATTGACGGATGTATCACGGGATTCATTTATTTAACCTTCGAGACAAATTAAGAATATTTATCAATCTTGTGGGAATCAAACACATGCAAAATAAATAAGATCAATACGTATTACAAGAATCTAATATCTAAATGTTTCTTCTTGTTCCTAAACAATAAAAAACGTACTATATGCACAGCCTTTAAATCGGCTTTGAAGAATTGCCGCTCATTTAACGATACACACTCCACAAACCTTACAACTCCGAAGAAGAAGCTGTCCACCACTTTGGTTTGCGAGCCAATTTGAAGCTCTCACCCACGCATCCATCACCATTGAGCTTGGCCCGCACGGTTCGGTGTGAAGAAAAACAAACATAAAAAACAAGATAACCATTCTGCTTAATCGGGTACACCAAAGATGACGTGGGATGAACACAATAAAAATCCTCCCCTCAACACAGACGACACAGCTGACCGACAATCCGTCACATAAATTTCGCCAAAACGACCACAGCACGCAAGGTCGCAAGATCCCCGAACATGCCGAACCGGCACGGCACTGTCTATTTGCTTTAGTTCGCATGTCACCACCGAAATGTCACCGACAGAGCATCATCCTAAACGGCGAACGATGTTGCGGATTGCGCGCATGCACATTCGGGTGACGGTTTGTTAACAATCGTTCGCCAAATTGATTGCTGTGAACAGCGGTAGTAGGTCTCCCCCCCTGGCCACCAATCCGTTGAGATATCGTAAAGGTACAGCCGGTCACCCCACGCGGTGGCATTTTCCGGCAGTCGTAAAGTACGCGTGCCATTTGAACCTCCCCTCCTGCCCCCCAATCACGGCAGCATTGGAAGGGTGGAAGTGAAAGGAACCAACCCGACCGAGCGTGTGTTTCGTCGATGCGGCGCATGCAGACTAACGAGCCGAAGCCGATGCGCATGAAATGAGCCTGAGAACCCGCGTGTGCCCCGTCGTCGTGTGCCCGCAGTTGCCGAAAATGTTGAACCGAAAAGCTCAAATTGAAACGGAAATCGAATACATCACACGCACACCCTTGGTCTCTGCCTCGGGGGCCGCACGGTTTGCACAGAAAAATAAAAACCGTTGCGGCTGAAAAGATTAATCTACTCCCAGCCGTGTGGCACTCGATTATGCGACCGATTAGGGTGCGGGGTGGAGGAAACGAAAGGGAAGAAGCAATCGTCATGCATCGTCATTTCGAGCGGGGTAATTTCCACAGTTGGTCCCGCTCACTTGACATGCAGCCTAAACTGTTGCTGCTTTAACCCGCGGAGCGATTAAATATTTATTACACAAACACTCACCCACAGCATGAGACCGAAGCTAATAAGCCTTCTTCACAGCGTTGGGCGTTTGAATCGTCCGATGGATCATTGAATCAGCCACAACTTGCGCGCTTGAACGTGGAAGAAGGATTCAATACGAGCGCGCTCCACCGGTGCAGGCAATTATCGTGCAATTCCCGAGGTACCGCGTGCATCAGGTAACGCGTCAGCATGGCTAAGAAAGCTGGAGAGATGATTTGGAACGCCACCAGTGCGCCTGCATTGAGGAAAGTTGCATTGCAGCCCGAAGATGATCCATCACGGAGGCAGGCACCATCGTTTGAAGCAAACTGTGGCCCCATAATGTGGTCACCCTTTTAGCACACTCGTCAGCTGATTAAACGGCTCGGGCCTGACGGGGATGGCCGGCGGACGATTTGCAGGCTATATCAAACTAAACGACCTCCGCTTGGGAGCCCTTTAACAAGATACCCCTTGCAGTGGGCAAGGGGAGTAAACTGCAAATCCTTATGCAACCGAAGGTCAACCGGCACTCGCCCGGATGATAACCTGGCACACAAACACACACTCCTGTTCTGGTCGCGCAAGAGACAGACAACGAAAAAGCGCCTTTCACCGCGTATTCCACGGGTTGGAAACAGTTTGCGACTTAAAATGCTACTTTCACACGCCATTCCATGCCTGGAACACACACACACACAGATCCAGGATAGGCCACGCTCCAGAGGAAAGCCTCGCTACCATCAAGCACTCCATCGACCCGCTACAAGGTCAGTCAGTTTTGGGGAGCATTTTTTGTTACATTATTTGTATTTCAGAGTACTTGGGGGAACAGCGTAGAATTCCACGGCTTTTACTCCAATATCTGAAGGCGAGCGGGCTACGACTTTTCGATGCCTTAGGATGAGATTGCAGTCCCTGAGAACTGGTTCTTATTCCGGTTCCAATTTTAACTCCCCAAGGGCTGCGGAACGGGTGCCTTTCAACGCCCAGTTCGAAATCTGGTGAATTGCTGAAGAATGGTTTATAGAGACGACACTTTGAAACGTTTTACCATGCCATCCGACACTGAGGGCAATGTTCGTTCGCAGGAGAAAACACAGCTCCTCCAGGGAATTTCTCAACAGCAACAGCGCGTTTTGAAAATGGCGCCAATGACTTTCGACCGTCTGGTCAGGTGCGGCATGTCCGGGCATCGGGTCGACCCCAGCAACTCACCACGATAGCGTCTAACGCGCATAACCTTATGCAATCTTTTCGGTTTAGGCTTCAGTTTCCAGTATCTCCCGTATGGTTGCATCGATGTCGTTACTCTCTCTCTCTCTCTTTCTTCCTAGACGTCTCCCGTTGGGTTCTTCGTGATATCTTCGTCGTCAAATGGTCTCTAAAGCATCCCCAAAAACAGTCAGGAGAAACGACGCTCAGGGTGATGCTTTAGTGAGTTATGAAGCATAATACACGATTAACAACTGGCCGAGGGGTAAGTGTACACCTTACTACTAATACTACTAACCACTACTACTGTTACTACTAAAGCCTCGCATCTACTAACACTGACATCTCATTGCAGCACACGTTAGCCTCCTGTGCAGGTTTTGGATGGAGTTTGGATGGAGTAGCAAGACGAAGAGGCAGAAGCAAACAGGCACAACAACCCGGCTTACAACCACTTTTGCCCATAAACACAAGCATCTCAAGCGGCGGCCTGCAGCATGTGCAGCAGCTTTCACTCTTTTTCACACTCTAGAGCGTTTCCTTTTCAAAACCCGGCATGTTTGCCGTGTTGCCCACACCACGGTGTGGCTCTCCCGTCAGCAACACAACTACACCAGACCCCACAACCCCAGCCATGTGCTGCACCTGCTCTCATTTTGATTTGATCCGATTCGGGTAAAACTGCAATGCACCTACACACACACACACAGGTGCACTTTTTCATGCTGCTGCTGTTGCTGGCCGTGTGTGCAATGGCAAACGTTACTCCATCGAGGATCCAGTTGCCCGAACCTACCCTACCGTAAAGCTGGTCGATCTGTGTTGCTGCCAGTAGCAGGAGAAGCATATTTTGTGCGATTTTTATTATGAGCGACAAGGGCGCTCGTGCGTCGTCCGTCCCACCCGCTGCGCGCGATAAGCACAGGGCGTGTGTATGGTGCGCGTCCAAGACCACACTCCGAAATTGCCGCCAGCACCTTCGTCTGCCGTGTCAGAGCTCAGAGCTGGCCATAGGGAACCCGTTTGCTGGTAACCGATTTCGGAACCAACCAGTTCTTCTTGGTGACGGTCTGTGTGTGTGTGTGTGTGTGTGTGTTTTACACAGTAGGACTTTAGGGCACTGTACGCGGACTTTGATTTCCAGACGGACACAAGGGGGGATTTGGGTTGATACGATTTTGCCAATAACCCCCTCCGCGGGCGCACTAATTACTGCCTTTTATAAGACAAATCAACGTGAAAGATGTTAATGCAATTTGCCGATCTAAAGCTTGTTGCTCGGAGGGGTCGGGTCTCGTTATGTAGAAAAGCAGGGGGTGATTGTTGTTGTATGGCTTTTTGATAAGGCTTTCTTGCCGTACTGCCGTTGCTAATAGCATCGGCCGCATCATCCAAGCAACATCCACCACAACCCAAACGCCGCGCATCATCCATCTCACGCAACTGCAGCTTTTTTGTGTCCGCTTTAGAGACACAACGCTTTAATGTACGCGCGCCCGCCAGCAACATTGACCCCAAAAGCAGCGAGTCGATTTTATTCGTGCACGGTAGTACGACCACCTCACTCACCCAATGTTGGGTGGGATTGTGTGCTGTATGGCGGTCGTGGCGAGGATGATGATGCCTCACCGAGTCGTCGCATCATCATTAACATGTTTTTTTTCACCCCTTTTCTTCAATGTTTAATATAGCCCTTCTTCTTCTTCTTCTCCCTCTCGGTTGTTAATCGTGTCGTGGAATTTGCCGTTGATGCTTAGGTGCAGAATCGGTTTTTGGCGGTTTCCTTTGGTCTGTGTGTGTGTGTGCGGTGCACACAGCAAGACAGCAAGGCGGCAAGCAATTGTGTGGGTCAGTTGTGGCTGATGTTGTTGGCTACCGCGTCGCGAAGTTGACCGACGGTTGTAATGCAACATCAAGTTGTGAGATGAGGTTTTGGGTTAGAGTGTCGAGCTCTTCTTCCCCGTTTTTGCTTGTTGTGTTTAAACAAGCTTTTTCGCCCGTTAACAAGTAAAGTTCATGAGGGTCAAAATGATTTTTTGCGTTATGCTTTCCAAAAGACAAAATGCATCCCATAAAGCACACTAATTATCTTTACCTTCCCCATTTGCTGTATCGAGTCTTTAAAAAGTCAAGATTTCTCGAAAACTAAAAATCCCCCCGCCCCCCCTCTACTCCATGAAGCGTGGCGAATGCGATACGGCTCAACGGCTTTAGAACATGCTAATTACATTAACAGAAAAGGTTGCTTTTGCTGCTCCCTTTGGGGTTGAAGGGGGGCGCCATTTTGACAAACTGTGTTGGCGAATTAAGTTGTCGTGTACACCTCCGGATTAGCTGACGCACCGCCCTTGGGTGAGGAGGGTGCACCGACCCTGCCCCACCGAGGAAGGGTGAAGAGAGCAGCACCAATTAGCAATTCATAATGGTGTGCAGAGACTTTTTGCAGCACACCGCTGTTTTGCTGTCACGAGTGAGTGCGTGCGGTTTTACATTTTAGAAAAGCAAAGTGTTTCGTTTGGATTGTTTTTTGTTGTTGCTTTTTAACGATGTGTGTAGGCATTCTTTTCGATGCAAACAGAATTGTGAAATAATGCGGAACAGGAAATACAAAGATTCCTTATCTGTGCTTATTCTACAGTATTGTAAAACAGATTGAACAGATGGATATTGGTTGTAAAATGAATGCTTCATTCGAATAACAGGGTTTTAATATTCTAACGTTCGTTAGGAATTCTAATGACAACATTCCGAGTATTTTGTCCTTGGTTGTAAAAGCCTTTCAGGAAGGGTCATGACTTAGAATTTAATCTGGTTTATAAGCGCTTGTTTTGAAGGATTAATTTAAAATATTCTTGTTGTTTATAATTACGAGAGGTTCAAAAATAGGAAAAATAAATTGATAAAACAATCCGAGTGAGAGATGTCCTAATATCATGTACACTTGACGTTTTAAAATAAAATAAAAGGAACTAATCAATTTCATCAAATTGTTACTTGGAAAAGGTAGGTACTTGGAAAGGCATTGTGATTGGAATCTCGGCATCATCTGCTCCATATACAGGAAGGGAGTCAGGATGGACTGCAACAACTACAGGGGTATTACGGTGTTCAATAACGCCTATAAAATATTCTCCCTGATCCTTCAGGATAGTCAGAAATCAACCCCTGATCAGATCTTTACAAAACGGCAGTTCTTGGAGAAGATGACAGAATACAAACACGACACGTACCATCTCTTCATTGACTTCAAAGCTGCATATGATAGCAAAGCCAGGGTAAAACTGTACGACGCTATGAGCTCTTTAAGAATCCCGGCCAAACTGATAAGGGTAATGAGAATGACTATGACCAACGTCACTTGCCAGGAGAAGGTGGATGGAAAACTCGCAGGGCCTTTTGCCACCACCAATGGTCTGCGCCAAGGGAACGGGCTTGCCTGTCTTCTATTAAACTTGGCGCTAGAGAGCGCCATCCGTGACTCGAGGACTACGGAGACTACGGGAACCATCTTCTATAAGTCAACCTGATCATATAGACATCATTAGTCTGCAGCTCTCCTATGTAGCAGAAGCCTACCAAGGGATCGAGCAGGCGGCAGAGAGCCTCGGATTGCAGATAAACGAGGCAAAGACCAAACTGATGGTGGCAACATCAGCGACCCAACCAATAATACAGGGTTTTCGAGGATTATATAGACATGTTCAGCGAGTTGTAGATTCGTTCAGGCATATAATAGACTCTTTCAGCGAGATATAGAATTGTTCGGATGTAGGCGTAGACATGTTCAGCGATTCTGTAGAGCTGTCATTTGTTTTGTTTACACACTGTGCCGCAGGGTTCAATTTTTCATTCTTAAAAGTCTTAAAAGTAGCTAATAATCATTCTCCAAGCTGTTTAATACATAAATTAGTTGAAAAAAGCATATTTTTTCGAAAACCGTTTGTTTACCTTCTGATGAAAATGATTCAACTTGCAGTCCAAGGGGTACGAAAGTGACAGCTCTACAGTATAACCGAACATGTCACCTATTTCCGAACAATTCTATATCTCGCTGAAAGAGTCTATTATATGCCTGAGCGAATCTACAACTCGCTGAACATGTCTATATAATCCTCGAAAACCCTGTAAATCCAAACTTACGCAGGTGTGACGTACAGATAGGTGAACGTATTTTTGAAGTCGTCCCAGAATTCACCTATCTCGGGTCAAAGGTCAGCAACGACAACAGCATGGAAACTGAGTTGCGCGCAAGGATGCTGGCTACCAACCGGTCATTCTATAGTCTGAGAAATCAGTTCTCCTCAAAAAAAAAAAACATGTCGTGACGGGCGAAGCTGGGACTATATAGTACCTATATAGTACCGGTACTCACATACGCTTCTGAGACATGGACACTGTCCTAAACCCTCTTAGCCACGTGCGAGAGGAAGATGCTCAGAAGGATACTTGGCCCTGTATGTGTCGAAGAACAGTGGAGGAGCCATTATAACGACGAGCTATCTGAGCTTTACGGTTATCTCTAGTGTTTTTGTAGTAAGCCTTTTTAGGCCGTCCACAAGGATAAAGGAGGCGTGGTACGGATTGGCAGAGGAAGGCGTGAGACCGTCTGCGGGTTTGGGCACTCCTGAGGTAGACCAAAATCACAAAGCGGCTGTAGCACCGGATAAGTACACCTGTTTCCATCTACGTTCGAATCTCGTGCCATTTGCATCGAATCGCAAACCGCCTGCTTCGAATCGCATGCCACTACGATCGAATGCGTGCATCCACAGTTGAATCGCGTGCCACTACGGATGAATCGCGTTCCACTATGGTCGAATCATATGCCACTACGATCGAATCGTGATCGAATGGTAGCGGTACCATTGCATTTCTGAAAGGTAGGGCATAGAAAACTGTTTGTTTGCGTTTGAAAGCTGCTTCTTTCTTCGCCAATGGCAATTCGTTTGTAAAATTTTAATAAAAGGTAATTTTCACTGATTACACGTAAAATCCTTGTTATCAACGAATATCGTGGTCCCTTGTTGATGGTAAAATCCTTGTTTTCAACTAATATTCGGTGTTCGTTGTTGATGGTAAAATCCATGGTTTCAACCAATATTCGTGGGGTTAGCCTATAATCAGAGAATAATTCCCTTTTATTAGTATTTTACAAACGAAATGCCGTCGGCGAAGAAAGAAACAGCTTTCAAACGTAAACAAACAGTTTACTATGCTCTTGCTTTCAGAAATCCAATGGTAGCGGCACACGATTCGATCGTAGTGGCATATGATTCGACCATAGTGGAACGCGATTCATCAGTACTGGCACGTGATTCAACTGTGGATGCACGCATTCGATCGTAGTGGCATGCGATTCGAAGCAGGCGGTTTGCGATTCGAACGTAGCTGGAAACAGGTGTAAGTAAGTAAGTAAGTAAGTAACTAATCAATTAAAACTAATTTTGATTCTTGTTTGTTTTGTTTACTTAATAAAGTTCCAATACCTATGCTGGAATGATTGCAATTTTATTTACACATTTGTTTGTACAAAATACGTTCTTTAGTGTCTAAACACTACTGAGTTCTACTAACACAACATGTTCATAAACGTATTAACAATTTAAGTTAATTAAATACTACATAATTATTTTTCTGTATTATTGTATCAGGAAGAGAAACACATTTTAACACCAAACCCCCTGCCATGACCCGCCTTAACCCGCAACCCTTTGTATTACAAACACACAAGCAACGTTCTCTAGTGTCTGCGCGCTGACACAGCCACTTCACAAAAGCTTCTCCTAATTGTCACGTGTGGCTGCACGTTTCCCTCTCGAAAGCGGTAAAAAGCGGCAACAACAACAAGAAAAAAGTGTGTGCATCACGACGCTCCCTAACAAGGTACTTCAAGACGTACATCATTCTACCGAAAGATGATACACCTATCGCCTCTCTTGTGCTCTACCTTCCTCTTCCGCTGATCACACCACAACCGTGTGGAGTACACACCTAAATGGACGGAATGCACCTAAAAGTGAGCTAATTACAAAGCCAGAACCAGATGTGTGTGTGTGTATGTTTACAAAACAAAACACTGTGGACAGACGCACACGGTGCTCCAAGAAGCCTCCCTCTCCAAATACCAGCAGCACCAGCTGACGGGATTCTAATCAAAAACACACACACGCAGAAGCAAACCCCTGGAGGTTGGGGATGGTAACGGTTTCATCACATCGGAGTAGAGCAATGTGTGCGTTATCAAGGCGATAAGAAGGTAAACAGAGCGCGTTAGCATTGCGCGTCGCACGTTCCAAATTGCAGTAGGCCGCCAGTCACACAGACCCCGTTTGACGTTTAGTGCACAGTGTGTGTTTGTGCGTAGCTAGAGCGACTCGATGCTGCTAGTGAACGAGTGAGAGTTTTAGGCGATTCTTTTTTAGGGCCGCGGATGGAAGGAATGATTTTGCGGGTAGAATCGAACCGAGCAGCACCGGCAGTCCGATGGGAGAGTGCGTCAAGTCGTGTTGCTACTGTTGTGCCTCGTGCTACAACACACCGATTTGCTGTGTTGGAAGGTAAGCAATGTCGTTGTGTGAGAATAGCGCAAATAATAATGTTTTTTCGGGGTTTCGTTTGCAGTCTGTGCTGTGTGCTGATACCGCTGCTCGGGCTGCTGGTGATTCTGTTCGGCGCAGTGTTTGGCATGATCGTTGGCATAGCCTGGCTGGCACAGAACCACACCGAACCGGCGACCGTCAACCGTATGCTTGCGATACTGGCAAACAGTTCCGCCGGGGAGTCTTTCACCGCGAGCGAACAAAGTGTTGTGCAGTAGGAGCTGGACGGTGGAGGAGTTGTTATCAATCCATTATCAAGGTAGTGTACCGCAAGCAAACACACACACAATGAGCTGTATTGCCACAGGACGTGCTGTATCGCTGTACCCTTTCAAATCAATCGGTACATTAAGTTAAGTGCACCACCACTTTCCCTGCTTTTTCAAACTGACAGTACTTCCGACACAACACGAACAGCGGGTGTCAACACACAAAAAAGCATCTTTAGAGCAACTTTGTATGCTAGGTCTTTGCCGTACAGCAACAACAACCCCGGGGGGCAAGTATTGCCGTTTTACGATGGGAAAACCTTCAGCCATCAGCCTCTTCTTGTTAACGAAAATGCGTAACCATTCCCCCCATTAAGGTCAAGCGTAACTCATTTCTCATCCATTTTGCAGACTGGCATGGTTCTCGGATGGTCAAGGAAAATGCGTGCGGTGCGGCAGATGCCACCTCGGAGATTAGATTGCGGAGATCGATTAGCTGAAGCAGCAGCGGTAGTAGCAGCACTTCACGATACACAGGCCGGCATCATCGTTAGCTGACATACACAAACACACTAGCATACGTATAGGATATAGGTCAATAGGTCTAGCAAACTGTAAGAAGGACCTTAGCATAATTAGTATGCAGATTGCGAATGCGATCACCGATCCGTCAAAAAGAGAGAGAGAGAGAACAAAACAAAAAACAAGATTGATGATGGTTTTAGAGGCACCGTTTTGTACTGCGTGTGAAACGCAACTAGGAGGTTCAGGTGGGAGGGTTTTGGTTTGCTCTTATCAGCAAATCGAAGATTTAGCCCAAAGATAGTGCGCATAAAAGGTTCCGATCTTACGCAAAGCAGACACCTCCAAACAAACCCTTTTGCCCCTCCACCGCAAACACCACCACCACCAGCAGCTGGCCTGCATTAGAGCAGGTGGAAGGTTTAATTGATCGACGGCTGTGCGGAGAAAATCGTACGCTCCAATTAGGCTTGGCGATGTGCACTTGCTGCCTTGGACAGCCCCAATATAAACTGGCAGCATAATCGAACCAGAATTGTACCTGTCTGTGTGCTTGTGTGTGCTTGTGTGTGTGTGTCTCTATGCGCAATAATTTCTCCCTCTTGCCGACAAACCACCACCAGCACCGCTCTCTATGCTGTCACTTTCACATGACATGGCACTGAGAGACATGGTTTTGGTTTGCATCTGTTTGCCTTCTTCTTTGCCTGGTGGTGTGCGGCTGGACGGCTTACATAAGCGCCGGTGTGTTGCAGCTGCCGCTGCTCCACAAACTGCCGCTACTGCACCACATAAAACGGTACCACCACCGCCAGGCGCAAGCGCGCGCAACCGGCCTGGGCAAAACAATTCCCAATCCGGTGGCTCCAATTTCCCACCTTCGAGGGGGGATGGTGCACCATAGAATTTGCGGCGGTGGAGGAGAAGCAGGTGCAAACATCAAACCCAAAACCGATGTGGGATGGATGGACGACGGTGTCATTTCGGTTTCGTATGGTTTGGATTTAAAAATTTGTTTTTTCAACGCATTTTCTTGGCTTGGCGGACGCGCGACCTCGCAGGCAGAATTGGGTGTTGTGTTGCGTGGAGTAGTGTGCAATCGTTTTCGATGTGTGCCCCTTTAATTTGTACGCATAATATTTACGCAAATTGGCACTTTCTTTCGGCGTACCGATTGTGGTGGGGGGGGGGGGCTCGCTCCACACGGTTTGACATGATTGATCGGCACGGCTAGCAAGTGCTTACCACGCGTGTGCAGAATGATTGGGTGTGGTTTTGAGGGAAGAAGTTTAAATTTAAGCGTAATTTTGTAGATACTAAATAAGCGGTCCTGTCCGGGAGTGGGGTCACACAGTCGTTATCAAGGAGAAATAGGTTATGGAGCGTTGTTGTTGTAAAAGAGGGCTTAGAACCAGCAAAACACACGGAGCTACGGATTATAGCCATTTGGCAGACTGTTAAGGCAATCATTCAATTAAAGGTGATATAATTTAACAACACTTTGACCTACTTAAAAAATAAAATCATAATAACAAGCAACCACCCTCCCACAAGGTAAGGATAGTGTAAAGGTGCACCACCCTGAAAGCACCCACAGCACAACATAAATAAATCACCGTTAACAAAAGTGATTTTAATCCATAAAATACGTTCCAGTTCTTCTTTCACTAAACGAAACGACATGCACAAAATACGCACAAGGTCCCCCAGAGGAGCAAGGGGCACTTATGTCGACGACCATTATGGCACGGGGCGCGAGCGCTGGAAACATATTCATTACAATCCAATCCCTCTGCCTGCTGCACTGTGCACCTGGGGTCGCATTGTAAGTGCGTATCGACTTACACCCGTCAATTGCCGCACACAACACACTGACTCACCACCGAATGCAGGAAGGATCCCCCGAGGAATTGACCCCGGTGGCGCGGTGGTTAAAGCATCAATGGGTTTAAATCACCGAGAAGATTTTTAAGTAAGCGCCTTACAAAGCGTTCCGTTGGTGCGTTGCATGCGTCATAAAGAACGCACCATAACGCTTGCACGGGCAGTGTACCGACCAACATGGAAGGTTTTAAAAGGAATAAAGCGACGGCATAAGTTGATGGCTTTACTACACTACTGCCGCAGGATGATGTGTTTTATTTTTCACAGTACACACTCGCGCCCGGTGTAAAATTTGTCGTCAATTTTATTGCACCGCCTTGTGGGCCGTAAAGCTTAATAATATTAAATCAAACAGCAGAGCGTCCGTTTACACGACGAGCGACGCACGCTTGCGCTAGCTCCTGCGACATAAAACGCGGCTGTGTACTGTGTACAGGGATGTACCAAAAAGGGTATTTTCAAATTTGGGGAAACAAATTCACGGGTATTTTCCCGGTAAAACCCCATAATGGACGTAATTGGTATCTATAACATGGCTACGATAGAACGGCATCCAAAGGAAATTTGAAATAATAGTGGACATGTTAACAAGCATGGATGCACGAAGTTTAAATGATTCCTGTAGAATATATCTTAAATGAAGAACATAAAAAAAACATCAGTGCTACTACTTCTAACTGAGAGCGTCTAAGCACTTGTATTAGTGTTGCCATCCCTAAACGACCTGGAGGGTACAATACACCATAAACCCTGCGCAGCGAGTTCGGGTTAGGTCGGGTAAAAGTAGGTTCAATACCCGAACTGAACTCGTACCATCGGGTCGGAGTCGATTATGCTTTTTCACACCTACTGATGAACGTTGGGTCGTGCAATGAATCATAGGTGCCATATCTAAATTCTACGAATGCTCGTGGATAGCGTCAGTTGATATGTATACACCATCTGTTGAAAGTTCATCATTACATCAAGTCGACCATCATTGTCATGTGGCCCGCCAAGACGATTTTGTTACAATTATGGCCCGCAGATCGAAAAAGTTTGTTCTACCTATGAAAATACGTGTTATCATAGGCATTCTTGTTTTATATGAGCAATACGGCTTGGCTTTTGTAAAGAGAACCAGTATAAACGTATTTTTAGTGTGCATTTAGTATTTTAGAATTTGTTAATTTTATTGAATCATGATATATGCAACGCATTTAGGTAAAGATATCATTTACTTGCCCAAATTACGTATAAGAATATGGAAATGTCTATTCTATGTAAACTTTCGAGAAATATTTTTAATATAATTGGCAAAAATTAAAATTCCATTCAAAATTCGATGCATTCGAAAATACCCAATATTTACCCGGGTAAAAACCTGGCAAAACTCCAAAACATTAATACCGTGTAAAAAGGTATTCATCCCACGGTACAACACTGACTGTGTAGCATGTTTAAGCCTCCCGCGCGTTAAACTCTAACCGAGTGGGGTTGTAAAAATGCACTCCAAAATCGGTTGCGTAAAAGCCATCGATGCCACCCCGCGTTGTTGGATCGTCCCAAGAAAACCAAAAAGGAGCAGGGAAAATGCTCCACAGCGGCTTCCTAGAATCCGGACCGAAAACCGTGTGGGAATTATATGGATTGCTTCTTGCATCTCTTCAATTGCATCGAACGCATCGGAGTTATGTGATCTCTTCCCGCGCTGCCGCGACTTCTTCAGAAAACCGTTTAAAATTGGTAGTTCGGCTAGAGCAGGCGCATCGTTAAAAACCCGGCGGGAGGACGCGACACAAGACACTAAACAACGCTCCCGGTGGTGCTTGCTCCGGGATGAAATGAATACTCGTGCTCTGCGGGGCAACAAAATTGGCCCCGGTTGGTGTTTGCCAGGTACGCTCCTCCTCCCTGTGTGTGGTGCCTGCCTCTGGTAGTGTAATAGTAGTTCGGGAAATGTTCGCAGTTGGCCCACACTGTTCGCTGTCAATTTTGCACTGCGCAAGGGGAGGGAGGGAGTTCCCCTTTACGAACGGTTTTGATGGGAAAAGTAAAAACTCATCCAACAACAAAAAAAAGAGCAAAAATACTCTAAAGCCAAATCTGTGTTGCCTTGGAGTTGGGAAGCTTCTACTCCTCCTCCTTGTGTTGTAAACTACGATGCAGGAAAAGTGCAATGAAATGTGTGCACTGTGTGTGTGTGTAAAGTGAAAGACACTACCGACACCGGGGGGTGAAGAAGGGAAGGTGACGTCGTCGTCTTGTCTTCAATGGTTGCAAAAATGAGGGAAAAAACACGAGCAACAGACACAGAGAGGGGCGAGGGTTGTATAACATCCTGGAACGGCGTCAAACGGTAGCGTGACACCGCTTACACCGTGGCTCCCAGGGGGTGCCGCTTGCACACAAACACACACACACAAGCAGCGGGGGAAAAATGGGCCACTTTGAGCTCAAGCCCGGGTTCGATGTCACGCAATAATGGCCGCTTGAAGGTCGTTTCGAGCCGGCTGCGGGACGGCGGGAGATGTGTTGTGGTCTCGGGTGCACGCTTGCAAATCACTGTTTGGATCGATAGTGGCGGCGGAGTGGTGGCGGTCTGAGGGTGGGTGGGTTTAGTTACGGATTGTGTGATGGTTTGCGCGCGCGTATGTGTGTGACTTATTCGCATAAACCCTTGCCGCAGCTTTAATGTCTGCAAAAATGACTACTTTTCACCAGGCAACTGTCACCGAAGGCAGATCAGATCTATGTAAACAACGCTTTGACAGCTCGTCTTGTAGTAGCTGTCAGTGGTAGCCTACCATGATGTGGCGAACCGTTTTAGTACTAATGGGGAATTCAAAGATGTCGTTGTGTCTATCGATCCAACGAGTTGCTCACGAGTATTAAAACTCTAACTATTCGTACGCACAAACACACACACACACACACACACACACACACAAATCCATCTAATCAATACTAAATCAATGCTCAATTCAACCTCAAGACACCGCGTAGTGGAGCGCGTTTATGTAAATGTGGAAATTCAAATTCCACAATCTCTCGGGTGTATTAGTGTGCTGGTGGATCGAGAACGATCGAAAACCAGTAACTTCTCCTTGCACCTTCTACAACCTCCCCCCGCCGGGTTCAATAGGTGCCAATGTCTTCGTCGCCATCGTCGATCACTGAAGATGGAACCCCTCGGGAAGGGGAGATACACCTCGGAAGATGTCTCCACCATCTAGCAGCCCCAGCGCCTCATTTCCAAACAGGGTCGTCCTAGTAGACTGGTGGTCGTGATCTTCCTCGGCACACCGACCCAAGGTAGTCGATGGACACACACACACACACACGGACGAGAGCTGTATGTATGTGAGTGGTTGGAGAGCCACAATCTCTCTATTGCTCTGCGCCAAATGCCAAATGTTGTTGCGCATCTTCACCCGCGAACGCATTTGGCTCCACGGCACATGATGTACGCGCACGAAACTTGCCCGGCAACAGGTTTTTCCCCCGATGCTCCTCCATGGTGGGGATTGACTGGTTTCATTGGAGTTTTAAAACCCCATCAGGCACCACAAACAAGCGCACAGGCATCTCTGCTGGCACCTGGTGGTTCTTTTTATTAATATTCCGAAATATTAACTCCCTTTTTAGATAGACCTGTCCTTCCTTCGATCAAGTCATCGGCGCCTATTTTTAGCCACGGATTTGAATTCCCCTCTATCGAATGCTATAATCTGTCTTTGCATTTCTCAACGTCTATCTCAATTCTACTTCGAAACTTCGAAGCGGTTTCGGGTCTCCTCGCACTATCATATACAAGGTCGGGGACAGATGACTCATGACATCTTAGCGATTAGCAGCAGCACCGGCGTGAGTTACCGCGCGATTCTGGCCCGTATAACCGGTCCAGCAGCCGGTGATCTTCACTTGGAGGGATGGAAAAATTCTAACATATAGCTGGTAGAATGTGACATTTGCTTTTTCGATTGATGCCACAGTTCCCCCCCTCGTCCAGCGTCATGCCCGCCATGCACCGTGAAGGCAACTCCCCCCTCGCGAAACGCTTTACTAACCTAATTCACACATTAGGCAATTACGCAATCGGAATGTCTGTGGTGGCTGATGTCGAGGGTTTCCCTTTTAGCCGACCTATACGTAGGTTATTTTTTTTTATTTTACTTCTTCGTTGTTTCTATTCCATGTTTTGAGCGTTCAATGAGCAGCTCAACTTGCGCATACCCCCACACACGCGAGCGGAGCTTGGAGAGCGTGCTCTCGTTACGCAGTGTAACAAGCGACGCGGGCAAAAGCAATACCCCCCCAATCACTCCAAACAGATCGCCCCAAACTCGGCTGCCGGGGGAGTCGTCGTCGTCGTCGTCGGTGTGATCTTCACTCTCTGATCACGACATCATCTTCTTGGGGCTTGGGGCTATTGGGAGATGAGTACACACGGGACACGGGACAAGGGCGGGTGACGGGAAGCGCCAGACCGCCCCACGGCAGATTCGTCCTCCCTCTTCTTCAGATCTTGGCCCAAAGTCTCGGCCGAATGGAATTAAATGTTTTGCCCGACTGTGCGATGATGGTGAAGATCATCTCGAAGCGTACGATCTTCGATCAGCTTGTTCAAATGTGTATGTGTGTGTGTTTGTGTGTGTGTTTCAGTGAGTTTTGATGTCGAAAATCAAGCAGAGGCATGTACTAACAACGTTCGCTGTACTAACAACATTGCCGCTTGTCACGCTAATCTCCTACACTTGCGTTGGGCATTAAAATTGCGTCGTCGTCTTCGTTCACAAACACACACAGAAATCACACATATTTAGTGCCACCAACAGCACAGCACATTGCTAGAAAAGTCAAGTTGGCAGTAAACGAAACCCGTTCGATTTTTGAACTTTTACGCCCATCGCAAAAGATCAAGTACACAGCTGTTGCTGTTGACCCTCGGCGATAAGACCCCGCCGAAATATCTCCAGTGACACTGGTACACTGTGTGCGTTTGCTAAAACCTAACCCCAACAGAAAAAGAAGCAAGAGACGAACTTTGCCAACAACAATCATCATTGAGGATACATTAATAGTACACTACCGACACTGCGCCATTGCAATGGAAGAGAAGCTGGTCAAAGCTTTCAATAGGAGAGGTGCCTCGTCCAAAAATTAGCTCCAGGCGACGAACCGCCGCCCGAGCGACATCGATTGAAAGGATCAGTAGCGCGAAGGCTTTTGATGCAATCGTTTATTTTTTTTTTCTCTGTATTTCATCTCAAGAAGCCTTCTGCCATCGATTGCGAAAAAAAGATGCCTCTGCCTTTCTCCCTCGGTTTCGGTACACAGTACGGCCTTTTTTCGAAGAGGAGGTTGTAGGCTCCTTCCTACGTCATCCAGGCATGTGCTTACAAGAGATACAGTGATGCCTCCGCACAGATATTGTGTGACGCCTTTGCACGGTGACAGAATAAACAACACAGAGAGAGGCTGGGCAAATATTATCGTTTGCTGCTGCTAGGCACCTCTTTTGTGACAGTTTTTTTTGTCCACTCGCACACACCTACAGAGAGATGCTGCTTTCTTAACCTTGGAGCTTTTTCGATGGGGGAGCCATTCAAACTGGGTCCGCCATGTGCAATTGTAGTAGATTATATCATCATCGCACTTGGCAGTGGTGCTGCCGCCGGTCTCCCGCATGCACACCTTTCTAAAGCGATACATTTATGGTGCGCCGATCAGCATCATCCTTCTCCCGAAAACTGAAGTAACGAAAAAAATAAAACAAAAATAGCACAACGAAACACTCGCACCAGCAGCAGCACTTCAAAGCGGGCCCAGAGCGGTGTCGTGCCGGCATCCGAAAGGTAACTATCAGTTTTGTCCGAAAGGGACCGCAAAAAACGGGACACCTCAACCACCGACCGAACGCGGACCGGACGACTTCTTTTGCCACCCGCCTGGCCGCGCGGGAGAAAGACGAGCCGATTCCCACGATACAAATATGGCCTGAATGTGCTCCTGTCAGCGTGCAGCAAAATTTGCAATCTCCTCGAGTCGCCATGCCGGCGTCCGTTGTCTTGTTTTTTTTTTTTTGCTTTTAAGGGACCATCACCTCAAGCACCACAGCAGTTGGACATTAGACCATTGTCCGCCACGCCACGCTGGGCCGGCTGATGGGGTGGGGTTTGCTGTTTGTGTGTGCTGTTTTGCTCCCTTTTTGCTTGCTCTGCCTGCCCGGCCGTGTAGAGACGCACTTTTTCTGCTGCTGCTGCTGCTGTTGTTGTTTCTTCCTTTCCTCTTTCACATGGGAACCTCAAACGGGCGGTTATATTTATGCTCACAATACGCGCCGCCCGCAATATCCCACAGCCAGCGCGCGAGCGGTGGACAAACAAACAAACGACTTCTGCGACCAGGGCGCGCAACAAGTGACGAACCTCCCCGCGCAAGCGTCGCAGAAATTTAACCTGTTTGAAGTAAGATGCGAAAGCGGTGCGGGTAGAGGACACACGGCCTTAATTATGCATGACAGAGTGGCCCCACACGGGGGAACGACGCGAGCTGGCCGACTGGGGCAGAGCGGAGGGGGTGGCAAAAATAGCGAAAGAGCGCGACGAGTGTCTTGTTGCTTAATTATAGCATTAGGCTCTTTCTCTCGCTTTCCGGATACCGTGGGCCCGGATATGTTTTTCGTCCGGAAAAACGGAGAATCTTGACATGGGACATCCTCCTCCTGCTCCCCCCCATTCCGTCTCTTCTTGCGTGCTTTTTGGGGTGGGTGAAAATGAGCCGCCTTGCCGCTTCCTTTCCGTGCACGGCTGTTTGCGAACGGTTTTGCGATTGCATCATCTCGATCTGCTTGCGCGACGGTCGAGTGTGTGTGTGTGGGGGGAGATAGGTTGTCTAATTTTGACGCCAGCGTGTAACGCACACGGTGTGCTTTCTATGCGCGCGTTGTGCACAGCGTGCTCCGTTACTATCTATCTACTGAGTTTGTTTTTTCCGTGCCGAAGGAGTTCAAACCAGCCTCCACACGGTTTCAGCAGCTGGAGACGATCGTGGGCCCATCCAGTCCTGTCCCCGAAGTAGCCGCATGGGAACGCACACTTTTACAATGTGTACACACATTCCAGGCGCGGGTTTAATCCCAGGCGGGCTCTGCGAGCTGTTGGCCGATTCCGTTTTCTCGGAGCGGAACGGAAGAAAAATAGCAAAAATGGCATTCCAGCGCTGCACAGATCCAGCTTTCCTTTCTCGCTGCTTTCTGCAGCTCTTACGGATTCCTCTCTTTGAATGAAAAGCGAGTAAAATAGCCAATACCGCTAAACTTCAAACCGTGTTGATGAATATTCAAATTAAAAAAGCATTCCTTTCGATTGTTTTTCCCTCTACAAACATGGCTATTAAATTAAAAAAAATATTTGTATCACCCATTTCGCGCACAACTAAATAGCTCCCATGGCATTCCTTGCCGATAGAGATGTTTACCGTTTTTTAAGGGAAAATTTAATTATCAGAAATAGTGCCATCGTTAACGCAAAACAAAAAACCACGCCAAACGCCAATCATGGTAAACACTTTAAGCATTTAATAACGAACTTCCCAAACCCAATCACTTACCATCATCGCTGGACAGTCTCGAACCGAAGGAAACCTTAGTAGCAGCCCCTCTCTGCCGCTCGTGCGTTATGCTCTCCTAAGCAACGTTTGGCCGGGGCAGTTCCAGAGGCTTATTTTTTTGCATTCCATGCCATTCCGCGCAGTCTGCGCGGCATTTATCGTGCCAACCCGAACGTTGTTTTGCTTTCCAGCAAAGGCACACACACACACACGCACGGACACACTCACATGCTTGTGCACGAGAGAGGGACAATGGGAAAACTGGAGGCCTCAGCAGAAGAAGAAAAAAAAATCGGGCTAATTGGTGCAGGTGAAAAGCACTTTTCCTTCGGCGGCGTTATGCACACTTGGGTGTAACAATATAACAGAGCAAACACTGACCGCGCACACTGTCGGCCCGAACTCTCTGCAGCATTGCTCACACACACGGACACGTACACACGAACACGAACCGATCACACATATATATGGTCACTGGAGCCTAGCTACCTCCCCGCGCAAAAAAAAAACCGGAAGATGACTGAAAACGGTCGGCGAGATTTGTCGAAAGAGATACCAAAGGGGGGGGGGGGGGGGAGGGGGGGGTCTGGTTTCTAGAGATAGTTTTGTGCGTTCGCATTTGCAAATGATGCTTGTAGAAATTATGTAAAATAGTGTCTTAGTGTATATTTGGGGAAGGGTGGCTCTGGTGGTAATTCAAACCCACTTCTCAACATCAGCTATAATTAGTGGATCACTTGAGTCAGGAAAATGATCCAATAATAGGGTGGTGAGATGATTAATATTAGCAAGTATGTTATAAATTGTCTTAGTAGATTAGTAGATGTCCTGCTGGATATTTTCTGATCACATCTTAAACAACAACCGTCTTCCTTGATTAATACACCAAAATAACAGTTAATTTCCACGTTTGCAAGTTTGAGATTTGAAATATTGTCTGAGTATTCCTAAGTATACTAAGTTCATTAGTATATAGTATTGTAAATGGATCCAACCCAACCAATAAAACAAACAAATTGATAAGTCGATTCAATGCGAAACCAACACAAAATAGAGAGACAAATATGTTATATAGTATCTTAGTAAATTAGAAGATGCTCTGGCGGGCATTTTCTAATCAACTCTTAAACGGAAACATTCTTCCTTGATGAATACGCCAAGACCTAAATCCCACATTTTCATGTTTTAATTTTAAAATATTTTCTAAGTATTCCTAAGTACACTAAGATCCTTAGTGTTTACTACTTCATTCGGTTACATTCCTTTAGGCAACAAGCAAAACGATTAAATTGACAAGTCGATTAAATGTGAAACTATCTCAAAATAGAGAGACAAATCTGTTATATAGTGTCTTAGTAAATTAGTCGTTGCCCTGGAAGAATCTTAACAACTCTTAACTCTTAACAACAGTCTTTCTTAAAGAATACACCAAGGAAAGAATAAAATCCCACTGTTTGAAATTTGAAATATTTTCGAAGTAAACTAAGTATGCTAAGATCCTTAGTTTTTAGTACTTCACTCGGTTGGATTCCTTTAAGCAACAAGTAAAACGAGCAAATTGACTACTCGTATCAATGTAAAACCAACATAAAATAAGTAATAGTTAAGGCAAATAGTGTCGAGTAATAGTTAGTATTTGTCGACTAAGATTTGCCCTTTAATTAAGATTGATATGGGGTTTTGAAATATAAAATATTTGGAAACCATCTTCCCTGTCATGATAGAGGAAGATGGTGAGTTTAACTTGTACTGCTTCCTTTAGTATACTGACTAGTATTTTTCTGCCAACTTCAGGTAATGTAAGAAAAAAAATGTTCGACTAATTCTACTGAAGGCTTTCAAAGCATAATTCGTTTCTTCCAGGTACAAAATATCATTCTGATCAGCTTCTATCAGCATGACTCTTCCACCAGCAACAAACAGCGCTCTGCGGAAAAGTGATAGATTTGACACTTGCACCCAACATCTCCCACCCGGTACAAAGCAACAGCTCCCACTAACCTATCTGCTGTCTTTGTATTTCAACCAGCAGTAACCAATATTTGTTGGATGAGTGTTGTTTTGCTTTTCTCGTCTCTTATATCTAACCCTTTTTTGTTTTTTTTTTTCCAGCACCCTTACGCGAGGGAATAGCGGTACGATGCAATGAAAGAAGGGTATGCACCAAGTAAGGTGTACGGCACCTACGGGTAAATATACGTACGGCCAACGTGCTTCTCTACTTCTACGACAAAGACAAGAAGTACAAACAGCACACGCCGCGGAGAGCACACACACACACACACACATACAAAACAGGTCGCACGAAACGGAACACCGATTAACGTAACCGATTTGTCCACTGAAGAGGAGAAAGAAGAGGAATAAACTAAAAACAAGCAGAGACACACACAAACAGAGAGACACGAGGTTTTGGGTAGGTTTGTCACCAAGGTTTTGACAACGTGTGGAGAGGCTAGTCACAGGACGTCACCGAGCGTGCAACGGCAAGGTCTATCGAAGAGGAGGATACACTTTGGTTGGTTGGTTGGTTGGGCTTTGTGGATAGGCAAATCTTTTTTCTACACACTTGCGCCTCACTGTTGTAATGGAGATGTTAATTTTCTTCAGCGCGAGCTACACTTTACAGCACCTGCGAGCCCCTCGGCCACAGTTTGGTTGTTTTCCTTCCCTTCCTTCCTTTCTGAATGATCGAAGTGGTTTGTTTTGTTTGCTTGCACTTTGTTTTTCTTTTCTCCTACGAAGTTTTTTGTTTTTGCATTACACCCAGCTGTTCAACTTTCTTCGCGTTTTCACTAGACAACAACAGCAGCAGCGTCACCTCCTTCGGTACAACGAACACGAGCCTTCGCTTGGAAAGCCAGTTCCAATCTGTGTGTGTGTGTGAAGGGATTTTGGAATTTAGGTTTTACTTGTTTTTGTCAGTTGTGTCACCGGATTTTGCCTTTTTGATTTCAGCGCGACACAATGTGGAGTTCGTATGGTGTACGAACGGCTGGAGCGCTTTTACAGCCGGAAATGAGAGCTTCCGTTTTAGCGAGAGAAAGAGAGAAACGCGTGTGGGACCAACGTCCTCCAACCTCACCCGGAGTGTATAAGAACCACCAAGTGTTGGAGACCAGCTGAGGTACTATCACCAGTAATCAAAACCGTTGTCCGCTGTTGTATTGGAGCCCTTTTGGAGCAAGTGGGAACGATATGAAGAAAGCAAAAAAAAAAAAACACAGAAAAACACATACACACACTCTGCTGCCCTTCCCCTTTTTCTTACGTACAGTTGCAAAGACTTGCACGATCACTAAAACGCGGCGATGAAAACGCGACGGAAAGCGGAGCGGCGTAGTAGTACCAAAAAAAAAAGGGAGAGACGGGTGGCGAACGGTCCGCAAACGGGACGATCACCTTCTGCGCGCACGGACTGTGTTGCGTACACTGATCACACGGGCAGCCGCCGTCGCTTGTGCCGCGATCGGTTCAACAACTATCCGCGGCTATCAAACGAAAAACGGCGATGGTGGGGGATCTCTGCCGTCGTGTCCCGCGTGGCGTGCGCTGCAAAATCTCCGACTCCGAAACCGCCAAGAGCGCCAAGAGAGAACCGAACGAACGACTCAAAGCCACGAACCCGAGCCCACTTGCTAAACCGAGCGCGCGAGCGAGCGAGCGATGCCTAGGAGAGGAATGTGTGCGCAACAACCATTGCGGCGCTGTTGTCCGCCTGGCAAGGTGGCAGCGGAGGAGCGCATCGGACGTGCGAGCTACGGAGCTGTTTGGTGCGCTTGTCTGCGGTACGCAAAAGCCCGAGAAGTTTGGCCGAGAAGTTGGTTCGTGCGAGCCGAGAGGTGGGTTGCTGCTCGTTGGCGCTGGCGATAGGCATTAGGACGGGAGAGTTCGAGTCGGTTGTACGTAGAGACGCTGGTAAGGTGCATCGAAAAGTGCAATAGCAAACATTTGCTAGACACTTGGAGGACCGTTTTGTCGATGAGTGAATTGGTGTTACTTTTCTTTTTAGAGAAAAGCAACTCGAACCAAAATCACAATGTCTAATAAATGTTTACTTTAAGTAATATCAATCATCAATGATAAAGATTACTCTGATTCAAGATTTGCTCGATGGTTTTAATGTCTTTTCGATGCTCTCCAAACAATGATGATTTTCAAAAAATGTTTGTGTATAAGGCATTAGTATTTGATAAATTGATAAATAATGAATAATAATAATAATAAGGACACATAAAAGGTATTAAATTTCGAATTTTTACTCGTTTCTAGACCTAAGTGGATGGAATGGTGCCTAGATATGACTCGGTAGAGCCGTGTAGCAGACCAGTAATAAAAGAGCACTGTGCACTTGCATCTTCTAACCGAATACCTCAAGGCCTAGAATACGGCACCGCGCAGTATACAGAGGACGACTGCTGTGATCCTGCCAGGGAAGTAGGCGTAGGGCATATTGCGTAAGTTTTCGTTGAATCGTGTCAAGGCGAGCAATTGAAGACACAACAGTTGGGCTTCAGATTACGCACGAATATTCAAAACACAGTCCTGTTAAAATGCAATCTTGAGTCTAGAAAAACGACTGGGTCGTTGGCATAACGTTGTCGATTAACTGCGGTGCTGTCTATCAAGTAGGTAGAAATGGTTGGACTCCTACGTCGACCAAATGATACACAGAAGCATTTCTCAATGTAGATAGTCAGACACTATCGTGAGGTAAAGCGAGTGTGACATCGTTGACGAATAGTATGAAGAGAAGCGGCCCAATATTGCTTCCTTGTGACACTCTCGAGTTGCTGATTATTTCTTTAGATATGTGTGTATCAATTTTGATGATGTACGAGCGATTCATAAGGTAAGTCACAAGCCACTGCAGGAACGAGCAGCAATGTCCTAGCTTATCTAGTTTAACAAGTAGAATTGCGTTAGGTAGATAAACTAATGCTGCTTCAGGTCTTTATAAATTGCATCGACTTGTGCTCCAGCATCTATTTTACTAGTATGTACAGTAGCTCACAAATTCAACTAGATTCGTGGTAGTCGACTTTCCACGAAAGTTAAAACTATGTGAGTTAAAGACAACATTTGGTGCCTTAGATTAGAGGCAATCTTAAGCAACAACGACTATAACCCTAAGAAAATATGTTGTTTCTTTTCTCATAAATTATATTTAATAATCGTTTTGTGATTCGATTGAACCATATCTAAAGATTCGTTTGAATTAAAATACCTGCAAATTTGTATATAACATCCATAAGCTTATATTGTAAAGATGTAGTATCCTCTTTTCAAACATCATAGTACCTAACTCTAATTAATCTCATGCCCCATCATCATTGGCTCATTTCATCCCCTTGGTCGGGCACATTGGCAGGTCAAACAAGACTGTCCTGGAGGATCGCTTAGGTCGTCAAAATTAAAATAAGCTTCGAATGCACACCGTCTCAGGACCAAGTCGGAACTTTTCACACCACCTCCCAATATCATCAGCTGAGCTGAGGTGATACCGTGTCCCATTCGCTCCTAGTCTCTAAAACAGCACGCATACATCTAACGCATCAGCGGTGGGAGTAAACGACAAACAGCAAACGACCACAGCAAACGAGCATATATTCCATTCACTGCGCGACCGCCTCATTCGCGAGACTGCAAACGCGATTGACTAAGCTTTCTTCTCGAGAATCCTTCTCTCTATATCGCATGGTGGCGGCTCTCGCATGGCACTCGCTTAAAAAATGCAAATGATCTCGCCCCTCAATAAAGATTCCCGTGACGGATAGATGAAGCAGCCCCGCGATGAAGCGGCAGGAGGATGCTGTGGTGCTATAGCCGCGCAGGGTACGATATCCCCCCCCCCCTCCCCTGCTACGCGGAACACTTGTGTGTATCTCGCGCGCGCATTGATTCCAGCCCGTCCATCCATCCCGAAGCCGTCGCGTCGCCGAAGCGTCGAAGAGCCATCGAGGAGAGACTCTTGCCAAGATGTGGGCAAATAAAGTGCAAGAGCAATGTTTATCTAACCTGTGTGTTTCCCTCCAGCGAAGGCAACAATGTAGTGGCCGTGTCGATTTGTCGATTGCAGCGTGCAAAGAATAACGTGGCGAATAAAGCAAAACGGAACGGACTTGACGCAGCGATTGTGTAGTGGAAGCCCATGCTTTTAGTAATAATTCGTATTAGTATAACCTTTAATGCTTTAATGGTTTCTATCATTTATTCGCCCGGGCTGTTTCCTCGAACAGCGTTTCCCGCTAAAGGTTTCAATAGAACCTGCTGCTAATGATCGAGTCCTCACCATGCACGCTCAATCGCTGGTGCACTGTAGAAAGATAGTCCATTTGCCTGCTAAGAGCAGGGTGCTTCTTGCAGAACTCACCGACACACGCGGAGCCGCGAACCTCGTGGACTGCCCACGAAATCGCTCGGCAAATTTGCAACATTGTTGCACACGCCATTGCAGAACTTGCTGCAGAGCAGTTCAAAGGCCCGGGCCGTCGCTTTTGGATGGGTTGTGCCGGGCGATAAGTCTTCGGCACGATGGTGGCAGGCGGGAGCGGGATGGGAAGTAATAAATACACTGCCGTGAGAAGAATGCCGACCGTGGGGTGAACATTGGGAAAGCGCTGGGTAAAACTCTAGTGTGTGTGTGGGTTCTTAGGGAAGTAAAACAATCATACGTAAGTGTCGAAAAAGTGGACTATTTAATGTTAATTATTATAAGACGTTTGTATGAAATGGGGTTTGGATAAATTGACACATTTGATACATACAGTGGACCCTTCCATAACGAATACCTCTCAAAAGTAGTTTATCGCATAACGAGCAACTCTAAATGATCCATAAATACCTCTTCCAACACGCAAAATTTGATATTTTGTATAAATGAGCAAAAACATTTGCTGAACTGATACACTTATATTACGAATCAATTTTATACTAAAAATATGCACGATCATTAATCCTTTGGTAACCTGAATATGTGGCGCCATCTGTTAGAATATATCAATACTACTCAAATCTGCCAATAGTATACAGGTGGTCCCCATTACACAATTAATGGGAATCGAAAATGGCCGCACAAAACCGCGTATCTCGAATTTCCGCGTAAGTCTAATATCACGGTTTCCAGTTAAAATATTAAATTTTGTATAATTTTGCGTGAAGTGATTGCTTGAGGTTTTAGCCACTAAATTAACCCTTTCATATAATTCTGACTGTATCTGGGTTAATCTAATCCTAATTAAAAAAAACAGAAATCAGAATGAATTTTTGCAATGAATTAATGAGTCAGAATATTGACTGATGAGGTTCAATAATCACTGATGCATTATAAATACTAAACCAAAAAAGTAATTCCGGATGGGAATTATTAAAATTCAGCATTGTAGGAGTCAACTTCCTTTTGTCATCAGTCAAACGAGCCACAATAAATATGAAATGCCCAAAGACTTCAGATTCTAAATACAAAAAAAGGAGTAAAAAGTCTCAAGCATTAAAAAATTCATTAACCTTCAGATTGAAAACTCGATTCGTGATTTGAATGAGACTTCTTTAAGAAGGATTCATATGAATGTAATGATGAATTAAACGATTCCTAAAGCAGAATATAAATGAATCTGTCAAAGGTTCAAGAAGGTCAAGTGATGTACACAAGAATAAGGTTAATTTATCGGAAAAATCTTCTAAACATAAAAAAATATATCATTCCTTAAAAAAATAGAACGTTCACTACAACATTCAAGTACGAGACGTCTACTGAATAAAGCATATCCCCTATTCTTCTTTATTTATGTGTCAATAGGTTATGCCAGACGCTTTCAAAAGTAATAAACACTATCCGAAGAATCTAGCATTTGCGCTAGCTGTGCACACAATATTTACAGCTTAACCTGATGCCCTTAATTCACATTTAACTGTGCGTCTACGACCTGCTCGTAGAACCAGACAGCAAACAAAAAACGCCAGAACACAGATACTTATTAACCAAATTATGGACCATAAAATGTTTATAGCATCTACTCGTTCCCCTTCATCTGTACTCTTCAAACAGCGCACTTGCTTCCTTGCTATGCCTATAGCAACATTCCCATTCCGAGTACAACGAATTCCAGCACAATTCTAACGTGCACGAACAATTCTACTTTCCCAGTTGGGTCATTTCCCCTTCCCTTCTGCTTACAATCAATATCTGGCAAACAAACTATTGCGCTATTGCGCTACTTCTCGAAATCAAGCACCACGCACACGTTTGTCGACAATCGCTTGGATTGTTTGTTTTCGCGAAAGGTACCCAGCGGGTTTTCCCCCTTTATTACCCCGGTGAGTGTGGTAGGGAATCGAAACCCTCTTGAGCTGCTAGTGTGCACCGTTACGCTCCCACAGGTTGCCATATGGATCCGACCACCGACCGACCGACCGAGAGGATAGTTCGACTTCACCGTGCGCGTGTAGCACTGGTCGCGTTCCTCATTAACCGTTAACAATGAGCGCATCCGTCCGAAAATGTCGCCTGCCTGCCTGCCTGCCTAACTGTTTCCTCCCGTGGCGGTAAGGGCGGTGTGCGGTTACGACTTGAACGATCAAACCCCATTCCTCGTGCCCATCACCACACGCAGTGAAGATGTCAAGGTCGGACGGTTTGGGCCTGACTGTGGGGGAATGGCTCACACTCGGAGAAGGAGGAAGCCGTTTTCCTTGACGCTATGGAAATTGATGCTTTTGCCCGGCACGCTCTAGCGAAAGTCCTCAAGCAGCAGCGGCTACTACTACAACTACATCACCACCACCACACTGTCCACCATCCCTTCGGCTACTCCAGATTATGCGAACCCGACACTCCGGCATCTCTCGGAATCCGCTCGCATCACCGGCACCACGGTGTAGAATGTGTGTAGAATGTGGCGTCAGAAGATGGAGCGAGTGCGCCCGCACTCCCCGTCATACCGACTCCGACTAAATGGCCGTATCCGTCTCAAAGGCGAGCGCGCGCGCCCGGCACCAACCGGCCATTACTTGTGTCCGGCGTTCGCATCGCACATTTCCTTGATATTTCAATCACCTGACGATCGTTAGAGCGCGAGGCTAAAAAACAGCCGTGTCGTGTGCCCGTTGGAACCGTCCGAGACGATTCGATTTCAGCGCTGACCTTTCCGGCGGACGCGGCGCGGCGGTGCACAGGGTGACTTCAATGCGCGGAAAGCGATGCGAGCCACCCTTCTCCTTTCGGGATGTGGAATTTGATGTGTTTTTTTGCACCATCGACAGGTGAATTGTTTCTCTTTTTTGTTGTTGCGAATTTGGAGGTTTATGTGTAGACGGAATGTTCCTCTGCACATTACTTGCAGTATTGCTTGATGAGTTTTGCGAAAAAGAAGATATTCCAGCGCAAAAACCACGCTAGACTTCAATGAGTGGAAAAACAACCAACCGACACACATCAATAAACCTTCAAAATTCCGTCATAAAATGCGTTACGCAAATATCAACATCCTCTAAAAGGCAAAGAATTAATCATAAATTACTCCAAATGATCGATAATAGCATTCATTTCAAGCCGATAAATTCTTCACACACAAAAAATGACTCCAAACATAATCAAGTTGCAATCAATGCTGCCATAAAATAATGCCAGCCTCTATCTCCCATGCGATCATGTCCTGTCGTTTCCCGATCACTACACTGGCCAATCGACTTATCGAGTGGACAAATGAACATAAATCGAACGGCAATACCATAACTCAGCACAAGGGGCAACATTATTATGTGACCATTGTGGACCAAAACCTCGACCATCGTGGCGAATTCGGAGCGGTTTCGAAAATCGATTACAATAAACAAAACCCCACCCGGAATGATGAAAAGCTTTGTGTGTGCGTTTTTTCTTGTGCATTCCATTCCATTCCATTTTGCCATGTTTCACATGACGGTTCGATTTACACACAGCAACAATCCATCAAATTCAAGTAATCGATGCGTTAAAAATCGGTTTAACTTATTCTCGGCAGTCGACAGTCGAGAACGTCGTGTGCTGTTGCTGCTGCTTCCTGGATGTAATATATTCGTAAAAAAAGCTCAAGTAAGGTGTGACTTCAGGTTGTCGGTACAACATCAGAAAAAAACCCTGGTACATTCCAAGTGTGATGAATTGGAACAAAAGCATCAATCGCATCGAATCGATGACGCTGACAGGCGGGCGGGCGATCGGGCAATTAAAACAGTTGAAACCGAAGTGCACAGTTCCTGTCATTCTCTTGTCCAAAGCGGCCATTTTCAATTAGTACTATGCACACAAGCTCCTCTGTCAATCGGGAAGGTTGGACTGCTTTGACAGTGGCGGGGGAGAGATGCTAAACGCCTGCAGGTAGTAGCATTGACACTTTGTACTGAGGGGGTAGGAAGGTCATCTTAATCAAGGTCTGGTTGGATTTTACTTTTAACGAGCTTTGGACAAACATAACCTCAACTAATCAGCGTCAACACGATTGACAATTAAATCCACTTGATTAGCATTTCGCAAAAGGGTGTTTTTTTGCTTCAAATTCGACAGGAAGTCTAACACCTTCTAACTACTTCTAATGTTGTTTGGGACCCATTCCCAATAAACATCAAGCGCAAAGATCGCCTTTCTAAGATTAACAGCGATCCCTTCCCACTAAAGCGATCCCCCCAATCATCCACTAACCACACCCCGGGGCAGGACATGGACCGGTGGGAAGGATGGTAGTTAAACTCATTTGTCTTGTTGTTTTGTATGCTGAGGGACTCCATTTTTTCTGCGATTTACCACTTGTTTTCGTTGCCGGTTGCCTTCAAACTGCCGTTTTGCACCATTACCATTTGGTTGGTCGGTTCTGTTTCTGTTGCCTCTGTTAGGTTTTTTGTTTTGGTTTTTACCCTTCCCTACTTCTCGCTTCTCACCAATCTGATGACTTTTATGACTCTTTTGCCCGCACACGCTGATACTTGTTATTATTACTACCCGTGGGCCGGGTTTATTAAACCGTTGGAGTGTTCCTTTGGCTTTCGGCCAAAGTTTTGGTGGAGTTTTGTCTTTGGAGGTCTGTTGTGATCCGGCGACAGGCCCCAACTTTTGTTACGGTTCGGGTGTGGCGAAAGGGAAAATAAAGCACCCCAAATACATGCGCGTGTGTATGGGTCGACTGCTGGGCAAGGTTATATTTTCATTTCTACCAGGGCGCCGGGCACTGGGAAGGGATCGAAATTAGTCAATGCAACATTGCAATGCAATCTATCTGTCGCTTCAAGGTTGCCAACACCACAGCGTGCAATTTTGGATGTCATTGTTTTGTCCCGCTTTTTTTCTCTCTCACGCGTGTAGTGTCGTTAGTGCCAAATTTGGAGCGCTTACTGTGAGGTGGAATCTACCAAATGCGATCAATTAGTCAACGTCGTAGGTGGTACAAGGAATGTCTTGTCTCTGTTTGGACAATGATAAAAAGGCTCAAGGATATAACATATCGCACACTTTATGGTTTAGCAATTAGACTGCTTCTTGTTATAAATTCAAACACATTGAAAGACAGTAAGCAACTGTAATGGCCAAAGTTGCTCTGGCACCATTTAAATGCTTAAATCTAAAAAAAGGAATGTGTCACGCTTCATTCATTTGTAAATTGGTTATGATTTAAACTAATTTCCCACACGAACACAAAAGCTCATTTCATTATCAACACGTGTATGAAATAGATGAGAAAGTGATGTGACGTAAAGTGCGTAGCGGAAAGCAAAAAAAACTGACCACAAGAATGTATTTTACGAAACAATCAAATATACTAATCAGCTCCCTAACAAGCTCTTTTATCTCTCAATGCGATATCCCCTCAAAATGCTCCACCTCAGCAACAAAAAAGCGCCTCCCCAAAACGAGGTGCGTAACAAATTGAAAACAAAATTGAAAGTGCGTCCAAAGATCGTACGAAAACAAAAAAAGGGAGGAGAAGGGTTTGCGCTGCCTTGCGGATAGTCGTCGTGGTCGTGTGGTTGCCATTAATTGCCGGTTGCAAAGGGGCCACACCGCGAACCATTTCCATCTTCTCGAAATCCTCGCTTTGAGGGAACCCGTCGGAAATGGGTTCGTTTTCAATCAGCTCTCGCTTCCGTGGAGCGGGGTCGACGAGATTCGAATATGATAAATCCGGTAGGCCCCCGAGGAGGTCCCCGAGTGGTGGTTTGAATCAATCGGATGAAACGAACAGAGCGAGCGTTTCGAAATGAAGGTTGAAGAAAATGGAATGTTTTAAGGTGGACTTTTTCCGATTTTTTTTGTGGAATTCATGTTTTTTGTTTTGTTGGGGAGATAAATAAATGAAATGAAATTTACTGTTGACATGTTTCAATAAAATAATCCAAAGGTTTGTTATTCCAAGATCGAAGATAAACGCTACATCTAAAATTTTTGAGTTCATTTTGGGTTAGCTAGACGGTTTGGTCTAGCGATTATTTTAAGCTACACATACATTTTGAAAGAAATTTTGCATAACTTTGCCTTGTGTCGACTAATGCAGAGAGTGAATACTGTTGGGGATGGAGCCGTTTATCTCTCTAACAACTGCAATGCTAAATATATGCTTTACTTTATCAAATGAAAGCATTCGCAAAATGATGCATCGCAACAAAATTGAGTTAAAGTCTAACGTATAAATGAAATATTGCCTAGTATTATATTATAAATTTGGAATTCACTCCATACGTCCCAAATTAACTATCGAATGACTAAATTACCTTTTCTTTGCTGTTTTTTGTGTGTATCACCTTTATGAAACTTTCATAATAATTGCAAAAATATACCAAAAAAGACAACACTACACTCATCAGTTCATTAAATTGGCGTAGAATATGTTACCTCCAATCGTGCTTCGAAGGTAGGTTAGACAATGGATTAGCCCGCTGAAAGAGTCGAAGAGTTGTGTACGAGAATCAATTGCTGTGGACAGAGTCTTCGTCTCTTTGCCTAATAACCAGGTCATTCCCGCAAGGTACGTATGGTCAAAAGATTGGGAAGCCTATGGCTGTTGGCGCAGAAATCCAAGGATCCTATAGGATTAAGAGTAGGATATTGGATCTATAGTAGGATTAGATGCAACATCATCACCGACCTTCTGATCTTGGATGCTGTAATTACCATTGGATTGTAGGCTTTTACCTAAGGATATCCATCTGGAGTTTAAACTGGAAATTAAAGAATTTATAGTCGTATGTTTTCACCAATACCATCTGGTCTAGTTCTATGAGTTCATCGCGAAAGCCTTTCTTCTGCTAAATGTGTCTTCAAAATAAAAACTGTAATCAAACATCCAATCTAGCGTCACAAATTCCTTCTAAAATGAAACCGACAATGTGGCCATACATAAATGTTTGATTAATACAATTTTGGATCATCTTTTGGTAAATGGCATTTGTTTCTATTTGAATTCCCTTTCAATGAAAAAATCCACCAGTGCATCGACACGCCATCTATCATTTCTTCTATAGCTATTTCAATTCCATCAAAACTTCACTCCACCCGCAAAAAAAAAATGCGTTCAGTCCGGCACAATGTCTTCGATCGGAATGCGTTCACATCGCCGCATCATCGAATGGCAAGAAGGAAGAGGACAATTATCACGCCGAACGCATTAATTTATGATAACTATGCGATGTTGGAATCTGCAGCCCACCCCACTAATTGCCCACCCTGATCCACTGTGGCGGCTTGATTGAAACACACACACACACGCACAAAACGCAACGAACGATGAAAACGGTTTCGGTGGACGAATTTTCATAAGTGTGTGCTTTTTCCCTCTCCCCCGTTACTGTCGTACGGTGCCCATAAGGTGCTCCGCCGCCGCTCCAAAACGTCCGGCCAAGCTAATGAGCCTCCCAAGGGAAGGAAGCATTAAGGGGAAATGTGGTAGGGGGTCTGTCTCCCCAAAAATAGCTTTCATTGGCAGTGGACCGCAAAAAGCAAGAAAAAAAGCCACCCTCCCCGACAAAAAAAAAACAAATAGTTGAAAAAAATGCGTCGCTTTCTTACGTTTGATGCGGCTGTGCGGTACAGCGCTGGTCGGAAACAAAGAAAAGAAGGGCACTTGCTGATCAAGCAGATCGTGATCGCGAGCGCCTTCGTTATCTAATGCTTCTTTTTTGGCGGTGGGAGGGGGGTGCTGGCGGTCCCGTATGATGGAAATTCATTTTCGTACTGTCCATCAACAACAATCACACACACAGCATTCGGGGTAGCGTGTACCGGGGTTTTTTTTTCTCCCCATTCATAGCTCGCTTGCAATGCGGGGATCGCATTGCCAAACCAATAAGAGAGATAGGATTGGGGGCAGGGGACCCTTATTGGTCGTCGGGCACATAACGGACGCACAGACAGACAGAGAAACAACCAAAAATTGGTCATAAAGCTCGGGCATGTTTGAATGGGCTAAGAAGGCGCTCCGGCCCCGTGATCATAATCTGCCGGCCGGGCAAAGATTCCAATTGACGAAATGTTCGAAAGTGTTGTGGCCGTCCAATGCCGCACACCTGAGCGACACATTATCTAACCCTTTGCTGTTGTTGGTCAGCGCAAACAAGCAGCAGCGTCCGGCGTGCCAGCGGAAAAATTGAATTCCCAGCAAGCGGTTGGTGCATCGATTCTACCGTGATGAAGTAATTGTTATACCATCCCCATAAAGCAGGGACGAGAAAGAAAAAAAAAACCCTTGCATACTCGTCCACCACATTTCGTCACAACCCCCCCCCCAGGAATGCAGGCGAATTCAAAATTTCTACCAAACCCAACACAATTGGACGCCCAATTTGGGGTGCCCTCGAGATGCGCTTTTGGGGGTTTGGATCGGGTTCCGATGACGAGACGCGATCTTCTGCAACTACGAGCCCAACGAGTAGCAAACTCGTTTCGTCACTTGGATAGGCGTCAAAAATCAATTAGACAATTTACACCTGTCTCTTCGCCCTCGCGTCTACAGTGCGGCGGCAGAGTTTCGCGTGTTGCGAATTAACCCCATCCACACGCTCCTCACTGTGGCTGTGTCCTTTCCCCCTCGTTTGGATGTGCCTTTGGGGGTAATTGATTAGTAGCGTCTACTAAAGCGGACAGAAGGAAAACAGAACACGAAAACACGCACATTGTTGTACCCTTAAACGTTAATACAAACACCGGGGCAGCGCTTCCCGAAGGTCTCCGATTAATTCGGTAGCTAGATTTAGCTTTAAACCATCGCTGGCTAACCTGTATGCGTGTGTGTGTCGTAGTACTTTGGGGATTTTTGCCGAGTTAGACAGTTTTTACTACGACAAGATCGTGTCAGCGAGATAAGTGTATGTTCGCAGATCTTTTAAGACATATAGCCCCCGGGGGGTGTGCATGTGTGGAGAAAGGGAGGAGTAGAAATGCAATATGTTAGGTGTGTTCGAAAGTTCGACTTCTCCTTCGTTGGTATGACTGTGAGGCTTTTAGTTTGATTTTGAATTTCTGTTACATTTTTTTAACTTAAATTATCTCTTAGAAACAGATATCCTAGCTGGTACATAAATTTTTGACGCAAATCTAATTTAACATCATAAGCAATATCCCAACTTGTGTTCATACCTAAAACAATAAGTGGGCAATGACATATTTAATACGGTTTAAGGTTAAGCATCAAATAAAACAAATTTTATCGTTTTTGTGATTTTGTAACCTGCAAAAAAACACTTTTCTGAGGAAAAAATGTTTTACAAGCTCGTATAAACACTTTGTTTGACTGTTAAATTGTTGTTTAAATAATTGCATACTAACATATTGCATGAGATACAATAAGTATTTGTTATTTTGTAATAAGTCAATAGCTTTTCGTTGCCTCGTTTTTCCGATGAGACAAAAGGTTATGTTTTTATATAGTTTTTTTTTCTATGTTTTTGAAATCAAAGGAGATTTTTTCGAATTGTGCTCCTAAATTCTTCAAAGCATGAACTAACTAAACGGTGAATTATCTCCTTTGATTTAGAGACAAGAATATTTCAAATGCATCTAACAAATGTGACAAATATAAAAGTATGGAAAAAAAATATTTTAAACGATATTTTTGAACGTTTCAAACCATAATACGTATATTTTCTAAACATAAATTGAATCATTGGTCTTAAGATTGATGTTTGACAAGGTAAAACAGCCGGTTCATAATTGAGAATTAGCCAGTAAATTGTAAGTTACAAGCTTTTAGGATAAGCTTTTAATTTACGCGATGGTCAAAAATCCCATAAATGAACCAAATTACCATTCTTAAGATTAATTATTCTCATACCATTAACCCTTTCCTCTTTAGCAAATTTCACAACGCTAAAAACTTACAGTAACACCCAACCCAAAGACATTCACACAAAAAGGATCCTGCGCGCCTAAACGCACCCGAAACAGCCGGCTCGCGCACCGAACTAAACCTTCCCCGAGGGAAGGTTAAAAATAGGCAACAAAAAACAAAGCACGTTCTTTTCAAGGGGTAGCTTTAGCTCATTTGTTGAAAACATAATCACCATCATTATAACGGTGGAAACACACACGCAAGACAACGCCTAACCTTTACTCCACGCGTGATGATGTTTTGCTGCATGTAAAGCACGGCATGATGTTTTATTTCACAATTTAAATTCGGAGACATGAAACAAAAAAAAAGGACCACAAGCTTGCTTGTTCGCGCGTTGTTTAAATCAGCCCGTTTCAGAAGCATTTCTTTCTGGCACGATTAAAAAGCGATCACTTTCAATGTCGCGCCGCACATGTAAGCGGTCACATTTCTCTTATATCATTCCGCTCAGGCGAATTGTGTATTGTATGTACGCCCGCGGCACCACGCGGACAACACAATCGGCTGGCTTTAGGGTTGTGACCATTGTGTTAATCTCCAGTATCTCCCCTGCGCACATGCCAAATCACAGCACACCACTCGGACATATGTTATCCGGCGCGCCCCTCCCCTCTGGATTGAAAGGAAATTGAAAAGATTGAAATATTAAATCGCGCATTAAATCATGCGTGTGTGTCATTCCGCTTTGTATCCTTCGCCTGTTTTGCCAACCATTTCTCGGAAGTGTGTCCCGCAGCAGGGACACCTTGTTGGGGCGAAAGGGTGAACACAGCCGACGTTGCAGTAGCGCCCAACCCATAAAACAATCTGTGTCCGGCTGTGCTCCCTGCTTTCGCTCGTCCCGTTCCTGTGTGTCCTGCGTGTACGCCCAACAGGCGAATTATGCCGCATTCCCGCATGTTTCTCCAGCGGCTTTTCTGTGTGTGTCCTTGCTCCAGTTACCCACGCTACGCCATCGAGGGCATATATCGTCGCAGGCCAGCAGGCCCAACCGCACACTCTATAGCTGACCGTGGCGGAGAGTTAATTTATCGGTGTGCAAAATTGTTTTCGATACGACGAGGAGAGAGGGCGTGCGTGTCCCCTCACTTGCCCTCACTTTCACGAGCGTGTTTCCGTACAATACCACACCCTTGTGTCGGCGTTCTGATCGGCCATCGGCATATCAACGCCCCACTCTGGACGCGGAATCTGGACAGGAATCAGGTTGCATAATTTTGGTGCGAAAGTAACAACACGCGCCCGCCCGCTACAGTACATTCCCATGGTCTGGCGTCGGTCTTAATTCCAGCCAAAACCCGGGGCACGGTTTCACTCAATTTCGCATCATAGCATCATGTTTAAGGCTGAAATTACAATTCGCTTCCCGTGTGGCTGTTGCTAAGTGCACCACAGCCACAGAAAACAAGCCGCCCGAGGTATGCGTAAAAGAAATCCTTGAAGAAATTTAATCTGGAGTACAGTTGATATTGAATCTGTGTTATGGGAGCGGAGAATACCTCCGCTTGAAATATAGTAATATTAATATTACGAGTTTCCGTGTTAATATTGTTATTAATGAGAAGAGCGTTTTGCGTTTACTACCAGTGAAAGACATGTTTAGCTTTCTCGTCATTTTAGATTTTTGCGACCAAGAATTTGGCGATCAAGAAATTCAAGAGAATTCTTGGAGAATTCTTGGAGAATTCTTTGAGAATTCTTGGAGAATTCTTGGAGAATTCTTGGAGAATTCTTGGAGAATTCTTGGAGAATTCTTGGAGAATTCTTGGAGAATTCTTGGAGAATTCTTGGAGAATTCTTGGAGAATTCTTGGAAAAAGAGAGATCAAGAGAATTCTTGGTCGCAAAATTCTTGGTCGCAAAATTCTTGGTCGCAAAATCCTTAGGCAAAAATATCTTGGTCGCAAAAATCTTAGTCGCAAATATGTTGGTCGCAAAAATCTTGGTCGCAAAATTCTTGGTCGAAAAATTCTTGGTTGCAAAATTCTTGGTCGCAAAATTCTTGGTTGCAAAATTCGTGGTTGTAAAATTCTTGGTCGCAAAAATGGTGGTCGCCAAATTCTTGGTCGCAAAAATCTTGGTAGCAAAATTCTTGGTCGCAAAATTCTTGGTCGCAAAAGCTACGGTTCTTTCTTTAATGTTGCACCATTATGTCGTGGTCTTGGTCTGGGTGAATATATTTCCCACCGCTTGAACAGAACTCAAAACGTTATCCTACACACCGCGGCAGCGGCGACCTTCGGCTCTTCAACCAATTTTGCTACACATTATTTATCGGCCAGAACACAGACGAGAGAAACACATGTTACCGTTTTACAAACGCATTGCCATTTGCGAACACGAGATCTTCCGAGCGATAGAAAAGCCCCACCCCGTCAAACTGTACCAAGAAAACATAAATCATCGACCACTTCTCCCTGTTGCCCCCGCCAAACCCATAACATAACAACGCCCATCTCACACGCTTTGTTTGTTTTCCTCCCGCATGATGCTGGGCAACCCGCGGGGGATAGTGATTTTTCACACCAACAAAAAAAAAAGAAGCAGCAAAAAAGCGCTCTGCAACCTCAGGGCACATTACACCATCATCCATCATCCACCCGCACAACTGCAGACCGCGGGTTAATTGGTGCAGTGTGCAGTGCTGCTGCTGCTGCTGCTGCTGCTGCAATTTGCACTGCTGGCGCGAGAGCCACATGGAAATAAAACTCCCTCGGGGCTTGCAAGAACGATCCGGATCGATTGCATCTTAAGATTGAGTGCGCGCGGGCACGCTCCACACCGCCTCACACACAGCACCGGCAGTGACCTCATAAATCACCGATCCTTTACCGCTTTTTTTTTTTGCTCGTTTTCACCACCCCCAAAGCATGCGAGAAATGGAGCACCACCTTGAAGAATTAAAGGGTGGTGGTGGTAGTATTGGGTAATTGGGAAACGCCATCTAAACGCCCGCATCAGCGTGGCTGGCAGGCCGGATGAACTGGTCAACGTGAACAAAGCGGTGGAATTGTCTTACTCTACCTATATTCACTCTCCTTCACTGACCAAACGCAATTTAAAAAATTGGACTGCAACGGATCGATCGGTTTTTTTTTTTTGTGTGCGCAGGCATGGTGGGTTTATGCCGTCAGTTTAATTTGATTACATATTAAGTTATCAAACACGCGGACCCAATTTACACCCAACGCAATCGCCCAATTTTACGCCTCTTTTCGCACACTTACCTGAAGCGTCTTTACTTCGCTCAAACAATCATCCCTGCTGGGCGCGCACACACCGTCTGGCCAAAAGTAGATCTCGTTAACCGGGCCGATTGACTGTCTGCCAATCGAGGCGATGGATTCGATCGAGAGGAAAGCGATGATTCGGCCATAATCGCAGCTAATCGTGTAATGTGATCCAACCACCGTTCGAGTTGGTAGCCATCTTCAGCGTCTTTGGCACTGCTTTTTAGGACAGCATCTCTTTAGCCCCTTAGGAAGCCTGCAAAGAAAGATGGAGAGCACCCAATTAATTAAGAAGTGTGCATCACGTACACGCGTAGTATCACACACTTACACCGCTGGTCTTAGTAGGCAACGCAGTCCATGTGTTTGCGTGATGTTCGCCTACTGTAGAACGCACCTAACCTACAAAGTTGAAAACAAAAGTGCCAATTATGTGGTGCAAACCGTTTGCCTCTTTTTTCTATTTGCCAACACTGCACCACTGCACGCCTCTAAGGTCTCCCCTTTCGTTAGTTCCCTTTCGGTTTGGGGTTTGCAGTGTTTTTTTTCTACTTCTACTCGCACGACCTCAACGCACACGCACATTGCAGAACGGCAGACCACGCCTCGCTGCTGCACGCATTACGCAGATCCGACGCCCTTCACTCGACTTGCTCTTGATGGGGGATTAAAATCACTCTGTTTCTTTTTTTTTCCTTTTTTCTTTCATTTAGCCATAACCGGCATCTGCACCTGCAGAAAATGCGTTTTTTTTCGATTGGCCCAGGGACACACACACGCACTGCGCGGGATCAAAAATTGCAATCGATTTGATCTAATGAAAACATAAATCAAAACGAAAACCAAACACGTTATGTGCAAACCACTGACTGTCACACGGTAGCGGCTAATGAGGGCAGAGGGAGAGTGTGTTGGCAAGGGTGCTGTGCCGTTGTGCCTACTTGATCGATCGATGGTTTTCGATATTGTGGAATTGATCCGATTTTTGACCATATTTGAGAGTGAGAGGCGAAGGAGAGGGCTGTGGAGAACGGGTTGCGGGTTTAGGGTTACTTTCACACCCCAAACGAATGTACAAACCCGGTGGAGCGGTGAATCATGCGCTAATACATTTGATTTGTGCGTATTTATTCGTTCAGCTGATTGTGTTTTATCGCATTCCACTGATCGATTATACCGTGTTTGTTGAAAAGCATTCTATTTTGTTGCATCTTTTCAATTCTTTTTCTACTATTCCTTCCTTTTCGTCATTTTCAATATCTTCTACTTCTTTTACTTCTTTTCTTATACTTCTTTTTAGTTATTCATTTCATTTCTAATTTGATTCATTTTTAAAATCTCTGTTTTACATCTTCTAATTCTTCTACTGCTTGTTCTACTTTTTATGCTTCTGTTACTTTTAGTGTATTGTGTATCTTTCTGTTCTCTGTTTTAGTGTATCTTGAATTTTAATTTTATATTTTTCATTTTTTCTTTAATGTTACGAAACACAATCTGATCCTTTCATGTTTCTTAAAGGAAATAAACCTAAATTTTTAAAATGTTAAAAATGCATAAAAATAATTGAAAATAATTTTGTTTAACAAACTAAATATAAGAAAAATGTTTTAATTAAGAACAATTCCAAAACAACACACAATGTAATGAAATGAATCAAATATAAGAGGAAGAAAAATAGACGTTAATATAGTTGCATTTTCGTTACGCTGCTTGAAAATTCAAAGTGAATACAGCTTCTCCCCTTAAAAGTTAGTCGGTTAATTGTTTCAAAATTGTGAAATAACTGTACGACGCGCGCAGAATCTGGATGGAGTGTAGTTAGCAAAGGTTAGTTTAGAGTTAAATAGTATGAAAAAAGAGCTGCCAAATTCCACTTACCGCTAAAAACGTGTCCAGCGACATCGAGATAAAGAATGCGTGCATTTTAAGCGGCCGATTGCTGTACAGGATAAAGATCTGTAGCATCCGGTTCGTGCCCCGATCGTACCGATACCAGTCACTTTTGTACGCCGACATTGAAAGCCGGTCGGCCTGCAATGAAAACAAAAAAGGTATCGCAAATTAAAGCCAAAAAGCCATAGTTACTCGACCATGCAAAAAAAAAACCGAAATACTCACGCACGCATGTATCTCGTTCGCGTGCCAATAGTAAAGGAACAGAATCGTCGTCATCGTGGTAATGTAGCAGACGTCGATAAACACCTGCACCCCGGACGGCGTCATCGATGCTTCGAACAGTAGCGCACAGAGCAGGACGGAAAACACGACAAAGTCAAGGAACACGGCGGCACGCGTTAGCTGCTCCAGCTCCCTGGTGAACGATACCAAGCTTGCCTGCCGTTTGATGCAATCGATCATAAGCGATCGGCGTTCAGCGTTGTTTACCGGGGCGGTAGGATCGTCCTTTCCAGCCGTGTGGTAGCGTTCCAGAAAGCAGAGCCGATGGTTCAGCACACTACACTCGGTGCGGCCGTAGATCATCAGCGTGACCATAAACATGTGCCAGGACGGGACGATCAGCTGGCCGACATACATGATGTACAGCTGGATGAGGTAAATCTCGAGAAAGTGCTTATCCTTCCCATCGGCCGTTGGATACCAGGAGCGTAGAATTGGCGTCGGTGGAATCGGTTGCCCTTTGCGCGTGATGTTCGCAGCACTCGTCCCAGTGCCATCGGGCGGTCCTTCTTCGTACGTTAAATATTGCACCAAAGAATACACGCACATCATGTTGGCCGTCACTAGGGCGCAGCTCCAGAAGACAACGGCAAGCCGCTTCAGATAGCGCACATTGCTGCCCACAATGCTCTGCTCATCGGTCCAACCGTCCTTCAAGATCCGCTCGATACCGTCGTGAGCGGCTTTAATGATGCTGTTAAATCCTGTAACGACAAAAAAGAGATTTTTTAAACACAGAAATACATAAAAAAAGTACAATTTTCTACTCACGCGCCCGATGAAAGTAGAAGAAGATGATGCGAAAGATGGTCGTGCTGAACAGTAGCGTGGTGGCCGCGTTCGCCGTCATGTCCGAAACGGAGCCCCATACCTGCCACAGATCGATGTACTGCGTGCAGTTAAACAGCACCATCGACAGCGTAAACACCATGCCCCGGAAGCAGTGCACTTTCTTGTAGCTTTGTGACTGACCGAGCAGTATGCCGTAGTACCTTAGGCCGAGCAGGGTACGCTTTAGCAGCGGATTTGCGTACACCACGTCCGGAAGGATCCATTCTTCCTTCAGCTCCATCGCTGCTGGACAAAACTTTAAGACGCGCACAGCAGACAAGGGAGGCTTTTATAGCGGGTCCTTTGGAGCCTCTGTTTGTTTGTGTAACGTTAATTAGGGTGATAATTGTAAGATAATTATTCTTATGCAATTATCAGTGTCACTGAAGCTGGACTCAAACTGGATGAATAATTTATAAGAGAACGTGGGCCATCTGCTTTTGGAAGGCTAATGTCTTTTAGCAGCAAAAGAAGTTTCTTTACCGATGAGGCTTTTCTTTCAAAAATATACTTGCATTGAGAGGGAATTCAATCGTTTCTTTTGTGAAATGAATAAATATTTTCAAAGGATCAGCATAACTAGAGTAACTTGCAGCAGTAAAATGGAAAATGCTAGTGAACCTGGGGAACTATATAAATCTGCAACAATAAGTGTATAATGACTATATCAATTTAGATCATTAGGATTTCTTCCTTCGAAACTCAAGCTCAAAAATAGTGCAAAATTAGTAGATGAGGTAAGTACAATGAAAATGATTGCCCTTCTCCTACCGTGTAACGAAAATGCTCAAATGCATATCCTCCAAATCCCCCTCTTTTCAAACCCAACCTCTAAACGTTATCTAATCTTTCGATTTCTTCTTCTCCCCATCCCCCTCCTTGCTCTTCTTATCCTTCTTTTCCTTCCCCTCGGGACAGTCATCCTCATCCGGGCACTGCACATCGATCAGCACCTTGCCCGTGCACTGTTTCTGCTGTATGAACTCGATCGCCTGCTGGATTTTGGCCAGCGGAAAGATTTTGCTAATATGCCCCGCTATCATACCCTCCGACCGCATCTCGATCGTGTCCGCTATCATCTGCCGGTACGTATCGACATCCGGATACTCGTACAGATCGAAGTGGCGCACGTTTTGGATCAGCTTTGCCTTCGATTCCTGGTCCTGGTCCGGTTTGCCCTCCTTGTCCTTTCGCTTCGGGCGCTCGAATTCGGGCACCTCGGTGGGGAATTTGGACGCGTTGAAGAAGGGATCCACCGAGATGAGCTGCCCATTGGTTGGTTCAACGCTGCAAAAATAGAAAAGGGAACAAAAAAATAAATTCCTTTATTTTGTTGGGATGATGTTGTTCAACTTACAAATCAGCAAGCAGATGCAGCAACCCTTTGCCGACCGCATCGTACGCCAGCTTCGCCTTCTTGTCGCCCATCGCGTCCTGCACGTTCTTGTACAGCTTCGTGTAGTTGTTCTTCGTCATGCTGACCACCTTGTGGGCGCCCTTCTGCCGCACCAGATCGGAGCTGCTCTCCGTGTCGCACACGGCAATCACCTTCGCTTTGTACACGCTGACCGCCAGATCGATCGCCGCCAGTCCCATACCGGCCGGACCGGCCGTTATCAGTATCAGATCGTTTTCCTTCAAATTGCAGTGCAGGGCGAACGTTAGCAGCGCCGTTCCGTGCCCGTACGGCAGGACGGCCATTTCTTTGAGCGGCACCGACTGCGGTACGGTCCAGACGTCTCGATTTTTCACGACCGCCTCCGAGATGAGGCCCCCATTCGGGTCCTGCAGATCGTTCATCACCACCACCCGATCGCCCCGGTTGAAATGGTGCGGGTTGTCTTGGCCGATTTCGACAATTTCGCCGGAAAATTCGTGCCCGGGGATGAACGGCAAGGGCACGTTCAGCTCCGCATGCTTTCCGGCAATGATTTTCACGTCCGTAGTGTTGAGGCTGCAATAGTGTACCTTAACGCGCACCTAAAACGAATGCAATGGAACGGTTTAGTAGGCGAAAGTGGCACAACGGATTCACGCCCAAATGATTACCTCATCGTTTTTTAGCTTCTCGTTCTTTTTCACCGTTTCCAGTGCGACGGGTTTGCCGGCTTCGCGCAGGACGGCTGCCTTGTGGGCGTAGCACACACTGATGCACTGCCCACCGTACTTGCTGATGGTTGTTTCGCATAATTTGCCGGAAAGTCTGGGAAGTAACTTGGTTAACATTTTAGCAAGCCTGTGTGCAAAGTGCTGTTGCGGCTACTCCTCGCGGTTCCTGTCCGCCGCTCTTCTATTTACCAAAACAAACCACACCAGGTGACAGATTTGACAATTCGGTTGAAGCCGGCTTGGATTATAATTTTGAATTTGGGACATTTTGGGCCACGTTCGGTTGCGCAATTTGAATTTGTATTATTGATAAGGGTTAATTGCACATACAAATACATGATTGAGGAGTTTTCAAGTATTTTAAACCTAAAAAAAGAGTTAAAATATACATACATTGTCATTTTGAATCGGTAAAAGTAAAAAAACGGTTAACATTTTGAATCAAAACAACACGCAACCAGGCGCACACTTTGAATCAATCCAAGCAGCCCCCATCAGCATGTGTGTATGTGTGAAATTAGCATAACTTCCCCTCACTGAAAGCATACGCTGCATATGTGTGTGTGGGTGTTTCTGGTTTGTTTTGATGCGGTAATCACCCTCCACCAGATCAACTCAGACGAAAAAGCGTACGATAAACGTTCTGTAAGAATTGCCTCTTAAAACTGTTTACCTATTCGAGCTAAAAATTTGCACCACTACCACAACCATCACCACCACCACCACATGACCTATAATTTGAATGTGAAAATGACCCCACATACCAGCCACCCCATACAACCCGCCGTACAGATAAGGGTGTAGCAGATTTGGGCTAAAATTATCAATCTCTCTTCCATTCGATTGCTTCGCTTCACTGTGCGTGTGTGCAGTCCGCTCGGTCGACCGCTTTGGAAAAAGTCACCCCAGTGACACGATGACGACGATCGCCAGCATTGCCGTACGCAGTTCACGGCTGTCAAGTGCCATCGTCGGTGCGTTTGGAGGCAAGTCTACCAGCTGGATACATCCACAGGCTGTTTCTTCTAGAAGGTAATATGGTTTTTTGTAATGTAAAAAAAGGAAAATAATTTGAGTTATTTTTTTTACCTCCATAAAGATTCATTTCCAACTCCACCGTCAAAGCGATGCGTTTCGTTCAGTTCCGTACGGCTGCCACCGGTGAGAAGCAGCGGCTCGGTGTCTTATCGGAGGATGGCACCCAGGTGTCCGACATCTCCGACCGATATGAAGGTGACCTGATAACGCTCATCCGCTCGGGCGCTTCGCTTGACGAGGTGAAAGCGTCGGCCGCGAAAGCTGCCCCGCTCAAGGTGGATAGCGTCGAGCTGCTCGCACCGGTTACCAATCCGCAGAAGATTCTGTGCGTCGGGCTGAACTACAGCGGGCACTGCGAGGAGCAGAACAAACCGATCCCGAAGGAGCCGATGTTTTTCAGCAAGTATGCGACAACAATCGTCGGACCGCATGATGACGTGATCGCGCACAAGATATCCGATGTAGGTGGTGATACGCAGCAGGGAAGGATCTTAAATGATCTTAATTAAATGCATTTAAATTTGTAGCAAATCGATTGGGAAGTGGAGCTGGCGGTCATCATCGGCAAGAAGGCGAAAAGTGTGGCCAAAGCGAACGCAATGGACTACGTGTTCGGGTACACCGTGGCGCAGGACATTTCCGCACGCGATTGGCAGAAGCAGCGCAACGGTGGCCAGTTTCTGATCGGCAAATCGATGGATACGTTCTGTCCGCTGGGTCCGGCTGCCGTGCACAAGTCGCTGGTGAAGGATCCACACCAGCTGGCGATCAAGTGCAGCGTGAACGGGGTCGAGAAGCAGAACGGTAGCACGAGTGAGCTGATCTTCCGCATTGACGACATCATTGCACGGGTTACTGAGTGAGTAGGGAGGGTTGTTTGAGCGAGTTTGGAAGGTGATTTTCACATTGAATTTTCGATTTTTCCTTTTCCCCAGATCCATTACACTGCTGCCTGGGGATGTCATTCTGACGGGAACGCCGGCCGGTGTCGGTATGCATCGCAAGCCGGCCGAGTTTTTGAAGCCAGGTGACGTTATCGACAGTGAGATTGAGGGTCTCGGCAAAATCAAGAACAAGGTCGTTGCCGATTCCTAAAACGAGAGGGAGAAAGGAATAGGAAGAACAATTGACCACCCCAGGAAAGGAGCGACAGTTTGCCATTTTACGGGTTCGTTTGGCCGTTGGGACAAGGAAGAGCAATACAAATATTTACAATTTATACTTCATTTCAAATGGAGCAAACCTAAATCGCGTGTGTTCGGATTTAAATGCACTCCCAGCACTTCTGCGCTCTTCAGTCGTTGAGTTTTAACACGTTCATTTTAATGTTCCAACTACAAATGCACCTTCCCCGTAGCTTCACTTCAGCGGCTTCCTTCGGGTGTACACAAACTCCTCCCGCGTGTGGTACGGTGTGTACGGATCGTCGATGTAGTACCGGGGGCGCTTCCAGTACTTGGTCACCATCTTGTCCAGCAGCGTCGATTGTGTCGCATTCACCAGCACGTGCTGCCGCAGCCGTCGCTTGCGGTTCGCTTTCTTGCGCCACATTTTCTTATGCCGGCCGGAAAGCGTTCGTATCCATCCGCCCCAATCCAGCCGCTTGAAGCGCTTGATGACCGCCTTTACCGTCTTCCTTTTGCCTTTGCGCAGGGAAAACTTGATCACGGTACGGCTGGGTTGCGTTTGCAGCAGTGGCGCGGATGCTACGGCATCGAGCAGCCGGACGGCGGCGACGGGTTTGATGAGTCCGGCCGAGCTGGAAGGAGTGCCGGTGATCGTGCCACGAAGGGATGAAGCTTGGGTGGATCGTAAAAAGGTGGAAAACGTGCGGCTTGTGTTTAGTGCAAGCGATGAACCCACCGGCTGCATCCGACTAGCGAGGGTTCTGGTTTGCACCATTTGGCGTACAGCTAAAAGAAACATAGAAAATATTGTCAACACAACACACTAAAGAAAAGGGACGCAAAAGGGCTCACTCACCCAGTAAAGCAATATTCCTAATCATTTTGCTAGTGGAATTTTCTGTGTTTTTCCGGCAGAAAATTCCCCACCAAAGTTCTTCAAAACATTACGAGCTCCTCACGTAATGACGGCGGATTGGCGTATTTCACCTCCTGCACGCGCACTGACAGCTGTCAACGCGGCACGAGCGCCGCCACCGCATGCTTTGTGTTTGTTTACGTTTGCTCAAGCGCTGTGTACCAAAAAGGGGAACGGAACAAAAATGGCTCAGGGAAAATTGAAGGTAAAATCGAAACAACCGCCAAATGCGAAGAAAGCCGCCAACAAGAAAAAAGGAACGGCATTCAATAAGCGAAAGAGTAAGTGTTATGAATGCAGGAGTTTTTATCATCTCCGAGCGTTTTGATTACAATTGCCCCTTCTTCGTTTGCGCAGATGCACCGATCCAGTCGAAGAAGCACAAGTTTGAGGAGGCGCACAAGCTGAAGCAGGTCATTACGAAGACGGTTAACAAGAAGAACGAGGACGACATACGGAAGGTGGCGTACGAGGGGCAAACCAAGCTCAGCCAGGCACAGCTCGCGGTCCAGGAGCATCATCGGAAGCAGGCGGAGAATGATGCAAGCGAGGCGGGCTCTTCGAAGGGATAGTTTTTAACCCAGTGCAACGATTTGTGGTTCGGATTGTTCTTGGGCGAGCTGTACTATATGTTTAAAGGCAAAACGGAGTTCGTTTTGACAATAAAGTGTGTTTATTGAAATTAAAAGTATGTTTCAAATTTTTGTTAGCGAATACTTACTAGAACAGATTCCATGGCTCAAAGATGTACATGGATACTCAAACCAGTATCACCCGTCACGACACGTGCTTTGAGGTCAACTGTTTGAAGCGCGGTAACAGCTCCACAGCCGATACCTCTGATACCTATAGGAAGATAAAATGTAAAACCCAACATTCCCCTTCTCCCCAGAGTTACCTAAATGATCAATAAAACACCATCGAAAGCATTGTTGTTTTAAATACTAAGCAATCACCTAACCGACAATACCATGATAGCGGAAGTGCAATGCTTAATGCATGGTTTATTGGTTTCAGTTCAATTGAGTTCAAAATTATCGTACAGCTTCAAAATTTACCTGTGGCTGCCTCGACAACCGAATGACCCCACTCGATCTCCGTCCAGTGTAAAAGCGGCAGCATATCCTTGGGTAACGACGGATGCCATCGCCTCCCTTTACTTCTTCGCAAACGAAATCTTCATCGCGTGCGTCGGCGTAATCTTGAACCCTTGCAGCGCTTCCCGGGCCGCCCCGCTCTGCAGTTCCGTCGCAAACTCCACGAACGCAATGTCGTGCCGGTTCGGCACCAGCCGCACCTCCTTGAAGCCCGGGAACTGGTTGAACAACATCGACAGCATCATCTCGTTCGTTTCCTCCGGCAGGTTGGTCAGGAAGAGGATCTGGTTGGGCGGCTGCTCGGCCGTCGCCGAATTGTTTGTCGCACCCACCTCGCCCGCATTCTTCAGCTTCTTCGCCTTCTTATCCTCCGTCTGGATGGGTTTCGGTTGCTTGACGCGCTTCGGCCGCTCCTGGAACGTGCCCTTCAGCTTCGCTATCATGTCGCTGTCGGTTTTGGAGTATTTGATGCGCATCGGCTTGTCGTAGAAGGGGAACCCTTGCATCGTGCGCATCGCATTGGTGGCGCTCGAGATCTCCTTGAAGATGATAAACGCTTGGCCCCGCATTTTGAGCGTCTTGTACGCGACAATGTCGAGTATCTGGCCGAACTGGGAGAAGATGGCGTAGAGTGACTTTTTCAACTCCACCTTGTTGATCTTCTCGTTCAGGTTGTTGATGTAGATGGTGTGATTCGGTCGGATGTCCATTTTCGCTGCTCGCACACTACACTAGTTTTGCACTAAAATACAGTAGCTTTTCTGTAAATTATGTTCAATTTTACGGCAATGTGTGAAAAATTTCCCTCCGCCAGAAAGGACGCTAAACAATGTTCATGCCCTGAGCGAGCTGTCATAAGTGACGTTTATTGGGCCGAGCGCCGGTCGCGTGTTTATAGCGCGCGGTTGAGTGCTTACGACTTTCGAACCGACAGCGCACAGACACTCTCTTGTCGGTTTTCATTGAAAAAGTAAAACATAAACCATGGTTTGATTCTATTTTAATGTAGTTTGTGTAGTGCTTTATTTGGCTTTCTCGTTTCCATTTTAGTTTGCCACCGATAGACGATTTTAAACCGTCCTGATTTTTACTTTCTTTTTACATGCTACAGACAGACACACAGATCCACAGCATACAAAATCCATGCTGCCGTGACACGCGTTTCCTTTTTATCATCTCCAATCATTACTATACCAATATACTGAAATAGCGTGTACATCGCAGCCTAATATTATCTTGATAAAGGGTTCACACACACACACACACACACGCACACAAGCATGCTTCTTCCGCAGGGGAAAGAACATACAGTTGCTACCGGTAGTAATCGTTGGCCAATAGTTTTGTTGCTTAAATGTCTCAAATAAATTAGCAGCATTTCTTGTAGATGAAGATACCCTCCTCTTGCAAGAGGTTGCATCTTTCTTAGTATAGAGCTGAACCGCTACGACAAGTCCTAAATGCTAAACCGTCCTCGAAGCGAATCTTCCACCTGTCAGCTAACTTTTTTTTCATCAATTTCAATTAATAAAGAATCTAATCACTTATATAAAATATGTTCCATAAATGGTTCGGAAACGTAGGTAAAATTCATGCAATCAATTATAATAACCACAAGTCGTACTGCTGAAGCGTCGCAAACCATAAAAGTAAAACAATCAGCTGGCAATTGTCTATAGTGATTAGGGGGTAGGCGGGGAGGGTTTGCGGTAGTAAAATGCTCGTTCTTGCACGTTTGAAAATATCACAAACATAATAAATGAACAATCCTCCTCTTTCCCACTTGGTAGCGTAAACGAGTGCAATGATAGTTTTTCCTTTACCGGGAAGGGTTCCCGCACGGCACGGGTTAGTAGGTTGAAAGATGTATCAGAACATTCTATGTACAGACAGAGGTGCCAAGAAGCCGTTGCTGTGTACCGCGTGCTGGACAGACACATAGAACATACAGGGTTTCCCACGATTTATTGGCCAGTTCCCATGATTTTTTGGTGCGTTCCCACGATTTTTTGATCGTATCCCTTAGATTTTTGGTTCGTTCCCATAATTTATTGGTTTTTTCCGATTAGATATCAAAACAATTGGACCAAAAAATTCTAAGAAACGGCCAAAAAATCGTGGGAACACACCAAAAAATCATGGGAACTCACCAAAAATTGATGGGATCCAACCAATAAATCGTGGGTAACCCTGTAAGAGGTGGGGGGGGGGGGGAAGGATATTTGTCTGTTGTGTGTCGTATAGTAATGAATATCAGAACTGCTTATTATATGTTGTGTTTTTTCTTCTTTAAATACATGCACGCGCACTACTAACACTACTACACTCTAAAGTGTCCAATATCATTCCTGCTGCCCTCCTTGCTGTACGCAATTACAGTCGCGTAATCCTAGCGCCTATTTTACGCCCCCACATAATGCGCATGCGGTAGTTAATTTATGATATACTTCTTCGTCTACCCACCGTGCGACCATCGTGCGTAAACCAAAATGTAAAAGTAACTCTTGTATAGCCTTGTGCCAATTACACCGTACTATCGATTAATTACACTCATCTAAATAAAATGTGGGGAACTGGTTGCGTGTCATTTAAGTTGAACATCAACTCGCGCGCTTTCTACCTTTTTTGTTAAAATTCTAATAAGAAAAATAGTTGAACGTGGCTGCTTCCCGTGGCTGCGCGCTACTCACACGGAGGGTGGTGCACTGTATGCATTGCGCCAAACGAACTTAACCACTGCAAACTTCCGAATGGTCATCCCATGCGTTAACCTGAAATGAGGGGAAAAAGGAAACAATTCAAATCGTTAACATGATGGTTCGTTTAAAAGAAAAAAAAATGCACAATTACCTGACACGCCCGGCTACAGTACCACTGATTGCCACAGCCCGCACACACGAACTTAGCTTCCTGCTTCTTGCAACCCTGACACTGTGGCACTTCGTTCTCGTTGATCTCGGCACCGCGGCGCTTGCCACCGTGCAGGGCATTCGAGTCCCGCTGGCCCATATCGTCCCCTTCGTCGATTACCAACCGGTCGGCACTGTCATCTGCTTCATCGTCCTGCAATAACAACATGAAAAAAAGCATTGTATTAGTATAACAAAGTCTTCCTCTAAAGGACGCTACACAAAGTACGCACTAAATTGTACAGCTGCTGTTCGCGAAGCCTCTGCTGCAGCTGCTGGTGTTGCTGCTGCTGTTGGGCAAGCAGCGTCTGCTGGAAGCTCGACCCGACGACGGGCGTGATTGAGATTTCGTTCGTGTTCTTCGACAGGTTCAGACCGCCGGCCAGATTGTTGGTCTGCAGGTTTGCCAGCGCACCGGACGTCACGGTCGACGAGGACGACTGCGCGTTCATGCGCTCCGGCACGGTAAGCAACCGGGCGAGCGTTGGCGAGAAGCTGTTAAAGTTACCGACGGCAGCGGCGGCGGCGGCTGCTGCTGCGGCCGCAGCCGTACCCGGGCGGGAGGCCGATTTGGTAAGGATGCCGTGCAGCAGCGAGTTGGTGCTGCTGTTGACGGCGCTTAAGTTTGCCCCGGTGAGCGAACCATTGCCATGGGATGTGTTCGCCCCGAGCAGGTCCGAGTGGGCGGTCGAGTTCATCACGGGATGAAGCGTCACCTCGGGCAGGGACCCCTTCGACAGCAGAGACGATTGTTGCTGGTGCAAACTACCGGGCTGGTGGTGCTGCTGCTGGTGCTGCTGCTGCGGGGACTGCTGCGGAGACGAGACGGTGGTGTTAGTGGCACTCGAGGTGGCATGACTGGTCAGTAGCTGCAGGTTCGACAGCAGATTCTGCTCGTTCTGGCTCATCTTGGCAAACTGGGCAAGCACATCCTTAAAGAACTGCTGGCTGCTGTTGGCCGCCCCGGTGGCGGACATCAGCGACGAGAGCAGCTGGTGGTTCGAGCTGCTCTGGCTCGAATCGTTGCTGGACGGACGGGACGTCTGCGAAACATAAGGGTGGCGATGGCGTGGTCAGAGAGAAGGGGCCAGAAATGTCGGCATGGATCGAGTTCAATATGGGGGAAGGAAATGACACAAAGATTGTGCTTTTAACATATGTGTGCAGTGCTGCAAAATGTCATGAGCATCACGAGATATTCACCAACGTAAACAATGAACATTTCCGTGGTAGTTTGATGCTCATTGCTGATACTCAATGAAAGTGCGTCATGACATGCCGAACGCACCATGCGAATTGAGTCCAATGCGATACTCTGACTGACAAGCTGTGCTTAATGCCGTTGCAAGCATAATCATGACATTTTCTGGCTGTCAACAGTGCCTGCCAAATGCCATTGTCAGTCACCAAACCCTCATGACTGGAACGAAGCTCAAATCAGCTCACGTACACAACTGCAATGATCAGAGATGAGACTCAAACAGTTGGTGGATCAATCACATGCTTGGTGGCATTTTTTGGCACCCAAGCCTTGATCACTCACTTGGTCATGACATTTTCTGTCAGTGATAATCACGAAATATACTACAAGCAACAAAATGAGCATGATATCTCGCTCTGTCAGTTTTGATGGTCTGTCGGGTCTAACAGAGCGAGAAACCATGCTCATTTTGTTTCTTGCAACCACTCGCACGCACCGCATATCTCCCGTAACTATCGTGATGATCACTGACTGAAAATGTCACCACCAAGTGGCTGACCAAGAGTTGGTCGCACACAATGTCATCAAGCATGTCGCAACAACTGTTTAAGTCTCACCTCTGATCATCACAGTAGAGCTCGTGACGCTGACATTATTTTGTTTCAGCCGAAATTTGTCATGACTATGTCAGTGACATTTCGTAGAACTGATCACAGTGAAAAAAAAATGTCATGACAAAGTGACTGACCAAACCGTTGGTTGTTAAAATGTCACGAAGCATATATTGGTCACACCAATCGTTTTGAGTATCACCACTGGTCATCACAATTGAGTACGTGACGTTGACATGGATTTTGTTTCAGTCAGATTTTTTATGACATTAAAGAGTGACATTTTGCAGCACTCCATATGTGCTTCTTCAAATTTCCTTTTTCCAAAGGATATTTGAACATTGGACGATTGATGAGAGTTGTCGTGCGATTAGGATTAGTTGATGTGCTTAACCATATATTATCCATACCAACAGTATTACAACGATGTGCTTGTAACATATACCACAGTTTGCCAAAGATGAGTCGGAATGTTGATTTTTGTTTTTAAAATAATTTGTTTCAAAACACCTGAACTACATGATATTACTCCCATATGAGCGATGAAACTAATTCTAACACACACGCACACAGCTATACATACCTCAGCGGCCGCTAGCAGCTCGGAAATGCGGTTCGCCACACTGTCCGTCGAGTTGGGGCGTGCATTGGCCGGCGATTTGGCACCCGACAGTGCGGTCAAGCTGATGGCACCGCCCTCCCCGAACGAACCGAGGCTATTGCCGGCGGACGTCCCATTGTTGCCGCTGCCACTACCGCCGCCCACGTTCTTCAACCGCCGTCCGCGGCGCGGCACATTCTCCGGATGCTTCTGCCGATAGTCCGCTATAATACTGCTCACATCCTTGCGCATACCCTGGCGGCCGATTTGCAGCTGCTGCTGCTGCTGGAGATGGTTGGCCGAGTTCGACCCACTGGGATTGTGATGGCCGTTCAGTAGTGCCTGCAATTACACCGACAACAAGATGATTAGTAGTGTTAATAACAAAGCGCTGCGCAAACTGCCATCGCACACACCATTGCACACTTACCGTCGCAGAGCCGCCACTGTTCGCACTGTTCGACGATCCGGTCAGTCCGGCCGAGATGGCCAGATTGTTCAGTATTTGCTGGTGGTTGCTGAGCACCGGTTTCGGCAGTATCTGGCGCTGGATCTGTACCGCGGCGGACTTTTCCTTCGCCACCTCGACCGGGTTCATGTTGGCGCGCGCGTTCAGTATCATGGTGGCCGTCTGGGGCAGCGGTACCATCGTGACCGCATTGTTGCTGCTGTTGAACTGCGACACGAAGCTGCTGGTGCTGTCCTTGCCGCTTGCCCGCTTGCTGCCGGTCTGCACGCTGCTGCTGCTGCTGCGTCGGTTCGAGATCAATGAGTTGCCAAAGTGGTGGTGACCGCTGCTGTTGCTTTTATCGGCACCGTTCGTGGTGCCGTTGTTGCCACCGCCGAAGCCGTAGTGCATCGAGTTGGCAACGGAGGCCGGGCGGATCTCCACCTCCGGCGGCGGTGTCGGCGGCCGTGGCCCCACAGACGAGGACCGTCCACCGCCGCCCGGCTGATGGTGGCTGCTCAAGTTCGACGAGTCCAGATGGCTGTACACCGACACCTCGCCCAGCCGCGTGTCCATGATGCCGATCACGTGCTTGCGGCGGTTTAGCCGAAGCAAAATTTCCTCCTTCACCTTCTTCAGGTGCAGCAGATTGTTCCACTTCATCTCGGTGTCGCGGATCATGTCGTTCAGCGTTTGGATTTCCTTCACCAACGCATCGGTGTGGCTCTGAATCTCATCCACCGAGGTGTTTGCCGTCGTTTCGATGTACTCGTTCACGACCCGCTCGTGCGTCTGATAGTTGGCATCCACCTCCAGCTTTAGCTTCTTGGCCGGTTCAAGCGGCTCTTCCGATTCGGCCGCACGATCGGCCGCCTCGCCCGGTCGCCGCTCCTCCTCGGGCTCTACGGAGCGTCTACGCTTTCGACTGCCCGATGGGTGGCCCACTTCCTGCTGCTGTTCGACTGCTTTGTTTCGGGGCGCATTAACCGGTTCCCCGGCACGGGCTGGCGGGGCGGCGGCAGAGGCTCGCTGTTTGGACAGATTTTGTGCCTCATCCGCTTCCTCTTCCTGCTCCTGTTTCACCTCCAGTACTGCTGCTTCTTTCCCTCTTTCCAGCCGTTTCTGCTGCGCCTTTTTCGGGTCCGTTACGGGCGTCGATGTGACAACGGTCTTATCGTGCATATCGACGGCGCTATCCTTTCCGGAGGCGCCCGTTTGCGATGTGGTGGTAGAAGCTCGCCGCTCATCGAGACGCACCTCCGGCTCGCTGCTGGCTGAGCCATCCGTCGTCGTCATCGTCGTGCGCTTTTCCTTCGCCGGCTCACCGGCCGCAGTTAAGTCCATGGCACTGTCGTTCTCATTCTTACCGCCCGCTTTCGGCCCACCGGTTTCACCCGCCGGCTCCTCATCAACGTCCATCTGGAATGTTAGATCATCGTTGAATTCCTTCTCGCGCTGCCGCTTCTCATCGCCCGCCTCACTGCCATTCTGCTCCATAATATCGTCGTCGAGGCCAGCCATCACATCGTCCGCGGTAGGTTCCGCTAGCTGGCCGCTTGGTCCCGTTGGCGCAGCACTGCCATCTTGCTTCTGCTCCGCGTTAGTGGCTTTGCTTTCCGATTCGCTCGCACCTTCCTTACCGCTCGCTGCCTCCTTCACAGCGCCATCACTAGTAGCTTCCGTCAGCTTGCTGCTCTTTTGCTCCACGGTTTCGGTGCTTGCGGAACTGTTTACCGTGGGCGTGATCGCGGTGGTGACCGGTTTCTTGGCCGTCGGCGCAGTGGACGACAGCACCGACACGGCATCGTCGCTCGAGTCGGCAATCTTTTCCGACACCTCGACCGCGGTCGCTGTTGGCATCTTCTTGCCGTCGTTGTCCGGGGTCGTGCTGGAGATGGTGCTGCTGGAGGACTTCTCTACCGCCGGTTCTGCTGCGTGGTTGCCAGTTTCTCGGTTGCCCTTTGCTTGTGCCTCGGCACCTTCTTTGTCACCGCCTGCGGTAGTAGCAGCAGCAGCAGCAGTAGTGGTAGTTTCAGTATCTTTGGTTTCGTTTTCGCGCTCGGTGGAGGTGATTGCAGCGGGGACTGCCTGCGCCGTGATTTCTGGTTGTGGCTTGTCAGCAACCTGCTGCTGCTCCTTTGGCGATGATGCGGTGTATGCCGCCGGCTTCAAGCTGGTCGTTAGGGTATGCACTTTCGAATCCGAAGACACCGCTACCGCATCGTCACTGTCTTCCATAACGTGCATACTTCGTTTGTTTAATCTGAAAATAAAGGGAAATTGACAAATATTTCGTTAATTTTGAAATTTTGAAGTTTAATTGTTTCTAAAAGATTTTTTTTTAATGTATTATTATGTAACATAAAAATAAAAACAACACCCAACACCTGCTGTTGCATCTCCAAGTGAATACAACACCATCCTTTACAGCACGTTGACCCTCTGCCTGACATTAATCAATTCCAGCACATCACTCACACACACACACAGCAACTGACAGAACGCCGCACATTGCGGAATTGCACAGCGCTCGTCTTTTCATCTCCCGCGAAGGCCCTTTCGATCAGTTTTCCCCCTCCCTTCCGTTCCTTTGCCATGGAAACCAATCGCGGCACCTTTACGCGGCGGTGCATCTTTTGATCTTCCCCGCGTCACCGTAATGTTTTAGTGATGTGATCTCCGGAGCATACCCAGGCACTCCGATCCGATTGTATGTCCAATTCCGACAGCGACTCCGGTCGACTCCAAAGACTCCAACTTTGGATGACTCCGACTCTGACTTCAGACGATTCCGACTTCGGATGATTCCGATTCCAACTCCAAATGTGGAAAACTCCGAATGACTCCGGATGGCTCCGTATAATTATTGGGGTCCGATTCCGACTCTGCCAAAATTCGAACCACTAGTCATGCCCGGAGTTGGAGTCGTCCGAAGTCGTCGGGAGACGTCCGGAGTCATCAGGAGTCGGAGTTGAAGTTGCCGAAGTCGTCGAAGTCGGAGTCGTCCGGAGTCATCCGGAGTCGTTTGGTGTCGTCCGAAATCGCCCGGAGTCGTTTAGGGTCAGAGTCGTCGGGAGTCGGCAGGAGTCGGCCTTCGAAATAAAGGAATCCAACCGAATGACTCCAATTCCCGACGTCTCCCGACGACTCCGACTCCCAACGTCTCCGGACGACTCTGACAATTCCCAACGACTCCGACGACTCCAAATGACTCCGAACGACTCCGACCGACTCTGGATAATGCTGGGCGGACCTACCTTCCAGAGTTGGTTTTAAAATTCGGAAACGAATCGGAGCCAACAACGGATTTTTGCAAAGCTTTACCCATCACTAGTAGCATTCCCGCATCGATGCACAAGTAAAGGAGCAACAGCTGCATCCTCCCTTCAAGGCTACACATCAACAACAACATCTGACATGGATTGGGTTTGATTAGCTTGGCTGGTCCGGTGGCTCAGTTGGCGGTATGCAAAAAAAGACCGCCGGCTCCGAACATAAAATTCCGCCTCAGCATCCAACAAGGACAATTTGATTAACATAAAAACGCACTCCTCGATCGCAGCCGTTCTAAGCCGCGAACTAACTGCGTACCTCGAATGTAGTACACATCACACAGCAGCCAATGAACGGTGCAACGGTGATGAAGCAAGCATAGCTTGTTGGGTGATTTGAATATTTGTGTGCAAAGAACGAAACCTGAAAGCTACTTCTGCTGCTGCTGCTGCCTACTAGAGCATCCGCGTGGGAAACTAGAAATCTCCAAGGTCTTAGGCTGCCCGGGAGAATGGTTTGAGAAGAGCGTACAAATCCACACTGCTTGTGCATCACACACCAGCATTGCAGAGAGGAAAGGTACCTTCACGCGATGATAGGTGGTGTGCTGACCTTCGGGTGCGCTTGCTGCTTGCTTGCACAACACACTACTATTCTTCATTGCGTTGAGCAGTACGTACTGCCAGGTTTTAAGAAACCTCCGAAAACTCTTACTACTGCTGCTGCTGCTACTGCCACCTCTTCCACGGTCAGATGTAATGCTCCGCACCGGGTGGATTGCACTGTGTGTTCTCGTATGTGTTCCGACGCTGACACACTTTCTGGAATGATCGTGGTGTTCTCGCAGTTCCACTTTACGACTTACACAGATACTACCCACTCCCCCCCCCCCCCCCCCCCCCCCGTCTATTTGTGGAGCCAGTCGGCCAATAAACCAACTCCCCCTTCCATGCGCGCCTTCACACCCCCCTTTGATGACCTCGATAACCACACGCTCCGGAGAGTTTGCGTGTGGTTTTCTTGAAGAAATCTTGAAGTCACGGGTACGTTCTAAACGTGTGCCTTGCTCCTTTAGCTCCTTTAGCGCCAGAGTATTGCCGCTAACAGTATACAGGGCCAAGAACCGAGATCGCTCGGAAACTCCTACGGAAACCCCGACGTGAGTATGTGGTTTATACGAGGTCACGTGTGCTCACACATCCCCCTTTTGAGCTTGGCGGGCGGGTTTTAGCTGAGCCGCATCGTCCGAAGAACCTTGAGAGCCATTTTTCCTCTCACCTCTTCTAACGCTGTTGTGGCGGCTTGTGAGCAGATCGTACATTCTGTACGAGCGGAAATAGGTCATGTTACAGCCAGCGGGCTAACAACTTCTTGCATGTCGATTGCTGGTGTAGTTTGTTGCAAGAGTTACTGAGCTGCAAGCGTACGATCGTGCTTGATCTTCTAATTCTAGCTTACTGCTGCTGCTACTGCAACAAGTCATTCCATCTAACCGATTCATTCAACCCTGCCCTTTCCCCTCCCCTTGAAGGTCCCGCCACACGGCGGTTCCAAGGGCTTCGCGCCAATTGAAGCGCGAACTCCCAAGAACGGGCATTCGATTAGACAGGTTGTTGGCGCGGCGTTTCCGAAGGCGATCGTATTACCCGTTTGCCGGCCGTCCCTGGAAAAGTCGTTCCATGATGGCAGCAGTGTCGGGGTGCATGCCCATAACAACTCGAGCCGGGGAGTTGGTACTGCACAAAGGAAGATGCAGGAGCAGGGCCGTCGTCCCAGCCATCCAACCACTTCCGACACGGCGAATGAAGTCATGCGTCGACAGATTTTCACCGTCGCGGCGTGGCGCCGCGCAAGTCCGTGGCATTTGACGAACGCACTGCTAGCTGCTCTTGTTGCTGCAAAGGGTGGGCTTGGAGGAAGGGGGAGCTTGCAAACACGCACACACACACACACACATCGCAGAAATCTTGCACGTTCTTTTCCCTCCGCTCCCGTCGAGGTCGGTCGCCGGAGCCTCGACATAGAGAGTGCGCGCTCGCGCGGAATCTAAGCACCACGGCGAAGGCTATCGAGCTGTGTTGCACCGCTCTCACTCTCCCTTTCTCGCCAGCTCACACATAGGGAAGGTTCTGAGGGGCCCCCCCCCCAAGGGTGGAGGAGGGTGTGTATTGATGAAGTGATCGGTTCGTGCGGTTTGGCTCACAAGGGGGTAATTGTTATTGCCAGTTTGATTAGGTCTCTCACTCTCTCTCTGTCTTGCGCTCAATGTCCGGGGGAGCAAGAAGAGTGTAATTGGTGTGGCCTTTACACCATCGAGGCGGTTGGACGGCGAAAAGCTCACGCAGCGGGTAAGGTTCTGGCCACCATCACCTGCAGTTGGAGATGGTCACATGGTCCAGATGATTGTTTTTCATTGACATTTAGGTTTCGTGAAGAATTCTTCTAACAATTCCCAACACCCCGAGAGCATCCGCTTTTCCATCACGCACCAAAACGTGCAGCGAGAACCTTTTCCTGCCTCCCTCCAAAATTCCCATGTGGTACGTGGTTCGCGCAAAGTGTACGCGCTGCTAAAACCCTCTACTTCACATTTCGCTCCCTTCTGTTCCGTGTGCACTGAACTGATAAGAAGCTTTTGCGTAAACATTGGTGTGTGCTGTGATGAGCGGTGCTGTATGGATCAGAACGAGAGGAAAAAACAAAGACATTTCTTCATTCAATTCAGCGGCGTGGGTCTCGTCAGACGTCTGCGGAGGGCTACACCACTATTCCCCAATGGTGCGTTATTTTGCAAGAGCACGTAGCGCAGAAATTGGAATTGGCACGGCAGATACGGCACGCATTTCACCGCCGCAGAAGGGTTTCCGTGTGTTATTAAAACGACGTTCAAGAACAACCGTTCCGCACCGAAGGAAAGTTTTGCGGGGAGGACACACACACACATAAAATTGCTCCAAACCTGTTACAACACCTTGGACGGATCATCTCTCAGCAAAAATGACAATAGCGAAGCGTGCCGGAACGTATCTTCGCGCCACGCTCTGACCTCAATGAGTCATCGGATGCAGGCCGCGAAAGTTGCACATTTTGACGCGTACTTGTACCGCGCGGTGTGTTGTCGTGTCTGCGTTGCAATCCCACCGCAAAACCGTCTTCCGGGCGATGAGGACAGAATAATACTGCAGCAGTAGCAGCAATGTTAGCACAAAACCCCTGGACGGGGCGAGGCGAGAAGAAACTGGGGGACTTGGCTGTGTCAAGGTTATGTACATAAAATGCAAAGCGCAAACCGCGGCGGTGATGATGGCCCACCTTTCCGTCTTTTTCGCATCTCTCCGTGCCGTATTGTCCGTCGCAGGGGCCGGGTACTTGATCTTGTACAAATAACTATCGCTTGTTGGTGCACAATCGGTAATGCTACAGCACACGCTGGCGATCGGTTATGTTGGGCCTTGCCGATGAGCGAAAGCATTGTCCATAAATACCGAAGGGGCCGCCATCACAGTGGATAACAAAGTGCGTGATTGAGTGGGGGTTTGCCTTTTGGCACACGGTTTGTGTAGTAAAGAGCGACGCAAAATGTTCCGAATTTCTGATGTTGACAGCCGTGAGCGTCTCCTTTTTCATACGCGGGAACATGGGGCGAAATGGGTACCCTGCTTTGCACGGCTTAAAAGTTTATTTTACAAGTGGATGTTGTAAATGTATTCATTGGAGTATTTTACACCATGTCCGTTATAAAGCCCGACATTTATCTACAATCAAAGATATGACTTAGGACGAAATAAGAAGAATCTCGCATTTAACAAAAAAAAATAGCATTAAAAATATGTCAAGGCATAAAAATATTACATTTTTCTAACATGTTTGAAAAGCAAGCAACATTCATGCATCTCTTTACATAACAAAATGTTAATCCCGGGATACAGCTCGAGTGAAATTGAACGTGAAATTTGGCGTTTTTGCTATATTTCATTAAATTGTCATCAGAATTTAGCTTATCGTATACCGAAAGAAAGAAAATTCTATTCCCCAACTATTTAGATTGTAAAACATATTTAAATAATGAATAAGATGCATTTCATTGTGATTCCCTGCTTTGTTCGCGGTGAAAAAATAATCACAAAGAAATGCATTTTATTCATTATTTGAATATGTTTTACATTCTAAATCGTTGGGAAATTAAATATCTTTTCTTTTGGTCAACGATAAGCCATATTCTGATTAATATTTAATGATTATGATATTTAATGATATAGGAAAAAAAAACAAATTTCATGTTCACTTTCACGCAAGGTCTAAATCGACCATTAAAATATACTAATGCTTCGACAGGAGCAAAATATGCCGTCAATCTTGGAACAATTTGGTCGAATCTACTTTGACAGATGACAGTTGAACAGGATATGGTGTTTTATTCATCCATTCAATAGTAAGCGAACGGGCGTAGCTTCAAATCATCCAATTCTATCGATCGTGTAATTTTATTTTTTATTTTAGTTTTATTAAAATGTTAAGAAGAAAACACAATTCGCAAAACATACCCAAAAGCAAAGTGGCACTTATTTTCCACATGACCATCAATTTTAATAGTTCACATGGTTTAGTAGTCCCTGTTTGCTCCATAACTATGCTTAATTTGACCGGAATGGGGTATTAGCAGTACGAGAAACTCTTATTTTATTATTTTAGATATAAATAGTTGTTCCGAAAGCTTGTAAAAGTTTTTTTTTTTAATAAATATTATTTTTTAACAGACCGATTTATAGCCAAATAATATAAACCTGACTGTATTTGCTATTAAGTGGAAATAATTATTAATTACAATCCCTAGCTTGCCCATTTCTCCCCATGCTCCCGTACTTCATTTAAATACGAATACAAAAATACAGTTGAACTGTCATCTTTGCAACACTTTTCTGAGAACACGGCGGTGGACAAGGCGAAGTGTCCACAATGCACCGCAGCAAATCGATCACAACACAAGGGGGTTCACCCTGTTTGCGTGGGACAACTCTTCTGCTGCAGGTAAACACATTTCCGCCCCAGAAGGCCACACAAATTCGAATCTTTTTTTTTTATGCGCAAGCAACAACGACCCGGTAGAAAGTGACTCAATGATCCATAACAAGCCCATAGTGAGAGCGAGAGAGCGGGTGGGAAGGGCGGTAGACATGGTTAGGATGATCATCCACCTCCGCACCTCAAGGATCGGTAAATGAAGAGGAGAGAGCGAGCAGGAGAAACAGAGAGGCGGTGGTGATGGTGAGATACCTTGAGAATCGGCTCACAACCGTCGACGGAAGCCGTCTCAAGGATAAGAGCCTACTGGCGGGTGCGCGCGCGCTCGACGGTGGCCTACTTTAAGTGACCGGCACTGGTGCGCGCACTTGAAGGACTAGCGCGAGCGAGAAGACCTTAAAAGTTGCATACAAGGGGGGGAGGGCAGAGGTCAAAGACTGACTTAACCCTCTCTTGAAAGCCACGACACCGAAGGTGGTGGTGCAGTGCTGCTGCCCTTTGCTGTGGTGCCGCTCCATTAGAACAACCTGTAAGCAGCGTGTAGGTGGTGGTGGTCGATGTATTGACCTTCCCGATCGATCAGATCGCTTGGTTTGGGGGTGGTTGTTTTTTTTCTTTTTCTTTCCATCATGGCATAGCATAAAAACCACTCAAAGCATAGTCTGAGAGCCCCAGCAATCATCTAACCAATTTACGTGCTCCCACACACACACGCACACACCTGGAGCCCCCCGTGGGTCACTGGGCCCTTCTTCTTTAGGCAGCGCTTTTCCCCTCCTTCCAATGGCACGCAAGTGGTTCATTGAACGTCAGCAGCAGCTGTCCGTCAAGTGAGGGTTCGTATGCAGACACACGCTCGCCCTCCGTACAACTGCTGCATATGCGCACAGACACACATGGAGGTTTGATTGGGGGGGGGAGTACGGTGGCTGTCGCGGTTGGCCTTAATTTGGCTTTGATTGGTAGAAGGTCGGCACTTTCCGGCTAACCGGTTGCCCCGACCGGCCGGCCTGCCTACTGTGTGTGTGCGCGCGAGTGCTGTTGCTGGGTCAGTCGGCAAACCGGACGGGGTCACGGGTCGCTGCGAATTGCGAACACCGAACTGCACTTGCACCCGGTCCCTATGTGTGTGTGGTTGTACAGAACTTTTACCCTGCCCTAACACTGGCAAAAGGAAGACAGAAAAGTGAAAGGGACGAGAGCGTCGACACAAGAATTGGCAAACAATTGTGTCACAGTGGACACAATTGGTCTATTTTCAAACACGGACTCTAACGCCATGTTTGTGCCTTCGCTACCCCGTAGAAGGTAGCGCGCTGCTTGTTCTATTTCCGGTACCGGTGCACTTACTTCATTCATTGCAAAGTGGGACAAAAGTTTACGGCGAGCAAACGGAAGCTTGTTCGCTGGTTCGATATCGGATCCCCTATCCCCGAAGCTCGGTCCATTACTTGTAAAAATATTCACTTCAAATTGGATGGTGGATTTGTTTTACTTTTTTTTTGATATCTTTATCTTCTATGCCACTCGACGCTCGGATCACAGCAAGCTCATTGGAAATTAAGATCAGAGGGGTGATGATGCTCCTCTTCGGTACATCGCAGCGACAACTCCCATTCTAATGTGCTTGCTCTATCGGCTGTTGGGGAGGTAAAACTGGCACAACGTACTCTAGTTGAACTCTTTCCACTAGGGGAGGGGGTTGTACCGAAGCACGAGGGGGGCAAACCGGGAGGAAGGAACTGAGTGGTTGATGCAAGTGAGCTTGTTTTGTGTGTTCTGTGAGCGGGAGAGATGTAATTCGTTGCTAAACGGGAGAGGTGCAATTCATCATTATGCAACGTGACGAGATGATACACAGGCACAGAAATCTTTGTGACTCGATTTCACATGTACTGGATGTAGCTTTACCAATGGAAAATGGAGTTAATACTTTATGGTGTCTGATGTTTTAAGACACTGAAACTATTCCATCAAGAATATAATCTTCTTCTTTTGGCACAACAACCAATATCGGTCAAGGCCTGCCTGTACTCACTAGTGAAATGGGCTTGGTTTTCAGTGACTTATTGTTATCATAGCAGGATAGTCAGTCCTACGTATGGAGACATGGTCTATTCGGGGCTTGAACCCATGACGGGCATGTTGTTAAGTCGTTCGAGTTGACGACTGTACCACCAGACCGGCAAGAATACAATATGTTATACAAAAATAAAAACACTACACATAACATTTTAATATAATTCAATTGAGCCTCTTATAGGGCTCACAAAGAGCTCATAATATCCTAGGTCGTGAGTACACGTCCAATGTACCTTGTGTATCTACGATTACGTATTCCGATTTACAGACTGCAGAACGGACACGGCACCTACACTGACCTTGGAAGTTATTGCACCTGCGATATATCCCCATACGAATCTCGTACCACGAGTTCCAGAAGTTTCTAGAACCGGTTTAGAAACAGTTCCCAACCTCTGCCGGTCATATCTAGCATATTCGACATGACAGAGGGGTTATTCGACGTACTGATTTTGCTCTGCGAAATAATTTCCAGGGTTATAAGATAGTTAAATTGATTCTGAGCATCTATGACTCAGGAGCCCATAATATCCTAGGACGTAATTAAACATAAAAAAGACGTTTCCTTACGTTTCCAATCTTCAGGCTGCCCTACATCGGTTTTGGACCCGATCTCGGAATCAACGTCTGTCGAACCACGGACACGGAACCTAGAACGTCCTAGGAAATTATTGAACATGCTACAAATCCCATACGAGTCTCGTACCGCGAGTTCTAGAAGACTCTAAACCTCTGCCACTCATATCTGGCATATCTCAAAATTCAAAAACCTTCAAAACCTCTGCCACTCATATCTGGCATATCTGATCCTAGAATTATTGCAAAACTTATCCCAGTACTTATACCTAGATCCAATTCTGAAACTATTCCGGTTCTGGAACTGAACCAGAACCTGTCTTGCTCACGAAACCGGTCCCTTCCTCTGTAGTAAAGATTAAATGAAGTAGAGACAAAGTTACAAAACAATTGGGGATAAAAACTAATTGTTTGCAGTCTCTTATATTAGTTATGTATGTATGCTTCGGAATGGTTTAGTTTCAAAGAGTTTATATCAGAATAGCATATTCCGAATATTGTAATTTGTGTTCTTCATTTCGCTTATTCATATCATATATAAAAATCTCTAGATCTTCATATAGCTTCTAAAGATCTCTAGATCTTTGTGATACGTGTAAACAGAATGTTGAATTTTGGTGAAGTATGGCAAAAATACGTATCTTTGTTTCATAAATAAGCACAATTAAAACCGGAACACTTCAAATTACGATGATCTTTGTGATTTCAGACATAGAATATTGAATGATAGAATTTTTTAAATAAAGATTGCACACAAAGACCGATACATGATGAAATCATGATCATGGAATGGAGAGATAAGGCGCGCAAAAACAAACCATTCAAACAGAATGAACAACATGCTCATTCGATCCAGAGGAACAAGACGACACATTCCTGATACTTGATCTGCCGTACAAACTCCTGCAGCGGAAGGGGAATTCCGTATCAACTTCAAGCAAAACAGAAAAAAATGAATACCACCGTTTAATCAATTATTTATGATTCCCCCCCTCTCAGCCACGCCACAGCCACCAGACTTCCTGCTTCGGGTCGACCCCATTTCGGTGCAGAGTTCGGTGCAGCATTGTGGACAATGCATCACTGTGGAGGTGTGGAACACATAAGGAATTGCACACAAACACTGACACGCGATATTACCAGTAGCAGAGAGAGAAGCGTGATGGTAATTAAAATTTATACCTTTTCGACAACTGGTTTCGAAAAAGGGATGGATCGTTTGTCCCACCTTCCCCGCGCCACGGTCACGTCGTCTTCTTACCAAGCAAAGCGACATCTTTGAAACCGTCCGCTCAACACTACTCCCACCCGACTCGGTATATGTGCACACACGCATACACTGACAACCATGCGTCTCCACCGAAACCGGATACCGGCCTGCTGGTGCTGCTGCTGGCGGGTGTTGGAGCGCACGTGTGCGCGTATAGGAAGGTGCTGGCAATGCCAATCTTGCATGTGGTGCGTTAACGTCGATCGTGTCCCCCAAGGGTCACCCTTAGAGGGAAGAAGTTTGCCAATTACAGCGACAAAACGGTGGCAAGTGACAGCGCGCAACTTGGCCTTGAAAGTGTATAACATCTTCCCTAGCCTCTATAGCGTAACCTGTGGTGTCTCATCGAGTTTAGGACTTTCTGTGAGGAACATTTACAATTGCAGCATTTCAAATCCTAATGTCATCGTTAGGAAATGAATGCTACGATCACCTCAACTTCTATTTATCAACAAGGCATTGTATTTGCTACTTGATCGTCGGCCATTTTATAATCAGCTACACCTCTCCCATCAGCTTCTTTTTGCGTGCGCAACCTTGCGTGATAGGCACTAGAAGAATGCAAGAAAAATCTCGTTCTACTTGGCTCGCTCGATGACCACCATCACCTTTTTAGACACTCACACAGGCGTTTGCGGTTCGGGGTGGGAAGTACTAACCGCTCTCGGAGATGCCGCGAATAGTTTAACTAAACACGCACACACACACGCGCGCATACAAACTCACCCATCGGACGATAAACAGGGGGTAAGCGGCGAGAGTTTGGACGGAAAGTAAAGGGGAGAAGAACTCGTTCTAACCATTTGCAATGACGATAATGCATTCTTCAAAGAGGAAAGAGAACACGTTCCTGTGCCCCCGTAGGGCTCATCGTCTTGTGAGAATCTAGTATCTAGCTCTACTACCTTCCTCCCTTCCCTCTTCATTCCCTCCCATCCCGCCCCCACCAACAAGCAGACTGTTACAGTTGGTGGTGATAGTGGTGGCGAAGTGGCCTCGAGAGCTGCGGTCGGCGGTGCTGAGAAATTGTACAGGAAAAACCTCGCCCGCCGCGCGCTTGCCAACCCACCATTGTGCTATTGTGTGGGAGAGGGAGAGATGATATCGTGTTAAGATAACCATGCATGCAAACGGCACGATTCATGAGAGAGCGAAAAAAAACAACAAGAAGAAACACAGCTGTAACATCTAATCCGGGCACGATTAGATGGAGAGAGGAACCTCAAGAGCTTTTCTACCTCAAGCGGGGAAAGGAAGCTGATCGTGTGATTGTGCTGTGATCGTTGAGGCGAAGGTCACAACTCATCTCGCAGCTACTAGCCACCCTCTCTCTCTCTCTCTCTCCTCTCTCTGTGTTTATGGACTTTTCGGAAGGGTTTTCCTGCAATGCAATCACTCGCTTTTCTCGTCTCCTAACTCCGGCGACTCCACAACACTGAGATGATGATCGAGGGGCCCACAGCGGGTGTTACATAAAAACTGCCAGGGCCACGACACGGAACTCGACCCCACGGCGTCTCGAATGAAGCTCTGCACCTCAAGGCTATATATGTGCCCGCGTGTGCGCCCGGGGTGCATCGCCGTATAATGGTTGGGTTCGTGTTGCGAGCAAAAAAACAAACAAAAAGTGCACCCTCAACCTGCGAAAGGCAATCGTGAAAGAGAGCAACGTGCCGTGTTTAGAGAAGAAGGTGACCGCGCTACCAATCAACTCTAGAGAGCGAATCATCAAGGAGACCTCGCCACTCCCCAAGGGTACGCATTAGAATAAGGTTATGGAACGGTTTGCGCTATAAGGTAGAAGTGGATTGACATAAAGGCACAAGTTGCCATCGATCGGTTCTTCTTCCAAGGCGCACGTGCCCTTTAAGGGGCTGCATACTAATAACGCAGACACACTGGGACGATGCGGAGCCTGCAGTTCTTCTAATTCGGCACGGAACTGCAACGCACCAAGTGAGCGTAACAAGTGAGAGAACGTGTCGGTGTACCTCCATTATTGCTCTGTTTCCCAAGAATTGTGCTGCTCCTATCTACGCGTCTCCCAATACCCAACTTTTTTCCCAGACATTCCAAACCCTACTTTCACACAGCACGGCACGGGGTGCTAATGTTTCCCATAAGATGCTCCAGTGCATCAGTCTTACGACCACCATTGTTTTGCGCATTGCCTTCTCGCGCCCGCTTATCAATATCAGCAGATCAGGACACAATCAAGGCAGGCATTCGGAGCATTAGCTCAGTCCAGTGGGGGAACTGTGGAGTGCTCCGGTAAAGGGAGGTACACACGCGCGGGGTCTGCTCTTGTTGTTCTCGGGTCGGCGTCATGTAATCGGACGCCATCTTGCCATTGAACTTCAGAGAGATGCGAAACCAGCATGTGAGAAGCTGCTCGGTGCACTTTAAACACCGCAGTTATTCCCCCTCCGTGTGTTCTGCTGCTTCGTCTGAGATAGATCGATTGATCGGTTGATGATGTTGATGGCTAGAGTGTATTGGAAGGAGCGCTCCTCTGGGGGGAATTATGCGGAAATTGCACGGCCACAACACGAACAGTGGCCATTTCTCGCTCAAATCAGGCTTTCAAAAGGCTGGAGATTGTATCGTCACCAGATAGAGTGCCGAGTGAAAGGAAGATCTTTATCGCCGTACCGAGCGGGAGTCGATATCATCGCCTTAAAGCCTCAAAAGATCGATCGCTTAGCGGCCAATCATCGTAACAATTATTGGCGCAGGTGAGTAGCAGCAACAGCAGTTAAGCTTTAGATGCGTTATCTAACATGCAAACCATCCACAGTAATTGAGATGTATACGACCAGTATTGCCAGAGAGCACTATTATCGGGTCATCTTGGTGCCCTCGCCGGCTTGCAAAACTGACCATAAAACAGACTCATTACCTGTTCCGTGGTTATTGCGACGACTCCTTTCAGCAAACTAATACGACCCTTTATCCGGTTGCCATGCAATCTCGCCGGGCCAGTAAGACGCGCCTAATGCCTATTCTCATCGATTTTACGACCCATTTGCAGTTGGGATAACTTCGTACGGTGATGGTTGCCGATAAAAAAACGACACCCTGCACCCTGGCTGGGTTTTGACTGCAGTGAACAGATTCCCGTGTGAGAGGTTTTGGACGTTCTGTTTTAGCGATGACTCAAAAGTACATCTACACGAACTAAGCACCGAGAGCAGCGGCAAAGCGATAAAAAACAGCTCCATTCCGTTCCGATACGTAACGCTGCTGTCGGGTTTGCGAAGTTCGATGCTCTCTAAAAAATCCCTCTCGAGCACCCGAACACAACGAGCACCACCCGTAGCTGGTGGCCAGATTTAGATAAACTTTGGAATGGAGCGGAGAGAAGGCGGGCAGATGTTGGGGTGATTGGAGAGGGGGGGTTTGCAGAGATGCGCCAACTCGAGAGTTCGCTCGTTCGAGCACACATGGCAACCCAACTGAAATCGGCGATCACATAAACAAAACACCAGCAGCAGCAGAAGCGGGAACCGAAGTACTGAAAACAGGGCTCGGAGGTGATGGACGCGCAGCTGTGGTGGGCAGTTCATTTGCCCCACTTAAAACTCATTGAACGTGTTGTTCTGCTGTTGCTACTGCTGCTGCTGGTGGTGCTGCCAGCCAGTGCGCCCGGAAGACCCAAAGACCTACAGAACCAGCTGCATTGGAGGATCTTTGCTTCGACGGGGAGGCACGTACGTTGCAATGAATTGGTCTCATTCATAGCTCCGCCATTTGTCGGCCCTGGGTCATAATTCTCATCTCCGTATGATTCTGCACGCGTCTGTCCGTTGCACGGCGAGAATTGAGGTTAGCGAGACCTGGGTGCACAAGATGTGACCAAATGCAAAAAATAACCCTTCACTGCATCATTCGGTATTGAACTGCATCGGTTGAAGTGCGGAGAATGGGAATAAGAAGAGCAAGTGTGTGCGAAAGACTTAAATGGGACATAAACTATAATATTTTACATCTTTTCCTTATGTCTTGGTACTTGGACCAGACGTGTCACTTTCAAATAGTCAAATTTAAGAAGGACATGTTTTCAGTCTGTCGTTTGATTTTTCACGTTTGGACAAATCATTTATGGTGCCATGCCTTTTTTCAAACAGACATGCAAACCTTCTTCTTTCGGGTTCAGTAGTTTTAATTCCAATAATAGCAAATAAAATTACACTTCTTCCAATTAGATTCGTGTTGATGCTTGAACGTGATAATACAGGGGTTTCCAAGTCACTTTAGAATGTAAATATTGTTTTTCACCGCGTGCAATATGTTATTCCACATCACTCTGATATTTCATTTGCATCATATACATTTTTAATTTCCTCAGAAAGATTTTCAAGACTTAAACGGTCTGTTTCCATCATTTTTTTCACCGGGGTTAGAAGCCACCAGTTGACCGTTGAAGAGTTGAAAATCATGCTGAACAAATTTAAAAATCATTTTTTTGAAGAGTGATATGGAATAACTTCTTCCACGCGGCAAAAAACATTGTTTACGTTCGAAAGTAACCCGGAAGCTCATGTAATAGACAGCGGTCGATCGGGTATTAGCTATAAATATAAAGTAAAACTAAGCATTTTAGCATTTAGCACCGTAATAATTTAGACCCGTGAAGCAAACAATAAAAAAGTAGCTAAATCAGCTTATCAGCTAATCAGCTATTTCACGCCAACAATTGCAGGCATGACCAGAATTACCGATTTTTGCCGGTAGTTTTACCGATTCACAGACGTGAACCCACAAACCGATCGTTCTTTCTTGCTAAAAAAATGCAGGTCTTATCTAACAAGTCTTAAGTGTCTTAACAAAAGCCACCAAACAACTTGTGTGAAACATACATTTTAATATCGGACAAACATCTGGTGTGCTTGGACCTGAACTGTCATCGTTCCTGGTGCGATGACATTCGGTGAAAGGCAAAAAAAAAATCACACGCCTCCACATGGTGTGAAGATAAAGATTTGCAGTAAAACTGACGTAAAATTGAGACTTAGTTCGTTCCTGATGGACTTCACATCGAATCTCATACATGTCATCAAGTTTGGCTACACTCTTACTCGTCACGACGTTTAAATTCAATTGCAAACGTTAATTAGAAGTCCGTTCGAATCTTATTCTTACTTTCAGCAATTATTTCCGTACATTGACACTTTTTGTGGCAAAATTTCCATTTTAAAATCAAGCTCAAGAAGTGTATGTGTGTGTATTTTTAACAATTATAAATGCTAAACAAGTGTGATCGATCTTTTAGAAATTCAGGACGGAATTATTCATATTCAAGCAAAATACTCCAGCAATTCATGCTCGTGGAATTTTTAAACTTCGCAATACAATTACTGCACAATGTGGACCATCCCACAGAGCGCTGCATGCAATATTTAAAAAAAAAAGCCAAGACTGATCTTCTGATCGAGCGAGAGCGATACATCGCGACTCATGTTTTTAAGAGCGTGCGCAAGATCAGTCCTGAGCCGGGCAAGTCCAGCACGACCGTTGTGATTTCGTAATGCATCTTTTCCGCCACTGCACACATTCTAGCAACGTGCCTGCGTTTTCCCGGCTCCACCGAGTGCGCGCGGAGAACAAAACTCTAGTTTTGTTTTGTCTATTCTTGGGGGAATAGTCTTATTTCCCCCTCTTGGCTTTCCAACACATCTGCGCCACGGCAGAGCAGCGTTCAACACCCACACCTCAAACCAAACCTCAAATACGCGAGCGCGTGGCGGCTCAGAAATAGGTCAATCGGTCCCATGCCGCCAGTTCCCGCGATCAGCGGACACCGATCGCCAACCAACCGCGACAAGACTCCGAAGTGGCGGCTTTGACTAATGACAGGTAACCGCAGCAAACGGCGACCGACTCGGGCACACAACGCTGGACCGACGACACTTGCAAGCGGCCCGTGCCTTTTGCTCTCCTCCCCCCATTTCGAACCAAGGTTTTATATTCCCGCTTTCCAGCACCATCCACCAAAACCTACAGTCCCACAGCGTCCCCGATCGGAGAGTCGCAGCTATAAGCACACACACACGCGGACCAAGGTCGCTGCACAAGTACTTACGTAATGCAGTGCCGCGCGCGCGGCACCATCATGAACCAAACACCGGCGGCAGCCTTCGTTCGGCGATGGTCACGAGGCCTCGTCTAACCATCGCACCGCACCACCACCACCACCACCACCGCACTCACAGTCGGCTGATTCGTACTGCGCCCTACGGATTGCTGGGGTTTGAGAGGCCATCCACAGGGCACCTCTTCTCCGCAATCTTCACACCCGCGACCGCTCAGTACGTACATCCCAGAACCAGAGAAGGAAAAAAAGCTACATTCAGCTCTGTCGGTCAAGCAGTTGTGTCCAGAACAAACTTCACCCCTTTTGCCTAGCGTGACACATCACAAAACCCACACACACGCCAGATGCACCACCCCCTGCGAAGGGAGCGGTTTTATATGGGCCGAAATAAAACGTTCCAAAGGGTGTTTTTGTACGAGCGGCGAATGGAGTCCGGGGAGTACGGTTAGAAAACAAAAACAAAACACCAAAACAATTGCTTATACATACAAAACGAACAAGAAACGCAATAAAAAGCTGCTGCAACTCATCGAGAGGAGGCACACACATGCACCGGGAGCGTTTGTGTTTGTGACTCCCCCTTTGTCCCGCAGGAAGATCCCACCCGGGGATGACAATTCGATTTCCCCCTGTTGGTGGTGACCGACATGCCGCAAATGTGTGTGTGTGTCTTGGGGCTGCAATTTGAATAAGAATCTCTCAACACAAGATGTAACGCCGCGTTGCTGCGGTTGACTATTTCTGAGGAACATCGAGACGCGCGCACAGGTGGGGTGGTTCAGTTACACCATAAAGTCAACGATAATAGTTGCTGATAGTCGCGCGTACGTACGGTGTTGTGTGCACGCTTGGGGCTGCCTTTTTTGCCACACAGAAGTGTGTGCAGGTGGCGATCGAGTGCCGCACCACATTCGCACTTCAGCTCACCTTCACCAGAGTCGGGTTCTTTTAAGAGCGATTCTAGCAGTTGCCGGTCGGAGCACACTTCCTCCCGATGATGGTCTAATCGTGCCCTCGGAGCAAATCGTCGTGTTCCGGCGAACGAAGCTAAAGAAACTGGTGGTAGCAGTAGTAATAGTACTAGTAGTAGTGCCTGTAGTTGACCACTACACACTGACACAGAGCTCTCACATCACCACAGAGTGCGATAAGCGAAAATGCTAACCGACGGAGACGGTGGTGGTTGGCGCACGATTCGTTTCGATAGGCGACCCTCGCGCGTCCAGAGGACGGGAACCAAGGGCTGTGAAACTGTGCGGAGGGAGTTAGATTTTTATTCTTTCCCCCAAGGTAGCGTAATTGTAGCCCTTGTTTTCCTTCTCCCACCCATGTGATCGTGATGCTGCAAAAACCCGGACGTTTTCCACCTGTTATTGAAGTCTCCCAACAGAGAGTGCTGTGTGGCAAAGGTCTCAGTGCGTTGGCAGGTAGGAAAGATCGGAAAAGCGCTACAACTTCCGCATCAGCAGCCACTGGTTGCACCGGTCCGCGATGCATCACGCGCCGCTTGCCACTCCGGAGCCAAAGAGCTCCACACCCACAACACCGAAGGCCATTTTCGTGCAACGCCTAATTAGAAGATAATCAAGATCGATGCTGGCGGCGGTGTGGCCTGGCTACTGGCAATCGCGCCACTGTGCTCATTATGCATCAATCAGCGAGCGAAACCGTGGTGTGGCCGGAACTCTGGATCGCTGTCTGTGAAGTTGGTTTAATTAATAATAAGGAAGCGTGGAGGAGTAACGGCTTCAAGAGCTTCAACTCTGCTTTGTAATGTGCTGGAATGAACACAAAAGGGTTCTGTGCAGCAGGGTCGGGGCGGAGATTGTGCAAATTCTTTCATGATGACCAATCTTTGCTCGCTTCGGATCTTGGATTCGTGGTAGCCCACCGACACACAATGGACCCCTCCGCGGAGTGGGTGTGATGATTAATCATCTTTCAATAATTATTTTGTGCGGGGCAAAGGGCTGGTGGTGTTAGTCATTGATCTGGAGTGGCAAACAATACGGCAGGAAAAAAGAAAAAGAAGCAAAAGTTGTTGCTGCAAGATCTAAATTTAGTTGCAGGGTGTAAAGAATAGAAACTCCATCGATTGTTGTGGTTTTGCTTTGTGGTTGGGCGATTATACGGTACTACCAAGGGAAGAGTAATTTGACTGGACAGTATTTAGCATTTTAATTGAGCAGCTGAGGCGTGGCAAATATTTTTAGAATTTGTTTAAAGATCAAATGTAATATCAGCACGCTGCCTTAAGTGTTATACAATTCACAATAATTTATGCTGTGATAAAACTGCGAAATAATTTCTTGCTAAATGGAGACGCTTGGTGCTTCAGAAACGCCACCAGCTGGAATTTTGCAAAAAAGGGATACTTAATTATGATTTAACTTCTTATTTAATGCTTTCCGCTGAAATATGAATTTAGACTAACTTTATCATAAAATAATAATGATCAACAAGGGAAATGAAAGGCTTGCCTCCAGTTAATCGTGGAATGCTAGACGGTAGCGATGACAAAACGGAAAAACCAACGACTGCAGACTGACCTAATTTTACAATGCCATAATGTAAAACAAGCACACATCATATACTCTTGCAATGTTTTTACTAGTCTCGTCTTGTGGTACAGATTTATCTTCAGCGTTATCACCAGCACAATTTGAGATTTGCATTTGCTAGAGATGATTCATGCACAGAAAACGAGATTTAGATGGATTTTTCAATGACACTATTAGACATGTTTCATGCTCCAGAAAACAGTGATAATCTGGGCTATCGTATGGTGCAAGCCTTCTGCAATCGCTTACAACTAAAACTACGGAATAGCGATTGTTTAGGCCGTTTATAACATTAAACTGTACAAAAATGGCAATCAATATGTTTATATTATACATTGGGACTCCTAATATTAGACATTATTTAAGTAAATATAGATCCCAAGGCATATTTGAAATGAATTTTAAATTTTGAAATACTCCAATATTTGTTCTTAATAATTATATACAAATTTTTACTGCCATCATATTACGAACAACCAATTAAAACAAAAATCTAAACACATATCAACTACTTCACACCAGTAAAGATAAACACTGCGTAGCATTTTTACAATAAATAATGCTTGAGCAATGGCTATTATTTTTTACCTCTTTTAGAGTTACTTGGAATAAGATCTCCCTTGAAAGAACACATAAACATACATAAAGGAATGTCAATATTTTGTTTGAAAACGACATAAACAGCTCAGCAATCGAACTAGTAATGTGACGTTCATCCCTACGACAACATAACACCAGCAGATGAATAAATACGCTTCAGACAGAGTCATTATTCAGCACTGAACCTAAGTAGACTAATCAGTTCCTATTGCTCCGGATAAATAAACACTCAACATAAACAAAATTGGAAAGAGTTGGCATATTTTAATTGCTATCCTAACTTGAACGATTTCAAGCATTGAGCAGCCATCGTGTTGAGCAACAAGTACTCTCCCCGCCAACGACTTCAGAGTTCTTTAGCAACATGTAAGCAAACAGACGCAATGATTTCCGATAATTAGATAGGTGTCATGTGCTCCACAAAGACGCAATCGTCTAATAAACAAAGCTTATTGGACAGCTTGTCAAGGTTGCGATCCCGTCCTTAATTCCTTAATTAACTGTAATGGAGTAGGGTAAAAGTAGGAAAGAAAAACAATACCTCGCAGCAATATTGTGAGCAATTGAAACATGAGCTTCGCTGGTAAATGTTAAACCTTCTAATGCACCGAGCTTCTAACAGTGAAGGGTTGTAAAATAGTCATTAATTTTCCAAAGCTCTTGAAACAAAAGACAGAACCAATTCATTACTGACGGTGATGCCGATGCAACAGCGAATGGGTAGTCGTCCATTGCACCCCCACACGCTAGCGTGGGTGTCAACCAACTGCACAGTACACGGTGTACACTACGGCGGACGAGAAACTAAAGTCTCCCTACAGAAAGTGGGCAAAAGAGAGAGAGAGCACAAATTAAATGACTTTCCACCGAAACCGAACGCTCGGATCCGGTTGCCATGGAGCATCGAATCGTCATGCTTTTCCTTCGGCCGGCAGCAATGGAGCAGCCTGGTACTTGTCTCGCTGCAGGCTGTGTGTGGGCAGGCATCGCAAATTCCCCCCTCCGGTTCCGGAAGGGATACACGATGGAAAGCTGAAACTGTGTGGAAGAAGCAAACAGGGATTGATATCACTGTTTTGCATGCTCAGAGCTGTGATATGATTTCAAGGAATTTGCTGCAGCGAGAAAAGGTTACAAAGCGATGCATGTGAGTGTAGCTGGAACGGTCCCAGCACTAAATGTCCCAGCTTTTATTGCCTCCAGAGAATTTGCGTTTATTATCATCAATGCGCAACAGGGAAATGGACATCATCAAACGACTAAATAAACACCAACTCCCCAACGCCAAAACTGACTGCAACGGGAACGGGAAAAACGCCTCCTCTCATACATAGGTGCAGTGTATGTACACTCGTTTACATGCAGTTACCTTGCTGTATGTTCTGCTGCCGTGCTGCGGTTTGCTGGCGTGCCCCGCGGGATGATGCTATTATGCAGTACGTTCCGATGATCGCTACTAGCCGCTCGGTGCTGGCCATTCGCAACGTTGGCTGGCTGAAAAGTTTTCCTCCTTTGCAACCCACCGCTCCGCGATTTCCCTGTTCCCGGTGTGCTTCTATTTCGGAGGTAGAGTTAATTTCTACGACCTTCTTCTATTTTCCGCACTCCGCTGTCTCGGACTTTTTAACGACCAGACAGCGCCCCGGTGTACGCGTATTCCAATATTCCTCTGCCAGACTTTTAGAATGCACCAGCCAGCCAGCCAGCTATTTGACGCCGTCGACACGGATTGCGCTAATTTTTGTTGGCCACCGGCCAAACATAGACACACATACACACGCACACACACGCACACAAACAGGGGCAGAATAAAATGGGTTCACGTTGGTGTAAAGCGCACAGTTTGAAAAGGAAAACCTTTTGCTTGATGTTGGTTTACAACTATTTGTGAATTCTTTTGCTGGTGTGTTTTGGTAACTACGGTTTGCTATCACTATCACTAACTAATTACTATCACTGTTATGGTAACTATTGTTAAACAATAATTTTTATATATTCTTTTTAATACTTTCAATGTTTGCAGCTCGACACAGTTTGCCTTTCTTTGCACTATGAAGCTTTTGAACGCTGAAAATTATTTTCTTTTCAAACTTTTTTGTAGGAATTTCTCCCATTAAATATAAAACAATCATACATCACACCATCGCTTAAGCATAAATTCCCCACGTATGAGTTGGTCACACACTTCGACGAATAATGACAAAGGGTAGCGATATGCTAGCTTCTTCACGCGTATTTATTTAAGGGACCGAACTGTTGGGACCGAACCACACACACACACACACGGCACCATCAACAAAACACTTGCACACAATCATTTGGCAAACAAAAAAAGTGCAACGCCGGCCCGCTCTTATCGCTGGTGGCCAGTACACGTCACCGTCGTTACGGCAGTGCACTCGTCGCAGTACGATTGGGTGTGACGACACGTATGCGAGCCAAATTTCACTCACCACACGGCAGGCATGAGCAGCAACACACACGCTGATTAAACTGCATGCCACCACAAAAACGCACAAAATTAGACGAATTTAGATGCCACTAGCTTAACAAAAGCACACTCCCAACCGACAGTCACTTCAGAACGTTGTGTTGTTTCCATGAAAAATCACCGCGTGCGTTTGGAACTTTTTTCGTGCAGTTTTTGTTTTGCTCCCACCGTTCGCTTCCACCACCCCCGTTGCACGGTGTTTATAGAGAGAAGAAAAAAAAAAGATCAACAAACAAACACTTGTTTTGCCCGTGCCGTCCTGATGGTAGGTATGTCCGCAGACGCTGACGGTTGCACAGTGACTGAGATACCGTGGACTATGGCACTGCTGAGAGTCGACGTCGACCTGCGAAAACTCACCGCTGTTGGCAAAGGTTAGATTCGCCGTAGAGCGCACGAGAGAGTGAGAGAGAGAGAGAACGCGCACTCGCGTACGAGCTAGTACACACAGTGCCGGACGGCGTCGGAAAGGGACCAAGAGATGCAAAATAAAGTAGTAACTTATGCTCGTTCTCTCGGTTAGAAAAATAATACACCCCCCTTCACAACGATGCATGTCAGAGAGCAATCTAGTGGAGATCTCTCGCTCGTTCTCTCAACTCATGGTTTTGAGCAATGGCTACCGCCTTCTTCCCCATACATTGAAGAGAGTGGGGAACGGGGGGCCTTAGTGCACTGCACCCTTAGTGTATCGTCGGCCGGAGACGCAGTGTTCTTGACACTGCACCGCGCGCACCAGTAGTGCAAATGTGGCAGTGGGGTGGAAGGTTTGGCCTCGCCTCCGGTGTGGTGCGGTGAGCTGGCCGTCATCGAGTTTCAGCACCGCGCGAAGGAAGGAAGAGCCGGACACCATCACCCGTGCCGGAGACTATGTTTGCTGTTAGTATATGGTGGTACATATGGGTTCGGCAAATTGGGATTGACGGGAACGGAATCGCACAGGTTGGTTTGATGCTTCACTTGCGAAATGTGAGCGCGGTATCTAGCGATATGCACTATGCTGTCATGTACCATTTTCTAAGAACATGGAATAATAAATAAACATGGCCATGTACAGCTTCATGAAACTCGCTATTGGATGTATTTGAAAAAACTGATAATAATTAAAACTACGGTTTATGCTCCCCTGTTTCTTTCATTTATTAGCTTGGTCAAATACTTTTTTGGAGTTGGAATTTTAACGTGTTTGTATCAAACTTGTATGTATTATGATCAAATGTTGAAACGGTTAACAAAAAACTGAAACATCTGGTTAGTTTCATTGTTTAACTTCTTTTGATAAGTAATGTTTTACTTTTTATTGTTCGATTTTTAGGCCAACCATCGGACATGGTCCAGATATATGGTTATTATAGAGTTCAACAGTAAATTCTGAGATGCAGTAGTATCACATCTGCTCCAATATTGCTCTTACACAGAACATCTACCTACGATGAATTACAACTTGGGTCTTGATATTATATCAGACATTCAATTCCATCATTGGGGCCCTTCACGATTCTAGTCAGTTTTTTGTATGGAGTTTGACAGTTGGAGGCTGAAATCATGTAAACACTCCATACAAAACCACACATAAAACTAGCCTGCAATTTTCAGTCTAGATTATTCTAGCCTCAAAGATAGAATTTGATTCGAGTACCTGCTCGAAAAATTGCAAAACAAGGTGGTGTTTACATTTATCCCAAGGCGCATCAAAGAGATCTGGTGATGGAATCCAGAATCAAAGAGCATATACTCCAGGTGGTCTCATAGCATGTTTTTTTATAACCAAATAACCACTTTTTGACAGGACGGGTGAAAACTTTTGTTCAAACAAGCTTTCTGGAGGCTTGCCGAATACACATATAAGTGTTTTGTGAATACCCATATAAAACTTTATTCAGAAACAGAAGCGATACAAATTAGCCTTCTAAATTCATATACCTTAAGACAAGCCCACCAAACAGCTGATAGGCTGAAATTTTAGCCTACGAACTTAAAACGGAAAGGGCCCCATTGATTACCAATAAAATCAGACGGTGAAGTTAATTAGTTCAACGTACGGAAATGTCCGATACTGCTGGGAGAATCGTCCTGGATATCCAGAATTCAATATAATTATTTGTCAATTAATAATTAAATTCCAAACAATATCGTGACATGCAACTGAAGCTTCAGAGACTTCAGAGATATTGCTCACAATAACACTGCATGGAATGATGTTCCATAATTATAGAAATATAGAAGCGGCTTTCCCTGAATTGAAACCTATTTAAGTTTGTTTGATCGTTGCCTGTATAATCTTTGAGTTCAATGAAAAGTTAATACAGTAGAATTGCAGCTCAAACTTCATTCCAAATTTAGTTACAATAAGTGTCCAGTTTGGACCTGGACACTGTCCCCTAGTAGCAAGGATTTAACTATTTGGCTATGTGATACTTATAAGTTCCAGCAGACTATATAGGCTGGCATGACGACGTAGGTTGTACGCAAAAAGAAGAAGTAGAAGAAGAACTTATTATTTTGAAAAAATAATGCGAATAGCAAGTTAATATGCAACAATTATTCGATACGAAATGCATCATATGCATACACTACAATATGGTGTGATTGTTCTTCTCCAAAATCTTACTGGTAATGATTCAACATTTGAATAAGAACATTTTAATCGTAACTAAACGAAAGAGATAAAAAACATGTTGTTTTAACATATTACCTCTTCACTATAACTAACCTCACACAAAAGACATCATCTTTTCGCACCCAATCAGTAATGAAGTGTGAAAACATAAAAGTATGACCTTCTTCAAAGCACCACTACACATCATCACACATCTCGCGCTCTCTCTTTCCTCCACAATACACAAAAGCTCCCGAAAGGGCAGAAAGTCAATGTGGCACAAACTCGGCAGCAGCACTTGAAGGAACGCCAACACATTTTCATCCATAACCTTATTTACAACCCGATGGACAATATCCTAAACTGCACCACGGTGGAAGGTGGTGGACCTTGGAAATATGCGAATCGACTTCACATTCATGCAGAGGATGACGGAAGGGTTGACCTCTTTTGCCTGACGCGCCCACGCTAAAGACATTAGCCTGTGCCGCGGAGGACCTACGGAGGCGTACACCTCAGAGCAAGCCTACCAGAGGGCTGCCAAGGACGCTGTAAAGTGTAAAGGGGCATAGCTGATTAGAGGGATAGGACTGAAACAACCCCGTAGTTGTAGTTGTTGGCCACGGGCTCCAAGAACGAACGTATCCACTTGAGGTGCAAGAGCAAGATCTACTTAGTAGCGTAAAGCGTCTGTGCTCTTGGGAGGCGCGCATCGTGTTTGACTTAGCGCACTAGGCGAGCGCCTACTGTCAAGGTCTAGAATTTGTTGACTTACTACTACAACTGCTGCAAACACAGCGCAGCCCAGCACAGCCTGGAGTGGAAAGAGAGAGAGAGAGAGGCAAGACACTCGCTAACTATTAATGCTCTAAGCCAACCACACACACTACACAGGCCACCGAAGGTAAGAGACCACGGTCGAGGACGCCTGGCTGTTGAGCAGAGTGAGAGAGAACTATTGGACAACTAAGCGTCGGGAGCGGACGGGGGGGTTCCGCATCATGGTCAGCCTAATCCCAAAAGAGAACGGAACAAGAGACGCTGACACGGTTGCACACTATGCACACGAGACGAGGAACGGTTTTTATGCTGCGGGTGGCATTGAGTGCAAATATGCAAATGCTTAAAGCCAAACACAAGTAGTTGGGTTTGAGCAGAGCGTCCGATTGGTGGCGGGCTGAGAGCAATGTGATCGATCTCCCGAAGAGTTGAGCGTTGCACCACACGAACCGCATTAGAGAGATGCGTCCGGGGAATGGCCAAGGACAAAGCGGCACCAATCATCGATCAGCTAGCTACTAGCGCGCTAACCTATCGATCTTTGGCTGCAACGACTCAGCCCGATCATCAAAAGGATTGCGCTCGCCCAAGGTCTCACGAGTGGCGAAAGACCAACAAAAGAACCAAGCCCGTGTGCCGTGTTGTGCACGATTATGATCCGCGACGAGACTCATGAATAGCAAAGGCAGCTGAGCACAACAGCAAAAAAAAAAAACCTCCAACTGACAACACATGTCATCTGAAAGTCACACAATTTGGCGATCAAACAATGTCATCGCGCTTCCAAAATACAGCCGTATCCAATCGAATCGACGAAGGCTCGCAAGAAGTATCGCTTCGGACGACCAACCACCGCATGCGTGCGGCGTTTGCAGACCTTTTTCCTCGCGCGAAAGGCTCGTTAGAAGACGCGAAGGTGCCTTTCGCGGTTCCTTTTTTTTATGAAACATCGACGGGATTGTAACACACAACAAAAACATAACCATCCCCAAGCCGCTAGAAGAGCTCCCAAATTGACAGGCGCTCGCGTCAGCATGAAGGCCAAATTTGGCCGAGGTTCACTGAACCTAAATGCGACACAGTTTGGCCCAAAAACAAAAAAGAGTCTTCGCGCGAGTGTCTGGGCGCGTACAAGAAGGGGGGGGAGGAAACCGCACAACCCCACACCGGTGGTGGTGAACGTTAAAAGTTCAAATCGAGGAGGAGGCACACGACGGCGGCATTCGGACGCGCTGTAGGTTAAGCGCAGCCAAAAAGGAGGTCAACTCTGCATTCACTCTCGGTGTCGATGGGGCGCTGCTGGCGCGCTTGGGGTAGTAGCTTTGGGGAGGTTGAGGGAGTCTGTGTGTGTGTGTTGGGTGAGATTTTTCCTTAAACCGTTGACAGTAGGGGAGACATCCCGGGAGACCGTGCGAAAAACAAAGAAGCGCACATCTCGCAAACGTGGACACCACCGCGTTGATTCCACAACCGGCGCGCGGTGGGTGTGGTGTGGGGAGCGATTTTTGTTTATCTTTCGGTTTATCGTGGTCGTCAAGGAACTGCACCGGCCAGGTCAGATATATTCTCGTTTGCGTGCGGATGTGCGGTGTGTTGTTGTCTCCCTGGCAGTGATGGATTTTTGAGGTCGTGTGCTGAAGATGAGCAGTTGCATTGTAAATGAAGTCACACTAGCTGCTGGGACAGTCAGCTACGATGGTTGAGAATATTAAAGATTTTTAAAGATTTTTAAAAATTATCAATGTCCTTTTCAGAACTCCAGAATTGGTTAAAAAAAGGATATGATTCGAAGTTGTCATGCAAAGAAGAATTAGTTTTGATAACATCCCATTAATAACGTATTTCTTACAGTGTGTGCCATAATTATAAGGCCGCATAAATTATGCATCGAAATAGAACGCTCACCGTACGAAATAAGAGTTTTGTTCAGAGAATATTACATCTATCGTAAAAATAGAATATTTCGAACATTTTTTTCAGATACTTGTTTTTCCAAATAAATAAAAACATATTTATTATTAACGAAAATCCAAAAGAATAGAAAAATGCTTCAAGCAGAAGTGGTTTCAAGGTTTTCCTATGTAAAATGATCTGAAATTGATGTCTTAAGCTTTAGGTCTTATTATTGGCCGTATTATATTTGAAAAGATATTAATGCTGACTTAAGTTAATCAAAGCTGATATGATGAAAAGTGTATAATAGCTTTCAATGTTCAAATCAAATGTTTAGCCAACATATTTAAATGTTGTTGTTGTCCCGATTGTGTGGAATATAATTACCATTGTGATGGAATTTTGATTGCAGACGTAAACAGTTGACATGTAATATATTTGAACTATTGCTAACGCCCTTTAGGCAAGCCGAAGCTTTAATCAGAGAGAGAATCATTTTGGTCCTCAAATTAAAATGAAAAGAATTCCGTCGCATCATGTTATTTAAAACTTTAGACTGACCGATTCTAACCGAATGTTATGGAAACTAGTGCACCTATAGAACAACATTCATTGCACACACTGTAACTATATCATACAATTTTAATGATCCTCCTTCAACAACCAACCCCCGCTTAGAACGAAGAAACACAAGCATCTCTATGTGACAAACTTGCCGAGAGGAGCGCACTCACTTTTGCTTACATAAGAAGTCGATTGCCTCTCTGCCATCACCGTGACCCTTTGCATGCAGAGGGGGGGTTGCCCTAGCAGTAGTAGAAAAGTCCACAAAAGTAGACACAAACATACACACACATACACACATACGTACGGCACTCCTTTTCTCCCCGCCAATGTCACCTTGACAATCGATGACAGCAGCAGTATCGCTCCACATAAGCAAACCACCATTGCAAACTCCGTTCCTTCAGACACACCATGAACAGCATATTGGTGCCTTCCGAAGGGATCAGTATCAGCGCGAAACAGTGGAGGGGCAACGGCAAGCTCTATGCTGTTGTGTTTATATTTGGCAGACCGATTTGTGTATAAACACTGCCCTTAATGGGTGCTAAATGTATCAGCAGAAGGGGATGTCTTGCGTATGTTTTTTTGAGAAAGAATAGTTTTAGCACAATTGATGATACTTTTATAGGGAAGATCAGTATCATTGTTCCGGCCGCATGTGGATGTACTTTTTGAGACACTTCTTACTCTTGATTGCAATGTTATAGAGCTGCATGTTGCACAACAGTACAGGTCGCTGCTGGTACTAGTTTCTTCAAGTACTTTTAAAGCATAACACGGGTTCAAATAAACACCGCTAATCTACGCCTCTAGCTAGCCGCCGTCAGATAGTGCAACTAATTCTGCTTAAACTACTCTTCCTGTACAACTCCAGCAAGCAAACTCTGCTTTGCAACAGTTTAAACAATTTATTGCTCAAGAGCCTATAACCCACCCAGACACTGAAGACACACCAAGGCACCAAAGAAGATAACATGGGGAGGGGGTCCGTTGTCTGGGCCACTTTCGCATCGTGCACCGCAAGTGACCATCCTTGAATTGACGACGCAGCTACTACTTCTAATAGTGCGCCCGTACCGTCGTGTTGGAGCTGCACTTGAAGTGCAACTTTGGCAAACATACCAATCACGTGTCCGTGCGTATGCGCTAGAGTGAAAGATGCCGATTGGAGGGCAAATCTAGCAAACCTTGGCTGCGCCGCGAGCCGTGTGTGTCTTCTGCAAATCAACGCAGCCGCATAGAAAACGATTGCGCCGTCGAATGCAGTCCAAGGGCATGCGGCCGAAAGGTACTGATACGCATACGTGTAGAACGGAAAGGAGGATTGTATGTGAGGAGAGGAAGAGGTTAGCGAGGATGATAAGTGTAAACAAATGTGCGATCGACACCCAGGAGAACAGCTGCAGCTCTTGTGTCGTGTGCATCGTTTCAGATTGGTTGTCATCTTCCCCCTTGGACAAGGCAGCAGAGCATTGGAGGGATGGAGTTGCTCTAGACTGGCCCTACCGAGAGGTCTCAACGCGTCTCCGGTCGTTACGTCAAGATCGGTGTTCTCGATAGTAGTGGAAACGTGATGTCTTCTCCAAGGTTACCCCACCGTTACCAGATATGCATCAGATTGAGCTCTCGAATAAAAGTATGACACGATGCAGCAGTTCGATGACATGGTTTCAATATTTAGGGAGCACGATTTTGAATGCCGTGACAGTATCTGTTCTAGTCTTCAACAACGATTAAAATCCCACAACAACACTGTGGTCACTAAACAAAAAAAAAACGGTGAAGGCCTTCACTCCGTTACGACGAGCGGAACCGCGTCAGATGCCTGCGATAAGACCGATCTATGGACCGTAGTAGTGAGAAGTTTATCTGTTCGGAAACTAAAAACCCTGAGCGTGTGTTGCCCAAGGTGAGATAAACCATTTCATGGGAACAAGCGCAAGATAACGATCGTAACAGCCAACCTACCACTTCTGCTCGGGGTGATAGATTCTTATGATTCCACTCCAAAATTGTGATGATCGTTGATCAATTTAGTCTTTTTTGTAGATCACCGTTTCTCATTGATTCTCTCGAAATCTCGGCATTCAACAAACACGTCCGTTTGCCCAGATCACATCAGACTTAACGTTAAAAAAAACCGAGAGCTCCACCAGATCTGCCATTAGAGACGCACACCGCACAGCGTGTGCAAATTCCTCCTGCTCCTCCTCTTGTGCGAAATCCCTACACTCAAGGGTACACAATGGTGGCCATGGCAAGATATCCTTCGGCGCGCTGGTGTCGCCTTGACGAGCACCGGCACGCCCGTGCCCTCTACATTGCAGCACACACACCACGGAGAGGAGGGCGAGGTAAACACATTGCTCCAATGACGTAGTCGCGTTTGTCGTGACGGAATGAAGAATACGAGTGGCACAAAGACGGAGGTAACGTTAGAGCGGGCAGTGGAACACGTCTTACAGGCACGGCTCGACCGGATACAACCAGAGACGGATAGTGAGGTCGTTTTTTTGTTGTTGCTTTGGATAATATTGAGGTTTGCAGACATTGAAGTTGGCGAATTCTGATGCGATTGATTGACACATTGGGTGAGTATTGAAAGGAATAGTACCAAGTCTTAAAAAAATAGACGTGGAATTGTATTAAGGATTGGTACATACACATTGGAGTTCGTAAAACAATCCCACGATTCCAATTCTTCAAGAGATTACATATCGTAATCAAGAAATTGGAACCAATTAAATGAATGAATAAAATGAAAGGAACAGTACAAAGTCTTCAAAATAGATATGGAATTGTATTAAAGTTAGGTATCTTAAGTTATTTCTCCATTAAAAATTATTAAGATCATTATAATTTCAAGTCTTGAAGGTACAACGTATCTTATAACATGAAGTTGTACCCAATGAAATGTATAGATATTACATCGAATTACATCAAATTACAACATTTCCCTGCCTTATTCAAATGAGAATCAATCATGCTTCTGGTGGTGGAAAATTGCATCGACTTTTCCTGCACGCGCTAATGACCGGGGGACAATTACGTAAGAAATGACGACCACTTTGTTCCTGCGACAACTTCATTTCCCACCCATTCCTCTATCTCTCTCTCTCTACGCCCTCTCCTGCCCTTCCCATGCTGACAATGTGAAAATGATTCGATGACCTTCCTGCTGCACGACAGTAATGCTCTAACCACCACCGCACACCTGTTGAAATCCCGACACCTACCCATGTCGTTGACCGCTACACACCACGGCGCGTAGTCTGCACCGAACGTTTGAAGGTTAAATTAGTCTGAAGGACGATGGAGGATTCAACGGTCTGCGTCGTGCGTTTGGGTCGGAAAAGCAGGAAAAAAAGGAAGAAAGGAAAAATTCGTTACGGAAAAATCGACCATAAAAGCGATCGGAACAACATTCTGAACCTATTATCGTGCGCTAAAGGTGGTTTTTCGTTGTTGTTGTTGTTGCTTTTTTCCTTCTCCTTTCACTTTCCGTGTTGTCTGGTGGGATATGGGTGTGGGACGCGGTTGTTTGGGAAGCATTAATAGCATGCCATATCCTGCTACCTGTACACATTTTGCTAAACCTCAACCGTCTGCACACGTTTTGGTGATGGGAGGCCCGGCTGGCGAGGTGCTTGCCCTCCGAAAGCGAAAGCCCTTTAGACACCGACGCCGATGTCGGTGACACGTTATGGCACACGAACACAGCACACACCAGAGTAACGTCACTAAAATATGGTTGCTCATCAGTTAATCGAGCTGCTGCTGCTGCCGCTGCTGCTGCTACTGCGGTGTCGTTGCGCTTTTGCGCGAAATGGACGAAAAGGTCAAAGGTTTGCCCGTGCTGCTCGGCACAAAGAGGACGAACAACCCCAGTTTGGGAAAGGTTCGGCACATCAATGCAAACACACGGTTGAAGAATTCGTCAGTTCGTTGGGTTGTGCGATGAGCAAGTTTTTGAATGGAGGTTTTGTATACCATGCCAAACATGATGTTCACGATGAAGGTGTGTAAACTTTGGGAATCGTTTTTGTTTTGAGACTTTTTTTTCGCGAAAAGCTCTTGTCAGGTGGAAGAAAAGCATAAAATCTCAGAGTTATTGAATTTGATTTTTTGTAGCCGTATTCGATAGTTGTTCATTTTAAAGTTGATAGACAAAATAAATTGGTTGAATAATATAACAAATGTTCAAATAAATCTATTGATTCGAACAACAGTCAACAAACTAGTAGTCAACCTTAAAAGAAAACAACCTTAAACCATGTTCGGACGCAATATTCCATATTGCATTTTCTTCTATCCTATTTATACGATTTAATTTTTGAAGTTTTGTCTAATTTTCTTTTTATCGTTTTTGTTGGTTTAGATTATGTTTCTATGATCTTATACGTTCTTCTATTTATCGAACCTGATTAATATCTATTAATTCTATTTATCTAACCTTCCAACAGAGTTAGTGCCGTTCAACACCGTTCGCAGAGAGAGCGAGAACGTAGAGGTTTCAAAAGGGATGATTTGGAACAAATTAAATTTTTTTTTATCCTCAGACATAAAACCTTAGGCAGATATTTCATTCGATCTTATATTAAACATTTTCACACAACTAAAATACAAATCCTCAATACACGACTAATAATCGAACAATTTAGAGCTCCCAAATAACTCCCAAATGGTAATGCTTTGGCTTTACCACCGGAATGATCGACAGAAGCATTCCAGCAACGAAAAAGCGAAGAGAACCAACGACAAACAAGAACGGAAACAAACACTGAACGCTGCAGTTGAAACCGGGAGCGTGCTGCTGTGCGATGAAACAACAAAATTGCAGCCTAATAAAACCGTTCTCTTCTCGCACTGGGCCCTCCCCCCGGTTTCCCACCCGCCCACAGTGAAAAGCTGGTTCATAATGCAAATTATAAAACCGGAGCGCGTTTACCTCCAGCACGAACACATCAGGTACCCCACACTCCCTTTTAGCAGGCCTGCACTGGAACGGAAGTGGCGCCTTTTTCCCCACACCAACCACAAACACCCGAGGAGCAAACCAATAAAAATTTTCGCGGCAAAGTGTGTGTGAGTGTGTGTGTGTTGAAAGCATTTTATATTGCAGTTTTGTTTTACGAAAAAGGTAACCACGTCTGGCAGAGCAGATAGAGCGCTACTGAAGGGGGGTTGGAAGAGCACTGAAGGTACAAAACGGTCACCGAACCGCAGAATCAGAAGTTTTATCGTTTTATTATGACAACACACCAGCGGGGAGAATGGGGAGGTTGCAATGAGCTCTCCGGTGCAATGCAACTCGGGTGTATCCGTGCACACAATTGCATTTTTTTTACAATCTTTTTTTTTGTATGTATGACGCGACCACGTTTAGGCGATCAATTTTTAAACCGATGAAAGGATTCCCACCCGGATACTGATCGTGTTTTATGGTCACACTGTGTGTGTGTGTACATGAACAATTGCTTGTTACATTCACACCACGTGCTGAGCACAAACAATGTCAGCTGTCTAATAAGGGATGTATCACTCCAAATTTTCATCTACAATCGGTTAGCCCATTAAGTGGATTCCGTACATTGCAGCACACCAGCACTCGTCATTCCGTCTGGCTTCCTGCGCCGGTCGTTAGTATTATTACGCGGATTAATCAGATGATCCTCCCCAGAGCGAAGAGGAGAAGAAGGAAGCCTCTGAGAGCAGGCGGGAATGATATTAAAATGATTGCACCGGGCTGCAGTTCATTGAATCGGCCGCACCTTCTCCTCCTACGCGGGGAGGAGATCGCATCATTTATCGCGAGTTAAGCCGCAACACATACACACACACGCCAGAGTACGGGAAGGAAACGAGAGTGAGTGTAAGTAATATTTACACCACATTACCCTCCCCCAGCGCCACCACTATCTATCCTCCATACCCACCCACCACCCGCACAAAGTGCATCATCTTCGAGAATGTATTTGTCCGCCCGCAAACGCGAATCACCTTCTTCCCTGCCACCGCCGAGCTGACTCTAAATTCAATGACCGAACGCGGGGCGGCTGCGATCAGTTGCCATCTCGTCTAGAGTTCATTGACCTTCCTCTCCCGAAAGCGTGTCACCCATCACCCAGGCAGCACACGACGGCCCATCGCGGACGCAGATTATGTGCGCGCCCGTACGCGCACGAAAGCTGATGGCGAGGGCGGAGCACACAGGGTACACGTAGTAAATATGGCCATTTCCCGGCCTGTGTGTGCGGCGCCGATCTTCTTGACGCAGTTGCCGAACGCCGAGCCGAGTTCGCAATTCGGGCAGGTTGAGTTGTTCCTACAGTGCGGCACAACGGGAGACTGTGTGTGGCAGGCAATTTCAAACGGCGTTTGATACTGTTTAAATGCTGTTATGCTTTACTTTCATCAAGAGAGATATGATTTTATGATATTTATTAAAATGTATTAAAACATTTAAAAAATACTCATAAAAAATGACAAAAGTTAATTGAAGCTATTTAGTACAAAGCTTTTTGTATCGTGGTAAAACCATGCTAGTTTTACATCTAAACGATACAAGTTATCAAAATCAAATCTGGTATGGATACTATTCCGTTACGCACTGTACACACTCTGCAGCATCAAATGGACGCTGTCAGCTACTGTTAATATAAGGCCACTCTCCGGGCATGCGGTGAAAGAATGTAAACGAGAATCAAACGATTGAACGAGTGTGGGAGAGAGATTGCCTCCCGTAATCGGATCAGTTGGTTTCAATTAAGTCAGTCACTACACTCGCAACTACACACTCTGCGGTGGTGTGCGCCAATCAATTTAGAGCAAAAGGGAAGAAAGAAATAATTTGTTTGAACAACAATTATTTGCATTTGAGTTGCTATTATTTATATTGAATCATATTTAACAGACTTTCAAAAAAATAAAAAAGAATTTTATTTTTTAAAGGTTGAAGCAAAATGTCATTTCATGTAAATGGTTCAAAATGTGGAAAAAACTGGTGATAAGAAATTTTCAAGAATCTTGGAACGGAACTACTTTTTTTTCAAACCGGTTTGACCGAACCTACCGTTCCGACCGAACGTAGCATTTTGAACGAACTTACTATTCTGACTGAACTTATTATTCTGACCGGGCCTACCGTTCCGACCGAACCTACTTTTCCGAACGAACTTACCGATCCGACCGAACCTGCCGTTCCGACCGAACCTGCAGTTCCGACCGAACCTGCAGTTCCGACCGAACCTGCAGTTCCGACCGAACCTGCAGTTCTGACCGAACCTGCAGTTCCGACCGAACCTGCAGTTCCGACCGAACCTGCAGTTCCGACCGAACCTGCAGTTCCAACCGAACCTGCAGTTCCGACCGAACCTGCAGTTCCGATAGAACCTGCAGTTCCAACCAAGCCTTTCGTTCAGACCGAACCTATCGTTCTGACCGAACCTATCGTTCCAATCGAACCTACCGATTCGACCGAACCTACCTATTCGACCGAACCTAGCGAATTAACTGAACCAACTATTCTGATCGATCCTACCATTCTGACCGTTCGGAACGTCCCTACCTCCGATCGGACCTGCCTCTCCGATTGAACCTACCGTTCCGATCGAACCGTTTAAATTGAACTTCCTAGGTTCCACAATTTAAATAACGGAACGAACCTACTAGGTTCCTTCTAGTACCCGCATCACTAAAACAGACACAAGCCAATTCACCTTCACTAAAAGCAAAGGTGTCGACCTTTTCGACACCGACCGGACGCGGGTTCAGTACCCTCTTCCTATCTGCTGCGATGATGCAGCACGCCCACCACTACATCAACTTCCCTTTTTTCGTGTAATAACGAAGGAAAAGTCGTGGAAAATTACGCTTCGTGTTTCATTGCACACACCATGAAGAAAATGGTTCCTCCTTTTCACCACGGACGTCACAGGGCGTTGGAGGACTCTTCTACGACGATGGTGTTAGATTACATACCATTGAAGCTAGCGTAATATAAGGGCCATTTCCCGCATCTCATACGTCGCTTGTACCAGCAGTGCGGTTCGATGAACTTTAGTCGTTCATTCGTGAAACAGTAAAAGAAAAACAAACTCAAAGAAAAATATGGTTTTGTCACAAATTAACGAGCGCTCGCAGTGCTGTACTCCGCAACTCGGTGCAATTGGTTAATGAAGTGCATTTTGCAGAGAGAGAAGAAAAAAAAGGAAAGCAAGAGATAAAGAGAGAGAAACGGAAAAAGTCCAAACTGCACTGCAAAAGGGATGCATCAACGATAAGAGTTGTTGGAGCAAATGTCCTGAGTGACCTTTGGGGGGGTGAGCGTTTCTATGAGTTCAATTTTTGTAATTAGACGATGGAGGAATAAACGAGAAGAGATGACTTCGATGACATTTTATACAATTTTACCATAAATAAATTACCAAAAATCTGCTTGCAATAAATTAACTAAAAACATATAAATAAAAATTAAAAAAACTCATACCCAAAATTAACTGTAAGAATAATTGCCGTCCCCGACTGCTCGTCCACGGGCAATCATTTATTCCTCCTAACGACCCTGCGTACCTTCGTGTCACTGGACAGTTCCTGCAGCGGGTGCTCCATTCGTGGCGTTTAATTTGAGGTTAAACCCATTCCAAACCGAAGGACAGAAGGTCATACTGCCAACACAAAAGCGAAGGGGGAGGAGGATGGCGGGGGCAGCAATCGTATTAATATCAACAAACTGCACTCCAACACCATGGTGCGCCCCGCCGTTGCACCCAACCGGTGAAACAGAAATGCAAATCAACTGCCACGCGGACCTCACACGAAAAGCCACCATAGTGTGCCACCCATCCCACAACCCCCTTTTTACTTTCCACCTAAAGAATGGACACATTTTTCAAACAAAAGTTCACCGTACCCGTTACTAGTCCTCAGAAGCAGTCATCATCACCACTGATTGAACTAACGCTTCTACTATTCGATAACCGTCATTTCAACTCCGCCACCCTCGCGTAGAGCGGGTCTTTCTTCGCCGCAATGGGAAGGTTACCGAGCGGGCTACGAAAGCGTGTCCTTGCGGTAATCTCCCCGAAGGTTCCCGAAGGACGCAGTAGCAGCAGCAGCAGCAGAAGGTTTGCATTGCACACCAAGGACGGCATGCAAAATATGAGCACAAGGACCCCGGTGACGTCTGCTCATCTCTTTCGGCAACCTTCACGTGATTGACTTCCATTGCCAGGCTCGAGGGGGTACACGTGAGAATAAACAGACTGGCAGGCTCGTGAGGAGCGGGCTGTGTGGGTGGATTGCAGGAGTGTGTGAATGCAATGAAAATAAGTAATAATACGCTTGCCGGTGCGATATTCGAACGCGATGACACGTCCTTTTCGCTGGCTGGTTGGAAGCGTCGAAAAGTAACACCTCAATCATAATGCGGAGAAGTGTTGCCTCAATCATAATGCCAAGAGAAAGGGTTCAGTTTATTTATACACTTTCTTGCGCTGGGAATTACAGTTGATTTAGAAAGGGGTAATACTTTTTTTTATAAATAACAAATAGTCGAGACATTTATACAAAACATGTAAGTTTAAATACACAACTACCTAAGGCACAAACCATGCTTGTAGAAGCTCGGAGAAGCTTCGTTGAAAGGGGTTCCAGAAGAAAGGCCTGTTTAACATTATTGATTTAAATTCAAACCAAAAGTTATTGATTTACATGTGAATGTTTCTAAATGTTTAGTTCACTTAAATAGAAAAATAAAAGTAAGGGAACGTGGGGCAAAATGATTAGGTAGGGGGCGAAATAATCATCTGCATTATGAGCAAATTAACACGTATATAATGACTTACAGGCTTTTCCAGGGGATCTCATAGTTGTGGGACACTTCCTTGACTCTTTCCTATTGGAAGTGAACTTCATATGTTGGAAATTGGATTCTATGGTTCCCCTTTTTGAACAGGATCCTTTTAAATTCCTATTGGATGAGTCCAACAAGGGTGCTATAGAGTCCAAATCCCATTACATTAAGTTCATTTAACGTAAGAAAGTGTCAATAAAGTGTCCCACAGCTATGAGAACTCCTAGAAAACTCTGTATAATGATTGAAAATATGAATAACAATGTTTCATCCTCACGAGGAAAATTTCATAACCTAAGATTTCGACTAATCTAATTTAATTTGTAATATTATTCTACTTTCTTAGAAAAACTTATAAATGGATAACTATTAATGGATTAATAAATGTGTATCCCTAAAGCTTCATCAAAACAGAGTGTTCCCAGTGGAACGAAAACTGATGTGATAAATAAATTTCAAACTGTCGCATTGATAAATGGTATGTGCTTTAAGTAAACCAGAGGTCATTCGATTTTATTGCAAAAAAAAACCCCAGATATGTAAACCTTTTTTAAAAATCCAGTTCAACAAGATTGGCTTCTTCCGATGAAAAACGGTGCACATTCATTCAATTCACAAGAAAGCAAACAAGCAAGCAAAGTCTCCAAGCAAAGCACACCCAAAATGCGTATCCTTTCTCTTTAGCATGTTTATTCTGCTGCATAAAATGTCGTTCGGTTTTGTGCTCATCGATGCTATGTTATTTTACCATCGACCCATCGCGTCTGGTGCACACTGTTTGGACAAAGCTTCACCCAAATATGAGCTGGTTGTGTGTACTTTGAACAAAAAAAAAACTAAAAACACTTCCCACAAGAAACCAACATTTCAAACCGTGCTACAATCTTACTGAAGTCATTGACCGGCAGCTGATGCTTTAGCTAATTTGTTTCCAAGGCTGTTGGCGCTCCTGCGCTTCCCCCAAAACAGGCACAACAATCTAGCCGCGATCTCGCGCGAACGCATTCGATCAACGACCTGCAACGCGCACACACACATACATACATGCACCAACACAATCGATCGCATCTGCAATGCAATTTTTGCACATGGCCCCTTTCCTCATCACTAGCAAAAAAGAAGGGAGGAACGTGTCAATTTTTATTGATTAGTAAGTAATCGTTAAAATGCAACTGGTGTTGGGGTGTGTGTGTGTCGGTGTAGGGCGCTCGTCGTTCCACTCCTCACAATTTTACCAACGAAGGGTGAAAGAAGTGCATTCCGTGTCGGGGGGTAAGGGGCGGTAAATGCATCCCCGATTCGTGCGCGATCGGTTTGGGCGTTAATGAGCGGGGTAAACGGCACTGCGCGATGGTTCTGCTATTCCCGGACGGGTGACACCTTCACGCTCTGTTTCCGAGGTCGTCGCGGGCGTTTTGTTTCGCCCGACGGTCATTTTAAAAACAACAGAATGTGTCATGTAAATATGAATGTAGATAGTCCACTTACCGGTGATAATGTAGGTTTTACAGTTTAACAATACAATAGAGATATTTACTTATGGAGAGTTACAAAAAAACAGTTCCACAGACAACTTAGTTGGTAAATTTAAAACATGAAAAATTGCATAATTATATCCCGACGATGCACTCAAACATTCCATAATTTCAAGAAGATTTGTCAATTGAATTGAATTTACAAACTCTCAATCGATACTTTTATCCAATTATGATTTTAAAAAGGATCAATATTCAACGGCAGCCCAAAGAGAGCCAATTCTTCGGAAGCCATATGCAGTCAGATGTTTCAATTGCCAATTAGAATGATTCTCGTTGAATGACAGTAAGATTACGCTTCCAGATGCAAAACGCTCCGGAATTGGAAAGGGCTTCGCGCCAGCGGTGCAATACACCCCAACCTTTGCCGCTTTGAATGTGTCCGTTGAATGTACACTTTGAATGATGAACTGCTTACCCAAAAGGAAGCGCAATGCCCGCAAAAAAACGCAACCACCCTTAGGACATGTTTCCCGGGAAAAAACATTCCAAACCGTCCAAAATCTCAAACAATATTTTACGTGCATTTTGTTTATTGCACGATTGGAGCTTATGGTTTGCTTCATTGCATCGCTTTATCGCTCTCTCTCTCTCTCTCTCTCTCTCTCTCTCCGTTAGCGTGTTTGTGGACCAAACACAGCACACAAAGGACGCAAAGGTCAACGGAAGGCGTCGGCAAATGTGGCTAAGCCACTTAAAATGAGTTCACCGTTCGCCCGGGGGTGCAGCAGCAGCAGCAGCAGCAGCAGCGCCGGAACCACCGGGCGAAAATGCATCCTCAAGGGTACTGCAAGGATAAAACAGCGCGCGCGGGGGGTTACTAACCCACTACCGATGTGTGTTCGCCAAGGAGCAGCACCGGTCGATAGCCTTTTTACGCTTATAAAACAGTACCTCAACCCCCGAATGCACTGCGGGTGGGTGTCTTGGGTGTCCACATCATCGCCAGTATTATCGCCTTGGTAAGATTGTAAACTTACGGTGCGGTACAAGCCCTCTGCTCAAACGATTGCACGTTGTGCGAGCGGCACGTTGTCTTGCAGTGGCATCTTCACAACACTTTTCATGCCAAACTAATGCCAAAGGAGCGTAAAATACGCTCCACGCTGGCAAATGTCACGTTTTGAAGCGGTGGAAAGAGGGTTTAACTAGCGGCTAAGTGAAGTTTGCTACTTTCGGCACTTTCTCGGTTGATTGTTTGGCTCGAATCGTGCGAACGAAGTGGACTTGGTCGCGCATTTCTCCTTCTTCGTCAATTTCTGCACCAAGCTGAGAGAGTTTTCCCCAACAAGAAACAATTACAAGGATCCACCGTTTTTTGGATAGTAAAACTTTAGCCAGTTTCGACAGTTCACTCATTCACTCGTCGCCCAACAATTGCACAGTGCTTCCTAAAAATAAATCGAACAAACAAGTAAGACAACAAGTATGAAAATTTATATCTGGCGTAGAGATTGATTGAGTTTTGCGATTCCAACGAACTGTCTTCATTTGTTTTGGCTCGCACGCAGGACGGCTGGAAGCAATCGAATCGAATGCTGCTGCGTATGCAGATTCAGTGCATTACAAATTCATGGAAACGGAGCTGCAAAAGGGCTGCCCCACACTGGAACTCTCAAGCGCGGCTGCCGCGTACACACAGGATTCAAATTTAATTCCACTTTTCACCGGAATGCAATTATCTGTATCTCGCCTTTTTTGCCTTCATTTTAATATGGCTAACGAAATGTACGCACTTTTCCGTTCAATGTCTCAAATATCCATCAATGTGCTGGAACTGTGCTATAGCAAATCAATATTCATAATTGTTGGATATGAGTGTGTGTGTGTGTGTGAGTGAGTGGGCTGTCAACTACGACAGGAATGTCGGTTCGGAGAGGGAGGCGTGTCATATAAATCCAATAACCCACATTTGATGCATCGAAAATCAATCCCGAGCTTGTGAGCGACAAGTGCACATCCTAGCTGAGGTGTGGGAAAAGGATGAAGGGTTTTACATACTTGTGGTGGGGAAAATGTAATAAAATATGCTTCTCTTCATTTCCCTGGAAACAGATGGTTATTTGTTTTTATGTAGTTGCGGCATATGGTGCAATATTTTTGGAAAAATGAATGAATATTGCACACTAAATTGCTATATAATAAGTTTAATTACTTGGATGTTTTTGATGAGACTGTGCAACACAAAATGATAATATAATTAAATACCTAGCTTACCGATGCCTAGCTTACCCTGTACAGGGTTTTCCAAGTTAGTTTCGAATGTAAATGTCGAAAAATCAATCTGACATTTCATTTCTCTCACATTTTTTTAATTACTTTAGCACGATTTTCAACACGTCACAAGCTGGATTGAGTTTGACAGTTCTTTGTTATGTGTTGAAAATTATGTGTTAAAACTGAAATTTCATTTTGAAGCAAATGAACTATTTGACAGCTGTTGAAAAACATCTTGGATGCAGTGAGTAATTATGTGCACATTCTAATGTGACTTGGCAAACCCTGTAATGGCTTGAAAAATATTCAAACTTTAAGCCTTAAACAAATCACAAATGCCAATCTTTCGTTTGGCCCAAATGTTATCAGTTTTACTTATTTAAACTAAATCCATAAGAGATGCATGAGAAATTCCGGCTAATAAGTTGTTCAGTCGTTGACATGGGGATATGTTTTAGGTACAACTTACATAAAATAGAATTTAGGCTCATCGTTGTATCATTGTAACAACTCTACTGATTTTGAGATCAGTAAGAGCATTACAGGGTTTTCCAAGTCACTTTGGTACGTAAACATTGTTTTTCACCGCGTGCAAAATGTTTTTCCACATCACTTTGATTTTTCATTTCCATCATAATAATTTTTATTTTCTTCAGCATGATTCTCAACACTTCAAATCTTCTGCTTCCATCGTTTTTTCACCGGGGTTTGAGGCCAGATGTCATCACCCGTTCTTCGTTGAACGGTTGAAAATCATGCTGAAGAAATTAAACAAATATTACAGGGTTTTCCAAGCATATAAGCAAAATGTTAATCCATATCAATTTGATATTTCATTTCCATCATAATAATTTTTAAATTTTCCCGTTGACCGTTGAAGTGTTGAAATCATGCTGAAGAAATTTATTGATGAAAATTAAATATTAAATTTGCACGCGGTAAAAAACCAATGTTTACATTCGAAAGTAACTTGGAGAAAACCCCTGCATTTTACACTGTTTTCCGGCTCAGTTTTCAATGTGAACAGCATTATTCAAAGCTTGCAAATTGTTTTTCAACAGCTGCCATTATTTATGAGAGCTGGACAGTTTAAAAAATCTCGTGCGATTGTTGAATAATGCCGTTCACATTAGAAATTGACTCGGAATCCGGTGTAATAAGACGTTTTAAACTGCAATGCTATGTACACTTAAAGGTTGCATAACACAATTCGTTTAATATTATCAAAATAATAATTTGTCTGTTTTATCTTTGGACTGTAAAATGAACGATTAACTGCTATTAGATGTCAACATAACACTGAACATATTACATTACTTATAATTCTCTTGTCCTAGTCCCCACGTTAAAAAGAAGAGATTTTGCGGCAAAAACGGGGTGCACCAGAGAGATTGGGAGCATAGCTTAGAGTGGGTGGATTAGCACCGTGAAGAGTTGTCCCATAAACAAATGAACGGCGTTGCAGATGGCGCTCGCAGCTAGGGTAAAGCATTAAAAGGTCAATTGAATCAAATTGAAGCGGCAAACCACGGACCGAGCGCTGCTGCCCCGCTGTTGCTTCCCATATATATCTCTAGCAGCGGTAAAGTAGCGGCAGCAACAGCTGGTTGCAGCCAGCACTGAAGCATCCAAACAAAAACGGGTGTGCGACCGCATGCAGCTATCATCGCGCGTCTGCAGATCCGCACGCGCGTACGTCACACGCAAACGCTCTAATACCAATCGCGGGCCCGCGGTATGCGAAGCTTCGGCGTTACCTTGGCATGATTTTTGACTTGTGGTGCCCTTTTTGTTTCCCCACCCATCGACGGCGGGAAACGATCGTGTGCAGCTCTGCCGCAGCAAGACGACATCTGTGCGCATTTGATGCGATTCGAAGGAAGAAGAAAGGTGGATTTGGAAGCCATTGCTACTGCTGCTGCCAGTTTCAGGGACGATGTTCGGTTATGTGCGAATGGAACGCAGTGCCAAAGCACTGCGAATCCTTTCCTGCATCAAGGACACGGCGTTCGATTTTTGGTGAGGGCTTTTTTTCAAATTTTATGTAACGCTCTTTGTAAAACAAAAAACAAAACAACAAACATAATACTTTTACCCCCATTTAGGGTGAGAAAATAATGCGTGTATCGTCCTGCACCTATGTGAAGTAAAACCACATCAGCTCGTTATGCTCGCCATTTGCACATCATCCAATAAGGGGGAAGTGTGAGCGACAGCAGCAGCAGGAAAAAAACGGTCATTTCCATCCGCTCTCGCAAGGGGGTTAGCGAGAACAGAAACAGAAACAGGCTAAAACGAGATGGAACGGTGCGCGCACGGTGGTCACAATCACTGCCCACCGCCAGACACGCCATGTAAAGGCGTCTTCTTCCCAGCATCACGTATCGCCATCCGCGCTTCCGCCGATTGGCACGCGCGCGCATGTGCAGCTGCGTGACTGTTTGTCGCCGAAATTGTGTGGAGGGTGGGTGGCGGAGGGTGGAGCGAGAGCAGCATCACGCCGCCGATAGTGGAGATGGATGGATGGGTCGGTTGGTGCGCGTCATCTCATCCCCCACATCATCGCGACGGAACATCGTAAATGGGTGTAAATGAGAATCGAAAGTATGCACACTGGGCTTGCTGTTCTTCTTGTGTTTCGGGGTAACTATGGAGATGATTGAATTGCCCAACATCGAACTGCATGCAGCCAATTGGCATTTTATGAGCTTTCTTTGGCGCGCTGATGTACCTACTGCTGGCATTACGGGCTGCAGATGGTTTTGTACCACTGATTGGAATTAGTTGGAAAGTGAAAACGGAACCGTGATCGTGCTGGATAAATTACAGGAAAATATTGAGTTCGATTTAAATGAAAATACTAGAGTTAAGCTAACAATTAAGAGTTAATTATATTAAACTTTTAGCAGCAAAAGAAAGAAAGTGAATCCTTTCCAGGCTAAACCGTGCTAAAAATATTCAAAATCAATCAATCAATCAACATTAACAGCACAGAGAGGGATTTTCTTCTGTTCAGAATATCTATCAAACTTCCAACCCTTTCGTGTAGCCAAAATTGATAAAATTAGGCTTTTGTGAACAGGTAAGAGCACGTTTATCTTACAAAATTTAATAAAGCTAAGATGTAAAAGTACATGATTTTTATATTTAAATTTTCTGCTACAAAAGCTGAACGATGCACGATGCAGATACTTTGTTTTTTTTGTAAAACACCCACATATGCAATACGAAAAATGCAACATGCGTCATCCCGGCAACAGAGTAATATGTATGCAAATATTAACACAAGCTGGCATATGGAGCTGCATTTGCCTGGCAGCGTAATAACTAATTTAATACCTCAGTCAACGGGTAGCAATCGTTTTAACCATAATAAAAGCGTTTAAAACGTTAGCTCGTCATCCGCAGCCTAGCGGTTAAACATAATAAAAACCAATATTAAAACTAATAGTGGCCAGTGCAGGTTGATGCGACCAAACGCTATCGATGTGAGTTGTCCGCAAGTTTATGTCCACTGCCAATGTACGTCGACGTGGCGAAGAGTATTATCTAACTAACCCATAATGCAATGGCCAATTTTACAATTGACATACACATTATTCTATATAACTATTGAGGGATTTGATGTAATATCAATTGAACCCTATTGCTCATTACATGTGTTCCTGGAAAAATAAAAAAACCTCCAATTGTAGGTCGAGGAAAAGCATAACAGTGCACGCTCGGTAAATCGCACTTGATCGAGTGCGGATTATCGAATGACGTTATGGTGTGAGTTTTTGTAAAATTCCTATTTTTTGTCCCGATTAATAAGTTGATCATATTATTATGTTTTAGAAAGAAAGCTTATATTCAAAAAATAGAGATTAGAGAGTTAAAAGAGACTACTTTTGACCGAACACAGTTTCATCTTTGGTTTGGTTTGATTGTCACAAGTGCGGATTATCGAGGTGCGGATTACCCAACGTGCTCCACCATCACATTGGTGGAAAATGACAAAACCCATAACCTAAAAGTATAATAAAAAAACACACACACCAAAAAATAAAATCAAGATACGTTTTGCCAAACTACTTACATTCGCACGGCCCGTTTCCGCAAGCTCGCCGACCGCCTCTGCTGATAGCTGCGATATTTCACCGTCAGCTTCGGACTGCCGCACGACTCGTCACTGTCCTCGGTGGACCTGGCATCGGCCCGCTGCTTCCGCCCCACTTTCGCCGGAGGCGTCCGCTCCTCCTCCTCCGCCTCGTCCTCGTCCATCACATCCTCTTCTTCCTCCTCCTCATCGTCCTCCTCTTCCTCCTCATCGTCCGGCACACTATCATCGTCCTCGTCGTCGTCCACTTCGTCCTCATTGTCATCGTCACATGAAATTATTTCCACTTCGTCATCATCTTCCTCCTCTTCCGCGTCCGAGGCTGATTTCCGGGCGGAAGCGGTTGGTGGAGGAGCTGCTGCCTTCGGTTCTGCCTTTACCACCACCGCCTCCTCGTCAGTGTACTCGTCGGTGCTAAGGGCGTCGTCGGGCTTGGACGCGTCGTCATCAGAAGACTGGTGGCGATGGTGCGGCGCGTTGGCCGATTCCTTCTCCTCCACGTACACCTCGTACTCTTCGTCCATCTCGTCGTACTCCTCCTCCTCGTCCATCTCTTCCTCCTCCACCAGCTCCCCCTCGTGCTCTTCCTCATCGTCCACCGAGTACGTCTCCAGGTCGGGGGGGCTTTTCAGTGCATCCTCTTTGGTCCGGCCGGTCGACTTTTCCGGCGAGCTGTCCAGCTCCACGATCTGTTCCTCCGGCTCTTCGCCGTCTGCTGAGTCCCGATTTGTCTAGAAAGCGTTATAAAATGTGTGATGAAATTAGAACACAAATCCAACTGATGCTCCGAACCCTAACCTACCTTTGCCTCTTCTGTCCCGCTTCGGCTGCTGCCCTCGGGAATTGCATTTTCTTTGCGCTCGGCATACAGCTTCCCTGTCTCCTCGGTACCCTCCACCTTCCGGCTGTCAGTGCAATCGGTTGATGCAACAGTCTCGACGGCAGCACACGCTTCCCCGTCCGCCGGCTGCTGCGTTCGACGGCTTTCCTCTTTTTCCGGCTGCTCTTCACTGACGGGAACGGTAGTCGTTTCCATCGTCACAGTTACAGGAGCAAAGTAGGCGATGGTGGGACAGCAAATCCTTCCCGCGTGGTATGCTCTTCCTACGAATCAGCCGTATCAAATCAGCCCCCCTTTGCCTTGCAGCCTATGTAACACACGGCTTGCCCTTGCAACACACACTACCGCAAAACTGCAATCGATGCAGATTTTTCCTATTTTTCCTGCCGTTTCGTTACCACCACCACCACACCGCTTCGCAATCGCTGCTGCCCCTTGCTCCCAGCTGCTGGGCCACACACAGCTAGCACCCGGTTTTTGCACTCCCTTTTGCCGATAAGCCGATAAACCTTTGCACACAAACACATGTACACAACCCCACCACAGGCGCCCGCCTGCCCTACGAAATGATCTACCAGGCAGCACTGTTTTCCCGCAACCGTGCTAGAAAATTGCCAAAAATGCACCAAGCATCAGCAACAACAACAACAGCAAAACACGGACCGAACCGAGCGTGTGCGGTAAAACAGGTGCGGACGAAAAGCGCGGAGGGAAAACCGATAATTTACAACGAATCTCACTACTACCCCCGAGTGGAGGGACGGTTCGAGGCGAGGCCGGATGGTTTCTCCCGGCGCTACACCAACTCACCCACCGTGGATGTCACTTCCGAGCTGTTCGTACCGTAAAACAAATAAACGAAACCAAACTGCGGCTGAATGTGCGAAAAATCACCAAATTCCCGGTAAAATACGCGTTCGCGACATCAAAAGCACCACATCCGTTCCGCGTACGGTGGTTTTTTTGCTTTCTTTCTTTCACTTGCCCTTTTGTTTTGTGCAGCTTTTTGCGCGAATGCGTATGTGTGTGTGTGTGGGAGCGCTGTTCTGTCAATAGAAGCTTGACATGCCGAAACAGGGATCGCTCAAGCCGGCTTGAAAGAATGCAAACGGGAGGTTTGCCACGTTTTATTCTAAATTTTTTCGATATAGTGAGTGTTCAGAAAATCTTTTAAATGTATAAATTATTGTTTGATTTTTTTCTGTGGTACTTTTTAAAATTTTAAAAGCAATAGCGCATAAAAATTGAAATAAAAGGCACATCATTGAACGGATTCGCCGAATGTAAACGTGTCTTGACCCGTACAACATGGCGAGCCGTTTTTGACGTTCGAGTATCGCTGCATCTCGCTCATTTTTCTCTACCCTTCCTTTACTTGCTGACAGTGGAGAACTTCTGTGCCTCTACCCTTCTCACACCTCTCCACAAATACTTCCACCACCTTTGTCCATATGCCTTTCGTTGTGTTGATGACAATGTACGCGCATCCCATATCGAGATGTGTATGTCTCGCTCGTTGTGTCATGCCATCTCTTTCGCGCAAAAAAAAATGGACGCGTGAAAAAATGTAAACAAAATTTGGTGGTTGACTAAATTTAATGTGCGCAGTTTTTGTTCAATTATTTGCATTGGAATCGATTTCAGTTTAGACTTTTCTTGGACCATTATCCGTGGAAATCGATTAACCGACATCCGTTCGGTCCCGACCTGCTCGGATAATCAACGTTCTACTATACTTACAAAAAGCGTCGCCAGCGAGGGAATTCGTATCGATTTGGAGCGTTGGCAAGCTCACGTAAACCCGGTTTTTGGCTGCAAAAGATACACGTGCATTCGATTCCTAATTACGCGTTTCACTCATAGATGTCGCTATACACCGGTCGCGCACGTGGTTCGGTAGCTTCGAAAGAAACGTTAAAATGTTATTGCCGTGGAATTCTGTGAATGTGTGATCAAATATCTTACTAATTCGATAATTTTAAATTCTTTATGCATATATGAAGATTATGACCATTTTAATAAAAAAGCAAATATTATTCAATGTGCAGTTTGTCAATTCTTATAAAATAAAGTAAAAAAATTACCTTTTTATGGTTTAATCTTTTCTTTCGGTTACAAAAAGTACATAAACATTGAAAAAGAGCCAACCCATTCCCAGTTAATGCAATATTAATTAAGCGCTGTCCACTCCGAGGCACAAGGTTGACGGTGGACTAAATTAAAGCCCTTTCCCTTGGCCGGGGCCGTGGCCGCATGCTACCATTCACATACCGCTACGTGGCCGGGGTGAACGACCTATTGAACAATTCGATTTCGAGGTGGCCTTCGCTGTGGTAATAAGGGCGAACGCAGCTTACGGCACCGTTCAATTGACACAGTTTTTTTGCGCGCGTTTCAGTGAATTAATTGAGCCCGACTAAGGTAATCCACTCCTGCGTAGCCAAATGAGCGCCGAAATGTTTAGAGAATCGTTGAACTGTCCCTTTTTTGCTCGCTGTTTGGTACTTATTGCGCAATGTTAAGAAAATATTTGCGATCAACTACAATTTTCGGCATAAAAATAACAATAAAACTCATTGTAAAACACACTTTTGCTTGGTATATTTTCATTTTCATGTGTTTGTTTTTTTATTCGAAAGAATTATACTGTTCCTCTCTCTTTCTGTCTCTTTATCTCTGTATTTGTTTAATATTCAGTTTGTTTTATTCTACCCCCTGCTCACTACCTACGACGACTGACGTCAGTGGCGTTAAAGCCTTTATATGTTTGTCTGCATTATTTCTAGTTCCTTCGCTCTCCTTATCGCACATGGCAGGCGACGAGGGGCAACTAATGGCCATAGTGTAATAGTACATGTTTCCTCCCCCCCCCCAAACCCCTTTCATTTGTTTCACTCCCGCGTTAATATGATACCTGTTTTCTGTTTGTTTTGTTCCGTTTTACCCTTTTCTTCCTTAATGTTTGATGTCTAGTGTGGTTTTTTTATGTTTTGTTTTTTTTTTTTTCTTGGGAAATGGTTTTGTTTTATTAACACTTTACTGGTTTGGTTTTAATTTTAATTTGTAGGTTTCATTTTCTTCTAGTTTCTTGTGTGTTCTATCAAAAGACTTTTAGCTTCTCTAATACCATCAAGTATGTGTGGTTGCTTTTGATTTGCAATCCTAATTAGTTTGGTACGATGATTTTGATGTAATCGTTACTGGTTAGATGATTTGTGTTGGTTGTTTGGAGCGGTTGTTATGATTATGCTTTGGAACGACTTTTTCTCATTGATACATTTTCACTTAACGGGTCTCGGTTTTAATTTACTTTTTTTTTACCGATGTCCTTTTTCTTTGCAAACTTATTGCGGAAGGTACTCATGAGAGGAATTTCCATTGGCTACGATTTTTTTTTTAAGAAATTGAAACTCAACGTAAATATCAAAATTCCACAAACAGAAACTAACCAAATGGCTCCAAAATAGAGCGTGTCATCGTTCTTTTAATCCTTCAATTCCAGCCTAGGACATACTTCAACTCCCCCCGATTGCAGCTCCTCACGGGGTAAGGGGGTCCTCCAATAGATTCTTTCGGCCAGCGATCCCAACGATCCAGGACGGGTAGTGGTGGTGGCGGACAGACAGACAGACTGAATCGTGCTCGAGCTGTCGAGCACACTTAAACCAAATTTCTTTACCATTTGCCGAGACACGAATGACTTTCTCTCGCTACATTCGTTTTAACTTCCATTACACGTTGTGGGTACACATGTGATTTTATTCGGGTGTTTTGTTTCCGTCTTATTCTGCCATCAAATATCTGCGGGCCCCATCGGCAGGCCATGGGGACAGTAGTGGGGAGTGGGATGCGTTTGTGTGTGTGTGTGTGTGATGGGTCAGGATATTACACAGTTACAACTATACACATGGATTATTTTATTTTCGTACTTCAGGGAGAGACACTTCTATATATCGCCATCTGCCCCTGCCCTTGTGGTATCGGTTTTCTCTTCTTTCTTTGTTTCTGTGTTGGTTGTTTTCGTTTTCTTAACATTTCTTTTCCACCTTTTCTCATGCGCTAGTATTACTTGTTTTCTTATTACAGCTTACATTATACACAAGTAACATAGGGACACACCACCGTCACGCTCCTTTCCCCCTTTTCCTTGTTTCGCTTGATTGCTTACAGCTTTCATGGAGCTTTCGGTTGCCTTTTGCTGTTTTAGTGTGAGGGTTTTCTTCCCCCAATTTCAACAGACACAATTCCATTTTTTTCCACGCAAACCCATTCTTCTAAAACAAGGGGTTACAGAGAAACACGCTCACACTATTGGCTATGTATTAATCCGTTTTGCGTCATATTAGTTGCTTTACAAGACTTGAAAGTAATGCTTTGCTGAGCGCAATGCCCCGAAACCCGAGGCGAAGAGGGCGAAAAATCAAACACCATCGAAGGAGCCTTTTTCTTTAGCCTTGGTGTGTGTGTGTGTGTCCATTAGATTGTTTAATTATATAAATAAATATGTTTTTTACATCACAGTTCGTTAAAATTAAAAACAAATTGTTATACTCATACGACCACAGCATCACTGTCCTTACACCTCTGCCTGTCCACTTCGCTGTGACCTTCTTCTACTTTCTACGCCTTTTATTTTTTGGTAGTCCGTACTACACACACACACATACATACTTGACATACACACACGCGCGCTACACATACATACAGTGGTACAGGCCTATCGGGAGCACACATACACGCACGCACGCACGCACACACAGAGATGGACATCACGCCGAACTCGTTAGCTAAAGCGAATGGTGTATTTGTGTGCGTGTGTGAGCGCGTTTGTGTGCGTGTGTATCTATTGTCCCTTTCTTATCCTTTTTTTTCTGCTTTTGCTTTAAAAAAACCAAACATACACAAAACATTACTTGTGGACTTTAACTTTTCATCTCTTCTTTTTTTGTTTTCATTCCTAACGCTCTCTGTTACTACTGTGTTTCTCTCGTTCTCCTTTAGTAGATTTAGGTTTTCTGGTGTAGTTTCTTTCTCCGTTTCTGCTATCTCCTCCTTTTTGTGTAGTTGGTTTTTGCTTTTTAAAATTTCACTTTAACTACGGCTAATTTCACTAGAAACAGGTTTAGATTTTATCTTTCTCGCACACTTCTCTCTTTGTGTGTGTCTGTTGTATTAGCAGTTTACACCCTTTCCTTTGCAGAATGTATCGTGCACCTTTCCTTTCTCCTTTCCATGCTCTCCCTCCCTTGCTGTCTCTTTTATCTGTCTAGCGATAAATAACCACCAATGGCCCAACACGTTTCAGTCTAATGAAAATGTAATAACAAGCTTTATGTAAGCGATAAAGACAATAAACTTATTGGAAATCTAGTTCGAGCGCGGGACCAGCACCGCAAGCCCGGTCAACCGAAGCGCATTGTAGTGTAATTCCTTCCTGCGTGCATGTAGGAAATCAGGGATCAGTTTTGTTAAGAGCTCTATAATGTTACAATAGTTCCGGTGTATGTGTGTGCTACACATAATCCCTTTAAAGTAGTTAACGAACTATAATTTCTAATGGGAAAAAGTAGTAAACGATATAACATAGGAAAGAAAGGGCTCTTTAGTTTCATAAACCTGCGCTGTGTCTGTGCTGGCTGTACACTTTTCCATTTTTTCCCCTCCCAAGCGCTGTTTTCCACGAAAAGTGAGACACTTTGCTGATGGTTTCCGGAAAGGAACGGCCGTCCTTGGTTTGCTACCTTTGTTTAACCGAATATTTACAAACGCCATTACTATCTGTTTGGCGCCATTACTATCGCCATTTGGTCTATCTGTTTTGCGTCCAACCACGACTAGACACCTGTTTGTTGATAAGTACCCACGATTTCCATCCGCTTTTTCGCTTTCTCCCATCTTGTTTTGGCCTATACACATCGGGGTTATACGTTTGTTGTTTTTAGCTGGAGCTTATTTTCTCATTCTGTTTACTTCTCTATTTCTGTCTTCTTTTTTTACGTTTGCATTATTATTTGTTCTGCTTTGCTTCTTTTGCTAACGCTTTCGATTACACTGTCTTTGACAAAATTCGTAGTGTTCATTACAGTGCTGTGCTGTTTCGTGTTTGCATTTCCTCTTTTTTTTCTCTCTCTCTAGTACACACATACACACACATTCACATACACATGTCTTGCTTCTAGTTTCTTATTATCAAGTGTTTAATTTTTGTTATGAGTTTTTTTTCTTTTTACGGGATTCGAATGTGACATTTTCACATGTAAATTTGACCTAAAATTTTCTTCTAATAATGTTTTTTTTTTGTTTGCGTGTGTGTGTATTTGCTTAATGAATGGAAGGGAGAAGAAGAGAAACTTCTCCATTTTACTTTCTCTGTCTGTTTGCTAGTGTTTTGTTTGATACAAACACGATCTGTACTACTACTTTGTCACTGTTGGACTTACTTAAATGTACATTTTTTTGTGTGTTTGTTTCGTTTCGTTCTGCTTCTTTTACCGTTTTTAGGGTAACACTTTTTCTCCGTTCTCTTTTCTATTTACATTCCCCGATGCACGGTTATATGTACAGCTCACTGTAGTAGTACAAGTAGTAGTAGTAGTTAGGACTGAATTTTGGCGCAATTGGATGTTTTCAATCTTCTTTCGTCCTTCAGCATATGATCGTCAACGGGGTAAAACGTTTACTATTATTTTTTACACTTTTTTTTTTGCTAATTTTGATTTTTTTCTTTTCACTTTTTCTTCTCTCTCTTCTCTCCATATTTTTCTTCTTGTGATTGTTTGTTGGTATACACATTTGCTCTCTTTTGCAGTGAAGCGTACAAACAAACACCATCAGCAACAGTTTCAGTTTGCACAGCTTTCATCAACAGCATTCTGGACGTAACACGCCTCACCCGCAACCATCACCACCATCGTCAGTTCCATTTGTTGAGGGTTTATAGAGAATAGAAACGATTCCTCCAGGGTGAAATAAATAAAAAAATACGCGATCCGATAGCAATTTAATGCAGCGTCATCAATTAAGTTCCAGTTCCGTTCCACAATGGACCGTCCACGCCTTGCTCTTGGTTCTTGCTGCCGCTTCTCCGTGGATCTTCTCACTGCAGCATATAGCATTAAAACCGTTCCATTTTCGGTTTGGTGTGTGAGTTTGTGTAAGTGAGATCTGTCTGTCCGTGACACATCTGAAATGAAACGAGACGAAGCAAAAACGGTTAATTGTAGGAGGACAAAAACGTTAAGTATGTTAATTAATTAAAGAAATTGTACAACACAGATCCTATTTCAGAAAGAGGGGGGGGGGGGATGTTTTGTTCCTTGGAGTACTCCGCTCTCCGGCAATAACATTCCAATACATTGCAAACCCAATCATGATTCCAAACGGCAATATTGTGCACTGAACCAATATTGCAGAGGAGCAGTTACAAACTTTGCCAGCGCATCGGTTACTCCATCCATCTCTCGGTGGATGTATTGTGCACAATAATGGCACATAAAACCCGACACAGCGTTTGACCCCCTTTACATTGGTTCGAAAACTTCCAAGAATTGGGACTGTAGAGCTGGTCCGATATGCGCAACCTTGCTTAATGAAACATTCTCCACCCCTGCAAACAAAGACCCTGCTGATGCTGCTGTGGACGACGACGCCGATACGTTCTTCCTTTCCCAATTCAAATGCTTCCACCAAACCCGACGCCATCCAATTTTATCGACCATTGCTGTGGGTAACAAAGGCCTGATTACGCTCTATTCGGGCTTCTAGGAACAAACGGATATTATTAATGACCGAACTTCGGGGCTGTCCTCTATGTTACACAGCACAAGGCACCATTTATTTGCCGTTGTTTGAGGAAGATTGGCAGATTTTGGAATTTCAGATTTCAAAGTGAAGACACTCGCACTAAAGCCCCCAGATGTGAGTGTGTCTCTGTCCCGCCTCGATTCTAGCGTGTTACTTTCCATTAGCAGTTGCAGTGTGCGTGAGGAGATTGGGGAACAATGCTTTCGTTTTGTTAGAGGATGAATTGAATTTGTAGAATTTATGTAAGAGCCATACACCTCCCAACCTCCCGCAGGTGGTTGTCTACTGTCCCCATTTCACTGTCAATCAAGCAGTGTGTAACAGTCTCTCTTCAAGGCATGTAAACAAAAGAGGACACTTGTCGCTTCACGGGGCCACCTGCACACCTCGCAAAGGACCAGTCTCCTCCAGCCTCTCTATCAACGCCTTCCTTTAGTGCTATAGAATCTTCGTTTCTTTTTGACATAAAAAAACGCAAAAGGGGAAAAGACACACACAGAAAAAAGCTTTCCACCAGGAACTCCACAGCCCTCCACATTGGTTGGTTGGAGTCCTCACAGCAGCAACAAAAAAGCTCACAGGTGCGTTGTTACTGACGGTGCGATGACGGTGAGCTGATGATGGTTCGGAACGGTTGGCAAGCGGGTGTTGCTCCGAACTCTCTAACCCGGCGCACCATCCCCCATCACCCTCTTCCCGTCCATCTTCACATTGCGTGCTTCTTTACGGGATCTTCCACTTCCGGAAGTTTGGTTCTGCGCGCATGCGTACCGCGCGAAAGCTTTCGTGTGTACCGCCACCTCACGGTCTGCCTCTGGTCTGTTGGCCTGTTGTTGTGTGAAGGTTTATTATATCTCGGGATCTTCTACTTCGCGTGCCGCGGGATGCGGACCTGACCTCCTCACGCACTGTGGAGGAGATTGCTTGGTGTGTGTGTGTACGCGGACTTTGGAGAAACTTGGGGGAATTGAAGTTAATTTCAAAAAATGCTTTTATGCCCGTGCAAGATGACGTCAGAGTTTGGAGATTTTTGGAGGGGGGGGGGGCTTGGGTTTGGAGCTATGGAGAAGGTGAAGACACCCCTAAATGACCCGCATATTATGAAGAATAGAGAATTTCTATACAACAAAAGCTTTTGGAGTTCCAAAAATGTATTGGAACTCTGTGGAGTTACATACATCACCGTAAAACGTGTCCGTTTTCTATAGAATTCAATTCCCAGGACCTCCAAAAACTGTAACACAATGCTTTTTCGATGGAATTCAAAGTACGTGGAAGTACTACAGTACAACAGTTTTCGCAGTTGCTGTACAGAGGCAGAGTTGATGACAGCGCCTTCCAAAGCAACCAAACCAGCAACCACACGGCACACTGAGGTCTCCCCGCGGTAGATGCGTGTATCGGTATTTGTGTGTGTGTGTGTATATGAGAAACGCGGAACATCATTGCAAACGTCGTCCTGGCCTTCGGCGCGCCGCCTGCCTTGTTTGTTTTGCTTTTGATGGTTGATGGAATTGTGTGCACTTCGTCGTACGCGTACCAGACCGACCGACCGACCGACCGACCGAGGCCTCGCCGTTTCCATCCAGCGGGTTATTCGAAACCAGTGAGCTCCCTCGCCCTTCCCCCTTTCCTCCATTTCTCACCCATCCCCTTTTCAGCCACGTCTCCACTAGCAACCGTGGAGTGTGTGTGTGTGTGTGTGTGTGTGGTACCAAAATCTAAACCACCATCATATAAAACCCGAACGGTTTCTGCCTCGGCTGAAAGATGACTATTTCCCAACTTGCATCAACGACGTCCCCCTTAGCACTTCTCCCAACTCCCAACCCCTTTTCCCCCTAGTGTGTGTGTGTGTGCAGTATAATATATTGGTTATCAAAAACATATATCAGAGGCAGGCGATGCTGAGGGCGCAGAGCAGTGGGTGCACATTTTGATTGCATATCGGTGGCGCGCGCGAAGGGAGATGGATGGCAAGTGTGTGTGTGTGTGTTGTGTTCGTGTTGCGCACACAACATAAAGGGAAAATGGATAGATTTCCGCTTATGCATACACACACACACACATACACGGATGCACTTCCATCTCTTTCAGTTCCAGGAACGCGCCTGTACATTAAGACGACCTGACCGCGGAAAAGCAGAACCTCTCTCCCGTTCCCTCTACCCCACACTCCATTGCGCACTATGTGATGTGCATCAAGTGCACCACCGATGCAATTTCGATTTGCGGAAGCAAACATGCACATACACACACACACCCACACACGTACGCATATGTCTGGGTGTTGGTTGATACAAAATCGAAGATCGAAACTCGCACAACAGGGCGCTGAGGTTGGGGGGTCGGATGGGGTTTGGGAAGAATGGTTTCAATTTCGACACTAACGACAACGACGACGGCTTGATTCTAGGGAAAAGGCTTTTATTCTCTGGACGTCTATGTGTGTGTGTGTGTGTGTTTGTCACATTGCACTCGATGCACCACCACCCCAACCCACGAGAGGATGGTTGGGGGGAGGGGCTGTTATTGCGTTTCTCAGTTCTCAGTCTCATCAGTCCCCTTCAAAACCCTGCGACCAGTGCAAAAGGCAGGTTTTTAGGATGCATACAATTCCTGGGAATTGTTTGTGGAACAAAACGCACCATACACCCCATAGACCCCAACGGGAGTCCCGAGGGGGCGCGGGGGTGTTTTGTGCGTTTGTTGTTTTGCACATACGCTGATGTGCACCGAGAGAAAATTCGCTTTCGATTCTGTCCGAAAAACACGTCCTTATCAGCAATACAGTGCGCGGCGGGGGCGAGAGAGTGTGGGCAATGTTGGTAAAAATGTCTAAACTAGGTGTAGGTTGTAGGTAGATCCTTTTCTACCCTGCTCCACCAATCAATCCAATCAAATTGAATGTCATTGAAGAGAATCGATGCGGAGTAATGCATTAGAAGCTTTGCTGACGACCCGTTACGACGTGTTACACATTGCGTATTGTGCTTGCGGATGGTGTGCAGCAGCGCACAATGTATTATTTGAAATACATTTTTTGTGCTGTTGTTTATATCCTTCGGAGCACGTAGATTCTGGTGCTCATGTTTGATAAAATTTGCTTATAAACCGATTTTAATACTTAAGAATTCATGTTCATGTCTCTTGGGATAAGCTTGGGTCAAATTACTGATAGTTACTAACATTACTGCGGTATATATACATATATAGCAATTCAACATACATTAATCAATAACATGTGATCAAATAAGTTCCAGCTAAGGTCCGAAAGTATTTACTTCAAATCACCAACATAACTTAATAACAGAGGACTTATTTACTAACTCTCTTATTCGATGCTACTTCACGGTCTTGGCCTGCTGTTCGTTGCTTAAACGCCATCTTGCCAACTCATCTTGGACATGTCTAAGACCCTGTCTCTATGTACGACCTAAAAGGATTTTACGGGTTGTCCGGTTCCATGCGTATAACATAACTCGGAGCTAATTGAAGCCTGTCGAGCACTGCACGACAGTTAGTGGGTCGTACAGCTCATACAGCTTGTTGTAGTGACAGCTTTTTGTGAACGCGGCCCAGAGGGTTTGCTCAGATTTCGCCAGTATTCATATACCAGAGGCGTAAGCGAGTAATAATCAATAGATTTTAGGTCATGTTCAGTAAACAAGAATTTAGACCTTTAGATACATCGAAGCATCGGATTGTTAAAACATTTCGCAACAGTACACAGCAAACAAAAAGGTACGATGTCCCAGGTTACATCAGGTGTGCTACTTCCTCGGGCTATAGGCTATAGAATAGACCGGTTGGCAACAGAGCGTGCTGTTGTCGGTGCTGACCTTTGACCTGAGCTTGGTGAATTCTTGGACGACCTTAAAAAAGGACGTTCACCTATCGGTAACTCACCCCTACGTAGGTCTAAAATAAGTTAGTAAGGCTTTCATCAATCCGAGATTCAAGCGGAAATCTACCTACAAACCATACAATAGTTCTGGAGTGAAGTTCTACAAAAAATTAATAAATAGTGAAACGATCAGTTTATGACGGTGGTTAAGAGTATGCATTAAAAATACCGTGTAATTGAACGTGAAATTTTGGGTTTTTGGCTAAATGTTTTCATAAAAAAACATTGAACACGAAACGTTGTGTGCGTAAAATGGCGAGTAATTGAGATCTCCATTTGGCGGTAACCATTTCTGGTCAAAATGAACGTTTTATCATTTCCCCCCGATTGTTTCACGGTTGCGGTTGAGTGTGATGATAATAATTAAGTCCATTATAAGAGTTTAATGTGAGTGCATCGGAAATGATATTCATTTATCTGCTTCATGATGTATAAACGCAATAACCGGGTGATCTCTGTTTCGCGATCGTTTCATTCAGTTGGAGTTGTTATTATTTTACAAAAACCTACAAATTCACTCTTAATTTTTAATGCAAGTTCTATACTCTATCACCGATACTCTCAATGTTCTTGGGACCAAATTCTCAGATCTCGTAAAGACATAGTGATAGGAAGATTCAAGTAGCAGAGCTTTGTAAGGGATATTTCAACTCTTTTTCTGAAATGAAGTATCGTCAAGTTGGTAACGTTTAAAACAGCACAATCTGCGTTAAAATGCATTACATCACAACAATCTCGTCCGATCGTATCAAACCGACGACGTCGTAATCATTAAACTAAACGCCCAAACAATTATATCGATAAACCCGTCATGTGCACGTGGCACAGTCGAATAAATCTTGTAACGATCCTTCGTTTCCTTCATCATGGAATTCTTCGAAAGAAAACCTGGGCACACAGACGATGAGTTTGACCACCGGCACCCGGCAGTTCCGCTCAAAGGTCACCACACCACCGGCAGCCGACCTGCGATGCGGTTTATGATAATCATTATTTCCGACCATAACTGAGTGGAGTCGTCGGTGAAGGTGAGCGGATGAGGGGACGAAGTCGGTTTGAATCCTTTCGCTTTAACGCAACACAATTACACCGAAGGAAGCAACACGTACACACTAACAGACCCGATTCACTGTCCCAGTGTTGACCGGAGGCAACTTTTGGCCAGAGCCTAACATTGGACCTTCCAAAAACTCCGTATCCCCGATCACCCCCCTTTTTTCGCCAAAAGTAACTCTCGGAGCAAGCTGGGCTAATTGTGGTTCACATTCCGTGCGCGACAAGAACCTTTCCATCCCATTCCCAAAAAACCCGGGAAAGGCTATGAAATGTGTGCCGTGCCTGTGTAGCTGGGGAAGGCGCGCGAGTTCCACAAATTGTTGAAAGTTTTGCGTCCTTCAAGGGTGGGGGAGGCATTGTGATCTCTTCTACACACGACAAACATCCGTTTTTCACCCTCATGCTGGAGGCTTCTTCTTGGGAAAGGACCGCAAAAACCCCCTAAAAACTTTACCACCCGTTTCGTGTCGATGGAGGCGGCGGCGGCCCGGTCCCAATTAGAAGTGGCCCGAGAATGCAGGGTTTGCGGTTGAAGGGAACAACACGGCGCGTTGTTGGGCCAGCAGGGCGGGCTGTGTATGTGTGTTAGTGTACGTGCAAAGAGAAAATGATGGGAAAATCCTTCGCTCCAATGCAAAGAAGAAAGCTCTCAGGCAGGGAGGATCTCGGGGCTTGGGAGGATTTAGGATTCACAATTGCCGACATTTGCCATTTGCGTCCTCGTGTCGTCGTTTTGTGCCGCACTCAAGGCACACACACACACACAGCACTAAAAACCCAATCGGCATAATGGAGTCTGCCGCACGATTGGAAGGCGGCGTGCTCGCGAAGTGCTTTTATCGATTTCGCTCTCTCTCTTCTGCTTGAGTACACATATATTTATTTACAATTTCCAATCGATCACGTGTCACCGGCACAGACACACATACACACTCAACAGGATCCAGCAGACATTCATTTTTATCGTTTTGGATTGCTTTTTTTCGCGCTAATACCCTTTTTGCGGCCGCGAGGGGAGTGTTAATGGCGAATGTGACGATGTGAGAACATTCTTTTTTCATGCAAACAAACACGAAGGACGGACGGAACGAAAAACAGAAGAAGGTTGTAATGTGTGTCTTTTAATAATTTAAAAGCATTTAGAATTCTCAAGGTAGCATATTTAACACATTTGAGCGGAAGAAGCTTTACTGTGGGTCTGAAAACTTTCATGAAACGATCGATTGTGTCTGATCGATCGATAGATTTGAGTGTGACAAAATAAACATAAACATTAGTTGCGTAGAAATGCATTTTCAATAGCCAGCTAAATGATTCTTCATGGTTTCTTTCCGTTCTTACAAGAAATAATAGAAGAAAAAAAGAATTTCGAGTTGCTCTAAAGTAGTATTGCCGGGTTGCTTTAGGGAGTGCTCTAGAATTTGTTGTGTCCGACAACCGACATAGATACGTTCCAGAAGTGCTCTGCCTGCCGTCATTGCATCTGTCGTCCAACATTGGAGGCTTTTGCGATATCAACCAGCTGTTTTATATCGAGTTCGACACATGGCGGCTGAAATCAAGTCCACACTCCATTAAAAACCGAACGCTAAATAAGCCTCAGTAGTTCGGCCTCAGTATTGTTTGAATCGATTTTTAAACGTTTAATAAATGCACTTATTTTATTCTTTAAAGCATCTTTTTATGAACAATTGCAGAAATCCAATATGACGGACCTGAACAATCGCAATGATACAACCCGGGTGATGAACACTGTTTTACTGACAGACTTAAATTTCAGCTAGTTGGATGACAAAAGAAAAGGCCTGCTTGTTTGTTTACATTCTTCGCAGCTGTCAAAACACTCCCTTACTTAATTGCAAAACTATCACCCTCTATTTCATAGAGAATTGTTGACTATTTTGACGCAACTTTTGTGTTACGTCATTTATGGATGGCCCCTGCACAGTTTGTTTTAGTTGGTATTGCAGATATTGTTTAAATTTGAACAGTTGCATTTCAGTCTCAAGAAGGTGTGCATTGTTTCCCATGGTGCAAACTCTTCCAAACTGACTTCTGAACTGAACTTAATGGTTAAAAAAATGTTTTAAAATTTCAATCAAATCATATAAGGCATTTTCTTTATCAAGAAAAAAATATCCCGAGATCGGACGATCCGAACTTCCTCTACGAGAAATAAAATCATTCCCTTACACCAACAGCTAATGCCGTAAAGATTTACTGCTTACTTAAAAGCTAACCTCTTCTACTTGTAGGCAAAACGCAAGCAACGGAGCTCCCTGCCCTTCAACGGCAGCTTCAGGCCGCAGTACACACGATACTCTAACCACCATCGTAACCAAGGAAAGATAATGCATTAGACGGCGAGAGGATGCATCACATACACACCCATAACCCTGGGAGCGTTATTGGCCCTACGATATGGCGCTATTGCCACCTCCGGCCAACGGTAGGGAGGTAGAGACGGTAGAAGGTAACAATTTATGATTGAACATGGAATGATTAATTACGCTGCTATTTATTTTCATTAGAGCAATCAATTACTCTCCTCTCTGTCTTTCGGTTGGGCTTTTTTCTCTGTGGGTGTGTGTGAGTGCACGGGCGTCCAGTACACAAGCTTTTCCGAGGGAGAGGGATAAAAAGGCAGAGGAAAAAAGACGAATAAGACGCCACACTCCATATGATAGAATTAAAACACGAGAACAAAGGAGAAAAGAAAAAAGCTCATGCTAATATTAATTGGCGCTGCTTTGTTTGCGCATTATCATTTTCTAGCAATTAGTTGGAGCTTGTTTGTTTTGCAATCTACAGATTAGTTCTATAATTGTACGCCCTTATTGTGGTTCATTGTGATGGAAATGTAACTTATGTTTGAAGAAGAACGAAAGTTGAAAAAGATAATAAAGCCTAATGAATTTCAATGCCTAGAAACAGTACTCAACCCTGCAATAGAAGCACAGAGCTATTGAAATCCAACTAGGATGACTCAAATAGTGTAATAGCACACGATCAAATATGACAACAAAAGTATGCAAAAAACCTTTCCAATTCCGTTCAAACAACACGGCCCTAAATGATGATGGATCGCTTGCGGATAGAGTTTGCTTTTCATCCGTCCCACCTTTTTTGTTGTTGTTTTGCTCCGTAATTCATCTCAAACTATTTCACAAAAATGTTATCTACACATTACACACTGCACACTGCCCCCAATTGAGCCGCCCTCCTTTCACTTGCATACGATGCAAACCTATAGTAACGAGTATCCGGAGAGCCGGGTGGAAGGAAAATGCCATTCCCGCCCGGTGGCATTTTAACGTCAAGCTGAATTCCCGTTCTGTCCCAACACATGCCACGCTCTCAATCCTTCCGGTTTCGACCACCTTACTACCACCAACCTACACACACACACACACACATACACAGACAGCAATCGATCCCCCGCAGGATATGCACACACATTTATCATTATTGAAAAGTGCAGATGAGAAAGATTAATCGCTTCCCGGCCGCCGCTTGGGTAAGGTGGTGTGGCGGGAGATCGAAAAGTGCGGAAAAGACCCCGAAAGAGGAAAGCAACGGGGATGTACATCTAAACCGTAGTCGTATAGTTACACCATTAGTACAATATCCTTGTACCTCAAGCTTCGTTTACAAGCTCGGCTTCGTTCGGTCGGTGTACTACCGAGTGCTGCGGGGGACACAAGGGCGCTTCCTCAGGCGCTACACTTTGGTGAAGGTTTGTGCAAGATATTATTATTCTACGCTTCGCGCCGCAAGACTCGTCAAAGCGCAAGGGGGGCGAGAAGAGGAAGCAAGTGTGCAAGTGTACTTCCCTCGATTCAGCGGGAAGAGAAACCGTAACGTCGTATAACGACACAAACATGATTTACCCATTTTCCAGCGTCACATTCACATCCATCGTGCACCGTCATGCGGGGGAAGCGTTTTTGGCGCGTCGATACCATAGGGAGCGCGGTAGTAGCACACACACACACAGGGAGCGGGAAAACAAAACTTTTGCCAAGTCATTTTTCAGGCCGCACCGGGAAATTACTTTCCTGGGCCAACTCTGCCTCGTTACGCCTCAGCTGCCAGAGGTCGGTGGAATCAAAGGGGTTGCGCGATGTTCATGGGGGCAGCGGTAGGAGAGAAGATTTAGAGGTTGAAGCAACGATCGCAACTTACATCTAGAACGTACTGGGTGGGATGATCTTTTTCATGTTAATGGCAGGCTTAAGCCGGTTAAGGGTTGTGTTTTTCTCGGCGTCTGGTAAGATTGTAGCCGTTTTTTTTGTTTGTGGGAGGGAGAATATATGGTACACTTTGTTTTACGCTCATTTTTATGTAATATTTTCTCCATTTCGAAGGCAATTTAAGGTGTTTTGCAATATAAATACACGTTTAGAATGCTAATGATTATTCATAGAAGTGCCAGACACTATAATAGGTCCATACCACTCTGATGCTCGAAACTCACACAAGATCATTTCAATAGATCAATGAAATGAATTTAATTTGATGTAACCTATTTAAAGAGTGCATCCTAGTAAAAATTAACTGGTTTCTTTACACCTATCTGTCACTTTTTTCAAGATCCTACAGCGCAAAGAGAGGAGATATTTCAATTTGCTGGATCTTCTGGATGTTACTGCTATACCTTCAGAGCACAATATTTATATCATTCTGTCGACAAGAGAAGAACGACGATTGTTTTATGTTTCTGAAGGTCCAGACAAATTTGGAGATTATGTAGCAATTGTCTTTGTTTTAGGTAACTGTTCTCGAGAAGTAGAGAGCTTGAGATATGGTCCCATGATGTTAAATGCTGTCTCAATTCATCCTCAAGCTCTTCAAAATCTAGCAATACTTTACTAATAAGCCGGTACATCTTTACAGATTTTCTATAGAAATCTACATGGAAAGATGCATAGGCGGTATGCAACATGAAATTTAAATAATAACTAATTGATTCCCAGCGACGCAGAATCTTGAACTGGAAACTGAGCGGAACCAATTCCGAAATGAATGTAAACTTTGATCTAATTGATCAATTGAAATGCATAGGAATAGCTAATCAGTATTCTAGGAAATTGATCGTGAAAATGATCGGCTGAGAAACAAACATATTTCACAGACAGGAGAACTTGAACGTTAAACTCTTACTGAATACAGATTCAAGGAAATGAATTTTAATGTAACTTGGGTTAGGTAAAAACGGATATAGCAACCAGAACAACTGAAGGTTTTGTGATCGGAACAGCAGCCTTACCACGTCAATGAACCTTGGTACATACAACGTATTAAAGAAACAGATGAGAACCTATAAATCCAGTGATAGGTGATGTCTTCAAGGGTTTTCTAAAGGAATCTGGCCGTACTGTCATGTCGTTTACATTATAGGGTTCTATAGCCTCATATTTCAGACGTTTGCTTATAAGTCAAACAAGACATATCAATGTTCATTGCAGCAAAGAATGATTGTTGACAGTCGATCAGAACATTACAATCAAGTTGTGTTTGTATTAAGCTTGATGTAATTAAATAATTAATTAAGCGTGTTTAAACACTGTCATATTGTTACAGAACGCCTCTGTAAACGCTAACACACGAAAATAAAGCCTGATTCTTGTTTTCTACCACATTTCTTACACTCCCGCCAATTTCGCGACTTATTTGGTACATAGTAATATTCACCCCCCTCAAACCATCCCCATTCTGCACAAGGTTGCCAAACGAGCGCACAAACACATACGCATACTAATAAAAAAAAACATACACATTGCCAACACTGTTAACGAGCTGTTTATGGGGTTTTGAAACATGGAAGGGGAACCCACTCGTCACAACGAAGACGAAAATGAAGCCGAACAACTCCACACGCAGTAAATAAAAAAAGAATTAAACAGGAGGACTATGACCTCTCACAGTCACAGGCGAGACTATTGTACATCAACGCGAGCGCGATCAACTCCAAGCGTCACCACACTGCTGAACGAACGTTAGCCATCACTAACGCTTCGGAGTGACCCTTTCGTGGTGGGAAACGTGCAAACGGCGCGCAAAACTTGCCGCTGCTGTCGCGCAAAGAGCTGATAAAAAGGTGGAATTGTGCAAGCGAGCAATGCGGCAGCGATGATGATGATGATGATGATGGCGAATACAACAGCCAGATCAAACACGATTCCAGTTTAACAGCTTGCTGTGTGTTACTGCTTCTACCGTCTACCACACCACTCCGCTGGTAAATACAACCACTCCTCTTCTGCCCTCCAAAATTCGCTGTTGTATAAATAAACAATTGCCAAATGGAAAATTTTGCACCATTTGCGCTTGTGTGATGCCAGAATGGCGCCGCCGATCGATCACGTTGGTTTTACGATCGAATACAATCGTTAGTCTCTTTTGCAGAAAGAATAAGAATGAGCTGAATGAGAAATGTACCGATGGATAGCCTTATAATGGAACCATGTATAATCGTGATGACTATAGAATTGCCTACATTTGTAATTACAACTTGGAAATGATATAAATCAACTCACAACAAAGAGATGATCAGTAAAATGCCACAAATGTCACAAAGTTTTTGCATCATAGAGGCAATAAAAAGACGATCAAGCAGCTATTTCCCGAAATTCCCATGATATTTGCGTGCTTATCTAGTTCATGATTTAAGGTTGTCTCTCTAAATGTCATCGTTGTATATTTAACGTCAAATTCTGAGATCTTCTACAAAAAGATCTACTACATCTCCAATGCTCTCTCTTAAACGATTCGAAGATACATTTCTAAAATTTCAAACCTCGTTGCCCCCAATATCCCAAAAGGAAAGAAAAAAAAAACAAAGCGACATCAAAAACTGTCCTAAATTCTTCTTGCAGACCACTAGACCGCAATAGCAGTGGGTTGACCGACCGGCTGCAGCCAAGAGTGAGTGTTTCTTACGAGCACACAGTCAACTGTTCACCACACACGCTTTGCAAGTACACCACGCGAAAACGCCACACACTACTTGCATCATTGCTTGGCCAAACGCAGCCTATTAATAGAATCGAAAATAGCACAATTTCCTTCTTTTGATGGTACGCCCGATCATCACCAGCAATGTCGAAGAGGATGACAACGGGACGGTACGGGAGGGTTAGGAAAGGTTTGGAGGAAACATTGGACAGAACGCAATCGCAAAAGTAAGACACGCAGTACACTTTTTGCGCTCCACTTACGCTAATCCAAACTGGCCAGAGGTGAAAAAAAAGAGCCGCGTAAGTGGCAATAGAGTAGAACGATCGTGGGAAACTCGTCGGGGCAAAATCATAACTCTATTTCGGAGAGCAGCACTGTAATGATTTTTGTCACTGACCGTTTCTGAGAAGTTTGTGCGAGGGAGAGTTAGGATGTCTACGACTTTGGGTTGAAATGTCAAACCAAATTGCAAACCTGTGAGCTCATTGGGACTCATCGGGGCAGGTTCAAATTACATTTTAATGCCCTCTGGGGGTTAATGAGTTCAATGAGGGCAGTTACCATGCACTGCTTTTCTACAATTACGTGGTTCACGATGATTGTTGGTACTTTGCAAACTTGTTTAACATATTCTTGATGAACGTAAAGAGGATGACTTGCTATTAGCAGAGGGATATACATATATACTATTACAGTTAACTTCATTCACTTTTTGATTGTGCGTTTTATTGTACTTTTAACGGGTTCACGGTGTCGTTAGCTCTGTAGCGTAGTTATCAACGCGGAGTTTGTCAGCTTTGACTTAAGACAGAGGTTAAGTTCGAATCTTAAAGAGATCGGAAAGGGAATCAAAACCTGTACATCAGCTTCAAAAGAAGTTTTGCGCTGAGAGATCTTCACCCTTATTCTCTAGCGAACGGAACAAATCTGTTTAGGATTACTGATAAAGGCGTGTGTGTTCTATAACTGAATGTTCTTGCTGTTTTTAAAGACATAAAGATATATTGTTGCGTCCCAGAAGTATATTTAGTTAGCTACACGAGCTGCAGGTGAGGAAAAACAGAAATAACAAACCAATATTGAGAAAATTTACGAATTCAGCTAGTTTGCCTGCACATTTGCCTGCTGATATTACGTCAGGTGCTTAAGGTTTTCAGTATGAAAAAATATGAAAAAATTGAAAACGAACAACAAAAATTGGGATGATATTTCAGCCCTCAGATTTAAACTAACAAACGGGTCAAAATTGTTCTTCAAAAGATTCGATAAAATGTGCCAAACTTGTCAGATAGCATGTCCTAAACACGATCTTGAATGTAAAACAAGCGCTAAATGTTGAGCCATTTCTTGTCAGTAAAGAGCCTTTCATTCTAAACATACACTATCCTCAAATTACTCAATCCAAAAGCTCAATTTCTACATGAACAATCAGCGTTATCAGCGTTAGCAACAACCTTCCAACCTTAGCATTTTTGGACAATGTACACAAATGCCGCCTAAAGTTATATGTATAAGCCACCGTGTGTTCAGGGTTGCGTAACAATCTTTTGCCCAATCTAGGGAAAGACCCACACACACACACTTTGAGGTTCGCCATTAATTTGCTTTTAATGACAACAAAGTCGAAATATTCGTGTGATGCTACTAAATTCAGCCCACTGACCCAGCACGGCGTTGCGCGTAACACAGTAACACACACGCGCGGCGGCTGTGGTTTCAGGTCATTTTGCAAAAGGTCAAAAATTTACTTTTCTCACGGTTTTCGTCGTCGTCGTCGGCGTCGTCGTGGAAGTGTGCAAAGTACTCATATGAGCATGGTTGGAAGGTTCGGACACCGTAAAATCAACATGGCCGCCGCAAATGAACATGTTGTTTGTTGGGCCAAAGTTATTTCTACACTATACAACACGGTTTTGGTGGTGGTGCTTGCGTATCGGGCTCGTATAAAGAGAGCTTCCCCTAAACACCACATACACCTGCTGTCTAGTATGTGCTTGTGCTGCTGCTGCTGCTGCTGCATCGGTCAGAGCACAAATTGCGTTGCGGACTGTAAAATATATGTAATTTTGCACAAGCCCATTTTGAGGCAGGCGTTTTATTTTTCATTTTTGTCTTCTGCTTTTGTCGGGAAAATGCTGCAACGTTAACGTGGCTGTCAGCATATATTTATTTCGGGGCCTTCAATTCAGTCTCATCCAACCACACACACACACATTTAAGTAAACGAACACGCATACTAACGAGTGCAGAAAGTGGCGTCCCTACGGACCTGGTGTTCCAATCAAGGCCGAACAGAATTTCATTAGAAACATTCCAAATCTCCTCCAGCGCAAGGGTGGTGGTGGAGAATTACACAGGCACAGACATCATACGCATTTCGATACAAAAATACGGCCAAGTGTGTGCGTGTTTGCTGGTAGAGTGCAACACGCAAACGATGTGTGCCGATGGGCATGTGCTCCTTCTGCCCTCCCCCCCCCCAAAAAAAACCCTTTTTTGCCACAAAATTCGGCCCTGCCGTTCGATCACTCCTTCTCCTGCTGGCTCACGTGGGATTAAGCGATGTGAGGATTATCGTATCGCAGTGTTGCGAGGGAGCCTCCGATCGGACAAACACGTTCGGTGGGAAGTGTGGGAAAAGACATCCCCAAAGTCTCTCCCTTGCTCACTCTCTCCCTTATAGACAGTAAGAGCAGCAGTCGGGGAAAGGAAAGAAGCAAGAAAAACATCCATCCACTTCAAACGTGTGAGATGGGAGGGTGGTTGGTGTCCCTTTCCATGCCGGAAGTACTTGAAGAGGGCCACCGTGGGAATACGCACGCGACCCAGCAGAAAGCAAGGAGCAGTGCCAGGAGTGCAAAGCAAACACACACACACACACACACACACACACACACACACACACACACACACACACATAAAACATAAAAAAGAAGATAGAAACTCTCACACCACTACCAACCCCTTTTTCTTATTTTTTTTTCCTGAAGGATCTTTATAGAATTCATTTTTTTCTTCTTATCTCCCTCCTGTGACCGAGTGAATGTGAATCAAAAAATGCCAATTTTGTACCACCTGTCAACGACCCACACACACACATACACACATACAAATAGAGATGATGGACCACGGGGAAAATATTTCCCATAATACATAAAGGATTCAGAAGCTGGAATTCGCTCTCAAGTCGTCACCGTCGTCCTCGTCGTCACTGTCACCGTGTTGTCGTCGTCGTCGTCGCCGTCGTCACCGTCATCCTGGCCGTCATTTGTGCGCGCCCGGGAGTGTTTTCTCTTCCGGAATTATTGATTTTCTGTCATATGACTTTAATGGTTCCACGGTAGTTGTTGTTGTTGTTGTTGTTGTGCCTTAGTGCGCCCTCCGAACCAGCACCAGACCAGCACAAGACCACCAGCAGCAGGTCGTGCAGCAAAAATGTGCTTATCATACCATCCTTTTTTACTCTTTGTGCTTGCAAGAGAGCATGAGAGTGAGAGAGAGAATCCCAAACTTCCAGGATCTTTTAGCAGGCACACCACAACGGAAGGGAAGGGCAATAAAATGCTCCAACTACACCGCACACAGACACACAAATAAACATAAACACTACTACTCCTCCGTTAACTCCTCCTCTACTTGATAGTTTCCCCGATCTCCCCGATTAGGGGAAGCAGGGAAGAAAAAGATACCATAACGGGGGTGTTTCGTTTAGTTTTTTTGGAGGTTCAAACTTAACATCCTCAAAGTTTCCGCGGCGGTGCTGGTGCATTTCCACTATCTTCACTGCGTGTTTACATTATTTGGATTGTTTTCCCAAACTCAAGCATCAAACCAATCAAACGAGCTTTTCGTGGAAAACGCACTGAGAGAAAGGCGGAAGAGTTTGTAGTAAAAGCGCCCCACACACACACACATACATAAAAGTAACAATAAGAAAACACCACCAGTCTAAAATATTTAAATATAAAACACACATACAACCAAACGACCGAAAATAGGAGTGAGCGCACCCTGAAAAACCAGACCAACAAAAACGACAGCTCACCACCACACTCGCCCAACACACCTTGAAGAGCTTTCTGTGTTGGAGAGAACGCTGTAGGAGGACGAGGACGCGCCAGTACCGAAGTTTTGGGTTTTTTGGTCGCGGAGTTTTGAAAGTTCCGAGTGAAGGGAGAGGAAGCGCGTATTCGAACCCCACACAAAGACCACGAATCTCGGGGAGACACACACACACACACACACACTGATACACGCGCAAGGATACGAAGAAGAAGGGACGGCCCAACCGGACGTGGAAAGTCGCGTGCCGTGAACTTCGTCCTCGTCGTCGTGGTCGTCGTCGTCGTCGGTGTCCTTTTTGGGGAGTTCTGGTGCGCGCGCGCGCGCGCATAAGGATCCTTCCCGAAACCTTCCACTGGTCTGCCTGCTGTCTGCCCACTTCCGGGTGTGATGCTTCTGCTGGTGCTGCTGCTGGTATGGGTGCGTGTGTACACGACGAGCACACCAGTTTCCAACAGCTACTATACGCACCCCCGTGAACTACGCACTGTATACGCGGATGGGAAGACAAGCGCTGGAGGAAGCGACCAAGGGTTATGCGTGCATGTATATATGTGTGTTTGTGTGTGGCTGTGGCCAACTGTGCACAACACGGAACGGTAGGTGGAACCTTTTCCCCCAAAAACCGAACCTCATGGTGCCGCCGTTGGGTGCGCTCTACAGTGCTGTTTATTTTCCATCTAAAGGCGCGAAACCAATCGTAGATGCAGACACACATACGCATAAACCTCTACCCCCAAGCTAAAGAGAAAGAGGGGGGGGGGGGGGGAGGTATAGGCTTCGTCCGAAAATTTTCCTACCAGGCATTAGGCATTTTGAATCTCTGGGCTTATTTTTTGTTGTTCCTCCTCTCTGGCTCTCGCGCTGCTTCTCTAAAAACAAATTCAATGTGCGTATGTGTGTGTGTATGTGTGCGGTTTTGAGAAGCTTTGCCGAGGTTGGGCAAACCACTTGTAAGAGTGAGAGGGAAAGGGATAAAAAGAGAGGCGTGTGTGTGTCAGACCGGGTTCAGGTTCCGGTCATGCAGATGTAAATGCCTTTTTCGAGCGTTCCCTGCATACTTCAACTCCCCTCCCCTTGCTCAAAACCCCTCGAACGCCACACGCTATGATCGTACGAGCGCATGGGTTTTGTGGTCCTTCGAACCGGGATCGTGTTCCCAGGTAACCAGGTGTGTGCAGCCAGGCAAAAATGGCACGCAATAGAAATGAAAGAAGAAAAAAATACACACACACACTCCAACGTCCAGATGGAGTAGGTGAAAGCATCGTTAGAAATTGAACTACGCAACAAGGACTCGCCACCGTACGCAATACAACATCCCGTGCCGTTCCCAATCGAGTTCCGCATGCCTCACTATTCCTGCCCAGAGCAAAAGGTGGTTCGGTGCAATGGCGCACCGTATCGTGTGTGTTTGTGTGTGCATCACCGTCCTGTGCACAACCTCCGGGTTGGGTGTGTAGGCCCAGTTCTAGGCATTAATTGTGCTGCCTAGGCTGAAAACCCCCCATCGGAGGAGCAGGAGCGCGGCGTAGGTGCGTAGTGACCACACACAATGCAACGGTGCGCTTTTGGGGTAGGGGGGGGGGGAGAGGGGGGGCACCGGCGAGGTCAACTCTTCCCGCTCGAGCCCCTTCAAGAGCGCACCGTTCGATCTATGTACACCCAGCAGCCCCGAGAGCCTGCTGGGTTGGTAGGGTGTCCTTTCGAGCAGGCGAACTCGCGCGCTGAGCTTCAAAATAATGGCAACGAATCAGAATGTTGTGGGTAGAGAGCCGAAGAGAGAGAGAGTGCGAGAAAGACAACGGACGGAAGCTCTTCTTGATCTTCTGCTGCCGCTACCAGGGGGTGGATTCCCGGTTGAAGCCGCTAGTTGCCAGGGCACCACACACACACACATCAGTGCTAGGCCGGACCCAAGCCGCTCAGCTTCCGTCCGTTGTGTGACGGTTTTAATGGTAAACATAATATATTGCAAGTAAATATGGCTCCGGTGGGCGAGCAGTGGGACCCCACCGTCGTAGTCGTCGTCGTCGTTATCGTGCTCCACACACCAGGGTCCGGAGAGCTAGATTTTCGTCAGGGAAAAGGTGCAATGCGCGTAAACATACATATACGCACAAGGCACGCACTTTCTAGCGGTTTGGGTGGGTGGGTGGTGGTGAATCCGTTTTTCGACCAGCTCGGGCGCACACATACAGCAGGGTCGGTGGTTTTTGGAAGGGCCTCCTCCCGCCATTTGTGCACACTCGAGCATCCCCGGACGCATCGGATCGATTGAAAATGGGGGGTTGTTGTTGCTGCGTGCGCGATGCTGCTGCACTTACAGGGTGTATGATGTGGCCAGAGAGAGAAAGAGAGACAGAGAGGCTCACAAAACCTCAAACCGACATAGCCGTACGACAGCGGACGGATGCAAACGGCACCCGGCCAGCTGGAAGGATCTTGCAAAATCAACCACCAAGTATTAACTGCCATAGAATGCCCCGGGAAACGATGATGCTGCTGATGATGATGCTGATGATGATGATGCAAAATGCAAATACGAAATTTCCATTCGGCTAGGTAATGCCGCACCACGGCAGAGGACACACCTGCACCATCTTCTTCCATATCGCTCGACCACACAAGCAAACCATACACGCACACAACACCTGTGTGCACGCCGGGTCTTCCCGGGCGTCCAAGTCTTCAGCGCGCACAAGCCAGTTGGAGTTTGAGCCATTTGTTCTAATCAATTTCGTGCATGGAAAAGTGCCTAAAATAATAACAATAATCAAAATTAAATAATCTTTTCTTTACCCTTTACAGGAGAAGTACCATTACAGCTTCGGAGATAAGGGGAATGTACAGGCCCAAACCCATCTCAATCCGCTTAACTCCAACACGCGCTATTCCTTCCCGGGTTCCTCCCCTTATGCCAACCAACGCAACGCGCCACAGTCCAACACACAAATCAGGCGCGGCAGATAATTAATTCAAATTTGCTGTTACTGAATATCGCCGTCCCGTCCGTCCGTCCGTCCGTGTGTGTGTGTATGTGTGTGTGAAGACACAGGCTCGTGAAGAGGAAGCGTGCGTTTGCGCTCCGCAAGCAGAGGAGGCGGATGGAATGCGGGCGCGGTTTCTAATCAGCAACCCGCATATTATTTGACTGGAATGTGGTCGACTCTAATTGAAGCACTGGGAGGGAGAGATGGTTGCGAAGAAGATCAAGTAGAAGTTCGATTGCAGGAGAGAGAGAAAGAGAGAGAGAGAGTGTGTGAGAGAGCGATAGAGAGAAAGACTCAAAGGGTAGCGAGATAGCAGTGGAAACTCCATAATTGCATGAACAATCTCATGTGTCCACAAATCATGCTGACACCGAGAAGGGACTGGAGCTGACGGTGTGCGTTTCGACGACCAAAGCGCGGTCGTCGTCTCAACCCGACTTTGGACAGAATCATTTTGGAGGTAGCTGTGGCTTCCGTGTGTTCAGCGCACAAAAACCCCGCGAGAATGTCCACAGGAAGAATGGACAAGGAAAGGTGGAGGGAAAAACGGCACTTCCACTCGCACACGAAAACATGTCACCTCATCATGGCGATCGAAATTACGCGGGTCATTCCCCAAAATGGCTGACTCTCCCATGGGGTGGTGTGGTCCGTAACCCGTCCACCGTGAGACATAAATAAGTAAACGTGGACACACACACGCGCAGACTGAGATGTGCAAAAAAAAGCAGGAGAGGAAACTGCTGACAGAATCTAAATGAATTTTCCACCCGGGTAATGGTTCCCGCTCTATGTGACCCGAGAGGCGACGACACCCCTCAACTTAAGCTGGTTGATGATGCTCCCCTGTTAAGGGATGGTTCTGTTATCCCCCAGAGAAAAAGTGGATGAATTCTGACGTGTGTATTCTGGACACTCTCTACAGTACAACAGTTCTACGACGTTAGCGCAATAATGTACGTACCTGCGAGGACTTGCGTGGAAGAAGCACCGCGTACCGGGAAGCGTGACCTTCAGAGCACGCGGCGAACAAATATGGCGTGTTGCAAACAGCAACTGGGCTGCCGTCCATTTAGTAGTTGCTTTGGAAGTGATTGAAATCAAACCCGAACGGGTTGCGCTGCGACATCATGGCGGCACTTTGGGCCGCCGTTAGGCCATGGTGATGTCCACCACCGGTACCGAGTGTTTGCTGTTGGTGCTGATGTTGTTGCTGCTGCTGTTGCTGCTGTTGCTGGAGCTGCTGTTGCTGCTGTTGGAGCTGATGGTGCTGCTGTTGCTGCTGCTGCTGCTGTTGATGATGATGTAGATGTTGCTGTTGTTGCTGCTGTTGCTGATGTTGCATTAGTGAGGCGCTGTTCATCATGTTAGCTTGCTGTTGCTGTTGCTGGTGGTGGTTTTGTTGCTGCAGGTGGTGTTGCTGCTGATGATGGTGCTGCTGCTGCTGTTGCTGCTGCAGTAGATGTTGCTGCTGTTGCTGGCTTTGCTGTTGCTGTAGCAGACTGCCAAGGCTGTTGCCGAACGATGCCTGATTGAACGATCCCACCATCCCGTCCATCCCGTGGCTGGACGCGTTTGCACTAGCGGTGCCAGCACCGGCATTGCTGCCGACGCCACCACTACTACTGCTAGTGGTGTTACTGTTGCTACTGGTATTATTGTTGTTGTTGTTGCTGTTGCTATTATTGGTACTGGTAGTGTTGTTGTTGTTGTTATTGTTGTTGCTGCTACTGCTGTGGTGCTGTTGATTCAGTGGAACCGTCTGTGATTGGGGTCCAGCAACAGCGGGCTCTTTACGAGCCCCATAATGTCATTCGCCCGTCGCGGTGATCGTAGTCCATTGCCATGGACTGTGATAGCTGCTCGCACCTCCACCACCACCACCACCACCGGCACCAGCACCAGCTGCTCCTCCACCACCAGCGCTGCCACTGCTAATGCTACCGCCGGATGAGGCGCTCAGGCCACCACCGGAAGATCCACTTCCAGTTAGCGACAGGCTGCCAACGCTGGTTCCGGTTGGAGGGACGCCAACACCTGGTCCAAGACCCTTCTGGGCACTGTAGAGTAAAGGGGAAAAGAGACGAAATGGGCATTAGAGGACAGCTCAATGTAGGCGTTTGATTGTTATTATTGGGATTAATGTGACAACATCACAAATAAAGTGTTCTTTAGCAGAAGAGTGATTTATTATAGTATTTGTATACTTTGATCCTTCCATTTATCAACAAAGTTTGCTAGACATCATCTAAATGATAAATTCTTCAAAATCTAGAAAGTGACTAATTGTAGCATCAATTCCTTGCTAGATCTTGGTGCAGTAATTGACGATGAGCTCCATGCACTCCAAAAAGTACCATCGTCCAGGACGATACGGTAACCGAGTTAAGCGGAGTTCTTTAGAGCCTGGGTACTACCATTCATTAGTTTATTGGTCAACACTACGAGATCAAATGATTGTCCAAAAAGCGCACGAAAGACCTGAGAACATGTCCGAATAACAATGTACATTCTTTAAATCCAACAATTTTTTGAATATCTTTTTAAAATAAAGTTCAAGTAGTAGTCATTTTTAACAACATACAAGTTCATGTAGAATTCATTTTAATAACAATACCGAATGAGAGAAACGAATGATGTTTAAAACGACTCGAAGACCCTCAAAACCGATCAAAGAACTATTTTCTAATTTTGATAAAGACAATATTTCCAATTCCATGTATGTGAATGTACAAGCGTTTGAGTTGATTTAGTTAGACTCATATATGGGGTTAATACTGGCTATTCTTGGTGCAGTTGCAAATAATCCTTCATTCGTCATTTATCAACTATAATGAAATCTCATCTCACCAGAATCAGTGATCATTGACAACGTACTTGATAGTTATGAGACATCTTGTTGGGATACACCCTTGCAAACGATTGCTAATTTATATTACATTCCATGCTATTTTATTCATATTGGCATGTTATACACCCCTACTGCTGCTCCATCATGAACATCATCTCAGAACAGTTATATGTCTGTCTTGATAAATAAGGACAAAGAACCAATAACTACCCGTACGATGGTAATGAAAACTATTGAACATTCTTTGAGTACCTCAGAAGCAATCATGGATATTCTCTTCAGTACATTGCTTTCTTCCATCTAATTTCGTTTATTAGAGCAATCGTGATCCTACGAGCAGCTTAAGCAACCCACTTGACAAAAGACATTTGAAGGAGATTTGAAGGACAACAGCGATACCCCACACGCAACGGTAATATCCTCCTATCCCTGCTCCCCTGCCAGTAGTTTGCGAAACGATGTGTGCGTCTGTGGTAACCTTCTTGCAGCACAACCCAAACAGCCAATTTTGATCTCAAACTGTCTGCCACCGAGCGCGTCAAATACCGGAGCGCCCGATAATGTCAGAATCGTGTGCATTGCTCTAACGCAAACCACACACACACACACAGACGCACAGCCAACACCGAACATGGAAAATTCATGTTAAAGTAATTAACGAATTCACTTTACAACATCAACATCATTCGTACACAGCAGAGTGTATGGGGCTTCATTCGAAGCCCGGACAGTTCGGAGGAGAGAATGGTTTCACTTCAAGGGTGATTATTCGGAAAATGGGGGTTGGAAAAGGAGGACCAGTGAGAAAGGGAATGAGGGTTTTGGAAGGGTTCACTGCACACCGAGCCGTTTCGATCCATTATGTAGAGCGCGCGCGCGCGCGGCTGCTTGATCCGGGGGAATGCACATCAAGGAGAAATGTTTGCAAATCGTTTGTCGATCCCCGTCGTGTCCCCGTCGTCTGGATGCACTCACCCCTTGAACTTCATTCCAACGCGAATCGGAGATATTGAGTTCGCTCTTTGATTGTTAATTTAAATTTTGTACCATTGAAGTTGAAGTTCGTGGTGTGCGCAGCACACGGCCACGCCATGGTGGGGAAGCATTTTTAAGGGTCTCCTGCTACGAAACTAACAACTCGCAACAACTGGTAAGGTACTATGGAAAACGGTAGTTGTTGTACTATATCCGTTGATGGATCGATTGAATGCGATCAATTGCTGCGGGACCCACCAGCATCATCCTCATCATCGTCGACGTCCTCATATCGTATATACACAACTGGAAGCTCAATAAGGGCGTTCCATATACAATGTTTAGTAAAAAAATATAAGAGCAGAATTCCGAAGCATGAACATATCAACAACTTCTCGCGTGCGTTGCAGTCCCGTACCGGCTCGTTATTGCAGACCCGAAGCACAACAAAACGCAACGGGGCAGAGAGCAGGTTCTCGCGCGCGCATCATACGCCGAAGCCGCGAATGCTAATTGAATTAAAAACCCACTCGAATAACAAAAAAAAAAAAACGAAATGGAAAAGTGCAATATACAGCTGCCTGTGCACCTGCTAGTTGTACCGATAAGTACGCAGCAAACACAGACACACACACACACACACACATACAGTGCGAACACAGTTTCCGTGGTGCTGACGATAAGATGCCCGGGGGTCGTCAGATACGCGCAACTGTGCCTCGGCGCTTACGGAACGGCCGAACAGCAGCGGCAGCACCAGCAGTGATGAATTAGATTGATTTTCTTCGATGAAAGCTAATGAAATTAAACCCATCCCGATTGGTTTCCCACTCCCGATAAGGCCCAACATGGTGGCGGCAATTGCCCGTGCCTTCATAAGGCTTCCGATTCGAGAGCGAACTGAGATGAAACAAGAGAAAAAGGGTTCACTGTTTTTTTGGATGGGCTTTTAAATTGGAACTGACGCAGGCATGGGTTTGATGTACAGAAATGGTGACCGTTTTGGTGATATCACCCATTGTGATAGGAGTTTCACAAATTGAAAACTTTCAAACCCCAAAAACTGGGATAGAAAAGTTCAGACAGTTGGGTAAAGTTGCTGCTGCAGCAGCAGCAGCATCAGCAGTTTGGTCAGGGAATTTGTTGTTTAATGCGCTTCAGGGTGGCATTTATAGATGGGCTTGGATTAAAACTAGCGCCAGTTTGTCAGTTCAGAAATCCACACGAGACAAAAACCTGACCACACTATGGGTCCTATTCTGAAAGTAGTCGACATCTAGTCGAGATATCGATCGACTAGTGTCGTGACTGTCACATACCACCCAAATATGTCGATCAGTCAAGATTTTGATGTTTCGTGGTACATGGGACGTACTCGCTAGTACGCTGATCTACATGAGCGCATCTTCTGGCAGCTGCCGGTGGAAAATGTTTTGGGTCATCAAGCGTATGAGCGTAGTGTATTTTAAATTTAACTATAACAAACTTATCGGGTGGCTTAGTACTCTGGCTTATAAACTTCAGATTCATACAAAATAAGCACCATAGAAGCTACAAGCTGCTGTTTTCAGACATCATTGACCAAAGCAATGATCTCGATGAAATGAGTTTTTTATTTGGGAATACTAAACTCATGCTCCTGTCAAGATCTCCGCGTCGACTAAATTCCGAATATCGTTCAGAATACGACCCACTGTCTCGATGCGTCTCGACGGGATGATGACAAAGGGCCACGGGACATCGTCAGGACGCACCGTGCACCGAAAGTGGGGCTGCAGGCGTAGCATTGATTGAAATACATTACCACTCTTTATTTCACTTTAATAGTGATATATGGTCGAATGGCCTGGTCTCTGTTTAAGGGGTGCCAGTGGAAAGTTTCGCACACAACAACACAAGATGCATTTTCAGGGTGCGTTCGTGCGTTAGCCATCGCGCAAAAAGACCCCCTCCTCCCCCCACACAAGATACACATTACAGCGCAGCCGAGGGAGTGTTTTAGTGTCTCGTCTCGGCATATAATGTGTTCCAAGGGCGTACCGACGTTTTCCAGCATCACCGACATCCGGCGAAGATGATGATCTTGGTAACTCCGCAACCGCAACCACCCGGGGAAGGAAGGCTTGCCACTTTCCCGTTCATCCGGGGCGCGTACAGACACATCTCTAAAGCTTATCCTCTCGCTCGCTCACTCTCTCCCTCGTACGCTCTCTTTCTTAGCATCCGATCCCTCCAAACCTACCGAGCAACATCACAACAAAGCGGGTGATGATGGAAAAACAATAAACCAGCATTAAATGCATCGCAGCAGAATCGACGGATAAGAGCGGAGGGGGAAGGAGGGTTGTTGTAAACAATTCCACAAGCGCACTCACACAAACTTGAGCGTCGTGGACGTGCAATCAAACGTCAAACTCTCTTCTGCTAGTTCGTCTTCATCCCGATGGTTCTCTCCCGCACATACCGAAACCGATACATAACGTCACTGGTGTACATGCTGTCATGGGGGGGATGGCAGCGTCGACGGCGGCAGGGTTTTGCCAAGGCTAAAAGTTAAGGGAATTGAAAAGATCCGCTAACTTAGGGTGGAGGCAGGGTTGGGTTTAAAGTTGGAGTAGGTAGGCAGGGCGGTGGGTTAGGCGAGGTTTGAAATTGGAAACACAAAGGAAAACTGTCAAAGAGATTGATCTCCAACCGCACCCAACTATATTATATCCGAACGCCGGTTGACTACCTCCGACGAAGAGCGCACTGTTGGAAGCGTAGCTTTTTTACGGAATCGGCCAACCACGAAACGAGTGAACACGCACACAGTCACATTGTGCCGCCACAGGAACGTGGCATTAAAATAGGGTTGTACGTATTTCGTGTGTATTTTTTATGGTTTTCTATAGATTATTATTAATATAATCTAGTTTTTTCTGTAGTGCAATGCACATAAATTGATTGTTTAACATTGATGACATTTCGGGATTGAAGAAAGTTTTGTAATTCCTTCTCGTGCAGATGTTTTTGTTCTGCTAAACATTCTGTTTAGATCTAGTTAGACTCCCAGACATAGAAATTTGCCTTTGTACGATAGTAAGGTCCATTATACTTAATTATTAGATATCAAACGCTTTGAATGTCTTCACAGTCTGTTAACGACTTGCACAGTTACTACGTCCTGAAGGTATAAATATAACTCAAACAAGTCTAACATTGAGTTAAAGCACACGAAAGCTCATTATCTGCAGAGCAATGTAGATTCTCTCAATTCAGATGCTTCTCAATGTTTAAATATTGGACCTGATCCATTCAAAACCTAAGAAATGCAAGGCTTAAAATAATCTTATGAAATACATCCAGACAGACTTCAGACATTTTCAGGAGTAGTTAAACATTTAGAAAAAGGCTATCTCAACGCTGTAAATGAACGCCATCGCAACAACATGTAACATAAATTGAAGTGAAACCAAAAGCATGAGAGATAAATGTTACAGCTTTTACTAAAACATAAAAAAGACGTGTCACTCATGTTGTGGTACTGCGCACAACCAACTACTCCGCCAAAGTACGATTCGAATAGCAACGGTGGTGGTGGTATCGGCAAGCATTCCGCTCACGCAAGATAACCTCACCACAATGCGCCAGAAGCAACAACCCGCACATGCGGGCGGCGGATTCAAAACAAAACCCCAAACTAAGGAACAAAAAAAACAAAAAAAAAAATAGAAGGAAAACATACCCAAAGAACAAGATAAGTTTATGCCCTGGTAAGTTCTGGCAAAAGTTCGGTCCCCTCGGCGACTCTGACGGTTCCCGGAGAGTTCAGCCCGGAGCTGTTCGTCGTTTCCGGTTCGGACGATGGATGCTAGATAGAAAAGCGATATCTGGATAATGGTAGTGGTGGTGGCTGTACCGGAGCACCAAGTTCTCATGCCTCTTGAGGTCTCGCACTCTCGCCTTCCTCCACGTAATGCATATGTAAATGGACGTTACACGGCTCGTTCTGCGTGTAAAATGGGCAAACTTTTCGCCCCCGAACTCTCCACACCAGCCGACGATGATGTGCCGAACAAAGGCACCGGTAGATGATGCATTACGATTCGGCTGTCGTTGTTGTGCTGCGGTTACTTTTTTGTTTTTTTGCTTATCGGAACTTTCTCCTATGCGTTTCGTTTGCCGAGGGTAGTGGCGTACACGGTGCGGCCGTCAGACGGTTTCGGTATACGTAAAGCCAAATTATGGACAGTAAAACACATCTTCCTCCCATTCCAAAACAGTGATCGCTACAGCAGGGGTGTACAATCGCCATACCGTTCGTCGAATCGGGAAGCACGCGGACACAAAGTCACACAACAACAAAAACACTACAACAGTCACCCGCTGGAATGTGGGAGGCGGCTAAGAGCACATTCCACAGCATCGCCCAGGCTACCTAATTTAAAACAACTCACAAACGAACGGTCCACCCCAGCCAAACAAAAAGGGTCGGCGGCCAGTACAACGGTAGCGCGCCACCAATACACCGACAGCTCAGGCCCACAGCTCCAAGGTCCAAGATGGGCCCGGGCGAGAGTGACAAAGGAATTCGTTTCGTTGCATTATTACCGCACGGCACCACCCATCCATCCCAGCCCTGCACAGGAATCGATGTGCGCTGGTACAACGCAAACCACACCGCTGGCCATGAATCCGTAATCAGCTTAGGCGCGGAGATGTTTTCTTTTCAGGTGGGTTTTTTTCTGTTTCACTCCTCTTCCACAACTTCCGGCTGGGGAAGGTGAGTGTTCTTCCGTCTTCTTATAGTTTTATATTTTAAACTCCCGGTTGCAGGGATTTATTGTGGGACAACAAAAAGTGAAACAGTTTCCGGAGATCCGGATCTAAAAGGGGCTCTTTTTTACTCAGATAAATTCCGTAATATCCTAAGACTTGACCCTTTCAGTGTCGTAGATGTGGGCATTGTGAAAAGTCTGTTTTGATTTCAAGCTCGTTCGATGAACCCTTTGGAATTAATATAAATGATTTTGTTTTTAAAATCCCATCGCCTGTTACAAAAACAGTGCTGACGACACTCTCAAAGGTTTCTATTCCAAGAAGTCAACCAGCAAGCCAAAGTTCAAAAGTCATGGTAGGCTGTCAGGGGACAAACCCAGTAAACGCAGAAGCATTTTGCATGTTTTCGTTTCACTAACGCGGAAAAGACAAAGTTACCAAGTCATCATTGGTATGTTGAGCGCGTCCATGTGTGTGTGTTTGTGTGTTCGTATGTATAGATAATGGATCCGGCAATAAATCACGTTTTACGTCCAAAAGCTGATTGCTAAATGAATGCAGAACAGTACCACACACACACACACACCACCGTTTGTCAGGGATGCAAAACCTGGCCTTGCGTGGTCAATCGGAGAGCGAACGGAGTCTTGATTATGATCGGTCTTTTTAAGGTCACGCATGGGAATATCTCTGTACAGTGGAATTAACACATTAAGGTTCTTAAGAACTAAGGCTTTTAACAGACTCTTTGGAAATGATGGCTTAGTTTCAGCGGAGTACAACACATTTGGACAACCCTGCTGCCGGCTAGTGCGGGTAACTACTACGCTAAACCAGCACAGGGATCGGCATCTTTTCAAGAAAAGAAGCAAATTGAAAGAATTTAAGAGATTGCGACGGTGGGCCATTTTCTTATAGGATATTAAATTTTATCATATTTTGTAAATCGATTTGAAACATCGCAATAAGTGCCGAATGTCTAAGCCTATATAACCTAATTGAGGAGCCTAATGATTAGTGGTGTACATAATAAATTCAGTCTATTATTTGCTTTTCTAACTCTTTGACTTTGCCGACCCCTGCAATAGTGCAATGGCCTTACAGCAAAGTTAATACAAGAGAGAGAAAGAAAAAAATGGTGCCCCTTCTTTTAGCCGCCATTTTGTTGTGACTAAAACGACGCACTCACAAATTTGCACACTCTCGTATGAGCTCGTGCGGACTACTGTTGGCTGCGTAGCTCGTGCGCACATACCGGTCGTCCCTGCCTACTACCGGTCGTCCACTTCTCCCCAGACATCGGTGGACCGGATTTAAATTGGCAAGTATGGCAAATAATTAGTTCACTCCGGCGCAGCACCTCATTATGGCGCAGCAGTAGCGCAAAAATGACGCAATGAACGGCACACTTGCGGGGGGACGCAAGCCGCGCGCCACTGGATGAAAGATTAATGTGTGTGAAGGGGGCCGCCGCAGCTGCCGTCGCCGACCGGCCCGCGCTCTAGATGCGTTGTTTGCACGCAAGTACGTCAACCGAATCGCGGTCCAGCTACTACTCATACGGCTGCCCCATCAACACAAACGATCGGGTGTGGATTTTTTTGTTTTTCGGGAGTGAACTTTAGGGTGAACTCCAAAGAAGAACATGACGTGGCGCGCTACTGTGGAGTACAGAGACTTGGGACTCTCTTTCTTTAGGGGGTCTTAATATATGAGGAGAGACATTCAGTGGAATTCTAAGTTGAGGTAAGCTTCAGAACAAATTACTGTTTGATAAATAACCAAAATGTGTCAAAATAGCTGTCAAAAATGTGTCAACTTCGTTCAGTTTGGGTGGTCCAAAAACAACATCAATCTTTTAAGACTTGACTTCGGACGAACAGGCTTTGCGATGTCATTTATTATGAGTTATCGCTTGCGAGTAGGCATCCGGCAGATAGTGTGCTAACTGTGCTTGGTATTGCGCCACACCAGAAACTTACGCCCCGTCTATCTCGTTAATGTGACGCTGCTGCTAATTAGCCGTGTTTTCTCCCAATTAATTTTATTACATTCTTCTAGCTTTCAACTAGAGCCTCTCTCTGCCTCTAACGTAGAATAATATATTGCACATCAATGCCTCATTAGCTCATAACAACTCCACTATCTGTGTGGTTACGATGCGTTACAGACTGGCCACCACAGAGCTCTAGAATCGATACACGCCCATCTCCTTCGACTATCTGCAGCGACCACGAGGGAGAGAGTGTCTAACACGATCATTGATGAGCAACACACGGCCACAAAACGAGGTCGCGCACTCATTTGCCTCACCTCGAACCTCGGACCAAGCTGAACCAACAACCCAGTAGAACCAACGCAAGATGGTCCAGAAGCAATTGGCTGGATTGGCTACCGCTGGAACGACCAGCGATGACGCAAAAAGTAAACGCGCTTTCGGAGTCTGTTCTAACGCCGTCTCGTAGGCAGAGGAGAAGGTGGAGTAGATTTGAAGTTGCGCCTAACCACTGTCCCTATCGCTACGCACCCTTGCCCGGAGTTGCGCGAACGGTTGCGCACAACGGAGGAGGCACATAAGAGTAATAAGAACACCGTGCCGCAGTGTCATTGACATTCTGCGTTTCTCTCTAGTTTGTCTATTACCTCCACAAACGCAGGTTGTTCTTGTTACCTCGCTATATACACCGTCATATCGGTTCGGTTGTGTCACCGTTGTGCCACAGACAGCTTCCACCGTACACTTTCCTTCCCACACAATGACCTCTGTGACCTCTCTCTCTCTGGGCCGACAAGCAAAAACTGTTTTTCTAATTTTGTTTTCTAATCGTTTCTACAACTCGCTGTACGCTCCATTCGTATGCTCCATTTATACACTATTAAGTGTCCCGTTGATCACGTTTTTCGCATTGTAGTGCATACCACCGCAGCTTCACCAATTCACCGATTGCCGCCATTGCATGCTGCTCTCTTCTCGTGTACACTGTGTGGTTTGTTGGCGCATTCTCACCCGCCGCTTGTTCACTTTAGGAAATTAACGTTTCCGCTTTATTTCAAACGGCGTGGTCCATTCGCACCCAAAAGGGTCGGGGGGATGAGCGACAAAAAGGGCCACCACCATCAGCAGCCCCCTCTCCCACATCATCCACCACGGACGCACTGTTTTCCGCTCCGATTGTTCTAAACTGGACGCGTCGGGGTTTTAAAATGGTTGTTTTGTTTACGCAAGCGATACGATTAAGTTTCTCGCATCGTATAGTCCCCCCTTCTGGCCTATACGTCACATGAATCGTCGTTTTCCAGTTTATTTTAAAACCGAACCATTAAACTGTGTGGTTAAGCTGCAAATTCTAATGAAAACAGGCATTCTATGTGTTATTAATTTGCTTTTTCCTGTGTGTGATGTGTGAGTGGTTGTTATTTTGAGTGGTAAAGCGTTTGGAAAAGCGAAATTGCAACAAAGATGAAAACTGAACTGAATAACAACGAGAATTATATCTCTTTGGAGATATTGTATATCATAAAACCGATCAATAAATAACATTGTAAAATAGTGAACATTAGGCCAAATATTTGAAATTACCCAACACTTGAATCATTTTGCAAGGAGAACATCTAAATAGATAATGAAGAACCAAAAAGCTTAAATTCAAAAAAAAATCAATATATTAAACAAAGAACATACAGAAAAGTATAATAATAAACGAATCAAGTTAATCACATCATAGAAGAAAAAAATCATACAAAACAAATTATAAAATGCATCAAAAAATGTATAATATACACAACAAAAAATTTAAATGAAAATAAATGAACATAAATGAACAAATAATGTTCAAATTAGGAAAAAAAACAGAAAAGATATATAAAACGAATAAAAACAAATAAACGTCAACCGATCATTACAAACATGTATACCAAAAACATAAAAAAATAAAACAGAACAGAAAGCAACATAGTCAAATAAAAATAAAATAGAAGAAGAAACAAAGGAAATAGAACAACTCACAATAATAATCATACAAGAACACAAAGCGAAGTAATTCTTTCCGATTCGTCTCTTCACCGTACAGCTAGAGCAGCTAACTATACCGAACAAAGAATAAAATAACAGTGTATTGCAAAAGCTCAATTCGCTGCTTTTACCTGGTGCGAACGCACCAATACACCGACTAACCAAAAGTAGCTCCAACCGACACCATTAAAGTTGCATTTTCTACGTTTTTTTAATGAGGCTTGATCCGATTCTGTCTTCTAATCTCTGTCCGTCAATCTAATTTTTTCACCCCGTAACCTGCGGCGCAAGGGGGGCAGGAGTGGATACCGTACGAATGTGTATACCACCTCAACCTCCAGCCTCTCCCTCCATTTTACCCCTTTTTTCCTGCATCTTGGCTCAAAAGAAACGGGTTTTCGGTTTGGCGCAAACTCACCAGCGGCCTCCATTTTGTCCTAGTCCGCGTAGCACCTAGTCCTTCTTTCTTTGGTTTGCCTTCTCCCCTCATCTCCCCTTCCTCTGTATACTCCCGCAGTGATCATAATCTTCTACCATCTCCATGCTGACGTCCATGCCCGCCTCTCCATACCCAGGCGGTGCATACTTATTTGCTCTTTTCGCCCGTCGCACGCCTAGTTACCGTTGCTTTTCACCTCGCGGTTGTGAGCGAACGTCCAATTGCAACTAATGATCGTCGTACATGTTCTGGTTCTTGGTTTGTGGTAAGGAAGAAAGAAATAACCTGAGCGGCGTCGTGTACAGCGGACAACACCACACCAGCAAAACCCACTCACTCACCGGCGGGCGGCCTTCAAACGCATCGCAATGTAAAGCTGGAAAGCCGCGTTGGATTTGATGGCCATTCTGTACCCATGGATGAACCGATCCGGGAGGATTAACGGAACTCCAGCAACTCGCTCGATCGTAGTGTTTCGATTTATTACATTATTTCCGCTTAATTACGATCGGCTTTTGTTCCGCAGCGCGTTGCCATGGCGAAACGGCGGAGATGGTTTGATGCAATTTGCGTTTTCACGTCGTTTCTCGCTGTCTCGGGGTGATTTAAATGAAATGTGTCCATCTGTGTACCGACGGCCACTGCTTTGTGAGTGGAGTACAAGGGGCAGGGTAATTTATGGGTAATACAGAATGAATTATTGAAGATTTATATAAGAAATGATTATTGATGTCCTGTGAAGTTCATGGGAATAAGGTCGGTCTATGGACCGAAATCCGAATATTTCAGGATGAGGTCGAACGTTATTATATTACTTCACAATGAGCGGACCTTTTTATAGATAAGGCAATTTCTTCTAATCTTTACCACACATAAAAGTTGGCTTTTAAGAGGTCACATACGAAGGCAAATCCAGAAAAAAGGAATGGATTATTCCTTAATGAATTTATTATTTTACCTATTCTTCTTCGTCCACATTCTTTCCCAAACCACCAAAGATAATCCGATTATTGTATTTTTATGTATTCTTACGCAGTTACGCAGCAGTCAAATCTCAAATTTTTAAGAGAGAAACGAGACCTTGACGATGGAAGACCTCTTTAAATCTATAAATAACTAGAGTTAGTATTTTAATGGTTCAATCGTAGTCTTTTCGTTCTATGCTATGAGTCCTTATGAAGAACGCATTCTAAGGCTCCAGAACTTGATATTTTTGACAAATTATTCACATTAGAAGATCTGATATTTTGGAATTGCATGACATCTTGAAATGAAGAGCTAAAAAAGTATCTTGGACTAACTGCTAAGGCTTTAATTTTTAAACAGATTCATGGAATTGGCCTTTGGTTATTAAGTAGAAGACCTCAGGGCGTAAGTAATAAAATGCAATAAGCTTGAAAGTGTGTTGAAGCTGTCCGCGTTGGCTGTTGGCGTACAGTGCGTACAGTCGTCAACTCTAACGACTCTATAATATGCCCGTCATGGGTTTCATGCCTAGAATAGAGCTCCCGTAACATGGATTGACTATCTATCCGGCTGCATGGTAATGAATTAAGTCTCGAAGTCCTGTATAAGCCGCCATGTCTGGGTAGGAAGTTACGTCAAATAGAAAATGTTGAAATACTCAATTCATCAACTGTAAAAGAGGAATATCCTTTGAAAGATTCTGACTATTTTGCCATATCACTCCCTAATAACTAAATGGCACAATGGTCTAGAAATAATTTAAAGCGTAACTTCAATGCCATAAATCCTCTTCGATCCCGGTATGATATTCAAAAAATTGCAAAAAGCAATTTATTAAAAGATAAGTTCAGTAAAACTGCTCCAAATCGTACCGAAAAATAGTACCGCGATAAGGCAAATTGTGCTGCGAAGTAATGACACGTGAAATACATTCTGCACCCACAACAAATTTAAAATTCAATACACATACACGCATACCTACACACCTGGGCCAGATTATTCGGGGTCATTATTTTCATAAGTTTTACGATCGCATGACGAGTGTTTTTGTTTTTTCTCTTTTTCGGGCAGGTTTCTCCTTACCGTCCAAAATCAAAAACTACTGCACTGCACACAGTTTTCGCACCGCGATTATTGCTTTCACCAACTCTGCACGATGGCGTGCTGCGGCAGGGGCAGGAAGGTTGTGCGGCGGCAGTTGCTTAATTATTTTTAATTTCGTTACCTTCATTTACCGCAATCTCAAAGTGCAATCGTTTCCATTTTCCAACCCATCGAGTGCATTTTATGGAGGGGTGGTGGTGCCCCCTTCGCCTCCCCGTGTCGCCCCGACATGCCTGGTCGGGCTTGGCTGGCAGTAGGCAGAGAGTGCCTGTTGGTGATGTATTACTGTTTTTTTTTTTTTGGTTTATGTTGTGATTGGAGCGGTTCCACTGTTTGGCAACCTTCGATAACTTTAACCGACCCTGAGATAGGCGCATTGCCACCCTCAAAAAACCACCACCCCCCAAAATGGACATTTAAAACTGTGGTGTACGGAAACACGACGCGATGCACTTTCACAAAACGGCATGACGATGGTGGTGTAAATGACCGATTTCTGGCACATGGACTGGTTCTGTTATCAAATGCGTCGCTGTGTGTGTGTGTGTGTGTGTGCACAGGGCACCCCCAGCCGTGTGCAGTTTCTGTGGGCTAAATACATAGAAATATATTATCACCCGCAGGGGTAAATGACAGAGCTTGGTGCAGAGAAAAGGCGATTAGCAAACACACACACACGCTTCGTTGCTGCAGTTGTATAATTTGACTTTAGCTGCCAGAGAGCAGTTATTATACGGGCGGCTTTTGATGCACAGTCTGCACGGATCAGGCAAAGGAAAGAAAATAAGGAAAATTAAAATTAACTCAAAAAAAGGAAATTTATATTCAAAAACAAAAATGTTGCAACGAAAGTCTTCAAACTTTGTCCCATGCCAATCATGCATTGTATGTAATAACCCTGAAGCAACACTGCCCAAAATGAGCCATTGTATGCTCCTGGACGGAAGACCGAACAGAAAAAAAACCGATTGTCATTCGCTTGTGCAATGGCTATAATTACAGGCAAATAAATCTAGAACAGGATTATCCTTCAGGCTACAGCAGGGCATTGCAAAATACGCATAAAACTCTACTTTATTATGCAGAAATGTTAACAATCGCTGTTTTTCACAAGGCGAATACACACACAGTAAATCAGAAGAAACGAAGTATAATTGACAACGTTCTTCAAAACTGCCATGCTGCAGAGGCCGTAAAAGGAAAGAAGACCACATTTCGGAAGAGTCAACCGCTACTTGAATGCTGAAGAGCAAGGCGAAAATATTTTTTTTTTATTGTTATCTTCAACATGCTCCTTCAAGCATTGAACAGGAAGATGTTACTTTAAGAAATTCGAAATTTAACAACCGTTTCAACCTAGTTACGAAAGAGTGTTTCACTGTGTGGGGCCTGTTACTGTGAGAAAGTCCACAACCCACCAACTGACCCATGCCAAATCAATGCGATTCAGTTTTAAAGATCTTTTATGAAAAGGCCTAGTTTTTTGGCGACTTCACCTCATAAAGATTCGAGCAGGAGTGTCACACTATACGTGGTCGTTGGATGTCTTGAATGTCGAACATCGCGCAGGAGAACCACCCTGAGCGCCAGTTCCCACGATAGCCAACCGGTATTTCACATTCCACGCGCGGTGTCGCGTGTCATTAGAAGAATCGCTCTCCACAAACCCAAACACTGTCAGGAATGGTATATTACAAAACAAAAAACTGATAGCGGTTTTATTCAAGAGCGATTTTGAGCTGCATTCATACATTTATTTAATATTCAACCACGCTTAAGTTCCAGGAAATAAACGACGGAGGTTTTGACCCGTCTTTTTTTAACAAAAGTTGATTTATATTTCAAAAAACACGATAATTATTTGTTCAACACTCTTTTGAACGAAGAATATGGTAAACATCATGACAAATCCCTTCAATATTTTTCATTGCTAATTTATTCTTCATTATTCATTAACATTACAGCTATCCCGACAGCTTTAATATATTATAAAACTACATAAAACCTACAACTCCAAAGAGAATCGCAGCTTGTGCATCCAAAAGCCGGAAGAAATATGAAATGTCTTCGCCATTGTCGCGAAACGGGCGGAATATGTCACAAAAAAACCCTCCAAACTGCATTAACTGAGACGCACTCCCGGTTCTATAAGGTCGCGTAATGCCGCCGAGTTGCCAAGGGTTTTGTTGGGCCCCATTAAGGATATGCTGCTCTGTGAGGGGTTTAGAAGTTGTTTACTTCCTTCGTAGCAACAACTGGGACATTTATACTTCCTGCTGCCATTTTATTGCCAGCGATTTAGTGCGTTTGTGCTCGTCAATTTTCTCATCATTTTCCTTCATAAACTCCGCACTCCATCCAGTCATCGAATAAGTGTGGTAAAATTGGGATTTACTGCGTTATTAAAACGTAAATTTTGCTAGCTAGAACGTACGCACGTACGGTTATTTCCATCATGACGGAGGGTTCTTACAATACATATGCAATATGCTGAACGTTTCTAAAGATTTTACCTTTTGGTTTCGCATTCTAAAGACTTACTTAGTACTCAGTATTGCGATAGGCTCGAAAAAATCAGCTCTCTCAAACCCAAAGAGAAATTTGAGTCAAACTTCAAACAAATTCAAAACACTATACTAGAAGGTTAAAAACATAATGGAATAAAACTATCAACCTGCGTCGCAAGCAGCAACACGTTACTGTTCCACCTTTAATCCACTTCTTTGAGCTGGCCCGCCCTGGTTGCCAACGTTTGCTTCACTTCATTTCTTTGGCAAATCTTTCAACCAACAAACAATTTCGTCACTCGCAACACTTACTGCAAAATAAGAATTTCTTGCCTCAAGGTTCCATTTTATTGCTGCCTCTGTAAACAAATGAACCTCTTGTTTGCATGGTCTGTGAACGGTTATGAACACATGCCAAAGTTATGACTCACTTCAAAAGTGTTACTTTTAAGTGATGGTTAATGGCAATTTGAAATGCAAAAACTAGTACATAAAAAGGCTAAAACTTCTAAAGTATAGTGTTTAAATAATAACGTAATATAAAAAAATACAATCTTTACATTAAATAGTTAAAAATAGAAATATCAAACATAAAATAGATGAAAATATACTAATTTAAATGATTATAAAATTAATAAGCAGCATAATCAAGTCCAAATGAGAATTATGGATACTAAAGACACCTCAAATAAGACAACAAAAAAGGAATAAATAGAAAAAAACAACAACCACTAAACAAAATGGCAACTGGCGTCCGTTTTTGCCTCGAAACGCACCGGCTTCGATGCACCCAAAAGATTAACAAAATGTGCCAAAACAAAGCAAAACAAACGAGGAAAGAAAACGACGACCAAGCGCATTGCATGTTTTGCGGGATATGTTGCAGTAGAGCATTATTAAAAAAAGTCAAACCCTTTCCACCCCTCCAACGGCATCAAGTAGAACCAACAAAAAAAAGAAAAGGGATGAAAGGTCATCACAATAAAGTAAAGATGCAGCGAAAGAGGAAAACGCAGCGGCATCGGGGATGAGAGGGGGTTGATTGATGGAAAATTGTTTCATTGTGTTGCATTTAATTGCGCTGCATTTGTTTGCTGTTGTGCTGCGGGGTCCAGACACACACACACACACGCGCGCACAAATAAACACAAAATCCTGCCAACCAACCAGCTCCAAAAACGGAGCCCACCGTTGAGTCGTGCCAACCGATAGTGGTGATGGTCGCCGTGGGAGAACATTTCAACGGCCGTAAAATAAAACAAGAGTTTAAAGACGTGAGAGTTTCGATCAGCAATGGTCGGATTAAAAAGAAAAAAAGGAAATACAAAAACGAATCGAACACATTTTTTGGGCCAATTTCCTACGCAGCGTTACAGCGTCACGCAGCGGCGACGATGCGTACTTTCGCCCGTCCCCCGTGGTTTGTCGCACCCGCCAAAGGCACTGATTGACTGTCAGAACATCCTTACCACTCGCGCACGGTGGGAAGTGAATAAGCTCCCTTCCCGCAGTGAAGGGAACGCAACAAATAAAAATAAAAAACCGCGAACAAGCTGACATTGTGTGTTTGGGGTTGCGCCGCATCATCACACACACACACCCCCCCAGAGTTAGTAGGAGAGGGGGGAGTTGTGTCGTGATGTTTGAACGGATTTCGGCGGAACCGACAACGACCGTTTTGTTGGCCACGGTGCAACAAAATAATGTGGTTAAAGAACCAGCCTGCATCACACAGCTTTAAAGAGAGAGAAAGAGACAGAGACAGCGAAAGTGTGGGAGATAATTTTCCGGTTGGAAAAACCAACGAACCGCAACAATAGGGGGGTGAACCGGCCGCCGAACAGGCCGCACGTGAGGTGCCCAACCGGACACCGAATCACACATTGTACAGTTCAAAAAGACAAACACACACACAAACACAGCAAGCAAGCAGGATCAATGGGAAATGGGAGTCAGCAAAAAAAGAAAAAAAGAATGAACGCATCCCCAAGTTCGTTGCACTGTTTTCCTCACCCCATTTTTCATGGATCACACTCTTGCCGCCCCTTCTGAACGGATTTAATAGACAACGCTCGGGCATCATGTTTGCTCTTTTCGTGCTCTCAGCCCAACACGCGCCCTCCAAAAGTTTGCCGGGCGGCGTGAATTTTGGCAAATGAATGTTTTTTTCCGTATTGTTTGTGCGTCGTATGTGGGACGTTGGAGGGGATGGGAGGGGTTGAATTCAGCAGTCATTTCCTGCACGAGATAGAAATCATTTTAAAAAGCGCGAATGAAAACCGGTCTCGTTCTAGGAAGCGTCTCCGTCGCCGTGTGGAGCATAACTCTAGTACTTCACCTATTAGTTACACAGCAGCTTTATTGGTGTTGCAAAAAAAAGACGAACATCGGCTGAAAGAAGTAATGCATATTTGACTTCTTTTTTTTCGTTTATCAAATCAACCAAATCAAATTTGAGCTATTCTATTGCCATCGGTTGCCAGCCGTCTTATTGATTGGACTAGGCAGAAGTACGGGAATTTGTTCTGCAAAATTGGAATGTTTCCCCACCTATGTATTCTTATGTATGTGTTCTTTTTCGCCAAAAGCGGCTTCGTCATGATAATTTTTACTTAAAATTAGACTTTTGCACAAGAGCATTGCACGTACAAAAGTTTTCAAAAGCTGCTGTGTCTTCGCACTCAAGATTTGAACACACGACCTGCAGATTGTTGGTCGAAGGGCATAGCCATTGCACCATTTACAGTTCCGTTTGGTCTGCGATTGAAGTCTAGTTTTGTAGTTTAGAGCTTTTAGCGGGATTGACAACAGACATATTCCAATAGTAGTAATATATTGTTTTCATATCAATCATACAATCATACAAAAACTCATACATTTCTGACGATTTGAACAACAAAATTCGATATCATGACAACGATGCTCATTATTCAAATCGATCAAGTACACAAACTCGGTCCCATTTCGATAACAGTCAGTTTTATAGGGTTTCTGGCTACCTCATCGCCTTAGCAACACAACTCCACACATATAGGAACAAAACAATAATTATAAGTTCAGCAAACCCGTCAGAAAGAATGGAAATTTTTCGTTAATTTGTTCTGATTCATGGAAAACATATTTTTTTTTAATTTTAAACCAAATTCAATTGTAATACAACATTTTCAACATTTTCCTTCAAGGCTTCAGATTTGTTATAAATTTGCTCTATTGAATATGTATTGTCAATACAAGTGCCACTTGATTTGGCAAAAAAATATTTTTTTTGATAACTAGAGATGTATCTATTATATCAACAATATATAAGCTAAAAATAAGAACCTATATATTGTACATTGTTGTGTAATATAGTTAGCATTATAAAACGTGTATACGTCATACAATATAAAATTGACACAAATATAACAATTATCAATAAAAAGCTGACGCTGCATTAATTCCTTTGTGTAAAAAAGCGTCTTTAAAACTAAATGAGGGACAATAAAAAATAAAACGCTCCCTCTTTCTTAAATTGGTTCCGAACCCACACCAACACTGACTACCTGCTAGAAGCAGCCCAAGGCAAAACTTCTCAAGGGTAGAAGAGACGAAGAGTTAAGCCGTATATCGATCGCTTTCGATCGATCGGGAAAAGATTTATTGCCCCATAGTTGAACAACAAAGAAGCAACGACGTCGTAGCGCGAAGGAACCCGGAATTCTTGTCGTATTCCCAGAGAGCTAAAACCCACAGACATTCATCCTCCAGAAGCTTGATCATATTTATTGCTGCCGGAATGTGATGGTGAGATCTTTTATGACACTTTGTTCTGTAGCAAAGCTACACAAGGGTGTTGTACACAATTGCGTGTATTGTTATAATCTCTGTTACAGAAACCATCGAATGCATCACGATCAAGCTAGTTCTGAGGTGATTTGAATCAATCTACTGTTACTTATTGTAACACATTTGTGACACGAAATCCGAATTGCCAAGATATCCCAAATCGACTCATTCACTCATACGCAGCAAACCCATCAATCCAAGGCGTCTTCATCTCTCTCTATCGCGGTTCAGACGACCACTACCTTCAAATGGTACCATACCACCACTTCGAGGTTCGTGTTTGACTGCAGTTTATCAGAGCCAAGTACCATTCAGACTATTCCTAAAATAAAAACCACTTGCTAGTCGCCCGACTTCTTGCCCCGCTGATGAATCATTTCCGAATCATCATCGCCAAACCTTCGACCCAGACGCTGGCGACTAAAGTACTCTATAGCCAGGCGGCATGGCAGGTCATTGGCAAACTCACGCCATCTCCATTCACAAACCCATGCCGTCTCTCCCACAGAAAAACAGACGACCATGACACCAATTTTGGATTTCTTTCACCTTCTTTCCGCTCCGTTCCTAAAGTTCGGCAGTACTGGAGCCTGCCGGTAACCTCGATTTGTGGGCAACAGGTCTTGCACCCGGAATCTCGCTGCCTCGCTACGGGAAGGAAAGAAAAAGCGATAGACAAACGTCCGGTGTGATATCGTCGTATCCTCACATTTACAGTGTTTCCATTTGCTTCGTTGCCATTGCCTGACCTAGAAGCGAGCTTTCCACCAGGCTGTCCTTATTGTCCCGTTTCTTTCCGCTCGAGGGGTTTTTTTGGACACAAAACCTGGCACTACCATGGAGGGAGCTCGGCAGTAGAGCTGTGGTGCAACATGCAAAGCATAAGAGGAAAAACGCTCAGACTTTGCGCTGCAGCCAAAGCATTAGCTTCCTTTCACCGTTTGTGTGCCGTGGATGAATGAGAAAAAGGCTCCCACACACTATTTCGTTGTCACCCCGTGGCCCTATTATCGCCGGATTCCTCGTCCCGAAATGCACCCAAACTCATCGAGAATCATCGTCGTCTTCCGTCGTCGTAGTCGTCCTTCTTTACGGTCAGAAATTTACTTTCGTCCGATTCAGCGTTTTGTGGCGACACTCCTCATTTTATCGTTCTTTTCTCGGATTCGTCCCACCGGCTGCGCATTCGGAGGGAAAAGCGACGACGCTTCCATGCTACGAACCGGCCGAACAGTGCCCGATGGAACTGTACAGCGGCGAGGGGAACCAAATCCAATGCCACACAGCACACGTCACACGCCCCAGTAGAAAAAGCATTGGACCTTGGGCATACGACACGACGACGATGGTTTTAACCTTGGTGAAAGCAAACCCGTCTACGTTTCGAACCGAAAAGCTCGCCAACTTACTCCCTCATTCATTTCTAGCCCGGTCACCGTGTCTAGGGCACAGCACCGTTTCACAGACACAGGAGAAAGAGAGCGCCCGAACTTTGGCACATGGTACGAACCAAGCGTGCCTGGACACAACACGGTCCAGGTTTGTTGGGGCCAAAAAACTAGAGCAAAAGCTTGGCAATTCTCTTTAAGCTTAGTCCCGTTTTGTATTGGTTCAAGCTGCTTCCGTAGCCTCGTGGAGTGCTCCAGCATTACGGAATGCCCTCTTTCAGCTACCTGGTTCCTCCAGGCTTAAGGGAATAAGAACTCATTGGAGCTCTGTGAGGTCGCAAAAGAGAGCAAAATCCAACTATTCCATTGCTGGGCCCGTAGTCTGTAGCAAACAAAAATAGGGAATGTAAGGAAGAGTTTCGAGGCACAACAAGTAGTTGCAACAAGTCGTCCACATCGGCGCACTCCTACTACCTCCATTCGTCGTATCTCCCGGACAACTTCAACTGTGTCTAGGTTCTATCACCACCACCACCACATCATCAGCTCGCTTAGAAACGGTGCACATTCCTTCACATTTGGACTTCAATTATGCATGGTGGGCAGGGTAGAGAGTTGTGCTCTACCACACCGCAACCGGAGATCCGTACCTCCGACTGGCTCTTCCGGCCAGCCCTATGCAGTCTGTCGTCTGCATGTATATCGGTGTGTGTGTGTGTGTAGCTGACTGACTGCAAAAATCCGACCAAGTACAGCCCAGAGTGCTGACCTGCTTCAACAACACACAGCAGAGAGACAAAACCAATCGACCAGTGAAGAACTCGAACAGGGCGCAAACGTACCCCCTTTTAGACCTAGAGGCTCAGGCAAGTAACTACCTCCACACACAGTGCTCTACAAGCGCGCAACCGGTTTGTGGCAGCTGGGAAGGGCGGCTACACGCGGAGGTTATCGTTTCTTATTCTTTCGCTCAGCTCAGCTTTATCTCGTTGCACAGACAAGAGCACACACTCGTAATGGTGAGTGGAAGCGAACTTGTTTAATAACAATATGCACTTCTACAGGCGCACACGTACGCAGAGGAGAACCCGAGCGATATGGACAAGTTTGCACAGATAAATCCGCATTGCTATTGCACAGAACGGTGTACACGCTTCTGCGGTACCGGTTTCTGGTCGGATTTACCAGAGACCTTTATTTCTTTTACAAGATTCGTTACAGTAAGAGGCACAGATAGGGACAGATTCGTGGAAGGATAAAAACAGAGCGACGGTGTTTCGGCGCTGTTACTAGCTGGTAGGTTGCTTTATTAACGAACCAATTCCAATTATGCGCATTCTTCTGGGAACGTACGTCAATGTAGCAGATGATCTCGTCTGCGGAAACGAAAAGGTCGGTGACAACTCAAAGCTCAAAAAACAATCTTTGAAAGGATCATTATTAATACTTTTAATGCATATTCCAACCCGAAACAGACGACCAGACGACGAGATGGTTTATTATACTATAATCCTTCCTTGTCCTTATATTCGCCACAGCACCGTAATATCAATTAACACAGAAACAAGACCTTATTGCCCGACGGCATGCATTATTCCGTCCTCTTCTTGTAGCAATTTTGTGCGCCTCAGGAGAGAAGGACATCCTGCGTACAAGTACTATTTATTTCACTGCATTGGTTTTCGTTCTTTTTTTGTTTTAATGCAAAAAGGAATCATTAAACAAATGCTAAATGCTTGGAAATGGAGCTCTCTGCAGCACTTTTTAATTAATGAAACGGGATGCTGGCACAGACTTGTACTCTCCGGTTGTGCCCCATACAATGATCATCATTATGCATCGGGCATTATTGCCCCACACGGAGGAGATGAGCAAGCTTATCGACCCGAACAAACAAAAAATGCATCCTTTCACTCCTGTGGGTGAGTGTGTTATAAATTTGTTAATGGTTTTATGATTGGAAAATGAAACGTTAGACACTATACAGAGCTAACAACCCGCGGGGGAGAACATGCCAAACGACGAACGTAACTTTAAATTTTGGGGCGAAATTTAAGACAACGCTCTTTCCCAAGAATTGGTATCACTTATCCAGGTTTTAGGTACATGCGAAAAGCTAAGACTCCCAAATCTGACGTGAAAGAGATGCAAAACTCCACCTCTATAGATAGGCAAAGCTGTACCATTATTCAAGCGGACGTGAAGTTTGGCATGCTGTTGTATCTACTCCATCGTATACCTGTCCTGCCTTTGTCCTCATGGCCTAGCTGCCCGCTATACAATGCATGCTCCTCTTCAAACGCATCCGAAGTCTCATCATTAGCGAGCATGAAGTTGTTACTTCTTGTTTCCCGTGCAGCCAGCCACCAGAGACGGGTGGCCGCACGTTATACCATATCTCGACTCGCGAGGGAAAACCAGTATTTCGATTTTGTTCTGTCCTTTGGGCGGAGCGCACCACACACGCCGCGCTCACCGAAGGAAAAAGAAAGAGCCGAGCGCAGCACACGTTTTTCCGAATTTTCCCACGGGAGTGATTTTCGCTACATAAGAGGCTGTGCCGCGAGTCTCACCCCTTTGCTTCTCGTCCTCTGGGGTACGATCCGATCATATTCCAATCACCGGGTACGCGCGGGCTGAGCAACGAACGCGGACATCAAAAGCGAAGAAGCGTTCTGACATAAACAAGAAACCATCTGTGCGATTAACCTCGGCGTTTGGGGAAGCGAACGTGCAACTGTGTTCCCAGGCCGTGGCCATGACGGCTTCCAGGCCATGATGTTTTTTTCTTCTTTCTCTTTGCATTCTATTTCCAAACTCTCACAAGACACGAATTCTTCTCGACAGTCGAAGAGATCTCACGATCACAGATCGATCGGAAGCGTGAGAGGATCTCGCCAAGATGACAACCGTACGACGATGGGAGACACATCGATTCTGTGTTTTTTTTTTTCATATGCATATGAAAAAACGATTTGTAACGATTATTTACGCTTAATCAAAACAATATGTTGTTGCCCTTGGCTTCTCATCGCCGTATCCCTTCATTGTTGCGTGTGTTACTTGAACATCTCTCAGGATCGTAAAATGGGCATGCTCCAGAGCAAAACCCCCAAAACCACAACACCAAATACATCCGATTATAGCCAGTGTTTGCGAATTTCGAAACAATTCTTCAAACGAAATGAACTCCGTATGGAACACATTTGGAACCGATCCAAACTCCGGCAGCGCATTGCGAGCATGTTTATGACCGCGTAGAAGATGTTTGGCTTTACTATTTTGAAGGTTGATTAGGTTGAAGGTTATGCACAGGGACAAAGACAACACAGCGAAACAGCCCGACCCGAATACGACGACGAGAGCAGCAGCAGCAGCCGCCGCGTAAATGATTGATCGAGTGGGGGGACGGTAACTGCAAACGAACGAACTGCGGAATAAGATGTTCGAAAGTTGGTAGTATTTGCTTTCAATTGCTTTCTCTTGGTGGTGGGGTGGCAAAGAAGAAAAAATAAAACACCCATCATGTAACTAAAAGAGAAATTGCGCTGAGGATGATAATCGATACAGCACAAAATTGGCGCCCCATATGGTCACCATTCACGCAACCGTTCGTGATTAACGTGTTAAGCGCACGTTAACGGTTAACGATAGCTCATATCACTGATAAAGCATACGCCATCAACGATTAGGCCTTAGTGAGCGCGTTTTGTCAAAGCGCGATGACGTCAGTTAGACGCTTGATGACAATTGTTTCGTGTTTGAAACGGCCAACGAAACAAAACAGGAAATAAAAGGAATAACACACTCCAACTGGCAATAAATGTTTAATGGACAATATGCACAACCAAACTTTGTGTTTTGTGTCATTGCTATGAATCAACCATACATTAATACAGCTGATAATCATTGGAAATAACGGTCATGGCTGTTGGAATTGCTAAAGTAATAGTCTGTGAAATTGCTCTTTTGAAATCTATTACGCGTTTTTCCGCGTATCCTGTTGCTGCTAAACTGCGCAGTTCGTGCAATAGCCATGCCTTGCTCAAGCCAAGTAACTACCTCGAGAAGTAGTGTTATTGCTGCGAAATATTATTATACCATCACAATTCCCGGGTAACAGCAATTTGCATCTTCCTATCATCGACAAAGCTCTGCACAATACCAAGAAATGAATCCATTTGCTTAGTTGTTTATCCGCTACCATTCCTGCTTTGCGATCTTGCAATCCAATTCAATCCAATGCAACTTCAATCCATTTACTTTTGCCAATAAAAAACATAATTTGCTTTTAAATACAAGGAAAAAAATAATCGAAATTTTACTACTGCAATCAATTGGAGCATGGAGTATTCCAACTCATCTACAATGAGCGCTATTAGAGGTTCGTAGACAAATGTATCAAACCTTCAGGCGTTTATTCTTGCCCTGGAATTCTCGGATTCTCGACTGGAATCGAAACGAAATCCGCACAGAACGATACTAATAAATGAATAAATTAGTCTATAGAGTTCAATCAAACCAATCTATTGGAGCATTACAGGGTTTTCCAAGTCACTTTCAAATGTAAACATTGTTTTTCACTGCGAGCAAGAAGTTATTCCACATCACTCTGATATTTCATTTTTGTCACAATAATTTTTAATTTCTTCAGCATGATTTTCAACACTTCAACGATCTGCTGCCATCTTTTTTTTTACTGGGATTTGAAGCCGGATCTCATAACCCGTTGACAAGTGAAGTGTTGAAATTCATAGTGAAGAAATGAAATTTCAGTTTCAGCACATGATTTTCAACACATGACAAAGAACTGTCAAACTCAAGCTGGATTTTCGTGTTGAAAATCATGCTGTAGAAATTAAAAATTATATTGATGGAAATGAAATGTTAGATCGATGTGGAACAACATTTTGTATGCGGTGAATAACAATGTTTACATTCGAAAGTGGCTTGGAAAACCATGGAATGCTCTATTGCCCTGTATGATACAAATTAAATATCAGAATGATGTGAAAAAACTTCTTGCACGCGATGAAAAACAATGTTTACATTCGAGAGTTACTAGAAATACCCTGTATATTCGTTTAAATTGGTAAATATTTATCTCTAAATGACTTGGAAAACTGAGAAAAACTCGTAAAAAACCTTGTAACCTTTTCTACACAATTTGTTTGAAAGGCAGAATAATTGGATCCAATGCCTAAATAATTGGTTATAAAATGAAATATAATCATAGTAAAGAACTATGTTATTGCAATTTACAAGATTTTCCAAGTCAGTTGCGAATGTTAACATTGTTATACACCGCCTTCAAGATGTTTTTCAACAGCTTTCAAATGGTGTATTTGCTTCAAAATGAAATTTCAGTTTTTACACATGATTTTCAACACTTCATAAAATAACTGTCAAACTCAAGAAATTAACAATTATGATGATACCAATGAAATATCAGATTGATGTGAAATAACATCTTTCTTGTGGCGAATAATAACGTTTACATTTGAAACTAAATTAGAAAACCCTGCAATGATCGTCATGCGAGATATTGCTCGTTAAAAGAGGAATTTATAGATCATAAAACGCTGCGAAAACACATCAAGAATGGATACTCGTCACATGAGACACTGTATCCTACTAAAACACACACACACACTGATGGATTAAAGAGTTAATCTCACTTGGTAACAGTCATGTGAATTATTACCTAAGACTGTTACCTTCATTTGTTCGCCATCAAAACGTCTATCTATCTATCATCTAAAACTATTTTAACAACCTACATCCAAACACTCACCTGCCAAACAGAGGATGCCAGAGCGGCGAGGACAGATCCGTCGTATCGTCGAGCCCGTTCGTGGTGCTGCCGACCTCTGCCAGATCGTCCGTATTCAGCAACCGTCTCTGCATGGCGGCCGGATCGAGCAGATGCAGACCGGGCTTCACCTTTAGCTTGGGCTGCTGATGCATACCACCGCCCGCACCACTTCCACCGCCGCCTGACTGCATTAAATGATGCTGCTGCTGTTGCTGCTGGAGGAAGTTGTGCTGCTGCTGTTGCTGCTGCTGCTGCTGCTGCTGTAGGAACATTTGTTGCTGTAGCTGTTCGTGCTGTTGCGCAGTGTACAGATCCATCCCCGGGATGGCCATCAGGTTGGCCAGCTTGCTGGAAGCACTACTGTTCGCACCACCATTGCCCCCGCCGGCATGCTTGTGCAGCTGCTGCTGCTGCTGCTGTTTGTCCGGCTGCAGCAAGTTCATCAGCGATTTGCACGTTACCCTCGGTTTTTGCTCTTCCTGGTGATGATGGTGCATCTGTTGCTGGAGGAGTTGTTGCTGCTGATGCTGCTGTTGTAGCTGAAGCTGATGCTGCTGCTGTTGCTGCTGCTGGTGATGATGATGATGTTGCTGCTGCTGGTGCTGCTGCTGGTGGAGCTGCTCTTTCTGGAGCTTCCGGGCGAGCTGTTGCTGCTGCTCGTGGAACTCTTGGAAGTTGGTGGGAAGATTGAAGAACGAATTGGCCGCCGCCGAACCGAACATACCGGCCGCACCCATACTGCTTTGGTGCTGAAGCTGCTGCTGCTGCTGATGGTGTTGCTGCTGTTGCAGTTTCGCTTTCTGCAACGCGGTAAGCTGTTGCCGGTGCGAGCTTCCCGAGTGCTGCTGCCGTCCACCGGACGCTGCCGCCGCTGCAGCCGCCTGGTTCATAAGGTTGGCCATATTTTTAAACCCACTCGGACTGAACGATTGCTGCTGCTGCTGCTGCTGGAGCTGTTGCGCATGGTGTTGCTGTTGCTGCAACAACGCTTGGGCGGATGTTCGCGAGCTAGCACCAGCCGCGCCAGCGGCACCGTACCGACTGCTGCTGCTGCTGTTGCCGCTACCACTACCACTGCCACTTCCGTGCGTCATCGTGGGCGGCGTCATGAACTGAGGTATCGCGAGGGGGTTGATCATACCGGCCGCTGCGGCAGCGGCAGCCGCCGCCGCTGCCGCCTTCTTCTGCTGGCTCTGGAACATGTTGGCGGCGGCCGTTACTGCCGCCACCGAGCGCTGCTGCTCGAGCGTTTTCGGCCCAAGGACGGGTTTGCGGTCGACGTGGGCGGCCGCAGCAGCGGCGGCCGCTGCCGCCGCTGCCTTCTTCTGGGCCGCCGCTTCCTGCTGCTTGCGCTGCTGCAGGTTGGCCGTCGTCATCGCTTCCTGCAGCATGGCCAGCTCGAGCTGCCGCTTGTACTCGAGCGGGCTGGTCGCCGTGGCGGGCGGCAACCCGCAAAAGTCCTGAAACCGCGGGCCCATAAACGGTAGCATGTCGGCCAGCGTGTTTGCGCCGGTGCCGGCGGCGCCCGTCGCTCCACCGACGGCGGCAGCTGCCGCCGCCGCCACCGTGGCAGCGGACGCCGAGGCCGGCAGGTTCATCATCGCCTTCAGCAGGTCCGGCGCGAACTGGCCCATCTGGCCGAGGTAGGGCAGCCAGAGCATCTGGTTGAAGGCGGCCGTCGTTGCCGCGTCAATGTCCCCGGCCAGCCCGGAGGCGAGCAGCGAGCTCATCATCGGGTTCTGTTTCGCCGCCTGCGCCGTCAGCGTTTGCTTCAGCGTCTCGAGCGGGCTGGGCGGTGTCGGGGTGGCGGCCGCGGCGTGCGCCTTCTTGCCGACGGCCGCCATCGATGGCACGGGCGTGGTGGGAGGCGGCGTGGCGACCGCTGCTGCTGCTGCTGCTGCCGCCGCCGTCGCATCGAGCGTCGTCTTCGATTTGAGCTTCACCAGCTCTTCCTGCGTCTGCAGGATCGTTTCGAGCTGCTGCAGCGAGATCACCAGTATGTCCGGATCCTGCAGTATGTTGGGAAAGGCGAACGCTTCCGGCAGCCGCAGCTCGGGCCGCGTCGTTAGCAGCAGGGGGATTTCGCGGGCCGGTGACGCCAGCACCGCGTTCAGCCGATCCTTTGGCACGAGCAGCGGGTCCGGCACCTTCCAGGCCGGATTGCCCACGAGCAGGCGGAGCTGGGTGAGCGGGTCCGGATCGTTGCCGGAGGTGAGCATCTCCACCAGGCGGGCCGAGTCGTTGAGATTCGTGTAGGCGGCGGCAGCGGCCGCTGCAGCCGCCGCTGCACTCTGCTGGCTGGAAGGTGTCACTGAGGCGGCTGGGCCGCTGCTTCCACCGGCCGCCATCGCGTTGATCAGGGAGGCGGCACTCACGCCCGCACTGGACGTCGTGACAGCCGGCACCGTCTTACCAGCACCACTGGTTGGCCTTTGCTGCTGCTGCTGCTGTTCGGGGTCCGTTTTGATGCGTTTCGCTTTCGGTTCGCTCGTGTCGTCGGCGGCACTGGCACTGCCACCGCCACCGCTGGACGATGAGAGCCGCTTCGCCTCCTCCGAGCAGCTGACCGTCGGGCTGGCCGACTTGCGACACTTGCCCAGATCGAGCGGTTCCTTCTGCTGCACCGTGCCGCCCGTTTTGGAGGTCGTCGTCGTCGCTACCGCGGCGCTACCGCTTGTACTGGTGGCCACCGTGCTCGTCGTCGTCGTCGCTGAAACACCCACCCCGTCAGCAGCGGCGGGCCGGCCGCCACCTTTCGCGACGGCCGCCACTGCTGCGGCCGCCTGCGACATTAGCGCCTCGATCACGCTCGACGTCGTCGAGCTGCTGCTCGAGCTGGACGCGGAGATGGATTTCGGCTGCAGGAACAGATCCGGCGACGGCGGCACCGCGGGCAGCCCGCTCGGCTGCGGCGACTGTATCGCATCGGAGCTGTGCGAGACGGGCCGGGGCGAGGGCGACAGGCTGCGCTTGCGGCAGCTCAGATCCTTCGGCAGCTCCTCCTGGCACGAGTCGGGCGATATCACGATCGGCGCCTCGGCCGGCAGCTCCTTCGCCGAGGTGCTCACCGAGGACGATGATGCACTGTTACCACCACCGCTGTCGCCGGCACTTCGGTCACCATCGGTACCTTCCTTCCCGGCGGCCTTGCTTGCCTCCGCCGCCGCCGCACTTGCAAAGTAGGAACTCGCGTGCTCGCTCGCCTCCGTCAGATCCTTTATCGTGATGGACAGCTCGTCCTCCAGCGTGGTCGTCGAGGAGGACGCCGCCGACGAGGTGGTGGTGGTGGTGGACGCCGTCGTGGTAGCACTTCCGCCACCCCCCATTGCCACCGTGCTGGATTGTTGCTGCTGCTGCGTCATCGCACCGGAAGCTGCTACCGTCTGCTCGGGTGCGAACGGGTTCGGCAGCAGATCGTCATCCACGCCGCCATCACTACCACCGCCGCTAGCACTGCCACCCCCAACACCACCACCTACCCCACCGCCGAACAGGTCGCCGGTGAGGCCCTCGATTTCGCCCGCCTCATTGAACGACAAACACTTCGGCGAGGTGCTGAGCGATTCGCCCAGCCGCGAAATGATGTCCGCGACCGGTTCCGGCTCCAGCAGCACGTCGTCCTCGTCGTCGTCGTTGTAGTCGTCCGCGATCGTGTAGATCGGGTTGGCGGTGGTCGGCTTGGTCGCAGTGGCGGAGGAACCGCCCCCGGTCGCCGCCACACCGGTGGCGTCCGCGCGGCGCTGTTGCTCCACCAGCGAGTCGAGCAGTTCGGCGGCCCCGGTCATCGTAGTGTCGCCGCAGCTGGCCGCCGCCGCATGCAGCAGCTCGTCCGCCGCCGACCCGCTGTGTGCCGGTCCTCCCCGCACTGCTGCTCCTCCTGTTGTACCTGCTGCTTCAGCTCCCACTACTCCTCCTCCACTACTACTAGCCGCCTGCAGCTCGTCGATGCCTTCGATCAGGTCGCCAAACTCCGCACTCAGATGATGCAGCTGTTGTTGTTGTTGATGATGATGATGATGATGGTGCAAATGGTTGTGTTCTTGTTGCTGATGGTGTTGTTGCTGCTGCTGCTGTTGCTCCAGAAGATCCGAGTTCTGCTGCTGCAGCGCGTGCTTCGGATCGTCATCGTCGAGCTCACTATCACTACTGATGGTGATGTGCGGTGGATGATGCACTTCCGCGTTGCTCTTGATGCAAGTCGATTTCGTCTTGCCCGCTTCACTGCCGCCTGCTGCCGCCGCCGCCAGCGTCCCTGAAACGGAAGGGGTAGTGGTGGTAGAGCCCGTCGACGCGGATGTCGTCGTAGTGGTGGTTGTTCTTGCGAGCGTCGTCGTACCTGTAGTACCGTCCGGGCCGATGACGATGGCGTCCATCGTCGTCGTTGTCGTGGTAGTGGCAGCATCGTCGTCGTCGTCGTTACTCCGGGTTCGGGTTCCTTTCGCCGTGTGTCCTTGCGATGCTGGTGTTGGTGTTAGCTGCTTCTCCTGCTGCTGCTGCTGCTGCTGCTGCTGCTCGAGAACGCACACTTCGTCGTCGTCTATCTCGACGACGGTGGTGGAGGAGCGGTCGGGTGACGCCGCTGGTGCATCGGCTGCAGCGGCTGCTGCTGCCGCCGCCGCCACCGCTGCCGCTATCGCAGCGGCCAGCGCACTACCACCATCATCGTCCGGGTGGCTGTCGTGCTCGTGCGGTTGTCCTTCCCCAGCATCCTTGGGGCCGGCACCAACACAAGCACCGTGTGCGTCGTCGTCGTCGTCGGGCGGTACCAGCTCGATGATCTCGTCCGAACCTTGCGACGGTCTTGCCGACGAATCGAAGCGAAGCGCATGATGCAGGTGCATACTGTGATGGTGGTGGTGGTGATGGTGGTGATGGTCCACGCCGAAGCTAGACCGACCGCCTTCCACGCCGAGCAGTTGCACATCGTCGTCGTCGTCGTCAACGATGTGTTGGTGCTGCTCCTGATGATGATGATGATGGTGATGATGATTCATCCCAAGTTCATCCAGTGCACGCAGACCCGCCGCGGCCGTGCCCCCATCGTCGTCGTCGTCCTCGTCGTCCACGCTCAGCACCAGGCTGCCGAGTGGCGGCGGTCCACCGTCGTTGGACGCCTGCGCACCAGCGTCACTGCACCGATGCTGCTGCTGCTGCACCGGGATGACGCTTGTTGGTATCTGTGACTCGATGCTCGTTCGGCGGGCCTTCATCTCCGACGACTTCTTCGCGAGCGCAATCGGCCACTCCCGATCGGCGGTCCGTGCCAGCGCTGCCAGCGTGGAACCATGCACGTCGTCGTCGTCGTGCACTTCGTAGTCATCGAGCGTGGCTACCAACTGGGCACCCTTGCCGCCCGCTCCACAATCGTCCTCGTCGTCGTCCAGCTCGAGCAGCTCCAGCTTGTGGGAAAGCTCGGACTGCCGCCGTTTATGGCTATTGCTTGTGTTCTCGACCGTCTCGACTCCTGCTCCGCCGCCATTGCACTTGCTGGTGGCGTCGTGGTGGCTCGGGCTGCCACCAATACTACTACCGAGGGCGTTACTGCTACCGTTACTAGCGTTACTACTATTATTGTTACTACTACTGTTATTATTATTACTATTGCTACCGCTGTCTCCCAGCAACAGCCGCGGGCAGAAGCCGGTTCCACCGTCCTCTTCCTCCGCCTTCACGTCCACCACCATCGCGTCGGTGGTGGTGGTGCTGCCGCCATTCGGTACCGCGCTCGGTTCGCTAAAACTACTGATATTGGTGTGGTGACTGGCGGCCACCAGCTCGCTGCGCCGGCTGGCCTGCAGCTTCTCCTGCAGCTCCTGGAGCTGCCGGCGCTGCTGCTCGTGATAGTTCCGGATCAGCTCCGCTATCGTTTCCTCCCGCTCGCGCTCCTCGGCGGCCGCTGCCTCCGCCGCTGCCGCCGCCGCCGACGCTTCCTCGTCCGCCCGTCGTATCCGCTCGTGGTCGTGGTACACCTCCGCCGGCTGCTCCGCGTTCGGGGAGGTGGCCACCGGCTGCTCCTGCTTCACGCCGACGCTGAACGTCACCTTGCGCTGGCCGGTCGCCACCAGCCGGCCGATCGTGCCGCTGCAGCTCGTACCGCTCGTGCGACTGTCGCGGCCACCGTCCGACGTGCCCTCCGACACGTGGCGCCGCTTCTTCTTCTTGCTCTTCTTATGCTTGCGATGGTGGTGGTGGTGGTGATGGTGCCTGCTGTGTCCGGATTTCGTCGCAAGTTTGTACTTTGGTGACGCGGAGACGGAAGCGGACCCGGACACGCTGGACGCCCGTCCGCCGCAGCAACTGTCGCTCGCTGCCGCATGGTCCTCCTCCTCCTCCTCCTCCTCTTCGTGTTCCTCCCCATCGCTACGGGGTGGCAGCAGGGAGAACGTGACGGACGTGGTCGGGTCGGTGCGCGGTATCGCCCGCCAGCTGCCCGCCGGCCCAGTCCGCGTCAATCGTATACGGTTGCGCTTGTCGTAGTCCTCGCACCGGACCTCCACGATGCGCGTGTCCTCCTGCTTCACGAACAGAAAGATTGGATTTACCCTAGGAACTGTGGTGGTGGTGGACAGGGTGGAAGTGGTGCCACCGCTTCCGCCGCCCGTCGCCCCAGTGCACGGTACGCTGGGGGAACGCTCGAGGGCACCGACAAAGTGGGCCGCCGATGCGGCCGAACCGGGTCTGCCCGTCTCGCTGCCGTTCGACAGGGCCGACGTGGTGCGGAGCGGTGCCGTTGGCCGCTTCGGCACCGTCAGCGCAGGGATGGCACGTTTTTTCGCCGCTCCCGGCACCGGTCCAGCGGCCGCCGGTTTGTTCGCCTGCTTGGCCGGCTGCTTCGGCTTCGGTTTGGGGCGGACGCGCGCATTGAAGAAGATTTCCGGCAGGCAGAGCGTATCGATGATGCGATCGGTGAACTGTCTCCGCCGGTTCGACTTCCGGTGCTCTTTTGGCTCGAGCGGCAACGGGAGCGGATCGTCCCGGTAGCCGGTCCGTTTGGGGGCCGTATGTTGCTGCGGGGCTCGCGGGGTGGGCGTTTGAACTGGTGTCCCCTCAACGCCCTGCTCCTGCTTCACTACAACCGGCGCCGCTGTTGCCGCTTCCGGTTCGCTTCCCGTCTCCAGCTTGATGTTGGACGGACTGTGGGCCGCAGTTTCACCCGACGACGGCAGGGCTGTCGCATCGTGCGGTGACCCACACCCATCACCGCCGCCACCGGGCGACATCCGGCGGCGCAGTATTAGCTTCGTGTCCTTCGACTCGCTGCACTCCCCTGCAACAACCACGTGCGCAACATAGTGCCGTCCCTGTTGCTGCTGCTGCTGTTGTTCCGCGTGACGTTGCACCGGTGTCGCACCGTCCGGCGTTGTGTCGGCCGGCCGCTCGCCCCACCCGCCCGAGCCGGTGGTCGTATCGAGCGAGGGCGTTTCGAACCCGGAGTCACGGTCCGCGTTCGATTCCGCACCCAGCCCGACGGCCAGCTCACAGTGGAACGGTTCCTCCGCCGCCGCCGCCGCCGCACACCCATCGACATCCCCGCCGGTGGGTGTTTTCGCCTCCGTCGTCGTCGTCGTCGTCGTCGTGTTGACTATGTTGTTGTTGTGATTGATGCACTTCTCGCCGGGCGATTTGGGTCGCCCGCCACCGACAAGCGGTATGAGATCAGGAAGGGCGCCGGCCCCCGTACCGCCATTGCTGATGAGGGTGCCCCCCGGGGGCGAACCAGCGGCCTCCGGGTGTTGTTGTGGTGGTGGGGGGGCTGCTGGCGACCCGCAACCGTCGGATGTGCCGCCGTTGAATCCGAGCGATCGCCATTGCGGTGCACTAACCTCGGCACTCATAGCCGCGACCGGTGACCATTGCCCGTGTTTCCCGCGATACTAAGCTTCCTCCACATGGGTCAGAAAGAGAAGGGGGGGAGGGGGGGGATTGAGAGGGCGAAGGACACAACAGGAAGTGAGAGGAAGGATGCACAATGAGCACAACAGTAAAGCAACAACAACAACAACAATAAAACGCACTATTGCTTTTCTCTCTCTCTCTCACACACACACTCCCACAGAGAGGGAACACACACACAAACACTCTTTGGCGCGCCTACGCACACTGCGATGACGGTTCTGCTGCTGCTGCTGCACACGCACACACCCTTAGCGGCCGTAGCGCACGCACACACGCAGTGAGGGATGTTTGCAGAATCAGCGAGAGCATCGCAATTCAATTTTCGTTTTCGCTTTACTTCACCAGCATACTTCCATGCACAATTTCACTTCACTCTTGACTTTTGGGGCACTTTGCTGGATTTGGATTTTCGCACACATTCACATTTTTAATAGCCCTTTTTTTGATTATTCTTTTACGCTCACTGAGCTTTCCGAGTCGAGCCACACACACAGCGGGCCACTGGCCACTCCTCCTGGCCTGAGGAGTGTGTATGTGTGGTTTTTTTTTGTGTGTATTGTTGCACAAACTTTTCTTTCCTTTCGAAATTCCGGACTTTTCCTTCTTTACACACACGATGCACGGAAAACACAACTCCAAACACAGGCAACACACAAAAATTGCTCCGTACAGAGAGAGCACACACCGCACACAATCACAAACAAAAAAAAACAAATTCCCAAGAAAAGCTCAGGATTTTTAATCACTCTTTTGCTTCCCGCTTCTGCTGCTGCTGTGCTGGTTGCTGCTTCTCGCTCTTTTTCGCTGCGCTCCCAGCGCTCACAGTGACGGCACTTTTCACGAAATCGATCGACCCTCCCCCCGCTTTTCTTGTCTTGCTGCTTACTTCGCTCCTTAGGTGGCAGGGACACCGCTCCTGCACACTGTTGGCCTTTTGCTCGGTTCGTAGCAACACGGCACACCGAAAAAAAACACAATCGCAATCTTCAGGTAAAAGCGGTCACACTTTGGCACATCCGCCACAGACACTTGACGGCACGGCAAATTTTCAGACCGTACGTACGATGTTTTGATTTTTCACCTCTACACGACGAAAGCGAATTCCGTGTCACTTGAACACCACACAAATCATTGAAAATGCCTCCTTGCGAGAGAGGGAGAGCGAGAGCAACCGAGAGCGAGCTGTCAAAATCGTGTATTTCGATTTTTTTCTTCTCACTGCTCACTACACACAACACACACACACGCACACTGCTGTACACGCGCGATCACACCAATACACTGGCGCGCGGTATGCAGGGCTTCTCTCGCTGCTTTTTTCCACTCTCTCTCTCTCTGCTCAGCCGAAATCTCTCACTCGCTCTCACGGCTCCTCGCGGCGCTCGCACTCGCACCGTGCATCCGGCAGCAGTGGCAACGCGCGTGGAAGAATGTTGGGGGCTCCGTGACAACAGCAGCACGCACGAGAATGGTACAAGGGCTTGACTGGATTGATTTTGAACGTCGCGGAATGTGATGGCAATCATAGAAGAAAAAAACCAATGCCACACGCACTACACACCCTTTAAATTCACACACACACACACACACACTCGCGCGTTATGATGGCGATGGTAATCAATCACTTCACAAACCACCGCTGCCATTCACCCGACTACAGCTGGATGCTTCTTAACTGCACTTTCAGTACGCACACTTTTGAACGTGTTTTCTTGGAAGAATATCTTTGCTTTTGAACGTAACCTAGAATAAAAAAATGGAATGGCATAAGCGACATATTAAAACCCCCCCTTATACTGCACTGAACTGGAGCCAAAACTCGTGCCCCGGACGCACCGGAAACCGAATCGTGCTGTGCAGCGGCCGAACACACGCGCCTGGCAGCCCCCTCTAGTTGTCGGTTCGGCAATTCCGGCACTAATGGCTGGCCTGGGGTCATTAAAACGGGAACCACAGGCAGTATGAATTATTGCCTCATTAGAACGCGCCCCCGGTAGCGGACAATGGGGGCGCGTGAAGCGCGAGAACGAAGCGGACACACGAAACATAATTCATACCGGCGTATTCATAAAGTTTTATGTGCTTTTAAAAGGACGGCCATTTTGGCGACCAATGCATTTTTTTAACACATGCGTGGGGTGGTGCTGGGTGAAATAGGCGTACAATTAGCACTGTTTTCATTAATGATAAAGTAGGAAAATTAAAGTGGAATATGATGATTCACTGGTGTTAAACTTTGTTTTGATATGACATAGATGTCAAAACATGCTGATTCTACAATCTTGCTAACCAGAATAAGCTATAATGTACTACACTTCACTATCAGCCACGATTGCTTAGTATTTGCTACTAGAACGCACTTTATTTTTCACTGTGCCAGGTGGTCACAAATCGTGTCACAGAAAAAAAAGAAACAACAACAACAACAACAATGTACTACCGTAGTACAAACGTATTGCCATGAAAACGGTGTGCACTAATCATTGATTACTACTACCCGCACGCTTGACACACAAATACTTTTGTCTCACTCATATTACGCTACTTTTTTCTTCTCCCTCTCTCTCGTCTCACCATGACAGTAGTGTAGGTACACCCGTAGTAGGCTTGTTTAGATGTGTGAGTGTTGTTTCTTTTTTGTTGTTTTGCTTTTTTTTCACTCTCTTCTTTAGTCACCGTATTCGCTCTTCGCTACTCTATTGCTGCTGTGCGCACACTCTCTCTCGTTCCTATTGGTTTTGCGTGCACACTCACACACAGCCACACGTGCGCTCGCGCGCTCGTTAATTCGCTCGTATGCTCCATCGAATGCACTATCGTAGAAATCGTTCTACATCACCAAACAAATCGTTAGCCCCGACACCATATTACCCGTTTTAGTAAAACGGGGCCACTGCAATATTCCAGCATCAGGATGAATGAATTGGTGTTTTCATTCTTTAATTAACTCTTATTAAAACACCCGATTGCAGTTTTCACCAAAAAATCAAATACGTGCTTCTCGTATTTTTCAATAATTTTTCACAAATATTTTGTATAAATTTTTATAAAACATATTTTAATGAACTTTCAATTCACCTCTATTCAAACTGTAATTTTTACCACCGTTCTTATCGCAACCGTATTGTTGTTTTGCTCACATACGAAAACGCACACACGCGCACTTTGTCGTCTTCTTTTCTTTTCTTCTTCTTCTTTCCGTCGCTGCCTATGTGTTGTGCAGCTCGCCTTCCGTCAGGTTGCTGCGATGCGACCACGCGGGATTTCAAATTTGAAATGTTGTGGTTGGTTTTTCTGTGAACAGCGCAGGGGGTTCACGTTTTCCGCCTCGCTCACGAATTGCAGGGTTCATGTGCGATGGGTTGTGTCGTAGTTGACGAGCCGGTGAAAATGGTTCGCCGCTCTGATTTGGGAGAGGGCGAGAAAATTGTAAACCGTGCAGGATTGTGTTGATAATACCACATATATTTATGTGATGATGTATGTTTACATTACGATCAATGAGAATGCTAAAATGTTCTACATCACGAAAAGTGTAAAGAAAATATAAATTAATTCTTATAAAATAAATTACAACACACTTTCCACATCATTTAATCAAAAGAGGCCACCCCTGCATTTGAGAGCGAATCGTATTCTCTCACGAAGCTAAAAGAGATGCAGCTCACCTCGAAAGTGATGTGAGAGAGTAGGATAGCCATACCTTTATCTCGTCTATAGCGGCACAATAAGTATGTGTATGTGTAGCAAACGTACGAACAAATCTGCATCGCACGCACATTTTTGTGGTAGGATAATGTGTTAGTGAGAGAGACAGAGAGATCAACTACGATCGGGAGAGAGATAGAGAGGATTTTTTTCCAGTGTATTCTCGCAATTGCACCAAGTTCCAGTGAAACCAAAATTAAAATTGCGTGTCTTATGTTCAAAGCAAATCCACCGATGGATTGATGATTTAATTATTGCTGTAAATCATTTTCTAAAAATACAATTTTATTTTACCTTCATTGCGTAGTTTTGAGTTTGTTTGATTAATTGCTTCACTAGTAAATTTTGTTTGCTATTTAAAATTTTCTGTATTTATGTATTTTATTTTGCTTTCTAAGCACAATTAAAATATTAATCATTTTAATTTTTTTAGCAATGTTATGGTTATAATAAATATAATGAACAAACAACTTTAAAATTAAGGTTTCTTGATTAAAATTGTTATCCCTATACAGTATTATTACCTTACTATACTCGAAATTTTTAATAAGACAAAAATTCAATTTAACAAAGCATAAACCGTTCATTGTAATAAATAGTGAAAAAATTGCTTAAATTATTTTTCCATTTAATTCCAGGAATACAAAGCTCTTATTTATTAATGTGTTTTGTAATGCTCAGTTTTGTCCAATTTAATGCTCGTTTTTTTGTGTCCACTTCAATGCTTCTTTGGAGAAAGCAACGTCGCTTCTTGGTATGAAAGTGTATTTTTTCCCTTTATATGTAATCTTCAATTTATTCATTCCATACTTTGTTTTTTTTTCTTCATACACCTACTTTTATGTAAATGCCCTTGTTTTACACAATTTCTGCAATTTGAATTCTAACTAATTCGATTTTGTTTATCATTTGCATCACCCACCACCCGGTCCAATGTTGTCTGTCCCTTTTTTACAACCTGTCCTTCTACTACAGTTCTCCTTTTTTTTTTTTTTTGGGCTGTGCTGTATGTGTGTTTCGGCTTTACTACTTACACCTACACAAAACACAAAAACCACAAAACCGTCGTCCCTTTTCTCTCTTTCCATTCCAGTGCAAACGTTCCATTCTCTTCGGAAAACGGTCTCGGTGCGGCGGTGGTGCGTGTTTGGCTGGGAACGGTGCGTGAGAGCCGCGTTTGTGTAGTTGCGTACCTTTCTCCGGAGGCACCAGCGTTACCAACTCCCCCCCCCTCCTTTCTTCTACCACAAATCCTACCACACGTGTCAGTTGGGACCACGCGCTCTTCCACACGCCTGAACGTTTTGCGTTTTGCGCACATCCCCCTCCGTTCACAAACATACGCATAGCAGTGACCTTGACTCGGTCATTCTTCGGATGTTCACCGATTAAAGTGATCAATTTTCCTTGTCGTGTCGGCCTTTCGCTTTCTCCCAAAATCGCTGTGGCATCAACTTACAGCATCAATTTACTAAGGGGAGGCAGAGGGGAAGAGACACAGGGGATGGATTATTTTGGTCACAGAAAGCGTGTCACCGTTTGTGGAAAGTTATGGTTAAATATAGATTTTAGAGGAAGTAGTAATTTTTTGGAAATACATTTGAAATAAAGATATATTTTGTATGCCAAAGTATTTAGCTTAAGCAGCTCTATGTACTAATGATGATAAAAACTTACACTAATCTTTGCAGTCAACAGGCATGCATATAAATTAGACTGCAAAACATTTCCACTTCCATTTTCTTCTTTCTTCCGGTAGGCTGACCAACCGCTGCCTACCGGAAGATGAAAGGAAGAACTCCTATTTTTTAAACTCAAAAAAGAGGGAATCGGTTGCACTAGTGAGCATAGCAAAAACAAAAACAAAAAATGCACCCCAAGCTGCGGCTTTCTAGGTCACACGAGAAAGCACATCCGCACACACAGAGGCACAAAAATCAGGCAGGTTGCATCGGAAGTTTTACTTCACCTCCCCCGACCCAAGGCGAAGGGGAGAAGAAGCGTTTGGTTGCGCCGCTGCAAGTGCATTAGACAGTCCCCTCCCCTCTCTATCTTCTTCATTGCATAGCTTTTTTTTCCACCCCATTCACAGACAAACAGGCCGAACGAGCGACTAGAGGCGGGAGAGAGAGAGAGAATAGAGCTAACAATAAAATGAAACTGACCAAAAAGCTGCCAGTTGCACGGGAGATGCAACAGAAATATGTATAAAAAAGAGTAGAGGGAGACAAGGGGAAAGGGACAGAGAAGAGAAAAAAAAACGAAAATAAATTACATTTTAATCTCGAACCATCTCATCCGTCATGGCAGCACGCAAGGAGGTGGTGGTGATGGTGCAAGATGGGTTGAGGGTGATATAAAAATAGCAATAAAAAAAAGAACTCTCCCCGACTCTCTAAGCAAGTGTGTGCATTGATGACGCTATATTTGTACGCGAAAACCATCCCCATCCCTTTGGGGGTAGTTGCGGTGGCTACATGAGGGATCAATATTAACATTTGACGTACTGCAATGTACCGTATTGGTTGGTTGTGTTGCATTTACTGACGGCAAACAAAAATATTAACTGCAAAAAGGAAGATCCATCTTTGTGTCATGTTCTATGCAAATATATTCCACATGTTTGTCCATTTGTGAGCTGTGTGCGTGGGTGGTGCAATGAGGCTAGCATTTTGATGGATGCACCAATAAGTTAATTGTTTTTTTACTCTGTACTGGTTTGATCAGGCTGATGGGGCTACATACAGCACAGAAGAGAGCAATTTTTGACTGGTTCGCATGATCTGGGGATGTTAACGATTCCAGTTACGTGCGTTCTCGAATGCAGCGTTTCGGTGAATTAAATTAACGATTCCGCTGAATTCCGCCATTGGTTCCGCAGGCCATCTACCAGCCATGATTTTACCATGATGATGCAATCTCGTGCAAATAAAAAGGAACGAAACGAACGAAATTGACGTCAAAAACCTTAGCATACGGTCTGATAGATAGTATAAACTCGATCGTAACGCACGTTGCCTCCCATCATGGTGGTACTGTTGATTGGGTACTGTTGTTAGTTGAAGCATCCATTCAAACGAGAACTAGCTCATCAGTAACGGCCTATGTAGTTGTTAACAAATAAACTTTTCTCAAAAGAAGTAGAGCTTTGATTTTACTGAGAAGTAGCTTTGTGGCTCACAGAGCTAGTGATAAACAATGCATTGAAAATATACCATAAGATCCCATTTATTCAAATTACATTGTCCTTTTTAGAGGATAATGTTAACAATACTTAGGTGAATACAATACTTCGCGGATGACATAGACATCACCGGCAGGACAACTGCGTATTTAGAACGTATTTACCCGACTCAGAAAGATTAGATTGAGAATCAATGCGACGAAGACGAAGTACTTGCTTGCCGGTGACTCAGATCATCTGGAAAGCTGTTTATTAGTTGACGGCGACCATCTCGAGTTAGTAAAGGTGTTCTGCTATCTTGGGACGGTCGTTACTTCGGACTGCGACATCAGCAGCGAAATCCGGAGACGCATTGTGCAAGGGAATCGTGCATACTACGGGCTTCCGCCGACTGCTGATATCCAGAAGACTTTGAGACCTCACTAAATGTGAGATATATCGTACGTTGATACGCCCTGTGGTCCTCTATGGACATGTGCCTTGGACCATCCGAACAGAAGATACAAACGCTATGGGTGTGTTTGAGCGACGCATCCTCCGGACCATCTTTGGAGGAGTGCTCGAGCATGGAATGCAAGGATGAACTACGAGCTTGCTGAGCTGTACAAAGAACCGAGCATACTGACGGTGGATACAATGGCTGGGGCATGTCATGTGGATGCTGAACTCATGCTCTATAGCGATCCCCAGTTCGGTATTAGGCGCAGAGGAGCACAGCGAACTCGATGGCAGGATCAGGTGAATCAAGGCCTGTCGGAGATGTCTACATGGATGGGAGGCTGCAGCCAGGGACCGATCATCCAGGAGAATTACTGTTAACCGGGCCATGTCACATCGACGTACTCTATCATGAGCAGGCCAACAAGAAAGAAAGAGAAATTTAATTGAATTATTTTAAAAGATGATCTAATACAAACATACGATTTTAAAACAAAAAGATGGCCATTTTGGATTCTGCTCCATCTGGGATTTAAACCCATCAGGAACCTAATGTTAGGTCATCGAACGTCTCCACCACGCTTTATAGTTACAGAGTTTTGTGTGTTTCTTAGTTTTGGATAGTAAAATATTAAAGAAATTACTAGATGAAAGGTTTGCTAAATCAATCTGTAAATCATTGAATAAAGAGGTGGTTCGAGAGCTTGCTTCCTTCGACCACTATAACCAAACCTGCTTGAATGTTCTCAAACGATTGCACAAAAGCATAGAAACAATATCTTTGCATCATTTATGTTACAGCACAGAAGGAATAAAACACTTTCGCCAACAGTACTAAAACGAATCGAGTAGAGTGATTTTCTTTGATTTTCTATTTCCAATACACATCCTGCACGACCTGCAAGCCACGATACTCTGCCAAAAAACAACAAAACAGAAAAAAATGGTGCAAAAAAAGCGAATGAATAAAGAAAATATTTGCATAAATTCAACGCCACACTCGCCCAACACATTGCTGGAACATCAAGAGCATGGTGGTCGTTCGTGATGAGCAGTAGCAGTAGTTCGACTCTCCGCAGTGCCGGAGATCACTTCCAAAGTGTCCAACGTATGCCGTTGGAGGACGTCAGGATACAAATAGCCTAAAAAAAACCCCACGATTGAGAACTCAAACCCAACACGAACCCATCATCCCAAGCAAATCGCGTACACCCGCACCAGCAACCAGCAATTGGGACAAATTTCACCTCACTTTATAGTCGGCGAAATGTTTCTGGCAAGTTTCTGACAGCGCAGAAGAGAACGTACAGCGACGGGCGCTTCCATATCACTCTTTCCCCCCACTTTTGTTTGAGTTTCCAATGGAAGAGAAAACGACGGGCAAAATGAGCATATTTCATCTCGAGGGAATGGTAACTTCACTTTTAGATTTCGTTTTTTAAGCAAACGATTCAACGAAGCTATTACCGGCTACCGGTGTACTGGGCGTTTGGTGAACTAAAGGGGAAAGAACATCGGGAAAGGACAGTGGTTGTGGTGGTCGTATCACAATCCGTTACTACTTCTTGCGTGTCGTGGGGTGTTTGGAATGGTGGGAAATAAAAAAAGGGGAAAGACGTTTCGTTCGTTCGAATTTTCGATTCTGCTGCTTCAAAACGCACCAAACGCGTGTGTGAGATTGATAACAATCTGTTCGGCGGGCAGATGTTGATGATATCTTGGCAAGAGGGAGAGGGAAACAAACGGAATAGGGGAAATATATTACACGTCTTCTTGCTTCTGACAGTGCCACAACATATGCGAGGAGATAGAAAACCAGAAAAAATACCAACAAAAATAAGCAAAAAGGTTCAACTGTCTCCCAAAAAGTTCAATTAATCTGTATAATTTCTCAGTGAATAGAACTCGATCCAATCGATGGCAACGTTTCCAATATTCTCTTTACGTCCGCTCAATCTCCTTCCTTCTATCCATCAAATGTCAGTACTCCGTTGAGGTGAACATAATTCACCGGTCGTTGTATCGATCGCGCTGCTAGTACACATCGTCATCCCTCCTGTTTTGCCATCATGCTCAGCTTCGACCGGAAATTCAACCATTTCCGATCTTTGCAAAATGGCGCACGGCGAAGAACACACAGCGGCGACATAAAGCATGCTGTTTCTGCTCATCAAATCGTTCCCGTTCTTGGTCGGACGTTGCTGATACTTGCAGCAACTCCAACACCCGTCGTACTTAGAGAAAGAGAGAGAACGTACTGAGGGGTATCATGGCAAGGAAGCTTCCCAATTTGGAAACATATCGCACGGACGGCCATTTTGGCTACTGTTCCTGGGGACCTAAACCTTTGACCCGGACCCCGTAGACCCTTTTGCCCCGAGGACCAGTGCATTAGAGAAGAGGTTTGGTCGTTCTTCTTGTTTCGGACTGGGCAGGGACTCGAAAAGGTACACCTAAGCCCCCCGTGAAAAGATGTGACGATGATTAATGCTGCTAGGTGAAGGCAGAATATGTGTGTGTGTGTGTGTGTGTGTGTGTGTGTGTGTGTGTGTGTGTGTGTGTGTGTGTGTGTGTGTGTGTGTGTGTGTGTGTGTGTGTGGGTGTGTGCCTTGAGTCCAATGTTCCGATTTTTGAAAACGTTTGCCCTTCGTTGCGCGTTGCTTAAAATTCATTTCGGCCTGTTCCTCGTTCTTTGCAACCTTTCACTATATTGCCCTCCTCTGCACGCCCAGCCATGCTCTCTCTAAGCAAGATTTATTTTTGTTTAGTTTTGCGAAAACTTCACGCTATGTAGATGACGACTTGGACGCATGACGACGACAAATGGTGTCTTGTGTGTATGGCGAAACCGATAAGAATTGGAATGGACTGCGCACTGCTCCGCTTCACGGCTGACCTTGCTGCATGGCGTCCGTCCGTCATATTCGTTGACAGCGTCAGCAGTTTTGTCGCTTTGTGTCGCCTTCTTGCGCGGGCAAAGTTTTATGCAGCTCTTGAAAAACTTTAAACTTGAAGCGGGTAATAAAACGGTAACATCACGACCTGAAACCGGTACCAGTTCGGTAGTAAACCGGTACGCGCCAGTGTGTGGGTGCCAGTGTGTTTGCAAACGAAAATTACGCATTCTTTGGATTCGAGGCGGGATGCGCATTGAACGATTGTTGTAGGAAGAGAATGTGATACGGTATGAGAGATTTTTTTTTGTGCGTAGTGCAAGTACGTACACCGGAAGAGTCTGCAAGTTTTATGCAATTTTAACAATCGGTGAAGTAGTAAAACGCAGACAAACCTGTTTTACATAACGCTGTGATCGGTCGTTGGGTCTGGACATACTTCTAGAGCAGGGGCCTCCAAACTTTTCAGCTCGCGGGCCGCATTGCTTCAAAAATAATTATGTTGAGGGCCATTTGACGCTACCTTTAACTGATGAGTGAACGTTTAAATCTCGTTTTTATAATAAAATACTAACGATATTTGTACAGTTTCGTGTTACTATAGCTTGATTTTTGTCTGAGAAAAGTAAAAAATACATTTTAATTTTAAAAATTCATAATAACGAAATATTTATATTAACTCTGGCAAAGTCATCGTGGGCCGCATTATAAGCTCTTGAGGGCCGCATGCGGCCCGCGGGCCGTAGTTTGGAGACCCCTGTTCTAGAGGATGCAATCCACTGTAAGGAGCATCCACTGTGCATGATCCATTTCAACGAATTTTGCATAGACAATTGACCATAAAATCACCGAACGCCATAAACAAAGCCCTGATTTTTATTTTTGAAGTTAACTACTAGTAACATGCATGCATCTTTCCAGGATAAATGTCTTCGCGTAAATATTTAAAGCAAGTTTGCAGGGATTTATAGTTAATTTTTGCACTTCATACCAATATGCCAATAATGATGTATTAAACTTTTACGAAAATACATTATTTATACATTATGTACCGAATATAGTTTATATTCAGAATAGCACTTGCGATTACTTTATTTAAGTGAATTATAAAATACGTCATACACTCTCGTTAACTCGTTCACTAAACCGGGCTTTATTTTGTGATTTTTCCCTTAATACTACGGCAAAATATTGCAAATTTTGATAAAATCTTTCTATATAAAGAGCAACCATATCTCAGATATCTGAGAAAAATCGGGGAATTATCTTATTCACCCTGTTCCTTCGAACGTAGCTTTTTATTAAGCTATGGCCGTATGAACTGAAATATGATAAGTGTTAAGATCAGCTAACATTTGCTACAGAATGAAAAATTTAATAATTTTTATATCACGTTCAGTTTAATTAGTCTTAGTTATTGTAATAAACTTGCTTCAGCAGCTTGACAGCTTAATGTTATGACTAATGGGGCGAACCGTTGGTCAAAAGAATAGACTGGTCAGATTGTACCAAACCGGTTCCACATCCCTCTTTTTCTCTCCCTAAGAACGATAAATTGTCCCATTGAATTTAAGATAGTTTATTAGTTTTTTTTTCTTAATTTCCATACAACTAACTCAAACCTTCATCGTAAGATAATTGGTTCGATGGAATAGATCGTAATGTTTCACAGCAATTGTTGGGATTCAATAACGCATTAGATCATACTCGCATGCTTTGCAGTCATAGATTTTATTTCTAACTTAAAAAGACAACGTCAGAATCAAGATAAACCCTTTAGAGTAACACACACAAAGGAAGATCAAAAACAGCAAAAGCAATTCAAAATGAGCATAGCTTTCCTCCCGGGAGTGCATTTGTTCCCTGTCTATTGTGACCTTTTCTGTGTGGAACCTTTTGCATTCCTTTCTAACCAACTCTATGAAGCTCTTTTTTCCTCTTCTCTCTCTCTCTCTCTCTCTCTCTTTCTCTCTTTCTCTCTATCACTTTCGCCCCTTGCATCAGCAATCAAGAGCGAAACGAGATGAATACGTAATTATGAGGTTAATTTATGCAAAGAATAAATGCACTTATTCTTGGGCGGGCTGGCGGCAAGGGACGCAAAGGGGACGTTTCCATTCCTCCCAAAACCAAAAAAGACATAGGGCTCACCATGCTCTTGCTCCCATCTCGCTCCACCAAATCCATGTGCACACGTGTGTGTGTGTGTCAGAGTAGATTTAAATTTTATATGAACAATTCATACTAACATTCACATGCACATGGCATCTCTATTACTCTCCGCGCCAAGGGCAAAAACGTTTTAAACTGGTAAGAAACTGTTCGCTCGAAACAAAAAAAAAAAAAGACAATACAAAAAATAGAATAAAACCGTCCACTTCATCACTACAATCGAGCCGCGCTGTATTTGTGAGCAGAGTGTGTGTTTGTATTTTTTCTTTCTTTCCTGGAAGCGAAAGAAACAATTGACAAACGACTTGGAGACGTTCAAACTTTTTAGGTTGCACGAACCATGAACGGGTGTCATTGCCCTCGCGTGTTTCCGACCGTTGCCTCATCTAATATGAGACACAGCCGCGTTTTAAGCTCTTCAATCACCATTAGAACGGTCTCCATAGTAACAGCGAGGCTGTTTTTTTTACTGGCTCTAGCTTTTTTCTTGGCTCAAACGATCGATCTGCTGCCAGCTGTCAGTTTTACGAGCGATAATTGCGCGCACACACACACCTGTAGATGGTCTAGAATTCGATCTTTTCGATCCTAATGCGCGAGGGCAAGGTGTGTTCACACCCGGTGGTGATCGATGGTGGTGAGGTGCAATTGTTTGGGATTCAATGTTTAGCGAGCGCGATCTTTGCGCCTGCGTGAAGGAATGTTCACGATCGAGAGGATCGGTAAAGGGTTAAGGGGAAATAGGGGAGAGGCATTAAGGTTGCAATATCGCCCAGCCAGTTGCATCACGACCTTTGATGGCGGTGTTTGGCGTAAGATGCGGCGTGTTTTTTTTCCTTTTTTTTTCTTCTGTGTAGTTGTTTGGCCGTACCTCCCAAACCCGATGGCGGCATCTTGTGGAGTGGTTTTTTTTCGAATTTCTGCTTCGCAATGCAATTCGGCGTCTTGCTTACACACGCCGACAGCTGGTGCGAGATTTATTGCGTTAAATAAATACGTACACCGGCGGACCCCAAATCTTACCCGATAGGGCTGGCGAGTTCACGGGTGGGGTGGTTTCGGGTTCCTCTAAAAAAAAAAAGAATGGATTTCCATGGGGGGACTTGAAATGTTACGTCCGTTTTCGCTCGTAGTTCGTTGTGCAATCGGGCTCGATTGGGTCTGAGCCTGTGCCGGAGGTTGTAAGGTCAAAACGCATGTGCAAGATGTTGAAAATGATACTGCTATCATGGTGAAATTTTGTTAAGATTACAAGTCTGCCATGGAGCCGTAGTTTTGCTTTGATTAAAAGACCCCCAGTCCAGCAAGAAATGGTTCTTCCAGCTACAGATGACTCGAGTCAAAATACGCAAAACATAAAAAAATGGTTTTATTACCCCGTCAAGAATAAGGCAGCTTGAAGTCTTCCTGCTCGGACCGATTGGTTGACAGTGACATCCCCGAGGAAACGCTGTCGATATTATTATATGCATGAAACTGTTCCCTGGTTTTGCGGCGCAGAGAGAACGAGAAAGATAAGTTACTTTTACAATTACCATTAGTCAGCATTCCCGTCCGGCAGTACCCGCCAACGCCCCAAAGGCACCGTCTCGACCCAGCAACTTCGCCAGCGCCATTAGTGCCTGTTCTTTGTCGTCTAGGCGACGGCCATTCCTTCTCTCGAGTGGTCGAGTGTGCACCATTCCTTATGAAAGCGAACCAGATACGTTTATGTTAAAGCGAAATAAACTATTGTGATGCTGATGGAATAAAAAAAGTCATGTCCGGAATGCTTTTCCTTTAAGCAGTGCCGTCTGTTTGCAGAAACGGAGCAATGAAACTTAAAAATTGAAGCTTCCTTTCCAGCGAAGCGGGTGCGAAGAGCTAAGTGCGACATTAATTAAGCAAACAGACTGGCTGGAATTGAACTCTGTTCTTGATCGTTTCCCTTCCGTCACGTACGGCCAGATTAGCCGTCATCTTCGTAATCGATCGCATGATGTCATGGTGGAGAGACGACTACTCACAACTGCTCTCGTACGCGTACTTCGGCGGAGGCTTCTTCAGCGTGTCGTGCTGTGATGTTTTAATTTCAAACGTTCGTAAAAGCGTAATGCACTCGCAGCACAGTGGGGAAGTACAATTAGGGGCTCCAAAATTAAACTGAATTGCCACAAACTAACACAGAAAAAAACGCAACATCCAGAAACAGGAAATTGATATTGATTGCATCATCAAACTCATTAACACCGAGGCGTAAGGGTAAGGTTCCGTGACCAGAGCCAGAGTTCAAACTAAAGTATTACAAAAACAAAAACAAAAAGAACAACAAAACAAGTCCGGGTTCATTGAACCAAGGCCACTCGAATGGCCCTTTAAAACGCATTAAAATGTAGCGCACAAACTAGGTCACCCTCTGTACGCTGCGGGGTGATTGCTGGTCGGTGGTGAGTTCTACTCCACACCACGTGTCTCCCTTTCACGGATTGCATAAGTTCGAGGTAAAGTTCCTTCGCGCTCTACGTACTTGTGGTGTTCTGCTTTTTTATTCTTTTTACAAAGCTTCCCCATGACTGAAAGGATGCCTTCAACTCTGCTCTTTGCCTGTCTCTGTCTTGTCCGATTCTACCAACAAAATGGCAGTCTTGGCCATAGGAATGGTGTGAACGAAGTTATCATTAGTTTCACCTCTATTTCCTTCAATTTCCTCACCGAGACTGGTACGTGATACCTGACCATTCCCTTGGTATCTTCTGCTGTTGATATTCATAGGGGAAACGAAAAGGAAAACGGGCCACTAGGAACACAGTTTCGGAAGGGGAGCACTGTTCTTGTTATTACGATCCCAAAGCCCTCCATCCAACACAAAGGGTGGTGGCGCATTATGCTTTACTGTACAGCTTCCCCGTTTCAATAAGTGTTCATTAAAGAAAGAAAAAAAGGGCAAAACTTTGAGAAGCTTCCCGCAAACTCTTCCCCCAACGCTTGCAGCCTCCAAACCTGCTCGCTCTAATGAGATGCAATGCCCGGTTCCGGCCACACATTGTGTGCCCGGGGTTTTGGTGTCTGGTAGAACGCTGTTCGCACTGTACGCTCGCCCTTCTCATGTGAGCTCGCAGTTTGTACGCATGTTGCATGTTTGTTCTAATGGATTTATTTATTTATCTGCAAACACTTGCAACCCACAGGCCGGGGAGGATGAGGAAGGGCCAAAGGGCCCGAGCAAGGGGTTCGGGTATTTGCAAACAGAAAACGTGTTAGCTTCCCAACCGCTTCTCCAGTTGCGGTCTGTTTATTGATGCAAATAAAACTTCCTGCTCGGGGTGGGGAGTGGACTGAGTGGTGTGTTTTGCGATTTTTTTCTTTCTTTCTTTTGTATGTGTGTGGTTTCACAAGCTTAGAAGTAAAGCAGATACAGCAAAGAGGCCGAATATTTTAATCACAAGTGGAAACACGATGTTTGAAGAAAAAAAAAGGATTTTTTTTCATTATATGAAATATGAGTGAATAAGTTAACACTATAAAGTAGTAGTAAGTACACTGAAGTTAACACTACCTATTTTTTATTAATAAAATTATCACAGCTTTGCGTTAAGCAGCTAAAGACTTTAGTCCAAAAATCAACCAACAAGCTTGATAACACCTGTTTTCAGCAGTTACCTGATCATATTACACCATCAAGATGTCTGCGAACCCAAACCAATCGGGGTATATTCCTGAAGGGATCTTACATGTTATATATACATTGTAACTAAAAAATACGGATCGGAGAATTCTCTCGACTGCCTGCGAAGAAACTCTAGGATGTTGTTCACTTTATCGATAATTTCATTAAAGTGCAAGTGGAAACGATGTTTACGGTTTATAGGTAATTCCTAAGCCTTTTACTGCAATGTACCGATTGCAGAGGTGTTTGCCGTATATGCAGTAGTGATATACTATTGGATTTGAACGATGAAACAACCTGGACGAACATTTAAGAACATAAATTAGTATGTCGTTATAGATGCACCAATTAGAGAAAGAATCGATTGATTAATCGAGACAAAACCATCACGAAAACATCGTCCCTTGTTAGTTACTGGAACTAAATTTAAAACAGATCATAAATTGATTTGATTACCACTTATCAATTAGGTCGCATGCCTTAACTATATGCCTCTAATGGACTCAAGCCTCGTATGGAATTGAGTTCCCCATTAAGCAGGATTGGCTGAAGTGTTCCACATTGGCATCATTGACAGGCTTTCTTCATCAGCAGCGCTAGCTAGTAACTCATGTAACCAAATGCAGTTTATAAACTATTTTGCGTTTTGTAAACACGGTTTATCGAGTATAATGATCAACTCATTTTGCGATGTTGAGTATAAGATGCCAGGCAATAGTAAAGCTATCGCTAGTGAAGTGTTCGTTTTAAAGGTAATAATCTTCTATGCGGTTTGAGGAGCTGTGAAGTGTTTCATAGGAATGGGTGAATTTTATTAGTTTTTTTTTATCATGCTCAGGAGAAAGAGAATATTCCCAATGAATTGCTCCAGACCTACTCGTAGCTGGAATTACATTGAATTGTTCTAAGAAAGGCACAATTTGTTTAAACATGTTTTACATTGTATACCCTCAGCGGGTCAACACAAAGAGTTTTATTTACTCTTTTGACTCATTTTTTTATTTACTCATGGGAAACATTTTTTTAGCTGACATGGCATGGGTGTCAAGCAAAGTTAAGTCTGAGCGACTGGCCCATTTGCTGCTGAGATATTGTTTAGCTAATTGCAATTCCATTCAAAACTGTGCACAAATCTTTAGCAAAGAAGTATGAGATAAGAAGATTATAAATGGTTACTGATCTATTTTTTTTTTTTGATAACATACATAAAAGTTTAAATGAATAAAGTCTGTTGGAATTTTCTGAAGCTGTAGCAGAATAAACTGGAAATATTAACTCAATATCAATACACATTTATGACATTTTCTGCTCAACCTAAATTAACTTAAATTTGATATTTTTTTAATTACAAAACACATACTTTTAGTTGAAAACAGTTTACAGGAATTAAAAATAATGGAGAAACTCTTTCTGGCTCTAAAGATAGTGTACAGGATCTTTTTAAATGTGTCATTATAAATCGCATATGATCCATCAACTTCTTTACCTGTCAAGTCAACGAGTGAATGTGTCAATACTGCTCCTCCCAAATGTAATTGGTTTCTCATTCCTTATCTTTCCGGGGTCTAACGTAAACTTATTTTAATTATAAATTCAATTCATTTCATCTGTGCAAAAGCTCATTTACACAGCCCTCCCCATGGCAACTGGGACAGCCGTAAGCAACTGATATGTATATAGTTGCCACATCGTCTTCGCCATCGTCGTTGTCTTCGTCACAACCGTCTTCCTCTTCGGTGCAGATAAGAAGCAACCTAGCTACAAACACACGTGTTTTACAGTTTACACCCCTAACCAGCGAAGCACAAGTGCGATAAGCGCTTATCAGCTCCGATCAGTTAATTTAATTATTCATCAAACGATGTTGTGTTCCGATTAGGCCAGCCAAGGGTACTGACTTTGGTAGCTGCTGTGACGCTATCGAATGGAGTAGATCTGCAAGTGGAAGTTTTCACGTTAATTGCGTTCATGGTGAAGATTGAAACTTCACTGAACAAACGTTAAAGCACGCATTTGTACGTGAAGGTGGATAAAAGTGCTGTCTCTGTCGAATAAAATTGTTTGAGCCCATCGTGCCTGCTTTTTATAAGTGAAATTTTTTCAAACTTTTTTTTCTGATTGTTTTTTGAGTTCCATTGCTGACAAAGATTTCGATTCCGAATCATATTACTCATCTGTCAGGTCGTTGCTAGGTACGATTTATCAATTCTCCATTTAAGGAAACTTGGCGTAGTCAGCCTGCTCAGTGCATGGAAATGGTAAAAAGGAGGAACAAGTCAAAAACAAAAATTAAAAAAGACAATCTCCCTGAAAAACCACCGAAACGACAAATTTGTGGCCGACACATTGTGGTGCGAGAAAGTGGAAGAAAACAAGAGGCAACCGTAGCTCCTCGCTTACATATACTGTGTTGATGTCAATTACAATATTCGTACCAAAATATGAACACGGAGATTTTAAATCACCTTTCAACTGATGGACATACAGTATCTGCCGTGTTTCAGGGACGCGAAATGAACCTTCATCAAAGAATAAGCGAGCCGGAGGCTAGCATATGTAGCTGGTATTAGATGTTTTGCGTTTTAAACTCTCTCCCCAAACAAAGCGCTGTCAAATGCATTTAAATGGAAGTGTTGCGCTACTTGTTTCATGAATCCGATACACTTACATACACGGGCTATGGGCAATAGTGAATTTCGTTTCGTATTTTTTTACATAACTTAAAACCCATAAATATTCTAATTCCTTGCACAAATAAAATATTTTTATAAAAATATAAAATATTAAATATTTAAGCCGAGTAGGATTTATTAAAATTACCCCTTTGTGAAATATATTTTATTACCAAAAGAAATAGAATTTGACCTACGCGGATATTCGAGATACATTGATGCATGTAGAGAGATTCACACAGGTAACAAATGGAATCCACTTTTCGATAACTTGTGGTTATCCATATTTTTGTTTTCAACGCTTAAATCGTTCTAGTATTACACAGATGGGATGTTAAATAGGAATATCTTGATGTGAAGTACATTATACAGCAGGACTAGTTTTGTGTTTTTATGAATATTTTGTTGAGATTCATTCATATGAATCATCAGCGGTGAGTGATTTGAATCTCGAATCGATTTTCAAGATATTGAATTTGCGTAGTCCCCTGGTACAGTAGCTACTGTCTCCCCGAAGGACTGATTATCCGGCTGCATGATACTTGATAAGAAGTCTGGAAAGCCTGTATTGGCCTGCATGACAGCGTAGATCGCCAAGCTCGCGCCAAGAAGAAAATTGAGAAAAAGCTCAAGCTCTATGAATCTTTTGAGATTCGTGAACCCCTTGAGAAATTCGTGAATCTTTCGATATTTATTAATCTTTTAAATCTTGTGAATCATTCGAGATCCTTAAATCTTTTGAGATCAATAAATCTTTCGATATTCAAGGATCTTGTGATTCGTGTATCTTATCAAGCGAGAATCAGATTCATTGCATTGTTTGAAACATTCATTTAGATTGATGAATATGAATCAGGTACAACCCACACTAAACAGCGTACTACCTTTATATAGCTTACTTACTGACTTATCCAGCCGTTTGGGCGCTTTGCGGTTTTGGTCTGCCTCAGGAGTGTCCGAAACCGCTCACAGATTCGTGCCTTCATCTTCCAATATGTTATCCCGGCCTTAATAGCGTATGCCTCCACGCAGATGGATGCCACCACAATGTGGGTCTTCCACACCTCCTCTGTCCGACCTAAAAAAAAAACATTATTTATATAAGACTTCATGCAATATCAGTTTACATTTCATAACATACAAATATATGATTACTAGCGATGATTATGCTACAGATGCAAATCGGATCTCATCTGGTAGAAACCTTCGTCGTTATTTTTGGACTACCTGGAATGAACTCCCAGCTAAACAGGGCTTTTCAGCAGCTAAACTGAAAGCTTCAGTAAGAGGAACGGCACGAGAAAGTATCTCGCTATCATTATAGAATTATAGTCGTTACATTTGTCTGAATCATTCTGCTACAATTTAATGTGAAATAAATCGATATATAATGTTCGCAAAAAATGTTTCATCGTAGGCATTGGCAGGCAATACGTGCAGAAGCCCCTTAGCACAGTACATTCGAACCAGGGAGTTCCGATGGTATGTGTGTTGCGTATTCGTAGACGTTCCGTTTAATCAAAAATATTCATATTATTCACGTCATAGGTTACTGATTGATTCAAGCGCTACAAGTAGCATCGTTTGGAAAGAATTAAAATGTGTATAAGGGCCCTTCCTTTTAGAAATTATAAAAGAAGCAATAGAAATAAGCAAAACTATCAGCCTACTCAAATAATATTGTAATAAATGGATGTAAGACTTAAGAATTTATGTTAAGTTGAGAAATGTGAATTTGTTATGTACGACTATTACCTTCCAACATTCTAATATACCTATCTTCTTCTTCTTCTTCTTTTGGCTCAACAACCGATGTCGGTCAAGGCCTGCCTGTACCCACTTGTGGGCTTGGCTTTCAGTGACTAATAATATACCTATATATCTATATATTATTTCATTTTAGTTGTGCACCAGATCCATGCGATATAAAGCGAGAAATCGTGGCGTTTTGCTAGTAACAGATTAGTACATTCAGCTATGTAGTAATAGCTCAGCGTGTCTCAATGTTCCAGTAGATCTTGTGGTGTGTATTCAAGATCCAGTTTTTGTGCAGTAGTACTTACTAGACACGTCCTTACTCTTCATACAACAGGCTGTTGGTAGTTTTTAATGCAGGCAGCAGTGGCGGAAGGAATCTTAGACTGATTCTGATTTGACTTCAAGTCAAAAGCGTTCAAACATATACGAAACCTCTCCAATACAATCTACACGCAAACGGTGTTGTTGAAACGCATGTATTTTCCTTTTTTCTATTTTTCCATTTAAAATGATTGAGAGTTTTTAATGTTCCCGATCTCGTCCCACAAATGCGTTCCCAAATTACAACTTCCTGGTAAAAAAGTCAAGAAAGCAACCTGCAATTTAAGATTCCCTGAAATCCCTGTAACTCTCAATAGCCAGTATAGACGGGCATGACCGCTTAAGAAGAAGAAGAAGAAGAAGAAGAAGAAGAAGAAGAAGAAGAAGAAGAAGAAGAAGAAGAAGAAGAAGAAGAAGAAGAAGAAGAAGAAGAAGAAGAAGAAGAAGAAGAAGAAGAAGAAGAAGAAGAAGAAGAAGAAGAAGAAGAAGAAGAAGAAGAAGAAGAAGAAGAAGAAGAAGAAGAAGAAGAAGAAGAAGAAGAAGAAGAAGAAGAACCGTGTATTATTAAGTATATATCAATGAAATGAACGGATTCTTCAGCAAGGTAATTATGTTAATCAAGTCGCCCTAAACAAATAAAAATTGATACTATTTTCAGTACAACTATGTTTAACTAATGATTAAAATTTTCAATAGGTGCTGTATTACTAAATAAATTTGGGATAAAAATTATAAGAAAATAGAATAAATAAAAAAACTATACATTTCCTCAAAGTTTTGCATATTTGTGATATGAAGAGATAAACGAACCAGAGAGTTACAGTCAATATATAATATTACCTTTACGTATCGATATGATACTAGGTAGAAGCTGCGAAGATACTGGTAAATAATGAAACGATGTCATTTTTTATATTTTGCATTTACACAATATATTACTTGAAACTGTTGGCAATGCAACATAATTTTAACGATTATTTTACAAACGATGATTTCCCCAATGAAATAAATTCCTATAGACAGTATATTATACAAAATGTTGCACTAATTTGTTCTGATTGTACAATTGCTGTGAAATCGAGTCGTATTTCAAAAATTCGAAGTAATAAATCAATTATCAATCATAACTCGAAATAAATCTCTGTTCGACAATTACAATTAATTAAGTTGTTCGTGTATAAATAGAGGTGCAACCACCATGTGCGATGTAAATCAAGCGATCGTGGGAATCGTTACTGGTAAAACGAGCAATAGTTCATTCAGAGTGTTAAAGTGTCCCAAAGATTTAGCGGGTCAGAATGTTGTTCCGGTGGATGTTATGGTGTGTATTCAAGATTTAAAGTAATAGCACAATACTTTTTACTAGACACGATCTTATTCTTTCTACATCAGGCTTTTGTTTAGTACAAACGCTGCAAGCAGTAGCCGAAAGAAACTCAAAATGTTCTGTACGTTTGAGTGCTACATTGTAAACTTCAAGGCTGAAAGCGATATGTTTGCGTTTCGACAGATACCGAACATCTCCAACACAATCAATATGCATAATGTGTTGATGAGGCGCATGAATCAGGCGATCCTGGAAAGGCTGCCCAGTTTTATACAAAAAATAGTAATATTTAACTCAAACAAACTGCAATGGGTTGCTATTCCGCAATCATTTAGCGAGGTGAAAATAGAGGAATCTAGCCTGAGAAGCATCGATTTTGCTGCCAACAGTTTGTTAAAGTTCCTAGAGATTACTTACTGTGATCTAGAGACAGTTCCTCTTGCGGTTGAAAAAGCACCAAAGCTAGAAGTGTTAGAAGTTCGTGATTGTAAATTAAGTGAGATCGATTTGGCAACATTTTGTGATTACTCGTCTTTAAGTACACTCAATTTGCAGCGCAATATGATACGCTACGTTGTGAACACGTCGACAAGGAAGTGCCGCGTCTACGATACCCTCACTGATTTATTACTGGATAGAAATATGCTTACCGCAGTCAACATGGATTTGTTTCATATTTTTATCAATCTGAAGGTATTGAATTTTCACAACAATAGCATAATATCGCTAAGTGGCAGGTTGCATCATAACAAACTGACAGCTCTAACGCTGAGTAGAAACAAGCTCGATCATGTAGATCTGTGCGGTTGGTATGTGCCATCAATGGATACAGTATCTTTTGCTTCAAACTATCTTACAAAGGCACCGGAATGCATGAACAATTGGACCAGTGTTTCATTGCTTTTCTTGAACAATAATAAGATAGCCAACTTCAATATCGAAAGTGTAGCAGGCCTATATAATTTAACATTGCTAGATCTACAATGCAACCAGCTGACCGAAGTGATGTTGAACAGTGCACTTTTCCCACCGAATCTAGAGTTACTTGACATTCAGAGAAATAATCTAACGTCGCTGGACGTATCGTTCATACCGGTGCGTTCGTTAAATGTTAATGCACCATATAATTTAATTTCGAGCTTTGATAAAAGCAACACCTCTCCAAATATCACAGAGCTATCGATGAAGGGAAATCCGATTGACTGTTCGTGGAGCACGCGTTTAGAACAATTGTACGGTGAATGCTACAGGAATGATGAATATATCTTTTTGCACAATCAAAATGACAGGATTTGCGAAAATACCCTAGTAGTGGTTAATCGTTTACTATAAATATTTATTAAAATTAACAAAAATATTTAATATATAAAGGAAAATTAAGCAGGATAACTATCCATAAGCTAACAGATACCAGCATTTGTTCATTGTTCTTTATGTTTTCGTTAGAAAGTTTGAATTGAAATTTATTATTACTTATGAGCTAACAGATTTCGGTGGAGCTTCTTTGATCGTCCTGGGTGTGATTGCTGAGTAATTTAAATTCATTTAATTTTATTTTACTTTTATATTTTCTTACCTGTACAGCGGGTTGCGCCAAGGGGTGGGAAGTATCATCATTATTATTAACCATAATTCGAAATAAAACGCTGTTTGATGATCACAAAACAAATTGTTTTACTTTAGTCGTACCAAACTATATAAATTGAGGTCCAACATACCCAAATGAGGTGAAGCACGCGATCGCAGGGATTTACTAGTAAGAGATCAGTTCGTTCTTAGCCGAGTGTCCTAATGATTCGATGGATTGTGTGGTGTGTATTCAATAATCAAAGTATTAGTGCAATAACTCTAACTAGACACGTCTTCATTCTTCATACAACAGGCTGTGGATCGTTTCAAACGCTGTAAGCAGTAGCAATAGGAAGCCTAGCATTTTCTGTACTTCTGAGTGCTTCGTGGCAAACTTCAAAAGTAAAGAGGACTCGTTTGTGTTTCAAAATATCTCGAATTTATCTAACATACTTACCTTGCAAAATGTCTTTATCAAGCACATGGATTACTCCATCCTGGAAAAGTTGCCCAGTTTTATAGACATACTTGTGATATTCAACTCCAAAAAATTACAATGGCTTGATATTCCGTCAGCGTTAAGCATGGTGAAAATTCAAATATCCAGCTTGCGGAGGATCGATATTGCTGCCAACAGTTCAATTAGTTTCTTAACGATATTGGGTTCCAATCTAACTAGCGTTCCGATAACTTTGCAGAATGCAAAAAAGTTAAAAGGTATAACAATAACTCATTCTAAATTGAGCGAGATCGATTTGGCAACATTTTGTGATTACTCGTCCTTAAGTGAACTTAATTTGGAGCGTAATATGATACGCTACGTTGTGAACACGTCGACAAAGAAGTGCAGGGTCTACAATACCCTCACTAAATTAGTGCTGGATAGAAATATGCTTACCACAGTCAACATGGAGCTGTTCAACGTGTTTTCCACGCTGAGGGGGCTAGTTGTTCAGAGCAATAATATAACATCACTATCTGGCCAGTTGTATCACGACACTTTGGAGACTCTTTCGTTTGATGGAAACAAATTGAAGCATCTAGATCTGTGCGGTTGGTATGTGCCTTCATTGAATACACTCTCAATTGCTGCCAATGAGCTTTCCACGGTGCCGGAATGCATACACAGTTGGACACGTGTAACGAGCCTCTTCCTGAGCCAGAATAAGTTGACGAAATTCAGCATCGAAAGTGTAGCGTGTATGAATAACTTAACATGGCTAGAGCTACAATGCAACCAGTTAACTGAAATCACGTTGAATAGTGCACGCTTCCCCGCAAAGCTAGAGTTAATTGACATTCGCACAAATAATCTTACATCGCTTGATATTTCGTTCATACCGGCACAAGCGTTAGATGTTAATGTGGAATATAATTTAATTTCGCGCTTCGATGTGAACAACACCTCCCAAAATGTGACAAGTTTAAGAATGCTAGGAAATCCAGTTGATTGCTCATGGAGTTCGCTTTTAGATCGATCGTACAGCGGATGTAACAGGAGTGATGCAAGTATTCGTTTGCGCGATCATCATGTGAAACTATGCAATACAGACCATTTGAGAAAGAATCTTTTTTATTGAACAAAAATAAATCGAATTGCACACATCGGAGTAATGTTCCAGAGCAGTGATGTCACACTCGTTATGCATTGCAGTTAAAAATATTGGCGCGGGTCGCAGTTCCGCTGCGGGGATTGGGAAGGTTGCATAGGCTATAGCCTGAGTAGATGAAGACCACCACACAATGCATTCGTATTCCAGAAACGGTCGAACAAGAGCACATTAAACCGTCTTGATGCACTGGGGGTCATGGAGCGCACGCGTCATGTTTCCAATTAGATATTTCAATACAAAGCTAACCAACTGTTCAAAAAGCTTTAATGTTACAAAATGGGTGAAAATATGAGAAGATCGTTATTAGGGTGCCGCCACTTGTACTATAACATATGTTTCCCTTAATACATGTTTCCCGAGAGCCGTATGTTTGACATGTTTGTTCTAGGGCCTTAATTTCTTTTCCTTTTGTTATCATAATCACGAGCATTTTTTTATGCGAGACTATGCAAAATTTAAAAACAAATTAAATTGTTATTAATATAATAAATCAATGAAGGATGTAGTTTTTTGTTGTTGCTATCTTTTTGCTAGTAAACAATGTGCATGTTAAGAGTTTCTGTCGTATGAAAAGTGGTAGCTAATTTAAAAAATAATGTATAAATGTCAAGTAGATTTCATATTTTCAAGCTGTTCAAAATTTCAGTTGATTTATTTCTCTCCTCTCGAAGACGTCTCATGAATTTTACATTTACTATTACCCAAAAGAAGAAACCTAAAACAAAGAAAAAAACACCAAACAAGATATATATATATTGTTTCCGCCCTGAATTTAAAAAGGGCAGAGTAGGGACCGGATTTGTGCTACGTAGAAAAACGGCAACCTAGCAAAACTGACCCAGAAGTGTCTCTGCAATCGTTGTGTGGTTGTTAACGTGTGAAGCAGATAATCAGATAAAGCTCGGTGCACGCACTACGTCACCCACGATGCGGGATTGCGGATGAGCGTTGATGCACCACCGTTGTTCCGTGGGCGAGATGGTTTGGCTATAAAGTAGTATGCAATAAAATGCAGAATTATCATTTTCTCCGGCTCTCTCTTTCTCTTTCTCTTTCTCTCTTTCTTTTTCTCTCTTTCTCTTTCTCTCGCTTTTTTTTACATTCGCCGTGTTGCACTGAAGGAGTGATTTTGTAAGTTTAGTGGTTTTATATTTTCGTGTTTTTTGTCGTTTTTGCCTGCTCGCTTGGTATATTTTCACCCGCTTGTGGAAGGGGTTGGTTTTATTAAATTTAATGATTTTTTTATGTGTTCGAAGTTTTGTGTTTGTTTGCGTGGTGGATTTTATTACCCATCCATTTCATTCTTTCGTCCGGCGGTGGTGTAAGGTTTACTGATTGTTTTATGATTGATGAATTGCAAGCGTGTATTTTTTTAAATTTAGGCACGCTGGTGCTAGAAAAGAAGAATTGAAAGAGAAATAGAAAGAGAGAGAAAGAAGGAAAAGAGAAAAAAATATGACAATGATTTAGTCCTAATTGGTAATTATGTAAAAAAGCAGTGATTTTTTTGTAAATTCGATGTTTCATTTACTGCAGCTTTCATTCCTTAACTCTACAGATAGTAAATAAAGAAATTAAACTTATATAATATATTATTTTATGTTTGATTTTTTCGATGTGGTACTTTTTAACTATTATTTGAAAACACTTGTACCTTTTCAAATACGTAAATCTCTGTGTTTCAGCATCCATCCATTCAAACATGTGTCCGTTTCACTTGTGACCGACTACGCGTGGCTAAATATTGCGACTTCAATTCCCTTTTCGCACTTGATGACCATTTGTCAGTTCACAATGGTAAGGAAAATGAGGTGGCAAGGAAAAAAATAGGAATAAAGTCATAAAAAACTAGCAACCATACACTTCGTCCCAGGGCATGGGCTAAAACTAAAAGGTGGGTTAGAAATTAAAAGCAGAAACTGCCCGTATTTGGTAGCACTATGGACTCCATAGTCCGCAACCCGACTCCATACGTGTACGTCCCATTGCGATTAGTGGAAACCCGTGTGCATGTGTCACGGCCACGTGTCTTTCGCGCTCATGTTCATCTGTGATGTGTGTGTGTGTGCGTGAATAGAAGATTCATTCACTATTTCATTACGTGTCTGTTAAAGTAATTGGAACGGAAACAGGTTTGTGTTATTTTCAATTTGGTATTAAAATAACGGACTGGCAGACGAAGGCGCGAGACCGTGAGCAGTTTCGGACACTCCTGAAGCAGGCCAAGACCGCAAAGCGGTTGTAGCGCCGGATAAGTAAGTAAGTAAGTATTAAAATAACGATGCGCAAAAATAGCATAAACTGCATTAATATGTGAAAGGTTATTATGCCCTCGTTGTATAGAGGTTCTCGTTTAATACCATTGAAAATACATCATAGGTTCATAAATCCAGTTGAGAATCATCAATCAATTGGATAAAATTGGAAACTGGATAAATAAAACCAGACGAACGTAAAAAGTTGAACGGAATTTACCATTGTTTACGTTGTACCAAAGGTGACGAGACTCTTTACCGAGGGTATTGAAATAGTTTGTTTATTGCAAATTCATCTAAGTCTATGGTGTGTGTATGTTATAATCGTGACAGTTCACTGGATTAAATTTTGGATATCCTTTTTTGCTTTACAAATGAATGTATAGTATTTCAATGTTGTAAATGTTATGGGACAACTTGCAATCAGTGGCGTAAGTAAAAGTCGTCCATGAAAGAAATAATAACGGTAGAAGAAATAATAAGGTGTCAAATACTTGAAAGATTTGTTTTGTAAAAAATACGATGGATTATGGAAAATGCGTTTCCGGAAAAGTTTATTAGTTATTTATATCATGAAAAGTTCTTGACAAGCTTCACGAAAAAAATATGAAAGACTTCACTATCCGTACCACTAGAATGGTTGAAAATTGACATGCTCATCGCAGACATCATAATTGAAATGTCACGTTAATTGCCAAATAAGCAGCTTACAAAGGGAAGATCAGTAACTCCATTGGGAAGAATCATGGGCTAAGAGTCAAAGTGTAGGATCGAATTAACTATCGGAAGACATGCGATATTGTACTATGTGTATGAGACAGGTACGAACCAAGTAAACGTGACAATAAGCAACAAAAGGAACAGAAAATTAGACCACAATGATAAAATGAGCCAGGAAGTAGACGGCAACACTTGTCAGGACTTCAATGTCAAATATCGGAGCTCAACCTTGGTCCAACCAGTTTAGATTTGAGCATTTCCAAGCACATAACACAACAACTCTTTAGAGCTACATTGTCCATTTTTCAGTTTAACTTCAATATCGTTTCCATGTTATTGTTGATTATAACAGTGACTTTCGCTCACAACCGACAAGTAAATTATTGAAGCATTTGAGTTTCAAGTCGTCACACAAATTTCAATTGAATTAGCAAGATGCCCGTGGGCCCAGACACAGACGTCAATTAAAATGTGTACAAACAGGCAAATATCCCCAGTGACAAAAAGACAGCTGCCAATCAATATGATTACTTTTGTGGGCTTTCTTTCGAGCCTCCTAAGGGACGTCACCGTCCTTCCTGATCCCGAACCTCAAAATCCGTAGACACGATATAATCTGCGCACTGCTAGGATTAACACTCACAGGTTTTTTCCAATTTTTTTGGGGTTTCAGTTAGTATGGCGATCCATATTCATTTGCCTTTTTTGGCTTGAATATGAGTTTTTTTTTTATTATTTTGTTTTGCAAAACTTTTTCTAACCACGTTTCCGGCTTTGAGGAATGTTTGAAACTAATAAAGAATGGGTAGAAAAAAGCAGGAGACAACTACCGGTGTATAAGTGATGGTAAAATTTATAACCCGTTCGTAAGGACTCTCGCACTGATTGGGGGATGACTGTGGTTTTACTAGATTTTTATGTGTGTTGCTGTCGGATTGGGACATAAATCCGGGTGACTCGTTGACACGTCTCACCAAACAGCGCAGTAGAACAGAATGCAGCCCGATTTAAATTGGTTTGTTTTCGGTTCGGACTGTCGATCAATTGTGGAGTAGCACGCAAAAGGTACTCAAAATGCAAATGTAACATTTTTATTACTGATTGTGTGTGTGTTTTACGGTGCTGTGCTTCTAGTCTGATAGTTTTACACTAATTTAACGTGACTTGTATGAAGATCGAGTCAAGTTAAGTCCATTTTTATGACCTTGTTTACCCCAAACATCGGTTGGAAAATTTTTATATGTAATTTTGTGTAACGTTCTTTTTATTTCAGTTTTTCAGCGGTGCTCTCACTTTTTTTCTCAAGTATGTACATCATTTCGAACGAAAAATGGCGACTACAAACTACACAACCCAAGCTGGTAATACCATTAGCAGCGGCCCGGCAGATGGTACTCGGCTATATTTCTTCGGCCTGTCATCGATCGATTTTCTCGCCTGGCAAACATCCGATTTAGGCGTTCGATTGCGCTATATAAAGCGTGGCGTTTTGTTGCCCTTCTTGTGCGTCTTTTTGTTGTGTAAATGCGTAAGGAAGTATGTGTTTGTGTGTGTATGACGCCTTCAAGATAGTCGCTGACCGCCTACCACCTACAATATCCTTCGCGGGAGGGTTTTTTTTGGTCGATGCGCTACAAACGGTTCAACTCCTTCAATAAATCCAATTAACGTCGATTCCGGTGACTTCATCTGTGAGTAATTGACGCGTCGGAGTATGCTTGAGAGAGACAGCGAGAGAGAGAGAGAGAGAGAGAGAGAGAGAGAGAGAGAGAGAGAGAGAGAGAGAGAGAGAGAGTGAGAGAGAAGGGTCAAATCGTACAGCGAGAAGACTACGGTATGTAGAAGTAGAAAACACCTCCTATTTGTTTCAGTGTCCGTGGAGCTTCACGTATTCACATTGTACCATGAAAGGAACTAAAACGAAATCGAAAAATGCCTACCCTGCGACGACAGCACAGCAAAACAACAGGCCAAGTCTTGAGATGAAACTGTGTTGCGTAGAAATTGAGCAGAAAACGTGTACAAACGGCATCATAACGATGTAGAAAGCCAAGAACATATTCAATGCGGCGGACCCGGCAAGAAACATAATATGAACGCAGGCATCAAAGGCACTTTCTTCTTGGGACGGTTTTATGCGCGGTGAGATGGGTTCTTTGTTTTATTGAACGCTGCTTTTTGATTGCTCTGTTCCGTGGTGGCGTCCTTGCGGACGCAAAATTTGATCTTGTGGGCGTATTTGTTTCCCACCTCTAGCCAGTCAACAAGTTTGTTCGCTTGATGTGGCAATGAAGAACTATTAATTTTCAGGTAAAATTGATTTGGCTTTTTGTTAACGTTTTATGTGAGATTGTTTTTCAAAGATTTTGTTAGTGTTATATTTTTGTATCTTTTGGATTATACTTCTAAATTTGAATTGTAAATAATGGCTTAAGATCAATTTATTACTTTAAGGTCTTATGAAGAACTATTGGGAGGGATTAAGTAGGATATCCTTAGTATAAATTATATTGCTTTAATCATCATATGATTTCAATTACCGGTTCAAATGCAAGCAATTCGGAATCGAACACAACAGGAAAAGAGTCAGTGACCGAATGTTACTCTAGGCTAGAATTACTGATATATAGGTACATCATCAAGATTGACAGCAAGTCAGTCAGCAATCTTGTTGAGAGATTCATCAGAATCTCAGTTTATCAGCTTATCTCAAACTAATAAACTGTTCCCGTTTGATGTACGAAGATAACTAGAATTGTTGGCCTTTAAGACATATAACTTTGGTTTGATTCTTTTGTTCAATGACTAGTGACACACTCATAAGATAACATCGTTAAGATATACTTGTCGAACACTTGTCGAACAAGACGTAGTATACATCCAATCAAGAAAAAATCAGAATTGTTAACACACGCCTTCACATTTCAAAGACTTTTGCATAAGTTCAAACTGATAACCTGTTCCCTTTTTGATGTAGCATAATAATACATAATTTTGTGTCTTCAAGATTTATAACTGTGATTTGATACTTTCGTTCAATGACGAGTAGCACACTCATAGTATGTTTAATCATAGTTCAAACTATCTACCTAACTTCTTCTTCTCAGACGTAAATGCGTTCATATGTTGGATTTACACCAAACTTTACCATAGGCTTATTGGATTTACACCAAACTTAACCTCGGATATTGAATAAGTCTGAACGTGCTTTATCGAGAAGACGGTTTTTATATGGGAATCTAACCACGGCCAGTATTAACAGTATCAGTCTCGTCTCCCAAATAAACCACTAGGGAATGCCAGCGCATTTGTGTTAGTATACTTAACGTCTTTTACAACTTCAATCAATTTCTCAAAATTTCAATGTACTATGTATATGTACTATGTATATTGGTGAATTTACCAAAGCGCAACCCGTTTTGCAAAATACCGCTTCGTTCGACCGCTCCAAGCTTATAATTTCTTTGGTAAGTATTCTATACACACATACATTCACACATACACGAAACACACAATGGCAGTGCGGGCAGTTTTCCGTTCCGTTTTCCATCCGCTCTAGATAAACGAGCACTCAAACACTTCGCGACTGTCGCGCCAGAAAGGATACGCGACTGGGCGGTAACTGGGGTGGTGAAATTCAGTGAAGAAGGGCAGGGAGCAGATAGTGGGTGGAAAAGCGGCTCGTTAATGCGTTTTCACTCGAGTGATTAGATTACGTAATCGTCGAGGATGACCAACAAACAGAGCAGTGTATGTGTGTGTGTGTGTTTGAGTGAAGGTTTGCTCGTTTGCGTGTGAGTGTGAATATGTGTGCCAAGGGTTTGGGTTGTTCGAATGGAACGGGTGGAAGTGGAGCTCCCTAATCTCCAACTTTCCTCCCCAGGATCCGTAACGGCACATCAGTGTGCATTGGTCATCTTTTAATAGGCACATTTCGGATCGTGCGAGAGGCCAAACTGCCTTAATCGATATCTTTTTCGGCTTCGAGCTTCAGGCGGCTCCGTCCGTTTACGACTTTTTATCAGCTTTATAGCTTTCGAATTTAGTGTCTTCGTTTTTTTTTTGGTTCACTTTTGTGTGCCTCAAACGAAACGTCACAAAACTTGCGCGGCCTTATGTTGGGGGCGATTATTGATTCAGCTCCAAATTTCGCATTCCGCTCAGCGGCGCAGCTCAGCGATTGGGGCCGGAATGTTTTTGCTAGCCATTTTTATCAAATTGTTGTTTTGTCCTAACGTTGCCAAATGTTTCGGGGAGTGGGCCGGGTCTAGTCTCTAGCGCCAACCGTTTGGCGTTTATTGCCAGCAGCCTGTACCGTGGAGGTGGTACATAAAACAAGCGTTGAAGCGCGTTCATTAGAGACGCCTCTTCAATGCAATGAAGCGAATAGGACAGTATGACCATGGAAAGCATCTGGAAATCATATCCCATCCGGTCTATGTTACAGTACAACACCGTACGTCACAATCGGCGTGCAAGAATCATATGCAGGTGAAGCTGAATCCGTCTGTACAAGTGTACAGCTATTAATGTAGACATGGCGCGACCAACTGCAAATGCAGGGCATATGTACGCCACCTCTCAAACTCTGCCGCGTACAACATCGCCCCTGTCTGGACCGCGTGGAGACACATTTGCAAATCGAGCGACCTTCGTGTACACTTTACTCGGTTATAGCGTCTCGGGCAATAAACGTACATTACCTTGAGTTTTTAGTGTGGAGCCGTATTTCAACGTGCGCGTCTGGCGCCAACAGCTTTAGTGCCACCCCCATTCTAAGGTCCCCGTTCGGTCACTGGCGGGTACGATCCACAGAATAACATGAGAATGTTTTCGATTTTATGGCCGAAAAACTGCACACCTAATGCGTACGCGATACTAATGTTCGCTTCGTCAAAGTACTAATAACACGGGACTACTGCAAACAGATTGTTTTCTTGCACGGCTGACACACAAAACCGTCCCGCCGGCTGTCTATGTTTAAAATAAACAACTGCACAAACACGATGCAGCCGTTTTGGCAACGATACTGGATTCATTTCACCGCTGTCGCCATATGGGCGAAGCGTCTGTTTTGCGAATTTTGTTGACTAATATTGCGAACGGTTTTGTAAACAATTAGTTCTGCAAACGAGTGCAATCTTCTCATGCACCCAAGCACAGTTTTCCATATAATTGAAGGTTTCTTTGTGGTTTTACTGTTTTATAGATTCAGAAATGGATCCCCAGTAATGATCCGTGTGGTTCAATATATATCATTTCTCTGCTTTGCTGATGAATTCAACTTGGTTGGAAAGACAACCAGACTGAGAAACGCAAGAGTACGTTAGGTGTTCTACGATTGGGAATTCTACCAATAGGAAATGCATGCTTGTCGAAGGCTATATACGTGGTACGATCTGCATCCGAAACATTGGAATAGTTATCTGTAGATAGTTCTAGAGTTGATTCTGAGTTCGGAGATTCTACTTTCAGATAGCTACATGTGTATAAGAGGTACATGTATATTGCTGTGTACCATTCTTTGATGTATTCAGAAATTATCAAGAACACTCCAAATTAGTATCATATTATTCTACTTTCATATCACATTAGTTTTAGGTTATCTCAAAACCGAAAAGACTTAAACTTTGTTGGTGTGTATAAACTATGCACTCTTCGGATCATATAAATTCATATTTTGTAATTCATTGGTCGGACAACCCGAAACAAATAGTGTATCTTGTAATAGTTCCACAGTTTCTATGTTGATTTGTTCCAATTTCTGTATAGGAACTAGTCCACAGTCTGTTGTATATCCTTGTTTATGCCCAGTCACCATCATGGTATCAGTTCCGGTTCGTATCGGTTGCAGTTGGGGAAATCAGGCCAATTTGCTGTCCTTGTTGTGTTAAGTAGGGGTACTGCACGGAGAACCTAACAAGTCAGCTATAAAGCCAAGTCAGACGCTAAAAACTGTTGCTGTGTCAATAGAAAAGCATATAATGAAATAAACCCGTTCCAAAGTTAAATTAGGTGCAGGCAACTCTCCTTTTACTATAATGATTCGACACTAAATGAAATATAGTTAAACCTTCAAAGGGATATGAATGCGTACCATTCAAATTCGATAGTTGGTTAGTTTAATGGACGTTGAATATGATGAATAAAACCGAAAACCCCCATAAAACAGACCTAACCAGTTGTGAAACAGTCCCTATCAATAAGATTACGATGTGGGTAACATATATTAACAAATATATATTCGGTTGTGACATAAAAATTCATGAATATTCTTCTATTAACGGAACTCTGGGAGCTAGCGCTCAAAACTCCCCACGCCAAATTTTAGCACGCTTAGTAGTAACCTTAAAAGTGGGCAACCAGGATAAAAATTAAGTATTAAAATGAATTTCAAACGTTCTCGTTTGGTGCCGTGACCAGGATGAGTTTCTGCTCGAAGCAAGTAAAACTCATTCGTGCGCAGGAATAAACTCACGCCATAACTTGTACAGCTTTCCATCAAACTCCATTCCACTCGCCGTTCTACCGAAAGGAAGTAGAATACCGGAAGGCTAGCATTGGTTTCCGGTGGGTTTTTTTTATTCGGAAGCAAGATGAAAGTGCGCACCGAACCGAACGTAAGCAACCTTTCTTCCTGTGCTCGTCCCATTCTCTCACTCACTCACTCGCTCGCTTACGCTCCTTCCGAGTGCTACATGAGATGAAATCGATAATTTTAATGTATTTCGTATCAGATTGCCAACTTTCGATTGCTGCTCGCTAGCAAAACGCGATCGGTCATCCGCTTCGTCGGCACCGCCCTCATGTTTGCGGACGTCTCTGGTTCATCGAGCGTAGGCAAACTCACGCGATGTAGCGCAAATGGTTTCTTATCAATCGGTAACGCATCCGGATGGAAAAGGGATTTCCAAGCAGCCGGAATCACATATACGAATGGTAATTTCCAGCGCAGGTCGTTGAAGTCGTTCAAGTGTGTACAATGACATCGAGCAAAGGAACGAGCAAAGTAGCAGCATCAAAATGTAATTAGATTTCCTCCGCAGTGAAGTCTTCACGATGAACGGAAGGGTTTTTTTGTAGTTTGCCGCTAATTTTCGTTCGATTTTGCAAAATCACGCGCGCGTGAGTGTATGTTTGGATCGCATGAAATTGAGAGGTTGTGCAAAATAAAATAAACGCAACAAACAAGAAGAAACCGAATCTACTCGATTCGCGTCCATCAAAATGACATTTAACAAAGAGAAGAGCCGAAAGAGCAAAGTAGTATTGCAAAAATGAACGAAAAAAAAAAACACACACACACACATTTCAGATAGGAAGGTCAATAACTCAAACCGCAACCACTACCACCACCACCATCACCGGCGCGCCGTCCGGTCCGGGGCCAATGTCATCGCAATGACGAACGAAAATAAATGAACGGTCACAAAACTGCTGCTATCACACACCACAAGTGTTAGCAGCTCTTGAGGCCGACACCTTGTCTCACTACATCGCCCATCCACCCATCGCCAACTTACACCTCCTCATCCTCCCCTTTGGCTATCTAACGCTATCCACCCACTCCTCCACATCACCCATCCCATCAGCATTGGCACGCATACAGGTCGGTTAAATCGTTGTGCCGTTCCTGTTTTTTTTTCGCCAAATTGCAGACCGACGTGTACCGATGCCATTCGTCAATTGTTGCGCGAGCCACTGCGTCATCCTGTGTGAAAATCGATATCCAATTAGATCAATTATCAATTCATGTGTACCGACGGGAGCGGTATTAAACTTATCATCCAATGGGAGGGCTTTGAAATGTCAAAATTGAATTTGGAGAAAGTGAGTGGTGTAATCATCTTTTCAAAGTTTCGCCAAGCGTTATCTGTTTTCTTCAATTGGAAGTTGTGTTGATAATCGCAAGTTTTTATCGTATTTGTTCAAAGTTATCATGTTTGTCCGATGAAAAAATTTGCGTAATTAATCGTATTGGCAATTTAATTGTATTAATCAACATATGTATAATATTATAAAAAAACTGCTGTTAATTTGGTGTAGCAAGGTAACGAGTGTAACGGGTGACCATACCCGAATATGGAGCGGATATGTTCTCACCATTACCTTAAAAGGGATAAAGGTCATACTACATTCATACTCCAAACGTGTCTCATAAGTCAGCAAAATTTGACACCAATGAGTGAAGCAACGTCGTATAAAGGCTGTCGCGATCAAAGAACGCTACCCCTTAGCACCTAATTCGGGCTTCGTGCGGCAGTTTGTGGACGTTGGATAGTTTCGGCATCTATAACTTCTTGGTACTAGCATACAGCAACCAGAGCATCGAAAGAAAGCCCGGTTCCGAATGACCTTCGACCCTGAGCGACATGAAGCTCCAAAGGAACCTGAAGAAGAAGACTTAGGGAATAAGGGCTACATCGCCCAATAGATAAAAAGTAGCTGTGAAACATAAACCTACATGTCAGGAAGTAAAAGCGGTGCACAGGTTTCACAGCGGAAAGCGACGACGCCACAACTAATTGCGATCATTTTAGACGGTGAAATGGTAGAATTTCGATGTGATACCCTAGTCAGTCGTCCCAGAATTCACCTACCTTGGGTCAAAGGTCAGCAACGACAATAGCATGGAAGCTGAGTTGCGCGCAAGGATACTGGCTGCAAGGAACCGGTCTTTCTACAGCCTGAAAAATCCGTTCACCTCAAAGAACCTGTCGCGACGGACGAAGCTGTGACTATATAGTACTTATATAGTACCTGTACTCACATACGCCTCTGAGACATGGGCACTGTCCAAATCTGATGAAATCTCCTGGCCACGTTCGAGAGGATGATGCTCAGAAGGATACTTGGCCCCGTATGTGTGGAAGGACAATGGAGAAGCCGCTATAATGACGAGCTATTCGAGATGTATGACAACCTCACTGCCGTACAGCGTATCAAGGTCGTCAGGCTCCGGTGGGCTGGCCATGTTATACACATTAGACCAGACGAATCAGCTCAAAAAGTTTTAGATATCGTTTTAGACCACCTACAAGAACATACCGAGTGTGGTAGGGCCTTGTTGAGGTGGTAAGATTGCGTGGAGGCGTCCGCTATTAAGGCCGGGATAACGGACTGGCAGACGAAGGCGCGAGACCGTGAGCGGTTTCGGATACTCCTGAGGCAGGCAAAGACCGCAAAGCGGTTGTAGCGCCGGATAAGTCAGTAAGTAAGTACCCTGGTCAGCAAACCAGTTCAACATCCCCCAACTGTGTCCCATCAAGAATTTCTGAACCAACGTTATGCAAAAGTATTATTTGAACTTGCAAACATTGTTCAGAAGAAGAATTATTTGAGCTTATTTGGAAAAAGTGTCACCAAGATTCCATAAACAAATATTAAAAAGATTACAACAATTTTTGAAGTAAAAAAATATAAAACAAGCAACATATTTGTTATATCTTCCTCTTTTTTACTCGGGATCGAGCATAGGAATCAATTTTGTTCGCTTTTATACGAGCCGATGCTTCTTCTAGAAAAAAAAACCGTCAGGCCGTCCTGATTTAGTAGTATTTTAAAAAAATAGGATGCATATTTCATCCAAAAAGACTAATTGGAACAGAGGCTATAAATATAAAGACATTACAAAGTACCTGCATTTCTAAATGATTTTAATCTGTTACTGAGAACTACTCAAATACATGTTAAGCCCAAACAATTCGCGACACATCAATTGTTAGAGGAAGTGTAAAATCATACCAGTGAAGCGAACAGTGGTGGTTCATATAACCATAGAGAAACCACTAGCCACAAATCACTATTACTATTGCTAGCTGTTACTTTCAAACCTGAATTGCTCACAATCTAAAAATAGCAACAAATGACATTTTAAACACATTTTTACCCCATTAAATGGTTCCGTTTTTGCACCACATCAAGAGCGTCGTAATTGGATTATCGCGTAGCTTCGCTAAATGAAATCGCATTAAACCGGACAAATTCGTATCCAATATTAAAAGTGACACTTTTCGTGTGTTGCTCTGTCCTGTCTCCATGCTGCATTCATTCGCTAGCCCTTTCCCCTAAATGAAGTTTTCAATTTCGTGCTATCACAGCGTACGCTAATAAAACAAAATAAACGGTTTGAGGAATGTGAAAACCATGCCAAGGACCCAGTGTGACTCAGTGGGTTGTGGAGACCTGCAAAAAGGGAAGGGGAGGGCGACTGTGATGTAATTATACATATATGCCTCACATGGCTACAGAATGTTCTTGTTCCGTGTGCAAAAATGGTGTGTAAGCAAATCAGTCGATAATCGATTAAAATCAAATGGTCCACTTCGGAGACCAAAAGGGATGGGAGCACAAGTGAGAAATCAAAAAGAGTGAGAGAGGGCAAAACACACACACGCACACACACGTGAAGTGATGGGACAGAAAATGTGTTAATAAGTAGTTGAATTTGAAAACCAAAAAGAAAATGAGATCATAATATGCGATGGAGATTATTTTTCTGTGTTGACGGATTGAATGATTTTATTGTTGTTGTTTTTTTTCTGCTTGATAAAATATGTGGAAATAAGTGGTTGCTGGGTAAAAATAGGGAACACATAATGCAATTAAAGTGTATCATGTAGTATAAGAGTGTTTCTAGCGAGCAAGCATAATAGATTTCATTATTTGGCTATGGTTCTGTTGATTTATTGACCTGAATAGTGAATTTATTATATTACTAATCTTCATAGCCTGTTCTATCTCCGTTGGCGCAACGTGCGCAACATTGAGTCACCCTGTTTTGGAAACCATCAAAACTATCATGCTCCGAATCCGAACATCAAGGTGTGTTCCCATGTGTTTAGGCGAGCCGTATGTGCGCTGATAGTTGGCATTGATCCACATTTTACGCCACGACCGCAATCGAAAAGACAGTCCCTAGTCTCAGTGCAGTGGTGGTGGGTTTGCAGCTGCATGCGCATACAGGCCGGTTCCCTTCTCTTCCTTCTGCGAGCCCTTTCCCTTTTAGCGAAGGAAACACGTAAAGGTAAAGATCTGACATACGGCTCGTGTCGAGAGCGATGACAGAGTGCGGCATTAGCGAGCAATATAGCACGTCACGGTCGCTTCCTGTTTGCGTGTGATTAGCTCTACCGGTGGGGACCTTCGCCGATGCGATACGATGCCGTACGTCACATAGGTCAATCAGCGGTGCTGATAGGTGGTGTGCCCTGCTCTGTCGCTGCGTTTTGTTTCGAGCGTGTGAAACTAATCTCCCTTCCCGGGGGCTGCAGTATTCCCCACCTCCTCCCATCGTTCCATACTCCATCATTTCCAACACCTGCCCTAGCGTTGCTGAGCGTTGTCTGGCGTTAGTTAATTAAATTTGCAAGAAGAAACTTGTACGAAAAGGCACATCGCTTGTCGACGGGCGAACGGGCAAAGATGACAACGAATCGATCGTCTGTTGAGTGTCACCATTGGAGCGCCATCTTGCCCATCTTTGCCGGTTTGGTGGGTTTGGAGCTATTGGAGAGACAACTTCATGTTCCATTTATTAGACGCGAAGTTTTCGAGAGCATCCCCCACACACAGCGCGGATTCCAAAACGAGGGGTGATTTTTGAGTGGTCGCAGAGCATTTGTTGAGCTGAGTTGCGTTGTAACGCAGCTTTTGATTGATCGATTGTTGAAGAGAATTGCCATTTGGCCAACCAAGGCACCGCCGATGCTGATGGCAAGATAAGGTTTTTTTTTTCTTCTGTGCGCTCTACGTACGTGCAGCTAAATTTGCAAACGAATGCTAATTTAGTTGCCCTTTTTTAGTGTCGTCCCTGGAACGTCCCTGGTAACGTGTGCTGGAAAAAAGGTCAAATGTTACCTTGGCAAGCAATTCACAGCGGGCAGGCTGGTAGGACCGGTTGAACAAATCACAATGACTAAGTAATTGGTTTTACGGGAACGGAGAGACAGTACCTGTACGGGTGATGGTATAATGTTTTTTTATGTTAGAATTATATGGTGCTATAATCGTTTTATTTCCCCATCAATTGCGAAGTTTATTATAAAACTCAAATGTAGGATAGGTGACATAGAAGACGTTTCTGACCAACAGCAATGCATTTTAGACGCATCAGTTTTTATTAGTAATACATTTATTTCATCACGCTGATGTTGCAATAATATCTTCGCGAATCTATGAAATAAAATACCATATTTTGTGTTTTTGATATACATTTACTGCCAGCAGCATGCTTTTTTCCCACACCAGCTGTTCTAGTATGAAGAATTGGCTGAAATCAAAAACTCTTTCGTTGGACCTCCTCTCGGGTTTAATCATAAAAGAATAACATGCAATATGTCCAGTTGGGCATAATTACTGATGTTTTAAGAATGAAAACATGTGTTACACCTTAACCTTTAATGATTTATATCTACAATAAAAAGTTTTCAGCAAAAAGATAGCTCGTATAGATATATTACTGCCTCACGAGATCACTCAGTACAAGCAATGGTGGCCCCAGCCATGGTTAAAGTTAGAAAGGTAAAATTTCATCCTGTGTCATTGGAAACACTTAACAACCCGGCTATATTTTCCATGTCTAATTAACATTGACGCTTCGCCATGTTGGGTTAGGAAAAGTGTCATCTCAAACCCGTGTCATCTCAAATCATGACATCTCAAACCCGTTTTCTTTTTCATTTCAAATTGAAAGAAGAGTTACGAAACTTCTAGCAAATTGTAAATTGTATCGCTTTGAATTGTTCCTTTTTTCTAGCTTTCTAGTTCATGATGGCCAACTGTAAACAATGGCTAAAAACGTAAAATCTACCAGTAATGAATTAATTTATCTTTTAATTTAAATAATTTCATTGCAAAATATTAATATAATTTTTGGAAGTTTAAGACATCACATTTACAGCTTAACAATCAAATGAATAGTCCTAAATAGTGTTTCATATCATTGGGACAATATTCAGCTGTTGGAATTGTCTATCAACCTTATCTCAAGGAGGTGTCATACTTTTTAGAAAAAAATACGAAATGTTGCCCTTCAATTTACAAAACAAAAATTAATTAAAAAAGCATCGTATAACACGTTTTTGGGTAAGTTTCTCAGATTTTTACATCATTTGACTGGAAATTGAAAAAAAAAACACAAAACCCTGTTTGAAATAAAGATTATTTGATTCTATTTTAATTTTTTTTCTGATTAATAAATAAAAACGAGACAGTATAATATTTAAGGAGATCAATCCATAAAGTAGTAAATCGACTTTCACTTTTTTCTAATAAAATACATTCGATTGTTCGGTAGTTTTGATTAAATCTAATACTTTCTTACACTTTATCATTTAATTAATACAATTTGTGCAGGAAATTCTGATATATCTGCCTTTAAAGTGGATTACTTTTATAAGCAAATGACAATTTATACCGCATTGGACAATTCTTGAAGCAAATTGTACTGATTTGACTCCTAATTCTGAAACAGAGTGTATAGTGTATACATAGTATAGTGTATAGTGTTGACTGTACATACAAAGCACATGAGTAACGTAAGAATAATGAGTGATGGAATGTGTATAAAATTAGAATAATATATAAGCAATTAAGTATGCACTACAAATCATAATTAGTTTTATGATATAAATTATATTTCCATCCATGAGCACAAATAATCATACTAACTGTCCTCTTTACCTTTCACCCTCTCTCTCTCTCAACCTCTCTCTGCGCCCCAAACTTAACAGCCTTAGCCTTCCATGGCAACTCGTTTGTCCCACCTTCCTTTAATCCCCACCATTCTCATCCTCTCGATAGACGCACAACACCTATAGGGCAGGCCGGGCCACTGGGATAGCTTTCGGATAAATTTATCCCATCAACCGTTACCGTAATTAGAATCATTTCGCACCAAGAACCTCCAGGGTAGAAAAATTGACCAATCTGTCGGTAGCGGGACGCAATGGGAAGGGAAGGCAACAGGGGGAGAGATAACTCGTTGCCTGTTGTCTCCCTTCCTTTCCTTCCCAGCAGGTGCAGCAAACGAACGCTCCCGTGGCGGCGCGGAGGGATTGGGAAATTATATTGAATTAATGGCCGCTCATTAGCGTCACGCCAGTGTGCCGGTGGCAAACAGATTGGGCGTATGGAGGGCAGATTCCTGGTAGAATCGATGAGGCTTGTTCGTTTCCGGGAGTGGAAAAAGCGCACAAAAGAAGGGAAAATTAATGCTCGAGTAGAAACCGATGGGCCTGGTGGGACCCGATGCGCAAGCTTTTGTCTTCCCCGGAGATGCTGCTTTACATCAAAACGTGTTGAAGGCAATTTGTTAGGAGAAAACCCGGGAGGTTTTGGGAGGTTTTGGAGTATTGGTTGGACACCATTAGTTGAGCGTGTCAAAGGTGGCTTTCCGCACCAAATGTTGACGCGTTTGCGCAATACTTGTGTGTGTGTGAGGCTCTGAAATATGATTATTTTTCAATCCTTTTTCCGTTTAATTTTGCCTTTGACCTCCCAAGTGAAGCTAGGAGCCACAGGGAAGGGTACATTTTGCATGATTTCATCGAAAATTATAATAAAGAATAATACTGTTTCAATTGCTTTTCCAAAATCCTTGAACGGTTTGCCGAGCAAGAACAAGTTTTTCCTTCCTCTGACTATCTTACGAAACAATTTTTCCCACTTTTCCGAAATACCGAGCGAGAAATGTTTTAATCTGCTTCCTGCCTTATCATCAGCGTAGCGATTCCTCCTCCATGTGTTGCAAAGTTTTTCTTGAGCGCTGGAAAAAAAGTGAATCCACTAAAGGAAGATCGATAAGAGCTTGCTTCTTCCACTCGTCGAGTATTCTTACTCTCAGGTATCGTTTCCTTATCGGAATCGTGATTTCTTTGAGTGAAATAGAGGAAAATAAGAATCTGGAAATGAAAAGAAAAAGCACAACGAGCTCTCCATTCTTCAAACCTTTAATGCGCTTTTCTCCTGAGTCATCTTCGTGACCGTTTTGAATGAGAAGAAATAAATGTACCAACCATTCTAACCTTTTTTTTCAGTTCGGAAATGAAGGTAATTGAACGGCTAGGACGGCCATTCTCTTGCAAAGGTTCACGTATATACGTGTTTGAGTGTGTGTGTGTCCTCGAGTGTGTGAGAAAGTGTAGCTTCACCCAGACAACAGAAAAAGGGAGGAAAAAGTTCACAAATTATAATTCTTTCCTTTTGGTCCGGAAATGAGCACGAAGGGAGGGAAATGAAGAGAATGGAGCTTGTGCTGTTGCTATTTGGCGCTGCGTTGATGAATTTCCCGAAAGCGTCAGCGTTAGAGTACTTCGTGGAAATTATTTTCATTGGTTTGCAAATGGTGTCCGTTTGTTTCTTCTCTTAATTGGTCCAAGGCAGTCCTTCCAACTTATTAAAAAAAAATTATTTGAGATGCTTTTTTTAGGAAGAATTTTCAAACATCTTCGTCCACCTCAAAGGCCTACAACTACGATTTACCTGTGATTTATACATATTCTGTACTACTAAGAAGTCGAGGATAATACGTGAAATTTTGAAGTACCTTAACTTATCCAATCAAACTTCTTTGATCTCGTAAGAACTTTTGTCAAAACTTCGTTTGCTGAGAATTATTTGTGTTAAATTTGAGATTTTCCCCGATCAATCTATCTTCATGTACCTTTGTAACCTTCCAAGGCGATTTTGAAGAGTAGACAGTAGAGTCCATCTCTTTGCCTCAGACAGCATGTTCGAAACTCTCACCTATACTAGAAACCACCGCATAGTGGCCTCTAACAGACGGACCAACTTCCCAGGTCATAATTTATCTGCATGAAGTTCCTTCCAATCCATCTAATGTATAGTCCGCCTTTCGTGGAATCAAGGAATCGAAAGATGTGCTTAGGACGTAACCGAGCCTCATTTGCGTAGGACTTGACATTGATGCAACTAAATATAAATCCTATATGTTCGCAAAACTGAACACTATCCGAATAATTATTCAAACATTCGGTAAATTAGATATGAATAACGATTGATCGGTCTGTATCCGTTCTGCTCTAAATAAAAATCTCACCTTCTTGGCCACATGCCCAATTCCATTTCACGCTGCCCGTTCGTCAGCATGTTCACGCGGGCACATTTTATAGCACTTCAATCACATGGATGATAGCGCTCGTTCTGTTCGGCCTGTGCGGCGGCCCACAATAAAACCCACAATCTTCTACCCACCGTTGCACTAAAAGCACTAATCCCCACGTACACACTTTGCTGCTTGAGTTGATTGCTTCATACATTACCGAAGCACATCCCGGGCGGAATGAATGTATTCGTTAGCACGGCACGCAAAAGCGACACGCGCGCTTTGTTTTCTTCGATTCCGAATCCGTGCTTTCATTTCCGTTTCCTTCCTGGGCCCCATTGCTGGGAGGGCTTGGGCAAAAATAAGGTAGAAAAAACAAAACAAAAAAAAAACAGAATCGTTTCGCACTGTGCCTGAAAGGATTTTGGTTGGCCTTGGGCTAAGCGCGCAAAGCTTCCCGAAACAGGTGAGGTAGAGAAAATACACACTCTGTAGCAGAGCTCTCTCATTAAAACGATATCAAATAAGTTTCTGCGTCTCTGTGTATGTATGTGTGTGTGTGTGAGTAAGAAAGAACATAAGATTTTCGTAGAGTTTCACATTACCAAGCCGATACGTGCAGGGGATGTGGAGGACCCCAGTCCCACCCGGAGGCGATACAGTACAGGACGATACATTCCCATGTAGAACTCGTGTTGAACATGGATCCTTTTCCCCCATCCCCATTCCCCAGCACGGTGCTCTTAGTGTGAGAGTGTCCGTGTGAAATGTTTTCGTACAATTACCATTGCAATAAGAGCTGAAGGACCCGAAGCGGAGATGTCGAGGAGGGAAATTGGGAATGACGCAGCGGTATCGGTCCCTCTTTAAGCAGCCATATTTAGTGGCGGGTCGTTGGTTTGGATGTCCGTTTGGGAGCATTTGTCCTCGCGTTTTTTTTGCATTATGCGTCCAGTAATTTGAGGTCAAATTGGAAGGTAAAATAGGCAGAAACTCAGCCTCATATAACATCAATTGTGCACCAAACAAGGCATGAAATGTATCATTTGGTACATAGTGGTTGTATGGCACTGAAATATATTCTTTGCGACCTGTTTAATATTTTAGAGGTAAGTAAACTTTTTATTTTAATTTGAAAAATGATTTAATCTTGTTAAAAGTATTGTAAAAACTAGAGATTATAATTAATTACTAAAATGCATTCCTTTATAGCCTTATAGAGTAAAACATAGACTTTACACTATTTTGGTTTATTTGGCTAATCACTCGCGTCGTTTGTAGGAACCTTACCATCATTATAGGAACAACGCAACAATCACAATTTGTCATAAATGTCTTGAATTTAACAATTTAAATGGTTGTGCTTGAGAAAATTAAACATATTTTAATTATCTTCTGTTAAAATATACATATATGTATCTTTTGGACACCTTAAATGCACCAAAACACATCTGTACCAAAAATTGCACCCGTTTTGTGCTATATCGTGCTAGGTTGTAATCATCATCACTAGTGAAGTCATAATTAATAATTTATCCATTTTGTTTACCTTTCAAAGGTTCTGGATAATATGACATGAACATACAAATGTTGAACATCAGTTTCTCATAAAATAAAACATTCAGTGTACAAAATAACGAAAACATCCGAGAAGAAAAAAACAATGCAGGAAAAATGAGGAAGTGAAACAGGCGGAATAAGAATTGTTCATGGTTCGGTTCCAAGTTCGACGGTAACTGAGTAAAGGATTCGATCCAAAAGCGGGTTTACTGATACACTATATAAAGCGAATTGTACACACTATATTACCATCAAGTAATAGATTGTTCACGAATCTGCAGCCGTCTATTGTCTAACGATTCAAGATGAGATGAAAGGACTGTTCCTAGCTACAGACCGGTCAACCCGGATTGTATTTGAATTTGATGCATCCCGCTGGTAGCATGAAAATTGCATACTCCATAGTTGATCTTACTCGCGATGGCATCGAGTTTTGTCACCTAGATGAGGTGCTCGAAAGGAGCCTTAAAGTATGTGTAAACTACATATATCAGCCAGCAGTTCCAAATCTAGATAAGGTATAACCGAAGCTATTCGTTTCATCGAACGTGAGGTACTATATGTCCGAAAGCGTTCGCTTTGCCGGCCTCAATGGCGGACGCTCTCCTGCCACTTCATCTTGGGCCTATCACATCCCTTCTGTCCTTGTGGAAAACCTAAAAGGACTTTACGGATTGGATTGCCTGGTTCCATGTGTATAAAATGGCCAGCTCATCGAAGTGTGCGAGCCAGTTACGCTGCACGACAGTAACATAGCCATACAAATCGTATAGCTCATCGTTGTATTTGATCCTCAATTGGTCTTCCACAAATACGGGGCCAAGGATCTTTCTAAGCATCTTTCTCTCGTACTCGTCCTGGGACAGTGATCAGCTTTGGATAGTGTCCGTGTCTCAGACACGTATTTGAGTAGCGCTCCTATAAATGTGCAAAATTGTTCCAGCTGCTGCCGTCGTGTTTGAAATGAACTGCTTTCTTAGGCGTAACAGCCAACATCCGAAGTTGTGTGCAAATCAACTTCGTTGTTGTTGCTGACCTTTCACCCGAGATTGGTGAAATTTTGTACTACAATATTTTCTCTACACCTAAACCTAAACAAGTTCACGCATGAAATACAGTAAACCATTACGAAAGCTTATGAGTAACTTTCCTTTATTGTTTTTTATTGTAATAATGATCAAATTTCAGTTCAATTCCATATTAAATAGGATTGGTAATCTATGCACATCCTCACATTAACATCGTGCAAAAGAAAAAATGAATCATTCCTATAACATTCACCGTACAATTGTTCCAAACGTGTGCTCCATGAACAGTCAATCGGATTTCCCCACATCAATAACTTTGAGATATTTGGAGATGATCTGCTCACATTAACGCTCGAAATTAAATTATAGTCTACATTGACTACTAATGATCGTACCGGTATGAAGGACATGTCCAGCGACGTCAGATTATTTCTCTGAATGTCAAGTAGCTCTAGATTCGGTGGGAAATGTGCACTGTTCAACATCACTTCAGTCAGCTGGTTGCATTGTAGATCTAGCCATGTTAAATTGTTTAGGCCCGCTATACTTCCGATGTTGAAATTGGTAATCTTATTGTCGTTTAAGAAAAGCATTGAAACTCTCGTTAAAATGTTTATGCATTCCGGTACCTTCGTAAGCTGGTTTGAAGCAAAAGAAACTCTATCCATTGATGGTACATACCAGCCACAAAGATCGACATGTTCGAGCTTGTTTTTACTTAGGCTAAGCGTTTCTAAAGTGTTTTGAGACATTCGGCCAGATAGTGAAGATATGCTATTGTTGTGCAAATTCAGTACCTTCAGATTGATAAAAATATTAAACAGTTCTATGTTGAGTGCGATGATCATATTACTCTGCAGCTGTAACTTATAGAGTGTATCGTAGACGCGGCACTTCCTTGTCGACGTGTTCACAACGTAGCGTATCATATTGCGCTGCAAATTGAGTGTACTTAAAGACGAGTAATCACAAAATGTTGCCAAATCGATCTCACTTAATTTACAATCACGAATTTCTAACATTTCTAGCTTTGATGCTTTTTCAACCGCAAGAGGAACTGTCTCTAGATCACAGAAAATAATCTCTAGGAACTTTACCAAACTGTTGGCAGCAAAATCGATGCTTCTCAGGCTAGTTTCTATTATTTTCACCATCCTAAATGTAGACGGAATAACAACCCATTGCAGTTTGTTTGAGTTGAATATCACTATTTTATGTATAAAACTGGGCAGCCTTTCCAGGATCGCCTGATTCATGCGCCTCATCAACACATTATGCATGTTGATTGTGTTGGAGATGTTCGGTATCTGTCGAAACGCAAACATATCGCTTTCAGCCTTGAAGTTTACAATGTAGCACTCAAAAGTACAGAACATGTTGAGTTTCTTTCGGCTACTGTTTGCAGCGTTTGAAAAGACCAACAGCCTGTTGTATGAAGAATATGGATGTGTGTAGTGAGAATTATTGCGTTAAAACTGGAGCTTGAATACACACCACACAATCCACTGGACCATTGGGGCACACTGATTGAAACAAACTGCAAACTATTACTGACACAACACACTACGACCGATTGCTTTACGTGTCGTGGTTCTGGTGCAATTCAATTTATTCAGGAATAACTGAACTACTGTGTAATAATCATTAAAGTCAGATTTATTCCGAGTTATGATGGATGATTGATTTTTGTGTGCAATTGTTTAAACAGCCATCTCAAACGTTCATTTATAACGAATTTCTATTTTACTTTTATGCCTCTTTTTCTGTATTATTTGAACATTTTTTTTCTGTGAACAATCTAGAATGCAAACCCTATGGGGAATGGGTTACTACCCTATAACAAAAGAAAACATTTACTTTTATGCATAACATATACGTATATGTAAATATATGTTCATGCAACCCTCAAATCCTCAAACGCTTTAATAGCTCCACTCTATGTAGAAGTCGATATTGTGCACACGGAGAATTCCAATTTTGTTTTTCTAGCTTCTGTTTTTCTTCGTGTCATTGTAAACTTTATCAAATAACCAGATGCTAAAATATGCAGCGTGTATGTTCTGCCATGGACGTTTGCTTACAGTTTTTGTTTGTTATTTCGAATGTTTTCGATTTTTAGTAGATTTAAACCACAATGATTTAAAATTATTTGTTGAATCTTCCCACTGTACTCATATAAACAAGACAATTTATTTAATTCCACAATGAATATGTGTTTTTAATTGCATCTTGCCCATTCTATAAAGTAAAGGGACACCTGTCGCTTTACTTTACTTGTTTTGTTTGTTTGTCTAGCTTCAATTTCTTATTGGCGGATGCGTCCACGCTAATCTTCTTCGTAGATGGTCTAAAAGATCTTTTCGAACTGATTTGTCTGGTGTAATGTGTATAACATGGCCAGCCTACAGGAACCGGGCAAGCTTGATACGCAGCACGACATCAACAATTTGAAATAAAATTATCCTGTGCATGAACAACAAAGATCCTGTCGGTATGAACGAAACGTCCAGCGAAGTCAGATTGTTTATCTGAAATTCAAGAAGTTCTAGCTTTGGTGGGAAATGTGCACTAGTTTAAGCCTGCAACACTTTCCATTTTGAAATTGGTTATCTTATTTTGGTAACCTAATGAAATCCCTCCTCAATCTCAATATCAACTCAGGGTGTTATATTAACAACACGCCCGTCGTGGGTTCGAACCTCTTAATGACTGTCTCCATGTAGCAAGAACGGACTATCCGCCTGCGTGGTACTAATAATTCCTGAATATCTGTATAGGCCGGCCCTGGTACAACACTGGCTAGACTGGTGGTACAGTCGTCAGCTCGTACGACTTAACAACACGCCCGTCATGGGTTCAAGCCCCGAATAGACCGTGCCCCCATACGTAGGACTGGCTATCCTGCTATGGTAGCAATAAGTCTTTGAAAGCCAAGCTCACTTCACTAGTGGGTCCAGGCAGACCTTGACCGACAACGGTTGTTGTGCCAAAGAAGTAGAAGAATAAGTACAACACTGAAATAACCAAGAATAGATCCTACGCGCAAAAGTAAGTTTGAATAATTTCTTAACTTTAGTTGGAATTTATGTAATTATCTCTTCTTCTCATTACTGTACTTGAATCAGGTGAAAATAAGGTTTAGGTCCAGATTAAAAACTATCTGATCATACTTTACTGATTCTAGCGATATGATCCTCTTGAACTTAATAAGATCTTATCGGATCGCAGAAGCAACGTTTAATATACATACTTCGGAAGATATTTGATCCTACAAAAAAAAGTAAAAAAAGAACAATTAAACCATTGAACCAGAACAAACAATTACTACACATCCGTTCTAGCCAATTGAAAGCCGTTTGGCATAGTTTCATAATGCTGAATTTGCACGCGCGTTGGTGATGGTGGATAAATTTTTACGACCAAACGATGAAACGCAGCTTTCAAGCACGCGCGGGCTTACCACACAAATCCGCCCGAAAGTATGCAATCATTAGGCACGCGTTCGCAGTTTGCGCTTGCTTGATAAGTGACCGTGAGTTTGCTCAAAGCTTGTCTTTTTCACTTGCGTATGGAATTTCTACCATTATGGGGAATCCCACGAATCATGATATCGAAAACGAAGAACCAGAAGTAAGGGCCTATGAATTTCCACCGATAATTGTCTCTTCCACAGCCCGCACTCGTTCGAAGGGGGAGGACAAGTTTTGCACGATACGCGAGCGTACGCATCCCCTCCTCGGATGACCTTGCAAACTTCACGGCAACCGGCCATACCGATCGCATCATCTCCTCCCCCTCCCTGTTGCGTATCGAACTCGTTTTTCCGATCCGCTTTGTTTGTATCGGCGCGCGTGTGTGTGTGCGTGTGGACTTACCAACCCCTGAAAGCCCTACAGTGGCTGGGGTTTTTCGGTGTTGCATCAGTTCAGTCATCCGAAAAAACAAAACCTGATTTCACCCGACACTTGTCACGAGGATGAGTGCCGAACGGCAGGTGGAATGGCAAACGGAGGGGGGGGGAGGGTGTGATGCCGCCGACCAACATACACAAAAAGGCTGCGCTACGCACACCGACTCAAGGGCCCGGTTCGGTCTGGCTGTGTGTATGGGTCAAACATGCGGCACCGAACGAGCAACCATGATCTGCATGTTAGCGGCCGCGCGCTCACTATCAACATGGTGCGAGACCTCGAGACCGCCGCCGTCCGGTAGTGGATGATCGGTCGGTCCGGATCGACAGTTCAGTTCTGGTGGAGTCGTCGCTACACGCACAAGCGCAGCACAGCGCACAAGCGGAGTTCGTTTCTGCTAGGAGGGAAGGTTTTTGCTTTACGCAAAAGGATTCGCGTTCAGTTCCGTGCGCGAACTCACGCCGAGAATGGCACTGTCGAGCTGTTGTGAGCGAGTTGGCGCGTAAGAACAAACCTCTATTCGGTGATGCGTTCCAGATCTCGTCTCGCGAGTGTGCGCTTTCATAAGGTTTTATCTGTGATTTGTGTGTCTAGTTTTTGTGAGTGACATAAACGTGATTGTGAGAATTATATATTTTGTAATTATAAGTTAAACAAAAAGCTTGACAACATGACACCAACCAGTACCCTGTGCGTGATTTCGCTGTGGAGTGTCAGTGTGTTGATCCTGCTGCTGGGCGGGTGTGATCGGACCGCTGCCAACTTTATCACCTACGTGGACGATTCGGGCGAAACTGTGCCGGAAGACTATGTGCTGGACACGAAGCACGGGCGCAAGAAGGTCCGCCCGCAGGACTACAACGATGCGCTCGATCGGTTGATTGCGGATGCGCTCAACCAGACGGTGCCCCGGTCGAACGAGACCTCGTCCGAGGAGCTGGGATCCAGCTCGGCCGAGCAGAGCGTTGCCTGCATCGGCAGCCGACAGGTGAGATGGGCAGATGCAAATGAGCCGTCCTTGAACCGGGCGCGCGGAAGATATTGCAACCGCAGACCGTAGCCCAAGAGGCTCTGTTTTGGGGTTAGTGAAAGGAACCGATGTAGCATTCGCGATTTTGGAGCAACTCTGAGGACGCATCAGAAATGAAGATCACGTTGCGTAAAGCATGGGGTGATCTTTGAGCCAGCTTACTCTCACCAGTCTTCTCGTTTGTTGAGTCTTGTTTGTGTGGCACCAGAGACAATGGTAGACCTTGGACGGCGAGCTCCCGTCCATTTTTGGGAGCAGCTGACCGATTGCGCACTAACGCTTCACTACAAGTGTGAGATGCGGTTAGCACTCTCATCGGTGGACTGTTAATTGCAACGACCGGTTCTCGATGTCTCCCCCATCCCCGTCGATAGAGTGGGTTTTTGCTGTTTGTTTTATTTCCTCCACCTTTCGACCTCAGCAGCTCCCAAGTTACCTTTTGGTGCGGCCCGTTAATGAGCAACAGGACTATGAGCGGACGATTAATGGAATAAAACGGTTCTCCGCTGTCCACACGGCTGAACACGATGACATGTTGGTTGTATAATTGCTTTAATAATACAACTGTATACGTACGGCTGCTGCTGCTGCTGCTTGCTAAAAGGTTGTTAGTCAAGACAACTCGGGCAAGGGGATGGGGTAGGAGTAGGTGCCCCGGAAGCCATGCCGGGTTCTTAGCTGCTTAGAAAATCACCAGCCTGTTTTATTGTGCACCTTTCCGATTTCCTATTGCTAGCTGGAATGGAATCGGAGCGATTTTATTAATCGTTTTCACCCTCCATTTGGAAGAACAACTTTATTGACACTCTCGGGCACAAAACTCTGCTGAAACAAACAGTGCTTAAGGCTGGATGCTAATTCGGTTGCTGTTTATGACGCCTTTATCTCGTTTCCCAACGGCGGCATTAGAAAGCGCTCGAGGTAAACCGGGAGAAGCTGGAAAGGTGTGCACAGCCGCGAATGGCTGTGGATGCAGTTGCTCTAAAATTCTGCTGAATTATTCATCTGGCTAGAGACAGCGAGATAGAGACGCGGAGATCAAAGACCTTGCAGTTTTATTGCCTTTGTTAGCCTCACAGGGTAAGAGGATAGAGAGAATGAGGAAGTTAGCTGTACACGCGCGAAAAAACTTCTCATCAATATTGTACGCGTTTTTATCACGATAAATAAATCTGATCTACCTTCAGTGCATACATTTGCGCACGAAGTGTGTATGCACACGATGCAAAGGCTGGCTAAGGGGAAGGCTTTGCGTGCATTAAATCTTACACACATAACATAACTGGCAACATCAACTTATAGCAAGGTTAATAAAATGTGCAAGAACCGTCTTTTGATTGCGCGAACAAGCGGAACACAAAAAAAAGAAGCCTCCAAAAAGCTGCTGCACCATGGGGTGGAGGTTTTTGATTGCAAAATTTCTTAACATGTCTGTCTGGGGAAGTTTGCTGCCATCGTCCGTGTGTCCGCAGTGTGTGTGTGTGGCTGTGGCTGTGTCGAAGGACTTTACTTTCTACTTTGCTTTTGGGGTGACCTTTTCGGGTACAACTGCAGCCACAGCATGCAGTTTCGCGTGTGCCAACTGCATCGCTCCAACGTGCAACCGGAAATGTGCTACGGTTGCAGTGGTAGTTGTAGTGGTGCTGTTTTAATAATGAAGTAATGTGGTATCATTTTTCTTTCCGCGAGCGACCGCATCCTCCGTTCTGGGTGAATGTATTTATTGCTGGCTTGCCTGCCTTTTTTTATTTCACAACGATTCTAGAGACATCTCCGAGGCTTTAAGCTGGCAGGTTTTATGAAACAGGATTTCGGAATCGGTTGGAAGTGGTTTTTGCGAAAGCAGCATTCTTGACAGGTTCTTTGAAAGAGGAATGTGGTTGAAGAGGTACGACAATGAACGAAATAAAGATTATTTCGTCGATGGAAGGAACTGTGATGGTCTTTTGGTAGCATCTTTTCGCATCATTTATAATTCGCATTTGGCGTTTTGATCATGTGATCAAGATTGGGCAGGTTTTTCGCGATGGGAATGATACATTTGGCTTGGATTGGGAGAGGATGCCAAAAATGGACGCACTCTCGTACGCGTAATCTTGAAATTGTCCCTATGAAAAGTGGGATAAAGAACGGTTATGTAAATGTTGCGTCCAATTTTGATAGTCGGCGATCAATTTGCATAGCTAATGGTGTTGAGGGATAATGATGGAAGTTCCAAATATCACCAGGAACAGTGAATGGTTGAGATATGGTTTAGAATTAAACTAACGACTGTTTAAGGGAATACTGTTTAGGATTATGTGAATATTAATTCAACATTAATTCGTTCTTCCTCTTGCTCTAATTCTGCTTACTTGGTACAAAAACTGGTTTAGATCCAAGTCTAGACAATTTATGACATAATTAGATTACTAACAGCAAGGAAGTTATTCTTGCGTATGCGGGGGCTTGGGACGTACGAGTTTTGAGCCTATGACGTGCATGTTTTGTTAGATCGTTACGAACCGAGAGTGTAATATGTGACCATCCTGATCAATTCACCATGTCTGGAGATAGATTATAACTGTATCTACGTAACTAAACACGATTAGTTTGACGTGTTTCTATAAGTTTTCAAACAATTTCATACAACCTGCAAGAAAATGGAAGTTGAGTAGTCAAGTGCGTGGTTGCTAGAAACTGTAATAACGCAGGGAAGGAGACTGTAGCAATCAATTGATTGAAGATACAACATATAGAACGTGTGACGGTGAGACATTCTTGAAAGCATTCGGTTCCTTTTACCAATAATCCATGTGTTTTATCTGAGACGACCTGGCTTTATAACATTAAAAAACACCAACAATAACTGATTGTGTAATTACGTGTAATGAATGGTTGATCATTAATTTAACTTTTGTGATGTTAACAATGTTTTTGATTAGGTTAGAACTCAAGCCAAATTGATATTGCACTAGAAATAAGCTAAAATGCGACTCAGATACAAGGATACAATGTCTAATGCGAGCCGGCTCTTACAAAAACTGCTGATGAAATCTTGTCATTGTTGGGCATAACCCAAGCCACTAACCTTCACCTTAACTTAATCGGACATTTATCACCACCATCAACACTTGGCACATAAAAAACTAAACCACCAAACAAAACAATTTTCCATTTTAGATGCGTGCCGAACGCCCATTACTCTACGCCTTACCGAGCGAGCTTGGTTACACAAAACTTGTCACCTGCAAAACACTGATATTGATAATAGCTAATTTGTCTTGTCAACCTCGGGCTTCTCTCCCATTCCCCTTTCAGCCATTGCACATCGACGCGCTGGACAGGCTGACCGTGCGCAAGTGCTGCCCGAAGGGCCAATCGTTCCACCGTCTAAGCATAACCACCTGCCACCCGATGGATGTGCACGATCACATAACCCGCTTCACGCTGCTGGCCCGCCAGCTAAACTACTACGGTCCCGGGTGTCACGAGTACGGCAAGTACCTGCGCTACAACACGTCGATCGACAAGACGTGCGTCGGACAGAGGTAGGTGTGACAAGAGGGGAAAGGGGCACGAAACCGCCAAAGGTGTCGAATGGAGTGTCTAATTTCAAATTTCCTCATCCTCATGGCAGGTTGATCTTTAACGATCGTGGCACGCAGATGCTGCTGATCCAGAACGGCTCACTGCTGGTGACGCGCGGTGATCGGGTCGAGTTTTACGATGACTTCTGCGTGGAGGAGACGGGCAATATGGTGCTGGCGGCCCACATCTGTGACGCGCCGGGTGGCAGCCACGGGGACGATCTGTTCTCCGGGTGGTTGGGCACGGTGATGATAGTGCTGGCGCTGGTCGCCTCGGCCATTACCGTGCTGGCGTACGCGTTCGATCGCACCTTGCCCCACCGGTACGGGCCACTGATTGCGAGTCATGCAGGGCTGTTGGCGGGTGCGATACTGCTCGAATTGCTCCTAACGGCACTGCATCAAGGTAAGCGGTTATTGCTAGCATCCTTGAGAAGTTGGATCCTTGATAGATTGATGAGCCAGAAACGTATAATAGAATGTTGCGAACGGGACTTTTCCAGATGTTTAAATGTTGTTTGTTATAATTCAGGTTAATGTACTCGTTCCCACGAAGCAAGGACTGACAATACGGTTGCGTGGTAGTAACATTTTTCGGAAGCATGTACAGGCCGACATGATCGCGTAGGTCGTTGTGCCGAAAAGAAGCAGAAAAGAAGCAGAAGAATAATTACTTTTTGGAATTCTTATTGAACTAGTGAACGCTTCATTAACATTAAATTTCATTCAAAATTGTTGCCTTTGCGATGAAGAACTAATAAAGCATCAGACATCTTAAAAATAATTTTATATTATCAAATGTAAGGGATAAAAACGTAGCAATCAAAAAAGATTAAACGCTGTCAAAACATCATATTCATGTGGCTTAATGAGACATTTTTATGTGACAAGTATTTTGTCAGATATTCGTATGAATTGACTTAAAAGAGTAGAGCTATACTTATTGTGAGTTGCACGTGTATTGTCGCTATTATCATTGAGATCCAATAGGAGGACCACTTTTTGTAGTATGTGATTTTAGCATATTATCGTGGAATTAGGAGGTACTATCGAAAAGGTTTGGGATGAGGTTATTCCTTTGGCAGATGTAGTTTTTGGAAATAGAGGACGGTATACGAAACGGAGGGACATATGACCACTGGTAACCTTAAGACTATCTTCAGAAGTTATAAGCCTTCTATGAGAATCTCTTTTGATGAGATTATTGTGTTTTGCTCTAACATTCTGGAGTAAGTAGCTAGGATTAATCTAATTTCGAAAGCAAATTGACATGATTTATAGCAGTGAATCTCTATACATACAAGATTTCTCTATTTATCTCGAAAACTATAACTTCAATTCGTTAAAGCTCATTTCAACTCTGCCAATTGATTGTTGAATCAAAGCAATTGAGCCATTGAAATAGTTGAAATGTGTTTTTACGAGTTGAACTGGTTAGAGAAACCTTGTATGGTACTTGATACAAGTACCTCTTGAGCATAGTTTGTCTAGACGACAATAACGACACATTGCGACTACAAACACAAACACGAATTAAACCATGTATGCCTAATGTATGCCTTAATGCTATGAAAAATATTCCAATTCCAAAACTTACATTTCTACATTCCCACAGAACATTACCGGCCCGCGGTTGACATGCTGGTAGAGATCTCGTACGCCATCTTCGTGATCTTCAGTGCAATGCTGTTCTTCTCCTCGGCCACCGGCACTACCAGCATCAACTATCGCCTGCTACTAGTAGCCGTATTCTTCATTTCCTCCTGCTCGCTCGTTGCTGTCGCACTGACGTTCTACTCCGAGCGTGTCCTTCTGATGGCAGTGCTGTCCAGCCTGCTCGTGGCGTTAATCATCTGCGCCGCCAACGTGTACACCTCCTTCGGGCGCAATCATCTTGGGTTTAACAGTAGCGAGAACCCGTTCGAGATTATCAACGAGGGCAGCACGGCGAAGCGCATGGATCAGCGGAAGGAACTGTAAGTATGACCGAGCTACGGTGCGATTACGCTAGCAGCGCACTTACTAACTCACCGTCATGCACTTCAATTTCACGCAGCACGGTCGTATCGACGTTCGCTTGTGCCACCCAGATCATCGTCTGGATCCCGTACTCGATGGGCAAGTACACGCTCCTGTCCGTGCTGGCCTGGAACGCGATCATCATCTTCGTCGTGTTCGTGGGCCTCCGGCGACGTTCGATCGGGCTGTGCAACGTTGGCCAGCGGGTGAAGCTGCAGCGCCCGGGACAGGTGTCGATCAGCTCACCGTACGCCGACCATCAGATGCCGCACGATACGCAAACCGTCCTGCCGCCGGACGACGAGATTGAGGCAGAAAATGAGCTGCGCGTGGTGTAGCAATCTTAGTGCTTACCACTGTCACTGCTACTACTACGACGCACTAAGGTCGTAATTTAGACTGTACATAAGAACGAGGCGATAAACACGTTTCGTGTACTAGCAGAATCTGTGCTGTTCCGCGTCATAATTTAAGACTCCTGCGCAAGTGCGCAACGTTAGCTCACCTGATGATACTGTTTCCTCTGGACCCACCCCCGGCTTGCCCGCTCACACACGAACTCATTAGTCACCGGGCGTTCCGGATCGTCGAGACACCGTCGCACTGAAAAAAAAACCATCGAAGGTTTGGAACGGAGGAATATGTTTTTGGATGTAAGAAAAATACGCGAAATAAATAAAACAAACAACACCCCAAAACCCGTTGGTTCGGATTCACAACACATTTCTTTTTCTCCGTTCCCCGTCGGTCGTTTTGCGCGTTCAAACCGGTTTGAACTCTTTCACGGTACGGTGGCCTTGACGTATTTTTTGGAGATTCTCAGCCTCTGAAGCTGACCAGCAGATGACTATTGTGCTTCTTCGAATGACTTTGGAACGAAATGAACCAAATCGAGCGTTGGAAATGAAATCGTTCCACCCGGTTTCGGGTGTGGCCCGGGGGTTTTGCTCTTTCTCGGTTGAGTGATCAGTGCTTCGTTCGTCATTGGAGCCGGCTGGCATACTGCAGACATTATACTGCTGTGTTTAATAAGGTAAGGAGAATGAATCGTTCTCGTGTAGATTGTAGTTTTAATGTCCTAGAAATACTGAAGGCCCCCTTGTAATTGCATTCGTGTACACGGCAAAGTGAATGGTGCAAAAATGCGAGATTTATGGGATGAATGTCCAAAAATACTTTTTCTGCAGTACGTCTCAATAAAACGCACAATAAAAACATAGCATTTATTAACGTGGAAGAGTAAAGAAAAAATAACCGTAACCTCGAATACTGAAACACACGACAAAGGACAACGTTTCCATAAGAAACGACATCACAAAACCGGCTCAGGGGATGTCCATGCCCGGTTGGATTTTCCAACTGAACGAAAGAGAGCGAACCACAGCAAATTAACCCCCAGTCACCATTCCACCTGTGGGCCGAGGCGGGCGAATTAAAAGGGCCCTCACCTTGTACGGTAATTTTCTTATGATTCATTCACGGTCGTACTTTCCGATCGTACCGGGCGCGTGTGGTGGAAAGGTTAGATGATCTTGTACCGTTTCGCTTTGTGGGGATTTAATCGAATGGAGTGGTTTATCCAAGCAGAGCTGTATGTTGTATTGGGTGCAGACATTTTTTGACAAAACAGCTAATAAAATAGCTATAACTTTCTCCAAACGAAGCAGACACACTTCCAAATCATGACATTTTAATGTTCAAATTAATGCTAATTCTTCCCCTTTGTAATATGATCGTAAACATTATTGCTAGGAAAATATCCAATTCCGTTAGAAACTTCGTTTCCAATTCATTGGAACAATTAACTCTACGCCAGGGGTGAGCAACCAGTGAAATGAATGCTTCTTTTGTTAACTGTACGTAATATTGGAATTTGAATTGGTTTGTTTTGATATAATTGCAACGTATGAATGTATTACTGTCCACATAATGATTATAAAAATTCAAAACTATCTTTAGGAATTAAATCAATGTATTTTTATATTATCTTTACCATTACCAAGAAAACATCTAAATATTGTTGCTTTCAGCTTCATTGATTTAATGCTAGCAGGGAAGATTTGACACACGTATTGTTACCCTTTTTAGTCGCTTTGCTCTTAGGCTCCATTTTAAATTAATTTTCCTCTTTCTCTTTTTCACTCTATTCTTTACACTTTATTCTGTATCTTCTACTCTACTTTTTATGTTTTGTCCTTTAAGCACTTATTTGTGTGTTATAAAGCAAACTAGTGTTGGAGTAAAAGCAGACATTTTGATGAATCTATTCGATATTCGAGCAGATTGTTAGAAATTGTTCTTTGAGAGTATCAAAAATATCAACACAATTCTATAATTTCATATTTTTAAAAGAAAAACAAAACATATGAAATTTAAGACGTTTTCAGATAATTGTTAATTCCGGTAAGGATGCCAACAAAGAAAACGCCACTGACTCGTTCAAAATTATCATAATATTTGTTGATCTTTGGAATCGTTTTAATTATAGCTCATTATATTGCTGATTTGAGCAATTTTGGAGTGGTTTTAGAAACGAAGTGAAATGTTCGAGTAAATTGATTTTCATACAGTAATAGAAGTTTCTTAGAGACAAACAAGCTGATGCCAAGGAGGCAGTAATTAATGCATTACATACACACATTGATCGCATTTTAAAATTTTAACGACAACGACTGTAAATTGATATTAAACAATATCGTTTTGGGCGTTATTGGTTGTCCGTACATAGCAATAAAACTCGTAATTTAAATTTTTCGATTGCAATATGTTGGAATACACATCAAAACGAAACATTGTTGCTGAGTCAGTGCAACATGCCAATTAGGGGAAAGCGGGGCAAAATGGGCATGTTAAGCAGTTTACTGAATACTCCTTTGAATATTCCACAAAACACAATTTTTCTTTCATTAATGTATGCCTCAACCATTTATCTATGGATTAAAATTGCCACATAGAATAAAAACAACTTAAAAACATGAAAATAATGTAAAATAAAAGTTGATGTTTAACGAGAAGCTATTTTGACAAGCGGGGTAAAATGGGCATAGCTCTGGGGCAAAATGGGCATATGTAAACAAACTGTGAAACGTCAAAACACTGGGGCAATTTGGGCCACAACAACTGCGCTTAGGTATTGGTCTATGCTTTTGCGCACGTTTCGTGAAATGTATTTTTCGTTCTATCTTTTGATTTGCTGGGCAGAAAAGCTTAAAATTCTTCCAAAAATATGTTATCAAGATTAAAACAGTTTTTAAACGTTTAAATCTACAAAATCAAATCTTATGAAGCTGTGTCTGTTATCATTTTGAGGCGACAAATACAACACCATAGCCTCACCAAGCGCCGTATGTCAAAAGCATCTGGCCATTTTGCCCAAAGCGTAACTGCCCATTTTGCCCCACGTGAAGCATTTTTGTATTTTTTGTTATATTATTAAAAATACGCATTCAATCGCCTTGCTTTCTTCAGACAAATTGTATAGAAATATCATATCTTTAAAAATATATCATGAAAAACTTCAACGCATCCCTGTGACACTAGTTTAAGCTTATTTTCGAAGTGGCAAAAATTACATCAATATGCTGCTAAACCTTATTTTGCATTTTTCTTAGTTATTTGTTATGTAAGGGTTATGAAAACTACATGGTGTTCATAGAACACTCTAATGAATACATTTTGAGCATTGGAAAGTATCTTTGTAGTCAAAAAATGCTTAAATAGAGGGTGCCCATTTTGCCCCACATGCCCATTTTGCCCCGCTTTCCCCTATTATTTTTTTACAATTATGCTCATTACAATTTATTGGAGAAACCATGGTTGCTTGGTTGCTCATCCCTGCCCTCATGATGCTATCCAATCTCATTGTTTATGGATAACTTTATGCGCACAAGAGTGGGTTCCCCTTCCCCAGGGCCAACTGGGTTCATCCCGGACGAGATCAAAAGAAAACAAAAAAAAAGGAAGCGACGGGTGCTTATTTATGCGTAGCATGTTTCCTAAAGCGCACCGGGCGCGCCAGCGTGTCCAGCTGCCACCGGAATGCGCGTCAGCTTTTACACGCGTAAAATTTAAACGACCAAAAAACCACGCAGCAATACACCCCGACCGGAAGCGCAAGATAGAACCGCACCAGGTCGTGGTAGGAAGTGGCTCCCGCTCCCATAGATGGGTGGTGTATTATTGTTAAACGTTTGCAGTAAAACAAGGGAAAGAAACAACCCCCTACCCCAAACCGACAGAAGAGCATTCGGTTCGGTGGCCAGTGTACGTTCGGAAGTCATGAAGAACGGAGTAACGCACAGCACATCTCGAAAGCGAGCGACGTTTTTCGAGTGGCAAAACGGGGCGAATCTGATTAGATAAATCTTATCATCATCGACAGTGTTGCGCGTTGAGACGTGAGGGAGCTTAATTGAACCTGCTTGTGTGAGCACCCCTGCGTACAGGTAGAGCTCGTCGGGTTTGCTAGTGTCCGTGTGACGACCGTTTCTTTCGCGAACTCGCGGGGTGAACCAGTTTCTGGGGGGAGGCGACCGGAATAACGAATTCTCGCGCGGTTACAATGTGATATGGTGGCATTTTTGTGTCGTCGGTGGTTGTATCAACAGTGCCCCGGGGTTTGCTGGCGAGGGTGAATACAGAGAATGCAGAGAGTATGGTCGCGAGAGCAGTGAGAGCAGCGAACGCGTAGCTTAAGCGACGAAGCAACGAGATTAAACCGAGCCTCGACGTGGTTGGCGTGAGATGAGAGTGCGCACCAGCGAGAGCGTGAGCGGAGAGATTCTTCTTTAGTATCTAAGTGAGTTAGCTTCGCACGGTTTCAGTGTGCTTGTGCCGGTCGTTGGGGATGACAATATGAAAACACCCACCAGTCGTTTTTATCTGAGAAGCAGGAGCAATCAACTGTTGACAGTTCGATGTAGTGAACGGTGAACACCTCCGATCTAGGTAGAGCATGTAACGACATCGCATTTAAGCAAGGTGATTAAAAGGTGTGGTCACGTGCGTGTATGGTGAAGTGCTCTTGAAAAGGAAGAGGAAAAGGTGATAAAAAAACGAAAGTGTGCTACATTATGTAAGGCTACATACACGGCCAAAGATTCCAGCTCGAGGTTAAACGCGTTCGTCACCTGGTTCGGATGTGCGTTTGAGTCACTGTTCCTAGCAAAGCGCCGTCCTTGATGAGTTGTGCTCTTCTACCAGCACAGCCAAGTCGGTTGTCAGACGTCAGACGTTTAAACAAGCGCGTGTGTCCGTAAATTCCCTATTAGTGTTTGTGTGTTCTACCATCGTACAACAGCTGTTCGGGGTGACACGTGTGTTTGGTTGTGTTAGCGTTCGATCGTCTTCCAGCGTTTGGCGGCCCCTACGTAGTTCTTCCGTGCCGTAGGTAATGATGGTTCGTTGCGCCATGCGGACGTTTGTGCGGTTGTGCTGTTTTGTGCTTTTGTGGCTGGTGGTGCTGCTCGATGGCAGCGTGGCGACGATAGATAACGCTACGGGTGCGGTTCGCGACAACTCGCTGCCGAGTGAAGTGCCTGCAGTAGTGTTTGACCAATCCAGTGTGACCGTGCCGGCAGCTACCGAACTGTCGACAGCAACGATTGCAACAGAAACGAGCCCCGCCACCACAGCGGCGACGTCATCATCGTCATCGGTCGCTACCGGTAATGAGGCCACCCAGAGCGTGACGACAACAACCGCCACTGTGCCGGTGTCTACCGTACCTTCGACGCAGATTGAGCCGATTCATCAGCTACAGGCCGCCACCTCATCGGCTGGCGATGGCGAGCTTCCTGCCAACTGTTCGGAATTTAGTGTAAGTACCTGCAGCCGGCCGGTATGCGTCACAATAGGCGGTTACATTCCTTCACGATGACGATGCCAATAAAATGCACCGATAAGCGGTGGGCCACCACCGAACTGTACCACATTCGGTTGATAATGAAGCGCGCACGGATAGCAGAGCGCAGCGTAATAAACCTACACGAAATCCGGCCTGTCCTACCTGTGGTCGTTTGCGGCAGATGATGGCTTCTAGAGGGTGCTGGGTGAGCCGTCGCAAACCCGCTCTAATTGCCATTTAACGAACTACACACGATTCCTTTTACCATCTGAGCCGATGTACAACTGCGCGAAGGTGGTTACCCTGGGTGGAAAAGTGTTCCGTGATAATTCGATATGCAAAGCATGTAGGGGTTTTGGGTACGTTCTTCAACAGTTCAGCTCACTTTGCTGAGCGTTCGGTGCAGAAATGGTGGACCAAAATGGAGCTAGAATTATTCGCCCCTCCCGCACACAGCTAACCGGAAGCGGATGGCAGAAGCTATTTGCATGTCTAGACGGATTTTGTGTGCACAGCCTGCGTGTACGTTTTGCACTCTTCTTCACGAATGTTATAAAGATCCATTTGTCGGTCTGTCGTGATGTGATGCCGTTCCGTCGCAAAGTAACCGTATCGTATCGCGTCCGTGACACAGTTGATCGAGGTCATTAATAAACCTGTGGGTGATCGCAATGAACGGTGATTGAATGTGATCGTTCGCGATCGTTCCCCATCGGTCCGGGGCCGGTGCCGCGGTGGTGTGTCGTGGTGTTGGGGTTTTCGTTGTTGTGGCCCGTTCGGTAAATCGAGCATGTTGATTTACCTTCCAAATGTGTCATGCTGAACGGTAAACAATAAGCTTTACTGTTGATGTTCAGCTGTTAGCAACAGTTGGTTGTGGAATGGGCTAGAACGAATGGGTTTGGCTTTAGTTTAATGTGGTGCTCGTTCACATGTTTGTTATGCACGGCACGGTGGGTTGAGCTTGACCTGTTGACCCGATGCATGGAGTATAAAGTTATACCGAAATGCCTTATGAAATAATGGGCTAGAAATATATAAAAAACATCTTCAAAGGGTTTTTTGTTGTTGAAAAACTGGCTCTTGCAGATCTTACTATCTCCTTTATGCTAGCCTTACATTTGTAAATGTTCCCCATTGATTGTTTGCTACGCGATGGTTTTGAATTTGTCTCCCGTTTTGACTGTCTGGTCCGTCGTTTTGATTTGTTCATACGATGTATTGTTATCAGCTCAGCATGTTTTAAACAAATTATTCAAAAATGGTCCACACAAATTAAAAATTTATTTAATCCGTTCCTTTAAGTGAAGAGTTTGCCGACCCCTGGCTTATATCGTTGGGCCTAGATGCCGAAATATTTAAAGCTAAACGATGGTAGTTTTAAGTACAGTCTCTTAACCAGTTTTGCGCATTCGGAGATACGCGGTTTCCTAAATTTAACTGTTTATTTGCCAAAGCAGTACAATTATCAAATGCAAAATTATTTGATTGAAGCCAAACTTTTCCTAATTTTCTGCACGAATCAGGTTAATGTATAAAAATACTAAATCTAAAGCAATACCCAAATGCTCATATATGAACTGTATTTTGGCTGATAAAAGTAAACTTAAGACCTAGCTTAGATATCCAACAATGAAAGTGATTTGGCACAATAGACAATCTTCAAATCCTTTGTCATGAGTGTATGTGTTCTAAGGCATCTTAAAAGTTGGTTAAAAATCTAAGTTATCCAATGCACCAAAACCACCAATATCGTCCGTGATCTGGTCATGGATGTTGTATGATCGGACATAGAATGTAGAAACTCGAAAAATAATTGAACATGGGATATTTGAAGATCCAGTACGTTTCCCAAGCAACAAAAATAAGAAAATAACATCTAGTATTTTTCAGTTATGCATGTGCCAGATCAAGATAACAAAATAAAATAACAGAAATCATCTGGAAAAGTAAAAACTAATGCGTAATTTAGGTATTCTGTACACAGAAATACATTGCATCAACTACTACTTCATCGTATTTCGAATTTGGTGTAGATCTAATTGATTATTAACAATCCTCTCATTCGATCCATCACTCCTACAGGCCTCTCCCATACAGCTAATGTACAGTGAGCGGGCACGTATTCGCAAGTGTTGCCCACCGGGACGCATGATCGAACCGCGCAGCAACTTCCAGTACGAGTGCGTCCCCGGCAGCCGAGAACTCCAGATCGATACGATCGATGCCCAGTTCTACGGCAACAACGAGTGCATTGAGGTGAGCGAAATCGTACCAGAGCTGCCGGTAGTGTGGAACGATCTGTGCGAAGGTGATCCGCAGGCCCTGATGTACAGTGCCGACCAGGGCGACGAACTGTTTGTGCTGCAGAACGGATCGCTGTTGGTGCTGGAGCTGGGGTCTCTCGTTTCCGTGTTTGACAGTTACTGTGTGGAGATGACTGGTGACTCACAGCTGCTGGCAAAGGTGTGCGAACAGGCCCGGATCGATCGTATAGGGGTGATTGAGTTCTTCATGCTGTTCAGCTCGTTGCTTGCCGTGCTCGCGCTGCTCATCACCGCACTCAGCTATTCGTTTGTGCCAAAGCTGAAAGATAGCTTTGGCTATCTTATCGCGGTCCATGCCGGCACGTTCGCTATCGGGACGATCTTTTTCGGGCTTGCGCGATGTGCGGGACGCTGTATCGATCCGGCCAATGTTGGTAGGTGTTCAATGTCATTCGGGGTGCCCCACGAACAGTTTGTCGTCTTCAATGTATCGCTTTATTGTACATTTACAGAGGTCACCGAAATGTTCTCAAACGCACTACTTGGAACTTCGGTGTTTGTCTTCTTCCTGATGAACGTTTATAACACCATGTACGTGGCGTACTACATCCCGAACGGGCTCGAGTACGAGAACAAGAACAAGCGAGACATGTATGCGTTCCTAGCCGTACTGTACTGCATCACACTAGTGCCCTTGTTCCTATTTCCCAGAGGTAAGAGTGGTATTACTCAGAGAGGTTCAATTAAAAGACAGGTCTTTTAACATCATTCTTTTTTCTTTGCAGGAGGACTCATATGCATCGTGTTTCTGTACTTTGGAGCGATTGTGCTCGCACACTTCCTCTCGTGGCACTACGCGCGACGCCTCACCTCCGGCATCTACCTGCAAATCAGTGGCCAAACGAAGATAAACCAAACGCGGCTGAACGAAATCAATGGACAGTAAGTTGATAGCGCTGCACCACATCTTACGCAAAGAAGGGTGTGTACTTCCCTTTATTGTACAGCTCCACTAAATGTACCTTCTTTTTTTGCCACACCCTTCCATTTGCCCAGGAGACACCTCTGCCTGATCGAGACCGGCTTTGCTCTGTTGCTGTGGGTCATTTTGGCGGGCCTGATACTGTCGAAAAGCATGTCCGGCAATGCGCGCATCGTGGCCGTGTGCTGTATCGCGCTGCAGGGACTGTTTATCGGTGTGCTGTTTGTCGCTGGTCAGCAGCGCTGGATCATACTGCGCGAGTGCTGGAGCAACTCGGGATCGGTCGACCTGCGGGCGGTCGAGAACGGGGTCGAGATGAAAACGTTCGTCAAGCCGAAGGTGATGGTGGAGGAAAGCGAAGATGCAGCGCCCACGTAAAAGCCGGTGCACGGGCGTTCGGGTGCACTGTCCGCCAGTACCGCAAAACAAAGGCCATATACTGTATCTGTGATCCCGTTTTTGTCCCGTACCGATTACATGTATTACTGACACGGGACGGTGACACGAATCGATCGATAGATGTCGAATTCGAATATTTAGTAGTTACCAAAACGATTGGCGAAAGTGTTGGAGAGCTGTAATGCTGTGCCAAAACCAAACCACCCAATCACAATTGGATGGATAGTGCGAGTGTGTTTGGAAGAAAGAAGAATTAACGAGATACGAACATTAGACCGTAAGATAATAGAAGTTAATAGAAGTATGTAATAAAAGAGAGATTTACAGATGAGTTTCGTTAGAATATGATATTATTTATCTGCTTGAGTAATCATTATGATAGTTTACATACTATGATTAAATAACACCAATTAAATGTATTCATTTAGATTATATTGTGTGTATCACATTGAACAAACTATAATTATTTCAAACACCACATTTCTCAAATAAGATATAAGCGCTTTGAATCTCCTATTTTATATTTTATGACGTTAAGATAGCAGAGCTCGTTTACTACCTCAGGATTGTCACCATAAACTAATATATTGAGCCTTCGGCAAGCAGGTTCTTCGTCTTCTCAATTCGTTATTCGCAAACCAATTCTTGCTGCTTCGCGTTCGAGTCGGGTGTACGCCTCACACATCTTCGCTGTCGTTTTGCCGATGATGTCGATGTCATACGCGAAGCCAAGAAATTGGAGAGACCGGTATAGGATCGTGCCACAGATGTCGTGGTGTAGCCCCACGCTTCGAATGACACCCTCCAGGGCGATCTTGAAGAGCAGACATTGGAGTCCTTCACCTTGCCACAGACCACTATGAGATTTGAACGATTCCGACATCAACTTCGACACTCTATCCTTGAACTGCACTCCGTTCATGGTGGCCTCTAACAGCCGGATCAACATCCCAGGAAAGTGGTGCCATTGCATGAAACACATCTTTGAAACACTCATGTAAACATGGCGTGTACCCTACCAGTAAACTTGTGGCCAGCTTGAGAAACCCTGTAATGCACCATAGTGTATCAAATTTGGTCTTCTAAGTAATTTTGAATTGATACTGTAATTCCACCTAATCTCACAGCGTACGAGGGAAGCTAAGATAAAAATACAAGCTGTTGTGATATGCAATTTTTATCTGGTTTTCTAGACGCTGCTCGGCGATCGGCGTGTTGCCGCCTTGGTGAGGTAACGCTTTTAGGGTGATGCATATTTGCTTACTGATAAATGATACGAATGAATAAATGAGTTTCTTTTCCGTCAGCTCTAATTTTGGATCTTTATGGTGGGTAAACTGGGTAAAACTATAAATATAAAACACTTCCGTATTGATATCTTCCATTCATTCGGGTGTGCCTTATCGTTAACTCCTTTTCCTTTGATAAATTATGATTTGTTCCCGTCCGCTCAAATCACCACAAACAGCAACATCGTAAATGAGTTTAAAATACGCTTCGTGGAGACGTAGTCTACGTAATTTTGAAATTTTACGCTAGGAATGCACATCACTACTGGTAACAGCCAGAAAACCTTGTATACAGGGTTTCTCAGCTATTGTAAGATCCGTTGGAGTGATGCAATCCTTGATAAAGAAACAAATAATGAGCTGATAAAAATACGATAACACACAATAGATCTTTTCACGAATAATTACTTGTTTTCATGTGGAGTCGTGCAAGTAGTTCTTCAAATTGTTCGACTATGGCGTACACTAAAGTCAACAAAAAGCTCTGGGTCTTAAACGCTTGATCGCATGTTAGCTTGACCTATAGAGACATTAGTAGGCAGGATGCGTTCTGCTTTATCTTCATATCAAGCGGTGATAGCTAGTGGATCGTCTACATGTAGTATCCCTACACAATTTCTACAATAAATATGGGAAGTTTGCAGTTTGGCAGAAGATCGTTCATACTGATGACATCATTGGTAAAAAAGTTGACGATGTACTATATTTTAAATTGTCCCGCTATCACATGTTTCGAACGTAGCAAGGGCTATCACACTGAAGATCCAAAACAGTTCTAGTTTGGAGCCTCATTCTTTAACAATTTATTGTTCTTCTGTATTTATTAGCACTTTTATGCCAATTGCCCTATGCTTATCAGTACTTAAATTTAAATTTTGCTGATTTTTCATCCATCATCGCTTGCTATATTTGCACTAAAACACGTCTGATGTTCTTCATAGAAGGGTGATATGTTTTGCGGGAAAGTCATTAAGTCCTAAATTTCTAATTCTAAAAATTGCTAATAATTGTTTTATTGTATTAACATCATTAACATTTTATTAGTCATTAGCATACGATGTTGGCCTAATATTGAGCCGCGCAATTTGTACAAGATTATGATCAAAGATCACAAGATCAAAAGAGTATAAGTTTGTCGAAGAGAGAAGATGATGAGACATCGCCCAGAATATAGGTATAAAAGAACAAATCGTTTGTAAAGCTATCCCGTTCAAAGATTCAACGGTTCCCGTAGCAAAACAAACAGACCACACTGCATCTCCACAAAGAGGTCACCGGGTACGACTGCACACCAATTCACCCTTCCCCGCAGCATTAGAATTTCTTCACATTAAAATTCCGAACCCTTTGTCCCCAACGTCCAGCACTTACCTTTCTCCATTCGCTCCATGCCGTCGTTCATCGTTTGAGCGTCTGCTGGCTCCCTTCGGCACGTTTTGCCGATATATTGATGTGCTCTGCCGCCGGATCCGCTCGTAATGCTGCTCATCGTCACCAACGCCCTGCTCAAACATCCCGCCATACCACGGCTAATTGCTTATCTGAGATCATGCGCGACGACGGGCGTTTGTGTGTGCGTGTGTGTGTGTGTACATGCACTTGAGCAAAACCAGATCGCCGTTGACCGCATACCCTGGGCTAGAAATAAAATCCGCACACGGTCACAATTAGCTTGCAAACGGTGAGGAGCGCAGACGGACGCGCGTCGACATACGAAACTGCCGAATTGGAATTTGGCCCCGCACCATTGCCACACAACACAACGCCAACTTCCGGGGCAACAAGTGAGAGAGAGAGAGGGAAAGAAGATAGTTGCAGCTACTCTAGTGTGCTTATAGTTCCTTTTTCCGGCTGTGGGTTCCATCGCAGAACGTCCGCCAAGTGTCCGTTATCTATCGAACAGGTATAGGAGACGGTTGCTGATAACGCCAATCGTTCCGTGAGTAGTGGTGACGGTGCCGAACGAAGTGGTCCGTTTTGGGGAACGACCGCCGTTTTCGTTGCATTCCGAGGCTATCCGAGTGGCTGTTGTAGTTGTAGTAGCAGCAGCAGCAGCAGCAGCGCGGCACAAACCCGCGAGGTTCCCGATCAGTTCGCACGTGACGGTGATCGGTTTTGGACGGGCGCACGCGGGCCCTCACACATTGTGTTCGGGTGCTCTCTCTCCCTCTCTTTTGCTGACTTGAGATAAGGAGACCTCGCGAGGGTGTGCTAATTCTGTGACGGGTGGGACAGGGACCGTGATTCAGACATTCCGGTCAACCCCGGATTTCGGCGGAATTGCCCATTTACGTGCAAAACTTTGCACCCAGTTATGACGGTGCGGTGCCAAATTTCATAACTTGTGTGACCGCTCCCTATCATTACCCCGAAAGGCTGTGGTGAGTGGATCCCGCGCTACAGGTGTGTGAAAGCCCTTATCAGCCGTGCTTGGCTGATAGCAACTTCCAGGGAGGGCCGACCGTGGCGTATGTTTATCCAGCACCGTTTTCCGAAGCTTCGGCAGTGATAGGGTGAGTGCAGCACTAGCTCGGGCGCGGTATTGCCATTCACCGGACGGCTGCGGCATCGGCGTGTAGTGCGTGTGACCACGAGCGAGTTCGAATTCCAGCCGGGCGCAATATGGGACGCATTGGAGGGGTGATAGTGCGGTGCTGGTTGGTGGTGATCGTGTGCAGTGCCAACAGTGTCCCATTGGCCAGTGCGCTTGAGGCCAGTGGACAAGGTGAGTCCACGTACGAGGAGTACGACGATGAGAGCCCGTACCTGGGCGGGTACGAGCTGCTGGACGATCTGGATAGTAGCGTGGAGGAGCTGGCGACCGTCTACGACGAGGATGTGCTCGATCCGATCACTGACGATGACATTTCTTACTCAGGCTACGAATATGAAGATCCGCTGGACGATGACATCGGCGTCGGTGGTAGTGATGGGGTTGTTGATAGTGTAGTACCATCATCTATTAGCTCCAGCACGGTGGTCACACCCTCGATGACCACCCTCGAAGATGCCGTACAGCGGCACACGGTGGCTATTGAGAACGGTACGATTAGTGCGGTGGAAGCTGGAACGACTTCCACCTTGGCGATGCCGGAAAAGGAGGACGATGGGCTAGGTACACCACTCCTCGATGGGCTGGGTGCTAGTGGCAGTACCGCACCGCCACCGACGACCGTAGAGGACGATAGCTGCCGAGGTCATGAGGTAAGTGCCAAATATACGCGCACGCGTAAATTACGTCATTCGCGCGATCGTAATCGCTAGGGACTCATTATTCATGTATGGAAATTCAACCAATAAGACAAGACAAGCGACCAAAGATAAACAGTGCGAGAAAGAGACGATGTAGAGTAAGCGAGTGAAGCTCTTCAAAGTGGGGTTTTTTTTCGGGCATACAGTGAGGCCAAAAAATATTCGTCTAGCTCGTCTAGCGAGTATTTTACAGAAAAAAGAGCATTATGTATTATGACCGCAATAACCATGGAAAAATAAAGTATCGATCGAGATTGATTAGAGAGATCCCTTGTTTGCTAAAACTTGAGCATGGAAACAGCTAACTAACAGCAGGTCAGCATTTAGTATACTGAAGAAAATCAGTTGATTGGCGCTAAAACTATTGACTCATTTACTAGGGCCAAACACAGCATGACACAGATTGTAATGATAAATTTACTAGTAAATCGATCCAAAAGGAATAAAGCATGATATCAGAAATCTTATCTTAATCCGGCAAAGCTATGCCGCTATAAACATCATAGAAGTTTCCCAGGTAACTCAACTTTGACACTGAGAAGTGACTCGGAAAACCCGGCAAGTGTGAGTCGTGGAAATTTGACCACGCTCCTCGCGGTTCTGGTTGATACCGGCGAATGTACCATTAGATTACCGGACCCCTCCAATCAAGGTTGTTTGGAAACCCAAAAATAAGTACAGTTTAGAGATATGATAACGAAGGCGCTTTCTACAGAATCACACGTGCCCGATGGTTTCCAGATTAGTGGCCATGTGTTTGGCACCCCAGGCCGAATGGCAACCAAATAAGTACGAAAGAGATAATAAATTTACAGAGAAACAGATACAGTCCGGAGTTGAGGACTCTATGTCGGTAGCATTTTTATTGCAGATTGAATCGTTAGCTTCCGATATCTAAATTCCACAGAACTAGAATTATCATTTAAAACCCAAAAAGCCTAATGTCAATTACAAAGCCTCAAAAAAAAATACGATAGCGTTACCAGACACAGGTTCACTGGTTTGGTCTGGTTTACTGCTGGCAAAACTGTCCAAATGCGTGATTGAGGTGTGCAATCAGACAACAGGTTATCGTTTTAAGACCTTTGCCAACTCTGCATTTCAAGATTTTAAAAACCCTTTCACCCTAACATCTTTGTATTGTCATGTCATGCCACGGTGTGTAGTTTTACATAATATACTTTGAGAATGTATTGACTTCCCCTCCATTCTTGAGCATGTAAACTCGTTGGAGCACCAAGTAGAATCCTTAGGCCAAGACCATTATTTTGTTTTTTAGATTGACAGAGTTAGGCTTCAACGAACCACTGTCGATTTTAGTGTTAGTGTGAACTAAGTTAAATCCCTCTTACAAAGCGAATTTAGACGAGAGTTTTTGTTTGTGTTTCGTCTTTTGTTACATGTTTTTTCTTTTATATTTTAAAATACACAATATTTTTTGTTTATTAATAAATTTCTGGATGGTGCCATCAGTCGAAAGTGCTCGCGCTCATTTTGCATCTAAACGATCTACATTAACAAACCTCACATAGTTCATTAACTTCTGCAAACGGGACCTGGATTTTGGTGGTCAACTCGATTCCATTGCCACAAATCTCAAAGATGCGATTCGACCTGATCGCACATTTGGGGGTTTTGCAAACAAGGTTGAAGCAGTTCGGTGCCACCACCGATACTAATGACTGTGTCTATCTTCAACCCACTCTCAGGCTTGTTTAGTACATGGTGCCGTCGGTCGTGGATACGATTAAACTACCATAATAAAGTATCAAGAGGGAATCAGCGCTTGAGATGGATGTTTTGGTTAGTCTGAGCTGCTTACGTCTGAAAGAAAAGAGACTAGATGCGCTGTGAAACTCCTTCCAGAGCGATAGCGGATGCGATGATCATTCCCAGTACATGCTTTCAGGAATTCAGCCGCTAAGTATGCGCCGTGTAATAGCGAAATGCCTTCTATGATTATTCATAACCTTATTGACTACTTAACAACCATTTTGACACTCTCGCACTACTAACTAGTGTAGATTTCAACGCCCCATTTAGGCATCTATATGACTCAGGATGTAACTTATGTAAATTTCCACTATCAAAGTCTGAAAGACTTTCATCTATGGCAGTTTTTTAGTACATTCATCTAGGATCTCCAAGATCCCGATAACTCGATCAAAGAGCTATAATCTAAACATCACATATTGATATACATTTTGTCGGCCGTTTTCCATTTCTTGTTCTCCCTCACCACCAGAAACTACCGACCCAGCCAGAGTACGTGAGCCGCGACGCGAGCATCATGCGCAAGTGTTGTCCGCCGGGCGAAAGTTTAGTGAGCGAGCACTCCAAGCACGTGTCCTGCCAGAAAGATGCGCCGAGCTCGTACCTGCCGCAACCGATCGTCGCCCAGTTCTACCGGGACTGCATCGAAGATCTGGAGGAAGAGCTGCGGCTGGACGTGCGGTACGGCAATCCCTGCCCGAGCGAAGGTGGCATGGTGAGCTTCGGGGCGCACACGAACGACACACTGTACGTGATCCAGAACGGTTCGCTGCTGGTCATTTACGGTGGCAAGGATTACGACGTGTACGATACGTACTGTCTCGATTACGACCGCACCGACGGCGCGCTGCTCGCGTACGTCTGCCCGTCCGAGGTGCGCGTGATGGTCGATGTGGTCAAGGGCCAGCTGTTTCTGCTCACGATCTGCCTGATCGTGGCCATCCCGGCACTGCTCGTTACCGCGCTGCTCTACATCATCGTACCGAAGCTGCACGATCTGCACGGCCGGGCGCTGGCGATGAACTGCGTCAACTTTGCGATCGCCCTGCTGCTGGAGTGCTTCTTCCAGTACCGGAACCGTGGCAAGCGCATGCTGATGGACGATATGGTGCTGGAGAACTACGCCGAATACTTCATACTGGCCACGTTCTTCTGGCTGCTGGTGAACTGTGGCAACAACTGCTTTCATGCGTGGTAAGCGACGCCCGGCTAACCATCTCTCTCGGAAGGCGGAGGCTAATTGCATCTTGAACTGCTTGCAGGTATTACGTCCCGCGAGGCAAGAAGGCCAACACGCTCGAGGACAACCAACGGTTTGCGCTGTACGCCGCGTTCGCGCAGCTCATCCCGCTGTGGATCATACTGTCCTACTCGATGACGCCGGCCGGCACGCCCGCCATCAAGCACTATCTGTTCATCCCGATCGGTGTGACGCTCGGGCTCGGAAGCCTCTGCCTGCTGGTAACGCTTTTGGGACTGACGCGGCTGAAAAATTGCTACTACACCTGCCACCAAATCCGACAGCGCTTGGTGCAGAGCGGCCAGTATGAGGAGCTGTGCAAGTACGTGCCCGTATGTGGCCGTAAAGTGAACAAGGTGATATACATGTAAGTATTTACCTGCTCATCCAGCCAATCCATGCTTTCGATACTAATTTTTGATGGGTTCGGGGGGGCGTTGTTGTAGGAACAAATACACGGTCCCACTGTTCGTCGTGATGGGCACCATCTGGACGGTGATGGCGGTGACGTACTACGCGACGTACGATCTGCCAATCTTCTACGACATACTGTTCGGCTTTCAGGGCATCCTGATGTTCGTCATCTTCGTCTGCATGCCGCGCCCGTACGAAACGATCCGCCAGTGGCTCAACGAGCGGCGGTACTGCGCCTGGATGTGTCGGGTCGATCAGGTCGACGACGGTGAGGAGGCACCGATGAAGCGCCAGATGATCGCACCGATGATGGCGCGGGCGGCACCACGGGTGGCTTGCGTCCCGGACGCCGCCCAGTACAACGCCTACATGGGCGGACCGGAGCGCTTGAAGCTCAACAAAAATCCGTTTAAATATCTAGAGGAATTTTAGGAACTGTTTCGGGCGATTGGGGCATTTACGGCGGGGTTTGTAAATATTAGACGCAGTATTAGATAGGCGGTAGTTACTTATTCGGATACTGGACATTCAACGTTGTCTACGTTGTGTGTGTTTTTTCAAATGTCGAATAACATGACCAATAGGTGTAAAATTCCTAAACTAGTTTAAATAATCGAATGGTGTAAGACAACGTAGTGACGTCAGTGAGGCGTAATAAGATAGCATAAGGGAGTCATTCTTAGAAGTAGGGTCTATTAAGGGAAAATCATGCTATAAAGTAATTCAGCAGTGAAGTAATTCTCGGTTTACTTTTATTTGTAATTAAGACGAAGAATAACGGGTCTGGGGGATGTCAAGTTCCGGTGATTCAAATCGTCTTCAACAACAAAACTACCAACGGGTATAGGGAGTTGAGGGATCGTTGCTGCTGCCGGTGCTACTACGTCCAGTATAGACCGCACCAATTGGCGGCATTCGATGGCTCTAATTGCTCGTGCTGATGCTAAATATTGCCCAAATCGTCGTCCTCCCGAAAAACGAAAGGAACCGGGAGACGACTACTGTTTTGTTCGCTAAGTATTTATAACTATTTTCTGAAAGCAACGCGGCACTAGCTCTAGTCCATGATTGGCTTTTGTTTTGAATATGTGTACTAATGTTTGTGTGTTTCTCTATCTCTCTCTCTATCTCTTTATCTCCGTGTCGTCTGTTTTGTGTCTCCAATGGTGCACAACAGGGAGTGGTGTTTGGAGGTTTTAAAACGAGCTTAAAATTACAATAAAACAATCCAAAAATAAAATAAAAAAAGTAAAACACATACAAACATAACAATCTCCATCTGAGACGGTGGCTGTAACTGATAGGTAAGAACTGTCCAGGGATTTCCCCCACTAGACCACTAAAAACACTTGACCGCGCAAGCGAAACGGATGGACCACGCGAGGCGGGTGTGAACCGGGGTTTTAGTTGCTGACCGGAATAGCGGATGGTGGTCGTTACGAGTAAAGTACTGACCGATATCTTAACTCACCGGCACCGGGGTTTGCTTTATAGATTTGGAACGTTATCTCAAAGCCCTTCGGTATGGTACGTATCCGTTCGGGACAAAAGGGAAGAAAAACTAAACAAGATTGCAGGGTGAAGTGTAGTAACCTGTGCTCTGCTTGCGTTTTCGTATCGATAGATTTTGTTTTTTTTTTGTTACTCTCTAGCTAAGCTAATGCAATAAGGCCTCACCTCAATATGCAGTGTTTGCGCCCGTTATCTTCTACGCTTCTCGACCCTCCAAAAAACCGGTGCGATGCGGTGCGGTACAAACACTTCAACACGCGTACTGCTGCACCATCTCCATGGAAGTGAAGTTTTTGCCTGTCTGCCTGACTGCCTACCGCTCTAGCTTGACTGTGACTTAGCAATTATCACACGCACGCACATTTCGTCGTTTTCAGTGGCTGTTTAATTGGATAGGAAGAAAAAGGGTTTTTTTTGTTTTGTTTTGTTTTGTTTTGGCATTCAAGTTTGCCAAGTGTCACAGTGTAATCTAACAGTACTTTCTAAAACCACCCGCGACGGTTATCGGCATCCCTTGTATGTGCGGGGAAACGCTAATCAAACCGGGGTGCCGGGGTTTGCTTGTTCTGGCGGTATAAGTGCGCTGTGCGCCGACGAAACCGGGCTAAGGGCTGGCTGGCAGTACCAGCCGCCGCCCCGCCTAGTACCGTTTCGGTCGCGATCAATCGATCTCATCAAACGAGGGCGATGGGCACCGCTTCTCGACGGCGAACGCGGGACTGATGCCGACCAGCCCGGTCACACCGCGCGTACCGGTGCTCTGGAAGTACAGCAGCTGGTAGCGCGTCCCGAGCGGCAGGCTCACGTTCTCCGAGAACGTCAGCTGCACCGTGCGCGTGTTCTGCATGTGCTGCAGCTGCTGCTCGTTCAGCTGGTGCTGCTTGTCCTTGTACGTTTCCGTGTACTCGTACGCCAGGTACTCGCTCAGACTAGTAAAGTTCTCCTGCAACAACAAAAAAATGCGACAATGTTGTAATTAGAATTCGGCCCTAAAACCGTCCCCGGCACCACAAAAAAAAAAAACCTTACCCGATATATTCCGATCCAGTCGGCGTTGCCCTCCTCGAACCCGTTCGGGATGACGTACTCGATCGTGTTCGGTTCGCCGACCAGCCACAGCTCGATCGGCTTGAAGCTGACGGTGCGCTCGGTCGTGTCCTCGTACACCTGCCCGTAATCAATCAGATCCGTTACGAGATCGTCAAACGAATGCACGTCCGTATTGTTAGCCATGGCCAGCTTGTAGCTGAGCCGGTTGTTATGCTGCTTCCGGAAGTGTTCCCCACTGTACTGTGGCTTTCGATTCACCTTTTTTGTTTTTGGCAGCAGGGTGTGTGGCAGGAAAAGCATGGTTGTTTTGATTTTTGATTTTTTGTTTAGTAACACCCACTCACCCCCACCCCCCAAAAGGCCCGGCGCCATGGATGCAAGCAACCAGCAAGACATGCGCACGAAGGTGTCAATTTGGCATCCCATGCCGACCGACGATCGACCAGCACACACACACACAGACACATACGGGCGGCAGGTTAGTGTTCGTGCGCGTGCACAGATTGCAGTGCGTGCGAGCGAGCGTGCGTGCGGTGCGTGCAGACATAGTACCATAGTGGGGGCGCGTTAAACAGACAAACGGCGATGGTTGGCGGTAGTGTTGTGGTTAAAAGATTACGATGGCAAGCGAAAAAAGAAAGAAAGAAAAATGAAACATTTACCAAAATCAACATACAGAGCGATGGAAGGGTGAAAGGAAATGGGAAAGCTTAAAGCGAGTTATGGTTAAATGGGAAAGAAACATATAAAAAGGATAAATGGTGAATAGAGAAAGAGAAGCGACAGATAGTTGATAACAACAGTAAATAAAGAAACATACCCTAATAACCGTATGACAGAAATATTAATGTTGAAGAAATATACAAAAGGATTGTCTAATAGTTTTGTTAGAAATTAATTTATAACGTTTACCTATTCAGTTAATTGACACTTTCCATCGCCTGAAGAGACAAATGATGACCAACATAACAAAAAGGCTTCGTTTTGTTAAAATATTATACTATTGATGTTTCTACTTTTTTGCCTTATATACCTTATGTTGGAATTTGAATATTTTTAAAAAATTGTTTGAGATAGAACAAACGAAATAAGAATTCCTTTCTTCATGTCAAATGGTAAAATTGTAGATCATCTGTTCTGTTAATTGGAATTGAGGTAAGTATTTTTACGAAATGAGAAAACTTTAACTAAAATGTGTTAATTTCTTCTTTAAACTGCATTTTTTATACTAACATATGACTAAAGTAAAGTACGTTACAGAAAGCAAAGCGGTACAGTTGTGATAAGGATACAAAAGCATGCAAACACATTCCTTGTTTCGGTCTTGCTGGCATAGCAATGGCAGACCATCCCCACCCGGCACCGGACTCACCCTCGCATCCGCCGTTCGGGCAGTGTGCAGCGCGATGGGATGCCGTTTCTTGCGCCGTACCGTCTTAAGCTTCCGGCTAGTAGCGGTGGTAGCGTACTGCGTATTGCCGTTCTCATCCCGACTACCCTCGACCGAGCACTGTGTCGTCCCCGGATGGATCGATTTAAATTGCATGGACCGCACGATACCAACAACGAAAGCACACACACACGGGATGAGTAGAAACAAACACACACACGCACAGAAAAGGGAGGGAGAGTTGGAGTGATAAAAACAAACAACGATTTTGATTAGATTTTCCTGTTAACGCCGTATGCCGTTTGGCTTGTTAGTTAGTCTGGGACACGGGGAAATTGAATTTCCATGCCTCTGCAACCCACAGCTGGTGATCGATTGAGATGTGAAACAATGTCGAGAAATGAACACAAACACACACTCATAGTACACACGCGCGCGTAAGAGAGAATGATTGGTCTCGCAGATGGAGATGAGCTTTTTTGTACAGTGTGAAACACTTCCGGAAGGTTTAGGGGAGTCGCCAAATCCGTATCCGCAGACGTACCTTGAGCGTGAATTCACTGGTGACCGGTTTGTGATCGCTAATACTGTAGCTGGGATGGCTCTTGTAGGACGTTTGTTCGGCGGTGAGGCGCACGTTGCGATAGTTGTTCTCGTTCACCGCGTACAGTATCCGATCCGTCCAGGCAGGTCTTCGTCTATAGAATGAAAAGTGCCAAGTATTGCAACAGACTCGCAAGAAAGAAATGCAGAGTGCGCACTCACTTCATATCGTACTCGTTGCTACCGTGCTCGAACTTGAACGTTGGCGGGAACTGTGGCAGCCGTTCCTGGAGCTGGGCGAACGCACGCCCCTCCCGTCGCACTAGCAGCAGCTGGTCCTTCTCGATCAGCTGCTTCAGCTCGTCCCGTGCCACCATCGCACGGATCTCGTCGGCGGACGTGGTCGCTTCGCCCGTTAGTCGGAAGTTTAGATCGCCAAACCAGAACACGTAGCTGTGAAGAGGTAGATCAAGATCACTAGAAGAGACTGCTACACAGTACGATCTGACACTGACACCTACTCATGATCGAAGATGGTTTCCTTTGCCTTCACGTGGAACTTCTGCTCCTGCACGATCCGCTCGTAGTCGTTGATGCGCTCCTCCAGCATGTGGTCGTGTGCGGCAAGGTGTGCGTTCACCAGACAGATCGAGCTGCCGTACACGTTCATGCGTATGCTTACCGCGCCCTTGTTACCCTAGTGGACGGAAAAGTTTCGAAAGATATTGTCACAACCAACACTTTGTTTGTTTTGAGCAACGCGATACTTACCCATATACCACCCAGTCCTGTCCGGGTGTACTCCGTCTCCACCTGTCGCAAATGGAGCAGATGTTTCCGGCGGGCAAACACCGACAGCAGCAAACCCTGCATCTGCTCCGTCTTGATCACAACGTAGTCGCGCTCCTTCAGCACCTCCTTGAACTTTTGCGTCCACAGATCATCCTTGAACAGGTTGTACAGGGTGTTCTGAGGCTGCGCATTCACTTCCTGAAGTCTGCAGGAATGACATACAGAAATGATAGAGATTAAACAAACTTTTTTGGAGTACCTCCAAGATCCAGACTGAAGACTTACCCGATCACAAAAAAGTCCGGCAGATGCGAGTCCTGTTCGGGCCGGTTCTCCAGCCCAAGCAGCTTGTTGAGGGAGATGTTTTCCGGGAACTTTGTACTGACGTTCCAGGTCACGATGTAGATTCTGAGGGCGAGAGGTACAAAACGGACGAGACTGTGAGGTTAACAGTGATCGATACTGCGGTTTGAGATACACTGAAGTTGCTTAATACTAAGGTTGTTGTGTTAGTTACAGAATTCATCAATTCAAGAAAACTTCAATCCCGTAATAACTTATCCTAAAGACCCGAATCACAAAGACCTCCGAAAATCCCCGAATCTCTTATTAAGTACATCGTAACCTCTTCGTGGAAGCCTCCATTAAACTGTGTTGCATTTCCATTCAAAGTGAGCAATCAGAGGCTCTTGCATAAAGCGCATTAGCGCCTTCCCCGAGCGCACACAAAGAAGCACAAAGGCCGCTGGCGGCCACACACTTCCTACACCATTTCTCCAATAGTTTGCACATAACGCAATATCCATCGTTCGGTGCTTCCTAACTGCGTCATGATCGCGTTACATGATCGAACTGGCTGGTCTTCAACTTTCAGCCACTAACACTCTTGTTCACCACGACCTACAAGACGTCCGTATCCGTCCGTGATTGCTTCAGCTGACTTTAAGCGATGCTACGTTTACCTGCAGGCATTGTACGCCCGATGGTCCTGCTTCACTGGGTACGACTTCCGGCGTCGCTTGGAAGACTTGCGCCCAAACATGCTGCTCACTTGGTTGTTTGTTGTTTTCAAGTGTCACCACCGATCGCTCGATCACTCGATCAACGGAACGAAACGGCACGAAATTGAGGACAAGGTCTCGGGGTGTGTGCTTGCTTAATTCCCTACTACACCAGTTTTTCTTTGGTAGCTTTTCCTGCAGACACAACAAACACAACACACGCCTCTCTTGGGTTGGACCTCTTCACTAGCGCCCAACGTCCACACGTGCCCAGTACCGATCTGCAACTGATCGTACACTTTCGTGCGTAGATTTTCATTACCCGCAACAGAAAAAAAAACAACCTATCGGGTCGACTTTTCGGTAAGTGTGTGTGTGCCATTATCAAGCTTGTCGAACCACCACAAAAAGTGAAAAGAAGTTGCTTTTGTTTCGTGCGTTTTTGCTTTGGTCGCTTTTCACCGGCCAACACCTATAGAGACAGACAAACACACACACATGGTAAACGGAATTGACCGATAAAACCGATTCCGTACGCAATGCATGGGCGAGAGAGGGGGTGGTGCCTTTTCCGCATGCAAGTCTTGGAAAAGGGGGTGGTGAAGAAAGAAAATGGGGGCACAGTGGCTCGCGGCAATGGTGGCGCGTTGCTGGTAGGCGCTTTCCGCGCTTTTTGTGTGTGATGGCGGCGGAAAGGAGGGAGTAACTCCGAAGCCTCCGAACGGTGTCATTAGTGGTCTGCAGTGAGGCCGCTTTGCTGGCCGAAAGATGCAAGTTGGTTTGATATAATCGTAACAATTGCATCGGTAAGGGTGGGTCGAAAAGTACCATGTGTAAGGTTTGCTCATTTTGGAGCTTTCTATACCTTTATACACCTTCCGTTTGCATGCAATAACGTCTATTATATTAGATTATAATGTATTTTTGTGTATTATATTAGATTTGTATTTTTTATATACTAAGTTTTTTCTTTAATGTGTTCTTTGTTCTTCTTTGTCTTATATTTTGGTTGTTTTTGTTTTTGTGTTTATTTGTTTGTTTTTATTGCTGATTATTTAATCTGTTTTAGCATACAAATGAAGGCATCCATTATAGCATCCATTTTAGGTTTAGCTTATATTTTATTAAAGAGAATTTACTTATTGTTTTAATAAATCCATGTTTAGAACGATTCAGACAACAACAACAAATACGCCATTAAAGTGCTTCTTCGTTACACAACAATGTAAAAAATATGTAATTCATAAAAACTAAAAAATAGCTCACACATCCGTCCTTACTAAACGCCTGAAGGTATGCAATGTGATGCTTTTTCAATTTTTTTTAATTTCATATTTTTTGTTCATAGATTAATAATGAAAAATACTTGATATAAATACTTAAAGCCCTAGCAATTCTTGTAAAACTTAATTACGCTCTACTAAACGCCTGAAGGTATGCAATGTGATGCTTTTTAATTTTTTTTTATTTCATATTTTTTGTTCATAGATTAATAATGAAAAATACTTGATATAAATATTTAAAGCCCTAGCAATTCTTGTAAAACTTAATTACGCTCTACGTCCTTACGAAATTTGAATTTAATTTGAATTGAATTTATAATATCTTTACACATGACATTGCAGTTCGATTTATTCATCAAAATATCATCAAAATAACATAACCAATATAGAATCATCATCATCAGCTCTCATCAAAATAACATAACCAATATAGAAAGACAGAATAACAGACCAATATGAAAGAAATAAAAGTAGATTGCACGTCATGGACTTTTGGCTAAGATTGGTCATAAAAATGGTCTTTTGTTGTGTAATGTCTGCACGATTAACATTGAATTGTTAAGTTCCCGAAGGGATAATAACAAGTAAAATTAACAAGCATCAATGGCATCCAATAACAATAAAAAAAATTGCAATAAACCAATTGACACGAAACGCCAGCAAATCATATAACACAAATCCCTATAGATCCATTGTTTTGCAACTGACCCTTAGCTCTAGGTTTGAGGAAGTGTGTATGTTGCCATATGTCTTCGCGTGCACGGAATGGCGAAAAGGAATTTGGTAAAGGCAGGGCCGCATTAATTTGAAGCTCACGCGTTCCGATGATGCACCAACCGAGGATGGAGTTTGCTCCCACCCGCATGCACGAGCAACACCCACAGCAACACGAGCATCGGGCTTGGAATGATCGACCCGTGAAGGAAATGAAGGAAAACAGCAAACCCACATTCGTGCACAATTTTCACGAACAAATATTCCTCCAGCACCTTTTGCGTTGTGCAAGGGAAATGCGTCGCGGAGGATTGGCCATTTGTTGTTTCGTGTGTGTGTGTGTGTGTACGAAACGTTCACGTAGCGAGCGCAAACCCTTCACAGCACGGAGCAGGGGCGCTGGTACAGTTTGCGCACATCCTGTCCGCATGTAAGTGATTTAAATTTAATGATCGCTCAACATCGAAACGTATCTCGCTTACACAAGAATCAATTAACAGAAAATTAATGACGAGAGCCGGAGTGGTAGAGTGATGGAGGGAGGTTTGGCAACGATTGGAGTTGATTATTTACCAAGTACAATAAATGTACAATAACACTTGATATTAACGACTAGCTACGGGGGCGTTTGCAGCTGCACTAGATTGCGAGCCGTGGGCATCCTAAGCGTAACAATACATGTGGTTGTGTATTTATAATATTTTTTACCCTATCTACAAACTTCCAAGCAAATATTTGCGGCTATAAACAATAATCAATAATAAAATTTGGAAATTATTGGAAAATTAGCAGCTGATTTTCAGGGAGATTATCGACAAGTACAGGGATCTTTTGCAATCTCAACTGTAAGGAATGCTTAGGAAATGTACAGGAGAATCAAGGTCGATCGTAATGATTATCACTGCTCAAGCACTCTGCGAAATCAAGCTTATCTTTTTGTCAGAGCACTCAGAACTGTTTACTTTTAATCTGCGTCATGTCAGCGGGGTTTCATAACGATACCCTGTTAATTGCTATCGTTTTTCTAGCGCTTATTCGCCCCTTTTGCTGAACGCATTGACCCTCAGAACTGTTTCGTGTCGTTAAAATGCCACGGCGGATCATTTCCTCAGTTTATAATCAACTGTAAATTATCATAAAAAATATATTTCAATTTGTTTGCATACAGACTAATTGCGGCTTAATTTTTAGACATCTATAAAGCAAAACAAATCACATAAAAAGAAAAATATGATTTCATAAAGAATTTTGCCGCAACATATTTAAAGTCTCAGGCCTTAGCAATTCCAAAAAGAAAGAAGTTGTACGAACTGTTGTCTGGTTATCTCGTTGCGTATCATTTGGCTTCTCTGGCCCGTTGTAAGGTTTCTGTTGCATTTAAAGATTAGTGCGCTATGATACCAAGGATCAATGTCAACATTTTAGAGTCTGAAGAGCTAGATTAGAGTATTATTCTATACTTATTATGGCTAATTTAACTTATGTTACCAATTTTCCTTAGCGGAGTTTATCATTAAATGTTCATAATAAAACGAATAGTTTGAAATGTGAACATTAAGAAATGTACTAAATATAGTAACAGCTTGTTTGCCTTGTTCGGCAGGTCGTAGAACGTGGCCTTAGCTTAATAATGGCAGCACATTCATTACTAGAGCAAATATTTCCGAAAAACGAGTCACCTGTTAGAGAATTCATTATTTTAATTATCATTTCAATGTTAAATTTCATATTAAATTTAGTTTATTCTGCTTTTCAGCTGAAATTGTTATTACAGTTGAAAGTCAATTATCCGGGGGTCGGATTTGTCATGGTCTAAAAAATTGACAACTACTCAAAGGTGTCAATCATGCCTAAATCGTAAAAATCGAAGCAAAATTGTTGAAACCAATAATAGCTATCATTAAAATGATTTCTCGTAGTATAGTCGTCAACTCGTGCGACTTAACAACACGCCCGTCATGGGTTCAATCCCCAAATAGACCGCGCCGCCATACGTAGGACTGACTATCCTGCTATGGGGGGGAATCAATTAGTCACTGAAAGCCAAGGCCATTAGTGGGTACAGGCAGGCCTTGACCGACATCGGTTGTTGAGCCAAAGAAGAAAAAGAAAATGATTTTCAATCTCCTCTAAAAATACAACGCGCTTAAACGTTATTAAACTAATAAAAAGCTCGTTTGAAGACGCTCAAATCAGCCTAAGCAAGAAGCTTTCTTGATAGTATACTATGGATGAAAGTATGATAGTATATTATAATTTTTAAATTAAATTGTGACCTAACGTTGAAGCAAAAATGTTATCGAAACCCAATTCCTATCACTCCGAATAGTTGGTGTTCTCCTGTAATTTTATTATGTTCCCTATTTAATGTCTTTCAATGTCTTTAAGTAATATGTTTAATTTTTACTACCGTAAAACGGTTTGCTAATTAGCCATTTCTTGCACAGCCAAATACAAAAGATCATGGTACAAAATTTATGGTATGCCAAGGTCATCCGGTGGCTGTAATGTAAATTCATACAAAAATACAACCACATGAACATAATAAATACTCTTCTAATAATTACAAATTGTGAAGAATGTTCACAAGATATTATCAGGAATACATCACTTCACACCCAAATGCTTTCCATCAGCCAAGCACATCTTACCCACCCAAACACAAAACCGCATGGCTGTTGGCCTTTAGCCGATTTCTCTCCGATCTCCCTGGGGTCGGAAATCGGAATGAGATTGCTATCTATGTGCAGCGAGTGCAATCATCACCGAGTGCGCACTGCTGCAGCAGCAGCAGCATCAATTACTTCATCCGATAACGATGCAATGATGATGATGTCACGCCATAACGAATCGTAATTGGCAAGCGAACCGGGCGCACGGTGCGAGACCACAATCGGCCAGCACACGTAAAACGCATTCGCCAGTAAAAATAGCGAGCAACTGAAACTTCGAAAGCAGTGAAGGAAGCGACGTTGCAGCATATATAAATAAAAACTCATAAACCACCCCTTGGGCCAGCCATTGGCAGGGAGAAAAGGGCAGTTCCAGGTGTCTGCCTAATGGGTTCGGCTCGCTTGCAGCGTCGTTGAATTTATAAATAGCACACGCTATCCAGGGGAACAACAGAGCGCCAGTGAATAGTTTAGTGGCCTATGAGAGTTTCCGCTGACCTGTTGCTATAAAGGTGGGTTGGTGAGATGGTTTGGTAAAGCTCTTTTCTAATGCAAAGCGTGCGCGGCATGTACGTGCACATGTAAATTATAGTTTAGCATTTCCACAGTACACCATGTAAACAGCAAACAAACAGTGGAATAAATTGAAGCTCGAGCTGCGTGTGCATGCTCGGGCTGGGGCAAGTGTGCCTCGCAACATGCAGCATAGAAAATCGATACTATTTGGCATCGGTGTGATAGGAGGTGCCATTTGAAAGACTACTCGAAACCGTGCACAAAGGCGACACTGAAAAGCCGCCCAAGGATGCCTTTCCAATGCACCAGCCTTCCAGTGCAGGAATCGAGCCGACACGACGCCTCTCAGTTCTTTTTTTTTCGGTGCAAGTAAATGTATATGTTTGTGTAAGCTTTCCCTGACGTTGACGCGGCTTTGCGAGTGAGGTGTTTTTCTTTTTATGCTTTTGCACCGCACTGCACACACACGGCAAGAGATCGATATCCTGCAAACGGGCAGTGAGCGGGTTTCGTTCCAACCAAAACAGCGGGATGATGGGGCGACATGAAGCGCACGCCATTAGAATGAGATTAAATGGATTAAACACAACTAAAAGCGACTAATTGCCGTAGAAAACGTGCAATGTAGCGCACGAATAAATGTATTCTAATTAGTGATTTTTCGCTTGTTCTTACGCTTGCACAAAACACATCTTGACCGGTTCGTGATAAGATTCGTGTTTGCCTTTTTTTCCCCCCCAATCACGAGCGAAGCAAAATTCTCATCATCATTAGAGCGCAATAAACATATAAAAAACATAACAGAAACATCGGTAGAACAGAGAAAACAATCACTTCTCACGCTTCACGGGCCGGTTCCGCCTTCCATGCGGGCCAGCATCCAACAAGGCCTCAACGTGCGCTTGCATAAGCCCGTTGACGTCATGCGGGGAGGGAAGAACTCGGGTTGCACTAGAGTCCCAACAGTCCGAAAGATGCTTTGATACTTATGTAATCCCCGCCAAGAAGAGGGCGATAACAAGATCCGCAGCAAACCGCAGCAAGAAGGTTCAGTAGAGCATCCACCGATTTATCGGAGCTTTTTAAGTGGCGTTTGAAAGCAATGGAGCGTTATGCGCCTTAAAGTATGCACTGTGCTACTCCTTTGATGTGTTTTAAGAAGCTTACGAGTAGCAGTATCGGAAAAAGACTAAAATTTAACCTACAAATATGACGCATTTTGGTTTTGACGAGAAAGTTTTCAGAAAGAACATCTTCCCATATCAGCATATATAAAGACTGGCTGGCTTGGTGATTAATTTCGCTTAGGAACGGATGCGTCTTTTAATGTTAATTTATTAGTGCGTTGTTTGGATTGGTTAATTAATTGGATTTAATATCTGATAGATGGAATTAAGAAGGTAAGAATACAATACACATTTTGAATGTATTTTCATCAATAAAGTCAATCAGTTTCTTACCAAAAGTAGCGTAGAAATTATATTAAACCTATATTGTCACATGCAAGAGCACATCTTTGCGGGATAGTGTTTAACTATACTTAAAAATGGCCCCTAAAACGTGTAATTTGTTTTGAAAAAACTACACCCTGAGATTCGAAATCAACCCAAAGATCTTTCAAAAGCTAATTGTTAGCTTTTGTAGTTGAAAACAAGACATATGTATGTAAAATAAGTGATAAATGGTTCCACTGGTGTACAGAAAACTCTTAACATTATTCATAATCCAGAGGAATAATCAAGAATCAACTTAGAGAAAATGAAATAAAACAAGAGACATCAAAAGGATATGTGTCCCTGATTCAAGCACCAATCACGTTTATCTGCCATCCGCTGGCACTAGAGCTCCAGCTGGAGACATGCCCCTACTTGCCGCGACCGGGAGCAGCCCAAGGTTATCCGATCAAAGGAGTGAGCAGGCCCCGCATATACCCAATGCCCGCTTATGACTTGCACAAGGCAAAAGGCTAAACGAACCATTTTACCAGCTCGTAGGCAGGTCGGGATAGCAGTAGTAGTGGGTGCTGGTTGGTTGGTTGGTGGCATTTATGCGCCAGTCGCGGAAAGGAATGATGATGCGATAAGTCAGCGCCGCAGCACACAGCGCAACACCGCGATAACGATTTTTGCTTCTTCTTTCGTGGCGCGTCTACTACTTATCGCCCCACAATGCTCATAAACTAAGGAAATGAAACAACAACAACAACAAAAAATCAATTCCTTCGATAAGGCTCACTACTACTACTCGAGGGAGGGGCGAGACGGTTATCGCACACCGTCCAGGTGTTATCGTTTTTCCTGGTTTTCATCCCCGCGAGGATGACGACCTGATGCAACCTGACATCCGATCGATAGGGCACGACATGATGCCATCGCAGCTCCTCCAGCTGACGAGTTTGCTGCGTTTTTTTTTTGTTGCAGATTTCAAAACGAAACCGAACCAATCAGCAAAAGCATTGAACAGTTTATGGTCACGAGCAATCGCCCCGTGCGGGTCAGGCAGCGGGCAAAGCTCCACGTATCCAACTGCGAGGTCAAACCGGGCGAAAGCCGGGCATGGGTCGAACCGCGAGGTTCCAAAAATAAATCCATTCGATTATTGATCAACCGGTCAAATACACATGCCCCAGGGGGCTGTCGTTTTGTTCATGTTTTAGGCACAGCGAAAAGGTATGATGTTAGCAAAGGTATGAAACGCCCCATTTACTACCCATCCCGATACTACTCACTTTACATTCCAGTTGTTATCACAGTGACTCATGTTGGAGCCGGTCGATGAGTCCTTCCGCTCGATTGGTCGATTGGTTGCCGCCCTGGAGGGACCACTGCTTGCTGCCGTCGATGCCGTTGCTGCGCCCTGTCGGAGTAATGCCCAACCGTTGTGCGGAACCGTTTCCCCGCAGTATTATCACCACTTCATTCCACTACCGAACAAGCGCAAACATTCACAGCACAACTGCTCGGCTTTCGTATGTCATCCAGACGATTTAAAGCACACTAGCAATCACTACCACACTCACGCCACCAACTGCAGCGACGGGACTGACCACTGAAATACGGGACTGACCACATAAATAAATGAATGCTAAATGGTTAACACAATTTGTGGATGGGTTTTTTTATGTGCGACCGCGAGGTAATCGATCTCGGCAAACGAATCGTTCTGAAAGAAGCAACACACTGAGCAAGTAAAACACCCGCAAGTCTACCGAGCAGGAGACGAGAGAAGGATAAATCTCGTACAAACTCTTCAGTCGAGCAGCATTATCTTATCGCCGCAAACCGCGAACAGTCGGCGAACCGCGATTCGTTCGTTATCAAATAATTATCACTTGCGGTGTGGATGGGGTTTTTGCCTTTTTACTGTACCACACACCACCGAACGGATTCTTCGTAAAAGATTCACAAAAATTGACCGCGCTGTACTTAACCGCCGTGTCCAGCGCATTTCAACGCACGGTCATAAACGCGTTACGAAGCGTTCGCGCGCGCGCGCTCTACAGCACGCTTGGCCTTTGCCGCGTCAAGGTGCAGCGTGACCTCCCGGTTGGTCGCTGACATTCGGGTGGCGATCGTGGGGCCTGTGACTGCCGTTGACGGTTGACTTTCAAAAAAACAACAACCGCTCACAGTCAAGGTGAGTCAGTTGCAAGTTTACGGTGATTCGTGCGGCTGTGCCGGATGATAGTGCCCATCCGTTGGTCCGGTTGTCCTGCCCGACTGACAAGGTAAACTTGATTGATATTTCAGCTGCATACCGCTGGGAAGGCATTTACACGCGCCTGGTTGAAATGCGTTGTTGATGATGTTATTAGTATTTTGTGTTTAGGTCTACATTTAGTAATGTTTTGCAGGAGATCGTTTACTTTTAAGTATACACTGACAAAATTTTAAGCTAAAATCATATAAAATTAAATGTTATGTTAGGTGCTTATGTTAATACTATGGTTAGTTGTTTGTTTTAGGATTAATGATACAATTCTTCCGTAATAAAATGCTTCCGAGTTTTGTAAGCATGCGTCTGTCGAGCGGATTGCATTATTTTTAAACACCACGCCTAAATGTAGGCAACCAGGATATCAAAACGGGTAACGCATGTGAAACAAATGAACTTTCTTAAAGGATCAGATTAGAAACGAAGAAGTGCTCAGTTCTGATGTTCTGTGTCCTTTTTTTTAAATTCAGGGACGTTCAAACAAGAATTAATCTATATTTGTGAAGCTGAATTTTGCAAAAATTAAATATTAACGTAAAAAAAAAAAACTATTGTTTTGCTAGTACCTGACTACTTTTTTTGATACAGAACAGAAGAATGACAACATAAAATTCTCAAAATTATCTACTAACTATAAACCTAATTTAAAAAAAAATTTGACGATTTGTTATTGAATTTTGTATGATTGATAAGTGTAAAAAATTATGTGAATAGATTTATCTCGGTTTTAATTACAGGCAAAGGCTAAAAGGAACCGATTACAGTAGATCCTAATTTTCAAGCAACAATTAATTAGACATAAGTTGGAATATAATTTGGAACAGATTTAAAGGGATCAATTAAACCGATACTTAGTACCAAACAAACATGGAAAGCAAGACATTTCCTCACGTTTCTGAATAAATTATTCCGAAAAATGGTTACTGTGGTTTTTTCTCGGTTCACACTAAAAGCGTATCTCAAGAACTACCTGTACACTACAACAAGCACCATTTAATCCCATGGAAAGATATGCTCATATATTTCTGCGTCATATCCGACAACTTTTTTTTTGCTAGACACAATTAATGCCTCCTCCAGATGAAGATTCTAGCAACGAAATGGCGCAAATACATTAAGCATGTTGTAAACAATTTGCACAAAAGTTATTTCGCTCTTTTTAAAGCAAACGTTTATCGACTACGACTCGGCTTTGACGCGGCTTCGTCTAATTATCCACTACCAACGGTCGGATGTTCTAGCGACCTTGACTAAGTACTGTACACTAGTATAGTGTGTGTGTGTGTTTTTTTAAGGAGACATCGTTTAACAACATATTTAACTAGCTGCTGGTACAGTGTTGCCGTGTTATCGGTTTTCGCTTGTTTGAATTCCGGTCGTTCCTTTAGCTGCCTAAAGTGGTGACCGTATCCGTAGCAACCTATACCCTCCCCCGGCTGTCTGCTGCTTATACTGCTTCGTACGTAGTTTCTGCGAGAGTGTGCATGTGTGCCTGGACACCCGTTTATCGTCAAGGTTTACTACGCCGAAGGGGAAATGAAGAACCGGAGTGTAAAAAGTTGCTTTTGCGGGGGGTTTTATGAGCTTGTTTGCTTCCATTTGACACAGGTGAACTGGCTGGTTATCGTGCCACGATGCTGCCGTTTTTTCGCTCTTTCTTCGTTTACGGCTAACCCTCATAATCTATGTTTTTGTAGTGGTTGTGTGTGCAGGCACTTTCAACCAATAGAGTACAACACATCGATGTTGATTTGTGTGTTGTTTGAGTGGCACAAAGTAGCACACAGTTGATTGCAAAAAGGTTCTTCCCTTCAATTTGCCCCGTTTCGATATTGAACGCTTGCCGCTCATCGGGTGGAACCGCACTAGTAGACACGTCCAATACAAATACACGGCCATACGCGACACAGCGAGACCCGTTCACTCCCGTTTGGCGCTATTGTAGGTTAATATTTCGATCACAAAGCCGCTTCTTCTTTCCCTCCTTTGAATACTACCACATTACGGCCAATTAATTCTCGTGTGACGCGGTCGCGGTCAATCCGCGGTGGGTGATACAAAGAGTGGTGGAATCTATTTTTAATACGTCTCACATTTTAACAAGCACACACAGAGACACACACACTATTCGGCCAGACATGACCAGCAAACAGCAAAACAGCATGCCCGTTTCTTCCCTTTTGCTGAAAGATTTACACCCTTTTTGGACCCTTGGGGGACCCCCTTGGCAAGGGAACACATTTTTCACACATGTTAAACAACTTGTAAGGGCTCGCGGCCTATGTTAATTAGGTCACATTGGTAAACATAGCCACAGAACCGCACACACTCATTCTTCTCGTGTCACAGGCTTAAGGTACAAAAGCAAGCCCTCCCCTTCACAAATGTTTACTTGCACTTCACCCTTTTTCCATATACCCTTGTACGTTTCTTCTTTCATTTAAACCAAAGGGCTTGAAAAATCAAAACACGTGATAAAGCAACAAGCCCCTGATTAGAGGAGCACTTCATTTCACTTCAGCAATTAAAAAAAAGAACTACCCCCTAAGGGTTTGAGGCTGCGGCCGACTCTACACAGCGACACAGTGAGCACACGTCCACTGATTGTATGCTGCAGCAAAGGGCACAACGAACGGCGAAAGGTCTGGCGAGCGGGCTAACGAAAAAGACAAATACATACACCGACGGTGGAATTTCAGGAGCGCGCAGAATTTTGACCTCCGTTCTCGGCGAGAAAGAACACGAAAATGAGGAGCGGAGCAAAATATAAACAAACCACGCACACTGGGGACGCCTGCATGGACGTGTTCCGGTGACAGTTGAAAATAAAATCGGTTTATTGTCCAATTTTTGGAAGTAAAAGCGTTCAACTGATTATTAAGCTTTTAAATAATGTTTAAAATGGTAATGAATCCATACTAAATGTGTTAAAAATGTAAAAGAAATGCTTACCGAGCACCCACTGTGAACGCAAAAGGTTTTTTTTTCCAAAACGGCTGCATCATGTAGCTTACAATTCTCACAGCTAGATGGCGCTACTGTGCAATGGTGCGACGAGCGTTTGAATTGTGACGGTTGAAGAGTGCATAGAAAATTTGTGTTTTTTTTACACTTTATCGCCATTGCTTCTTATACAGACCTTTCCAATTGGTTTCATAACAATCCAATTAGGCTGTTTTATTTAAGATTATTTCTTTCTTGGCAAAAATATCACACAAAACGTTCGATCTCTTTCTGATTTTCGCTATTTATTCTCATAGAATCTCTTACACATTAGTTTCGTTTTTGCCTTCCAGCTCCTCGCGGCGTTCGCTATCGATCGCTTCCTTACGCACAATCACTTAAAATCTAATTGCTAGTCGTCAATCTCTCGTTGGGGGATGGGGAATGGTTTTATCGCGGGATAAAAAGGAAGTTAAGCGAAGGGCAGCAAAATGGAGCAACGTCGATGGTACTGCAGAAAAAAGGCAAGCAAAACCATCGACTAGCTGCCAATTTTAATTCTCTTAAATTTTTTTTTCGATTTGTTTCTCCTTTTCCTGCTAAATACTAATATATACACAGCTGCCCACCGAATGCGCTTTCAGACTTCGTACCGTAGGGTGTGTCGTTTGTGTATGTGTGGGGTGGCAACTGATAGAAATGAAACGGAAGGAAGTTAAAAAGGCTTTTTCGGGAGTGTTTTTTACCTAACCTTAAAAAAATACCATACCTAGCACTAAACCGTAAAAAGTCCGTTCGTCATGCCACAGTGGGAGGGAATTAAAAATTAAGGGATAGAAGTATCTCGTTCTCTCTTCCGCTGTCTCATGGCTTAGCATCAACGCCACTGAAATGGTCGCTCTAAAGGGGTTGAGGGAAACCTATTCACTACAATCTAAGAAGCGCTCCTGTGTTCGGTGATGAAACTAGTACTGCACTACAGGGGTGGCCCACCTGTCACCGGTTCCGTGAAAGGTGTGCCCGAACACTAATCTTCTACTGGGTGAATCTCAAACACTGCATGCGAAGGCTCGCACAAACTCCTAAATATTGCTAGTCAGTTTTTTTAATGAGTAAAATTGAGTAAGCTTCCCGGTACTTAGTTTTCTGCTTCCTTTTCCGAAATTGAAATGATTGTGTTGTGTTGTTGTTAAATTACTGATTTCCTAGCACTTCATTGCTGTCCATGCGAACGTTTTGTACCCGCTGGTGTCGCCTTTGTCGCGCGTCTTCCCTTTTTAATTTCCTGTCAGCAGTTATCGTAGAGAGATCACATTTTCTCGTTTACTCTGTAAAATGGCAAACAAAAAAACAAAAATTAGAAAATGTTCAAAAAAGTAAAAAAAAGTTTAATGAACAATACTTACTAAATTAACTAAATGAAAACTATCGGTCCCATTGGCATGAGGAGAAGGAGTAGTAGCAGGAGTGCAGGAGTGCAGGTTCCCTGGGATGGAGGGTGGTGGGATTTTAGTTCACCTGTTTCCCCCCCCCCCCCTCACCCTTGTTCCCCGTCGTGTGGTCGAAAGCGTGAGCGGTGGAGCGTTTCGGTTGCTATTTTTGTAAGGGGCAGAGTTTCTTACGCATCTAAAATCACCTCTTCCCACCCTTCTGCGCAGGCACAGGGGAAGCATCCTCTTAGTACACGGCCGGTACGCACGCACACACACGCACACACGGCTCGTTCTCCTCTCCGGGTTCGTTGTCTTTACTAGGCTAAGTCTCTTAGTGTTTCTAATTGTATCCTTCCATTTGTTGTCCCTTCGGCTGCAGACACGCCAACAGGCTGTTGGTGTAGTAGTAGTAGTAGTAGCGTTTACTTCTGCTACCTTAGCTGCTCTACTACCTCAGTACATCATTCCCGGATGGACGCCACCACCACGTTGGAAGTACACGTTCGGATTGCTGCTCATCGTTTGCTCGAGCGTGGTGTAGAGGTTCGTCTCATCCGGTCGCATAAAAAGACCTGTCGGGAGCGAGGGAAGAGAAAAAAGGGAGAAAATTAGAACAATGAGAAAATATGTCTTAACGAACAAAATAAAATAATGATAAAAATAATAAAGAGACATTAAACAGTTAAACATTAAATAGATTAAAATTAAAACTATTAGCTAGAATAAAAGGAACTGCAGAAATAGGTTCAGAAAAGCGCTAAAAACAGGTTTAGTTTTCAATAAATGTTCAAATGGTTTCAAAATTGTCACCATAAGAAACCACCATTGAAAAATGGGAAACGATGTCTAACCAAATTAACAAAAACAATGATAAAAAGATGAATATCTAAGTGGCTGTGATGATGAAAAAGTCGTGTTGTCGTATAATAAGTATTAAAATGTAGAGCAAAGTTTGGTAATAATAACAGTTTTAAGAAGATAATGAAACTATTAATAAATATGTATACTAATACTAAAAGCTTAGCACAACAAAAGTTATGAAAACTACATTTGTTTTTACTTCTAATGTTTTAGCTATTAATTATATTGGAAAAGTGCAAACTAACTGCTATTAAAGGATACAAAACAAACGTTTGAAAGATACGTTAAATGTTAAAATAAGTATAAATTGTTTTAGAATAAAGACAATACAATCGTAAGATCTTATAAAACAGCATACCACAATCATTCGATGGAAAAAGGAATGAATAATGAAAAAGATGAATTTAAATTTAGATTTAAATAAAAAAGAAGAGATGAAATCGAGTTTAAAAATGAAATTAAATATTCAAAAAACTTGAGTTCATTGTTTGGTTTTGTTTAGCAAATGGAAACAAATTGAACATTAATCTAGAATATTGTGATTATTAGATTGGGAATGTGATGACAGAATTAATTAAATAATTTTAGGATTATATTTATTTTTTGAACTTCAGTTGAATTGCTCAATCGAGCAAAAAAGTATAAAACCGTCTATATTTTCCAACTAGCGTGTAAGGTGTAAGGTTCCAATCAGCGTAAAAGCAATGTTTGATGCATTATGAAATAGGAAAAAACACAAGCCATGTCAATGCGCTTCGCACAGTGCCACACTATTACAACACAGGAAGCGTCAACATCTGAACATCTTTTCTCATTACACGTATGGTTGACACGCGTCTTGCAAGTGCAGCACAAGATGCACAACCGCCGGCACAGCCCAGAGGATAGAGAGGATGAAAGCGCTTTGTAGCAGGCGCTCCACCTTTAAACACGCAAACTATGGAACAAACCGCCGGTCTACTTAAGCATTTCTTTTCGCATTCCCCCCCGTGTTCAAACCCTTCATCACTCATGTAACAAATGTCGATCGCACGAAGATCGCACTGCGTCGCCCGCTTGTAGCCGCTATTAGTTTGACAAGTGAAATTTTACCGTTTTCCAAATGAGCCTCGCGAGCCGGCTTGTTAATTAACGGACGGGAGGGAGGGGAGGGAAAAAGGGAAAATTTTGCCAAACCAACCAATAAACTGGGGGTACCGCAGTAGCAGTAGCAGAGTAGCATTGGAGGAATGGAAAATCTCCTAAAAACAAGCAAACAACGCGAACGCGCTTTGGCGAGATTCCGGTCATCCACCAAAATACAAAACTCGCCCTTTCGGGCGGGTTAGTACGTTAGCGGGTTTCACTTTCGGATAATTGGACACGAGTTTGGCGGTATTTTCATTTGGTAGCTCTGACCGTGTGTGTGTGTGTGTGTGTGTGTGTTTTTTTTGTTTTTAAAAATACCACCAGCAACTAGCAACTAGAGGGAGACAGAAGGATCGGTCCAGTAAGCGGATCGATTCAAAAGTTTAGTTTTGCGCCGCCGTGGGGCTACCGTTTGGCGTGGCGGAGGTTTAATGCTTCAAGCATAATTAAATTTGAGCATTTAGGCGGTGTAGAAAATTCCAAACACCCCTTAGGAGGAGAAGCATGCTCCCCCAGCGAAAGGGAAGCAAATTAATGAGTTATAGCGAAAATCGGCCAACAGCTAGTGGTTCGGTTTCTGCTTGCGGCTTGGAATGGAATCGAACAGCAAGCTGAAGGTAAAAGCACTTGCCCTGTGTATCCAGTTTAAGGTATTTTGATTGAATTTGAACCCACTACAGGTGGGGCGTTGTGATGAATGATGGGATGTTTTTGAAGCAGCAGTGTACAATATGGAACGCGCACTTTTTAAGGTATAGTTGAAACGCGTTCAAAAATTGAACTCATTTGGAATGTAATTATGATATAAAAACAGAACTGACGTAAAAGATAGGATCACTAAGCAGATTAAGCGAAAGGCTGAAAGGCATTAGAAGAGAAAGCTAATGAGATGATAACATAAATGGTGCTTCGGGAAAAGCATCCACAAAAGCGTCTCTAGACCTGCTTTTAATTCATATTTAAATGGTTTTCGAAATGTCACCATAAGAGAGTTGAATAACGAGAATGGGATTTACTGTTTGTAGTTATGCATGAGCACCGAATGAAGTGCTATTGTTATAATTATTAACAATTCAAATTATTAATCCGGCCGATCAGCGATCACAGAGTGTCCCTTATTTTTTGCGTTGTGGCGAGGTTTACAGGGGTTTTCTGAGCATAAGCGGTTAAACGATTTCTCGAAACTTTAACCATTTTATTTTGGAGCTACAATTTAGAGACAATCTATTGTATCGTTTAACAGTTTTACCAAGGTGTTTTGATCTGTGTATTATGATTGTTGACCTCTTTTTATTCCAATAGAATCCTTTTTATTTTGTTGTCATTTCGAATTCTGCTTCTTATTTTCTTTAATCTTTTCTTCGGAGATCTCTTTGACAAGTGTGCTTTTAATCGATCAATTGTAACAACTGCTATGTAAAGGTTTATCTAATATTGGGGCCTTTCACGATTCTAGTCAGTTTTTTGTTTGGAGTTTGACAGTTGGAGGCTGAAATCATGTAAACACTCCATACAAAACCACACAAAACACTAGAATGCAATTTTCAGTCAAGATTATTCTAACCTCAAAGCTAGAATTAGATTCGAGTACCTGCTCGAAAACACGGTGTTGTTTACATTTATACCAAGGTGCATTAAAGAGATCACGTGGTGGAATCTAGAGCCAAAGTGTACGTAGTCCAGGTGGTCTCATAGTATGTTTTTTAAAACCAAATTTGAATATCACTTTTTGACAGGATGGGTGAAAACTTTTGTTCAAACAAGCTTTCTTGAGGCTTGACGAATACATAAAACACTCTTAAAATCTTCATTAAGAAGTAGAAGCGATACAAATCTAAATTCTTCTAAATTCTAAATTCGTCTTCTAAATTCATACACCTTGGGATAAGCTCACCTGTATATTATACTCACTTAGATAGCTGCTCGAAAACTGCTATACAATGCAAACAGCTGATAGGCTGAAATTACAGCCTACGAACTTAAAACGGAAAGGGCCCCATTATTTGAGCTGATCTAAATTTTGCTTTATGATATTCATACATTCAGACAATCTGAGTTGTTAACTTTGCACGTTATATTTTTAAATTACTTTTTATATCATAGCCATCGTATAATCTTCTGCTGTTTTTATTTTTGGAAAATTCACTTGATCTTTGAATTTGATGTTTTAAGTTGAACTTTCAAGCGCCTACTAAAGTATAACTATATGTTGAAAGGGATAGTAAAGTGAAAAAAAAAACCAAAAAAAGATTGATTACATCTCCAAAATTGTGAACAAATTTGCATGAAAAATTTAAAATTAAAAATATTTTTAGATTACAACACAATAAGGGAATTGCAAGGTACGGGCAAAATCTAAATAAAAAGCAAAACTATAGAATAACACATTCAAACAAAATCTGCTAACCCTGCTACCTAAAATAGTGCATTTCTTTATCGAAATTCGGTGAAAGGAATCAGTTTGATTTCGTTCTATTCTAACCTGTTCCGTAATTAGCTCCCAAAATGGGCAATAAAAAGGAAGCAAAACTAAATAAAATATGATATTTTGCACTGTCACTGGCAGCATCGGTAACGGTGCTTCGGCTCAATAAACCTCAATTTGCAACTCTCTCGCAAACACTCCCCTTGTGCTATATGGGCTCACGCCTCATGCCAATTGTTTCGATAAAAACAGGATCTTCTCGTATTGAATACGATTTTCGCACCCTTTCAGCATGGGGACACTTGGGACAAATTTGAAAGGCGTGTTTTTGTCCAATCATTCAGCAAAACATCACTTTCCCATCCTTGGGACGCCGGGCTGGGGACGTTTTAATTTAATTTAGAAAGATTAAAAAAGAAAGAAAAATGCAGCAAAGCGGGTGGGGTAATGGGAGACCGTGGCAGAGCGTGGTGTGGAAAGTGAAAACGGTCGTAAATTAACCGCTCCCTGATTCGAGCAGTGCGAACGGGAAACGGTTAAGAAATAGAGGTTCGGGTTGGGCGCTTGATTGAGTCGGCCTGACAGGCCGGGTCGGTGCCTAATCGGTGCGGCGAAATCTGCAGCTGTGTGCAAAAGCAGCCTCCCTATTGTTGCGCGGTTGCTTGAATATGTTGAAATTAATAACAAGGCGCTTTACACAGCGCAGCAGCAACAGCAGCAACAACAATAAAACGCGATGATGATGATCGCTGCTAGGAGCGTGGCCTCTTAGCATAGTAGCGACAGTGGCTTTAGTGCTGATGTTGATAGTGATAGAATGAGGGGGGAGGAGAAGGGGACACCCGCGCACTCTACTGAGCTGGCAATGATGGCGTACGCAAGCGTAGCGATTACACATCTGCGTATCTGTCAAGTCGATCAAGCGTTAGTAAGTGAAGCCATGTCACTTAATCCGGATTGCCACTAGAGGGCGCGCGAGCGCGCGCACTGGTACATTCGCAACACCCACCCAGTGAAGCCTTTTAGTGGGCGGTATGACATTAACGGAGGAGAATTAAAAGACGCGTGAGAGACGAAACAGCAACAAAAAAACAGCCGTGCTTGACACCTTTTTCTTTCCTTTCTCTTTCTTCAGGAGCTCGAAAAAGAATGATCAGCTTGGCTGGAGGCTGGGGCTCTCCGTGTTGCTTTGGTTCGCATTGTGTGGCTGTAATAAAAGAAAGTGAAACCCGAGAGAAGTGACGCGACCCGAATGACGATTGTATAATGTGCACCAGAGGGAAGCGTTACGTTTTCCCTCGTGCGCGCCATTCTTTGCGCGGGACCTGGCCATTCATGCCAGGCCCTTTTCAGATGAGGATTCCAAGCTTTCGGACGAGTCGTGAAAGAATTTCTTTTCATCTGCAGCATTTGAAGATGAAAGCAAAACAAACTTTTATGTAAGCAAGCGGAGCTGAAGTGATTCCCTTCGGCCTGGATTGCTGTTTCGTGGTTGCTGACTGATTTGTTTTGGAGATTCTTTTGACATCTGTTACCATCTGTCAGCGGATGACAGCTAGTGAGAGCTACACTTTGGATTTGTTTACTTAGGATTTGTTGTTGTTGTGGTTACGGATGAGTTTGTTTATTACTTTCTTCCTCCAAGCGAAGTGAAAAGAATGGAAATAAAAGCGCTTCTTCGTGCTTTAGAGCTTTTCCCTCCTCTCCTACATCCCTCCTTGTTTAAGTGATTGAATCAGTATATCGGTCAGCGCATCGTGGAGTTATATCATCAAGTGCGCTTGCTTTTTGGTTTGTTTGTTAGGAGGCCGGACAGCTATAATATGCATAATTAGGAAGCGTTAGCGCGCGTGCGCCCATCAGACGTTAGTTATTAAACCCCAATGGCTTGCGGGTAGAATGGTGAGTTAGTGCGAAACACAACACAACGCACACACTCGCGTAACACTTCGCGCCATAACAGCGAGCGTACTCTGAGTGGCGTTCATGTCCGGGATGGTAGATTAGATGTGGATGCAAAAAAAAACGAAAAGAAAAGGATGCAAACCCTTTAGCTTTTTGGGTGGGGGCTCGTTGTACGTACCTGGTGGGTATCGGGCCTGCTGCGGTGCCAGTGAGGGGTAGTAACAGAAGGGGTGTGTCATGTGTGCTGGAAAGTAATGATACATGCGTGGCGTATAGCTCGGTGGTGCCGTAACCAGTGCAACGCGATCTAGAAATTAAGGAGCAGAACAGACAAACGGCAACGGTTTGTTATCTCTTTTTTTCTCTCTCTTTCTCTTCTGGATCGGGCGCAGTCTTGGGATGCGGGTTCCAGGAGGCAGGGGGAGAAGGAGCAGGGAAGGTGTGATTGGGAAGGACTTTCGATTTTGTTTTGTTTTGCTTTCTTCCGGAACGTATACCGTGCTTCCAGGTGATGTCCCGCAGGTGTGATTTGGTGTGTTGGATGAGTAGTGCCTTAAAACAAGTGCGTACATGATAGGTGATTGTGTGTAATAGTGAATAATATGAACAACTTCCATCAAAACCATAAAATTCTTAGAAACACCAATGTGCAAGCCAAACCAGGTCGAAGCTAACAAAAACAACCCACCAAAAAATGTGCATGTGAATTTACATTTTAATAGCTCTGAATGGCTGAAAAAAAATAAAATATCGAAACACATGATTCTGTACAGTGAATATTTACAGGCAATGAACCAGAATGAGTGATAAGATTGAATATGATTTGCGACAAAAATAAGCATCTGTAATGAGCTGTAAATGAAATGCATTCAATATTAAACACTAACCTAGCAGACTGAAAAATCCAGTGAATGAGATAAAATGTATAATGACAATCCTGGTCACGGCACCAAAGCACCAAACATTATTCAACAATCAACATTTGTAACGGAATAGGTAATGCAGCGGAAGATGTGTAGCAAACAGTACACAATATGCGAAAAACAAACTCTTTTTAGTAGATTTACGAAGTTGTCGTATGTTCTCGTACTTAAAGAACATTGAACGCTCAGAATTTGTTTAAAACGGTTTGGTTTTGAGTTATGAGATATTGCAAACTACTTCAAACTTCAACAAGTTACAAAAATAAAATTTAATCTAATAAATACCATTTTTCATTGATTCATATGATTACCTTAACAATAAAACAAAAACATTTTTAAGGCAATTTTATTATGGTTTTAGTGCACTGAAAACGTCATTTTATTATTTTAATTTTTTCGTAATTTTATACCTAGCTACGCTGGATATTTTGCTCATTAGACTCATCCTACAATACAAAGTTTATGATTTGCTGAACATCATTTTTCTGGATCATTGCAAAAACATTGCGCAAAATACTACTTGGAGAGAGAGGAACAGCAATAGAGAGAGAAGATACGTTCTAGGAGAGGAGAGAGCGCATTCTAGAGTGTAAGGCTCATTTTTGAAAGTTATTAAGAATAATGCTCTCAAAATGCGACGACTTCAATAAAATCGTGTATTAATAAAAACAATGAGATTTAGCAATTGAAACAAGTGTAAGTTTCCGCCAAATACGAAAAAAAAGTCAAAGAATAGTTATTAAAAAGTGATTATAACAAAAAAATCCAAACCAAACTCATCAACACTATGCAGTAGAACAAAAACACATTCAGTTGAAGCCGTAATCCCTCCAAATAACTTCATTATGCAATTCAGTTTCGCATTTAATCGCGTTGTAACGCTACCAAAGCCCTCGACGGAAGCTATAATATGCACGAAGTGTAACGTATTACGAGGCACATTTGTACGTTGTGTCCATCGGTCCATCGCTTTTATGACACTACCCGGTGCATTTTGTTCGGTGATGCAGCAAACGCATCGACTCGCATTATCACCCCGTGAGCGATGGAACCGTGACCACCCAGCCCATTGGCTGTAACCGTACCGCAAGGATACTGGCTTTTCGTAGAAAAGCTGTTTTACTTTCTGCCAAACATGTCACCGCAACAGGGAAGAGAATGCGAATGCGACAGTCAGGCGAGCATGGATGGAGCTGGTGAAGCGAGCTTGTGCATACTGTTTGGTGATTGCACTGTCGTATGTTCCCACACACAGACTCGAGACCCTTTACGAACCAGAGCCCTCACCCAAACGACCGCTGAAGATGCGGTCGAGTCCCGGTATTGTTTGCCGAGCTGGCTCCATCCCACCAGCACACAGCGTGCATTAATATTCTAACCCTTTTAGTGTGCGGCCAAGCGGATGGAGGATGAGGATGAGCAGCAACAAACAAACAGACAAACAAAACAGCACACCGAATATGCAAATACGCACACGTCCGCTGTGTCCATGGCTGCAGTGGCAAAAGGTTGCAAAAATGTGCCTTTCTCCTTCGGTGGCTCCTCGGTGGCACGGCGAAATCGTACATCACAACAAGGACCTTGGTCTTGGAGTGGCAAGGCAGGGTACGCATGCGTTAGATCGCGGATCCCGTGCCGCCGTGAGAGCAGATAATGAGCGTGACTGTTTGCAGCGGGATTCCGTGGAAGCGGTCGACTGCGTCTGCGTTTGCTTACGCTCCCGTGGACAGCGCAGCAGTGGACAGGGTGAACATTGGCACTCCACGACAATACGGCACCCGGTACTCACAGCCGCGCGACATTAGCATAATGCGCCGATAATCAATAAAGCTGCTGCTGTAATGCCGGGGAGAGGCCCAGCCATAGAATCAAGAATCACCATCGAAAGACTTCAACGGGCGCATAGGCGAGGAACGGTTCTTGTGAGTTCGATTTTTGTGTGTGGCAGCGGGGCTCGGTTTGGGTCTTGCTGGCAGGCGGGGTAATGTAGCTGGAATGTTCACAACATGGTATCTTGCTTCCGCTGCATTAACCAAACACTCCACAAACACCCTTGTCACTGGTGGTGGTGCTGGTGGAAAGAAGCGCTAACAGACGAGCGTTAGCGCGAAATTGTTTGCGTAAAAGCTTTCCTGCAGCAAGGGAAAGCAGAAGACAGAAAGGGCTGTGGAAAAGGGTATTCCAGAAGTTTGCCAACCACCTTCATCATCTCGCGCGCTGGTATCAGCGGCACCATCAGCTTAGGACGGGAGGAACGACGAAAACTATTTCAAAAATTTGTCTGCTCGCCTCGCCCAGCGCCCAGCGAGTGTTCACCTTGTCTGCGCATACCAGTTTCGGTGCTATCGAAACGGATGCAAATTGTGTGTGTGTATGTGTTGTTGTCTTGTTGCTTTTTTCGTCTCTTCGCCACCCCACCATACACACAGTTTCGTCTCGGAAAGCACGCCGGGTGATGATGGCAAGAACATTATTCATCGCGCGTGTTCTTCCTTCCAGTGTGAGCCCTTTATCCGAGGCCCGTGTTGTTCTCACTTCTCACAGGCAGGCAGCAGAGGTCATCTTTGGCTACTGAAAGCGGGCTGAAGGGATGGGAAGGGGCGGTGGCAGTGTGGCAGCCTCTTCCAAAGGGTGTGTGAAAAAGGGTCGGCTGCCTAGCCGCCTAGCCAACGTTGCCAGGTGGGTGGAAAAATTGCGATAATTTTAGCCTCGCGGGAGAATAATTTATTGTTCCGAGCCTGTGCGCACAAGACAAGACGCACACACACACACATAGGCAGGACTTACGATGGGAAAGGGGGGGGAGGTGCGTGGGGTCGCAAAAGGGAAGTGTGTATCTCGGAGTTGGGCGCGTTGACTTGACATGCTGCCTGGTGGGGTCGGTGAACGGCTACGGCGACAGATAACACTTGGGCCTAAGATTGTGCGGGCACGTTGGGAAGCAGCGTCACAGGCTATCCTTGGTCACGATCCACTACCAGATGTTGATGTGTATGAGTGTGTGTGTGCATGTAAGTGAAAACACTCGTAAAGCACTGATATAGCCTGGACATGAGTTTTCGTGATGGTCGCATCTTTCTAACACGCTGAGCAGATCTTCTACCGACACGTTGATTCGTGACCCCAGGGACACTGATTAGGAGAGTATTCTCGGACAAATTTCTTTACGATAAAACGTTGCTATCTACTGCTGATAAATACTTCATCAAATGTACACAGAAACACACATGAAACGCTTCAAATGTCAAACGAAGATCAGTGAAGCGTTTGAAAGCAAACATTTTGAATTAAATTCAAGTTATGAGGTTTTTTTACAAAAAAGATATATACTCGGCAGTATATTCTTTAACATATAACCTATGTTAGGATATGAAAAATGCCACTATATCATATATTTATATATATTTCATATAGGATATGAAAGTCTCAGTAAAAGGCTTAGAAGCAATTAGATTGAAATTTAAAATATATAACAGTTTTCAACTGTTATACAAAGCTTAGTGAAGCGTTTTAAAATATTAACAAATAAAAACTTGGCATCCATGGTGGATGTAAAGTTTATTTCTTCTTCGTTTTATTTTTTTTTTGTTTTGGCACCATGAGTGTATTCTCATTTAAGCTATTAGTGTTTAGTTTGGTTCTATTTGAATGAATTACGAATTTTTAATCTTTTGAAATATATCATGCCCGTATTTTAAATATCTATTGCAATGGATAATTTTATATTCAAATAAAAGTTGATAAATAATAAATTAATTGGGTATTTCAGAAACTCCAACAAGAAACTCTAGTTTATTTCTCAGTAATGACATTATACATGACACATATATTACAATCGTCAACCATGCACTTAGTAAATCTTCGAAACGCTTCATTACAAAAGGTTGAATTTTAAGCGTTTTAGGTAATTTCCTTACACCGTGCACTTAGTCGGCTTAGTTTATTGTGCACTTAACATGATATAACATCGTTTCGCCTGCAACAGAACCGCCCAGAGCCAAGTTCAGTGACAGAACGATCCATTCCAAAAATAAACCACCAACAAGAAAGCTCCACAACAAGCAATAATAATAAAATTAATAACACACCATCAGGCCCAAATCAGGGAAAGAAGGCTCAAATGAATTGGTGCCGAAAAAGCAGGATTCTACCGTGTGCGTTCGATCCTGCCGATGGTCGGTGTTTGCGTTAATCACAAGAATCAACACCAAAGATTGCTATGCACGCTGCACGATGCTCAGTTGCTTTGGTCCGTTTGTGGTGCGTTTTCATCTTCGCCAGCGGTCTTCCGATTAGTTCCGGCAGTAAATTTTCGATTTACTCCCTCCCGTTTCCCTCTATTTATTGTCCTTCGTTTTGCTGTGGCAAATTTTGCAGCTTAATTGACAGTAATTAACATTCTGAAGTTGAGAAAATCTCCACCAATTATGTCCATCAGCCGATCGTTTCAGGCCCGCGGGTTCAGCGTCGTCGGAACAGTCCTGAAGTCAGAATGAAGATGTTCCACCCACGGCATTTCGCGAAGGAGGTTAATGAAGATCGCTGTCCCGGTATCTGCAGTGGAACGGGGATGGGGAGTGCAAGCGATGCACCATTTAGTGTTTCGCAGGTCAGGCGTCGTCGTCGTCGTCCAGCTGCGTGAAATGTTTCCCCCCCCGAGCGATCACAAAGCGACACCGTGTTGACACAAAATGCATGTTTTGTAGGCATGTTGGAGCTGGATTTTCGGTGCCATGCTTCTTACTTTCATGTATTTTGTTTGCTCTCTCTCTCTCCCTTGGTCTCTAGCCGGTCGGCGATCGTTTTGCGTGAAACGATTACGCTCGTGTCAGCACGCTCAGACAACGAAGCTGACGATGACGCCGGGTGATCAGCGCCGCACTGGGCTCGGTGGCTCGGTGAAATGCTCACCATGTCCACCCACAAACCTCAAGCCCCTTTCTTCCCCAATCACCCCACACAACAAAATGACGAATGAAAGATAATTGTTTTCCACTCTAGTTGCGCTGCGCGCGTCCCCATCTTGGTGCTCTTTCTCCACGCGCAGTTATGATTAGTGTTTTGTTGTTGCTGTTGCTTTCGGTTATGGTGCTGGTTCGGTTCCGTGGGCAGCAAATGCAACGCCCAGACACTGGAGCCACCGCGGACACTGCGCAGTACCCAGTGGGGATTGAAGCTCAGGCTCGGGTGGCGATCGCGAGGCTGTTCGCTATAAAATGCGCCTGTCTGCATGCATGCAAAACACAACCAACCGATTTATAAAACGATCATCACCCATCCAGCGATCGATAGTCTAGATGCCACTTGTTTGGTGGCATTTGTGTTGTTCGGATGCGCTCGCCCGCCTGAAATTGATCTCGTGCGGCACGGCAGAGAAAGGCTGTGTGGCCAGAGGAGGGTTTGCCAATTTTCACTCGCCGTCCGTTCCGTGCGGATGACCACGGCGAGGAAAAACTTTCGATAAGACTTATCATTAGGATTGTATTGACCTGGGGGGAGGATAGCGAGCGGCTACAGGTGGCTCTATTGCAGCCCCGACTGCTCAAACGGCAAACGTGTGTGGCGCAATCGTGGCTGGCGAATCGCGAAGCGTGCGATTTGTTTTATTCTGTTGAGGTTGCGTGTTGCTGCTTGTTTTACCGCTTAATTCACCCCATGCCTCCCCATACATCCCCTTATACACTGAGTGAAATTAAGTATGCATGAATGGGGCTGAATCGCGGAATCACCCCGAGCCATATAACTGGCGGAACAGGACAGGAGGAAAGCATTGCCAAGCCGCCTTGGGGGTGAGAAATGAAAGAGAAAAGCGCAAAGAACGCGCTGATGCGACGGCAGAAATGGAAATGCAAACAAACAAACATACGCACATTCAAATCGCTTGTCGCTCGTGTGTGTGTGTTGATTGATTCGTAACCAAAACGCCATCATTGCACAACGTGGCTCGTCATCGCGCAAATCGTTGCGCACGCGGCTTTTTGTGTATGTACCATGATACAAAGCGGGATGGAAAAACAACTGGTGCCAAATAATTTGGTGCAGAATTAAATTTGACATTTTGTGTGCCTCTTGTACGGCGCACGTGTGTGTGCGTCAGCAAAATTGTACCTACGGAGGGATGAGTTTTTGCGCGATGATGTAACATGTCAAATTAGCGAAGGAAACACACTTAATTGCAACGCACGCAGTTATGACGCATGCACAGTGCGGTAAGACACTTCAAATTGGGATGTTCAGTTGGATGTTGTTGTCGTTTTTTGTTGTTGTTTTGTTTTGCTTGACAGATTGACATGCAGACTTCGTGGTGATGGCTTTACCAAGTCACGGTAAGAAGGTTTGGTTTTGCAGAGTGTCTTATCGGTTGATGTGGTTTGTTTGTGCTTTACGCTTAATAAACATTTGCATCCGTGCGAGCAACGCATCCAGTTTCTAGATGAGAGAATTTCCAGTGGCTGGCTGGAAAGATCCAACAGGCACGACAGCATTCACAAAAGATAAAAGAAAGAGACACATTTTGAATATGAACATCTACTCTTATCTGTTACATCTCGCTCGCTACAAACAAGTGCTTCGTTACGGGCGCATAGAGGGTGTAATTAGGGGATGCATGTACTGCTGGGCATGTGAAGCTTTCGTAAACAAAACTATTTGTGTGGGTTGGCTCTAATGTACATAAACGACATGCCACAACTGCAAGAATGCACATTGTAAAATGTTCAACATAAAGTTCTTAGTGCCTTCTACCTTCAATTTCGCTTTGGGAGTTGTAGATTATATTTGAGTTGATATGGACTATGTCTTAATAAGTCTGTTTAGTAATGGTTAACCCTACTCAGACAACAATTAATGAAGCTTATCGAAAACATTAACTCCATCGTGACAATTTGATGCTTTAATCGCGTTCTTTTGCATCGAAGAACTCTTTCAACCTGAAATAGCTTTTTATCTTTTATTTTTAATAGAACTGAAATTAGCTAGGAGCCAATCGGCCAAATGTCAATAAAAACAAGATTGAAAGAGAATCGATTGAAGGAGAATAAATCAGACATAACAAATCCATTCTTCACCTACAATACACTTAAAAACTATTAAAATTCTTCAAGAATTACGAAAAATGGAAACCCAAAAGCCTAACTTAAGGCTTGGCTGAGGCTAGTTCCCAATCTCTATCAAACATTTTAGCTCTTCACTCTCAGCTCACTCAGAGGAAACTCGTTCTTGAGCTCACAGTTCTGTTATTTGTTTCTAAAAGCCCTTGAATTTACTTTCGAGCAAAAAGTGGTCTAAGCCTCTGAGACACTTCAAGCATAAATAATTTGTCTTTAAGTTGCATTTTTAGTCAAGTTCCTGACATCAAAACCACCACAATAAAAACACACACACATTTCGTCAACACTTACCCATTCTGATTATCTAATCTCCTCCTCCTCTCTCTCTATCTCCCTTTTAAGCAGCCACTTCTAGGCACCGATCCGTGTCTGCAAGTTTACCGGTTGGCCTATTTCTACACCGCAAAACAGTGCCGCTTGACGTTGCTTTCCGCCTCCGAGCCCATTTCACGCCGTTTGTCTGTTTTGTTTTCGGCTGCAGTTGGTTGCACTTGCGATGCGGAAGCAAGAATGCAGCAACCGAGCAACCACCACAATACCGAAGTTCCGCGTCGCGCACCGTGCCGTGATTTATGGCTTGGGGAAGGCAAATTGAGGCACTAATGCGGCGTCTAAGAATCTTTTCTTTCCACTAACCGGTGCATTGATTTCGCACATTCAATTGTTCTTGTTCCCGTTGCGAAAGGTCTGCATGCTGCGTGGTTTTTGTTGCAGAGACCCTCGCCTAGGAAAGCGTTACCGGGGGAAAATGCACAGCTATACAACAGCACGTGCATCGTTCCACCGATTGGAGCTTTTCTATTCCTAACCCGTTCACGATCGTCTGCAACATTGTTGCTCTGTTCGCTCTGTTCGCGGTTCTGTATCGAATGTCCGTGAAAACCATTCCACTGTCCCCACCGGTGCTCCAAACTCCCCAGCCTGTACCCGCCAATTTGGGCTGTAACACGAAAATGAACCGTATCAACCATCTGAAGCGCTTATCTTCCACTCCCTCCTTCGTAATAGATAGAGTGGCGCTCTCGCACTATTCTTTCCAGCGTCGTGTTTTCGGGGTGGCACAGGCGGGAAAAGTGCATGGAAAATTACTACTATGATAATTTTCCGCTCGGTCGCCAGAGCGATTCGGCCACTGACAGAGAGAGAGAGAGCATCAGCAGTTGAGGAGAAAGGGTGGCTTTTAGTGATTGTTATGGGTAAGAGTGAATCCTCTTTCTAGGTTAGGAGGTTGTGACTCAAACGTCCGGGATCCGGCGTAGGGCGTCAATATTTGAATAGGCTATTTTTCGAAGGGATCACTTATCGATCACCGGCCAGGTCACAATATCCTGTCGACAGGGAAACAGTCCAACGGAGAGGAGGTCTAAAAAGGTCGCGGCTCTGCGGATAACAATGCACTTGTGGAGTTTAATCTTCAGAAAAGTCTGATAAAGCCTCCCCAAGCCCTAATACCTTTCGAAAAACACATCGAGGTGGTTCGAAAAACTGTCCCACATCTTCCTTCAGTGTTTCGCCCGAATCCATTAATGAACGTTTTTAGGCTGAGCAAATGACTTCTCGAACCCATTAACGCACAGCTTAACGTTGTCAAACGCTCAACGACCATGAAAAGAACTTATCGAACATCGGAATGGACGGGGAGCCCGTCCGTTAGTTAATTTAATGACCATTCCCCGGGTTTGCTTAGTCTGATTGTCGCAGACATTCGTCGATTTGCGGCAAACGACTTAGCGGGAATCGTGCGATCGGTGTGTGTGGTCTGTCTCGTCTTTTCCCTAACTGTGCAACGGGACAAAAAGGTAAAGTATTCTGGTAATTCCACCTTATAAGAGGTAGTCAATCGATTCGGCGTCGTTTGTCAACTCCGGTGTTTTGCGTCTGCAGAGAGAAAACGGTAGCCAACTTCCGGTGCGTACGATGAGCCGGACCACCGACGCTGATTCACACGCAGATAGTAGTGGCTGTTGCCATTCAGAATTATCGTTTGCAATGGCGACTCCTTCTGATTCCCAATGCAGCAACGCCGGTTGCATTTCAATGTTGCCAGACGGGCAGAAAAGTGTCATAGTCACGTGCGCATTGTGACGAGAGTAAAATCACGCACACAGTTTGGACTGGGTGCAAAAGAATCGGGAAAAACCATTCATCAACCAGCGTCCGCAGGAACACTGCTCCAAGTTTTGGAAGCACTCTCTGTCGAGAGAGATTGGGAATCCGGTTGGGATCGTCGTCTGTTGTTAAGTATGCATAATTTATGTATCATTTAGCTGTGTTCAACGATCGCCACCAGTTTTACGGTGTGCGTGGACACGATTGTTGTGACACAATGTTTTCGGGTTGAACACCTGGTATGAGAAGTCACCAGAAGAAGTGCCAGACAACTCCAGAAGCTCCCGTGAAGAGCACCCATGACCATGATTGATTCCCGATGGACCGAAGGTCGTCATAGGGATTGAAGGGACTGGAGCTGCTCACGATCCAGCCTTCTACACGCGTTGGGAATATTTAACATCTCGACCCTTCTCCAGATGCTGATCAACGATCGCCACACGATGTACATTACGTACCATCAAACTCATCTTCTGCCCCGGGGAATTCCACTTCAAGATATCGCCCATCCCCATCCCGTTAAACCGTGTTGTCCACCGAAGTGTTGACGCGGTTCGCGAGCTCTAAACCCCGATCCGACACGTTGATCGCGTGATGGAGTACGATCATGATCATCATGAAGAGGTGTGTGTGTGTGTGTGCGTGTCTGTTTGTAACCCTTCTATGCGCCCCACAACACCTCCATCACGGGCGTGAATGTTGACGACGTGAATTATTATGCTTGAACGGCTCGCGCGTTCCGTTCGCGGGCGCATTTGTTTTCGTGTGTCGTTCGACGTCTTCCCGGCCCAGGGTTGATGACCCAACACCAGGCACCGTGCTCGCGAGCATTTGGGTGAAGGGCCGCGCCCCTTTTCTTACTTGCGCACCGGCGCATTTCTGGGTTAGATCCGAATCCCGCCCGAAAGTCCCGCTCCCGACGTTCGCGCACCCTCGCTCAAGACGCGAGTGAAAGACTGCAATTTTGTGAAAGCATCTCGCATCCCGCTTGCCTATTTTCTAGTTTGTTGTAGGTGGCGGTTGTAGGATATGGAACAAATTGGGAGCGCGGCAATGAAAGAAAATCGGGAACAGTGCTGGTCTGTCATTAGGGTATCAGCCGTGTAGCTGTGTGGTGAGACAGCCCGATCGCCAGCGGCGGTTACGCGAAACCATTTGCATGACGGCTCTAGTATTCCTGCGTCCTGAGCTTACGTAAAGGCAGGAGAGTGGTGCAAAGACAAGGGCATGCCAGCAGGAGGTGGATTTGATTGGGATGAAGTGTGCAGCAGAATTTGGCAAACTAGCAATAGGCAATCTGTTTCCCAGGATCTCCAAAGAACTTATTCTAGAGGTTGAGAATAAAGCCTATGAAGAAGTGGGCCATTTTTGTTCCCGAAGAATTGATTAAGCCCTCAGGGTGACTTTGTTTATGGAGAAACTATCAGAACCATGCCTCCAATCAGTGTCGTTATTGCTGTTATAGTCAAACGTAGAGTCTTAACCAATCCAAAGAGCTCTTTCACTCGAGAAGTGGTGTTTTATGACCCAACGCCTCAAGAGTCCGTGCTGTAGTTGTTGATAGTTAATGCCGATTAAGTTCGGTGTCAAAGGGTTGTACCGCCATTTCGCTGCATGCAAAACAGATATCATAAAACGTCACCCCACCTGCTGCTTGTGGCAGATAATTGGACAGACAGTCCGCCACAGTGTGCATTTTATGACGTGCAAAAACCGCCACTCTACTGGACCAGTTCAGTAACACACGCTCACACTCGCTTCCACCATTTCCTACGGAAATATGGAATCAGATTCCCAAGAATGGAAAGCAACAGGAGGTACAGCAACGGGAACAAAAAAAAAAAGGCAAACCAATAACATTACAACTCCACACCGCTACAAGGGTCCGATAACAGTACTTTAACGGCATCGCCCAAAAGCACAGATTCCAAACACGCTGTTTTGCGGCAGCCGAAAGGAATCGGTTTCGGAGCGCCTCGTTTACGCTCATTTCGTTACGATGGCTCGTTACCGTGCCAATGCTGCTCTGGAGCGTCGAACGAATTTTGGGGCCGCCGAGCAGTGACATTGCGCGCGGAATGGAGGTCGGATGAGAGGGGAAGCAAATCATCACCCCCCATCACAGCCGTTCTTTTGGATACCTTGGGGTTGTGAGTGATTGTGACAAATTGGAGTCGATTTCGAGGGTTCGAGGGATGTGGAAATTTGGAAAAGCGGGTCAGACGGTTGCTCCAACTCCGCCAAGATGTGGGTCTTCTGAAACGCTCCGTTAACATCCCAAGCGTTGGTGCGTTCTGGCGCTCGTAAACCTGATTTAAATAAAATATGATCTCCAACCACCACCACCACCATCGCCACCACGCCCAAGCAACTGGAGGGAAAATCTGGAAGCAAGCGGGGAGACAGAGGATATTCGATTCCGAAAGTAACAGCTTTGATGGGTCCTGCCTGATCCACAAATGTGGAGCAAACGGGCACGCTCGCTGAAAGGTATTCAGCAGGTTTGGTTTTTAATTATTTGTTTTAACCGGAGAATTCGCCCTCCCCCCAATCACACCCTCTTTCATTACGTTAGACGTCGACAGAAGACATGACGGTACATGACAGCAGCGGGCACACGGACGCACTGAACCGATTAATGTGCGGTGGTTGCGTTTGATAAAACGCTTTCTCCCTGCGTCTGGCTTGGTGGATTAGGTCACCAGGTTGACACGCGGCCGACCGGTGCGAAGAATGCGCGTGCTCGTGCGTACTACGCAACCGAATTGCTGTACGCTCCACTTGGAGGGACGCATGGGACGCCTCAAAGGCGCACACACCGAATCGATTCTGTGCGGTCCAGTTTTCGGGCACTGTGTGAGAGCACTTTGTTGTTCGTTGATTTGGCGCGAAAATTGGCTCCCTGGTCTGGAGGGTTTTCGGTTCGTCACACGCTAATGAAGTTAGTGGACGCAACGACGCAACGCGTTGCGGACGACTCTGCAAGAACGCACAACTGCGGAGCAACACTGGAGCAAAAATGGGATCACGCGAGCATTGGTGATTTTCCATTCCGTTTCCCCTCTTTGCGGTGGATTTCTAAACGCGCGGAAAGTGGGAAAAACTAATGCGCAACACCCGTAGAAGGACTGAAAAGATTAATGGCGTTGGTGTCCGACTTGGCTAGACATTATCATAAATTTTGGAGCACACACACACACGGTGGATTTAAAGGGTAAAAGGGTCTCGCACATTAAGTGGAAGGTTTACGGGTAATGGAAATGAGTTCCGGGCGAGTACTGGAGAGATCCGAAAATTGGGTTTTGGTCATATTGGGGGAGGCTTTCACCCTAATTTTGATCACTTTATCAAACTCATAATCGATAACCTAGATGACGATGCGACAGGAACCATAATCTCGTCCCAAAAACTCCGGGAAGATTTGGACACTGTGAAGATAGGTTCGTAATGATGGACTAAAAATCAAGGTCATTGTATGTTTTGTGCTGCCGTGCAACACTTTTTAACATAATGCGCCCATTTACATGCGTTAGAGACTCGATCCCGATCGAGTGTTGCGTTCGGGGAAGTTGTCGGGAGTTTGTTCCAAGGTACCCTCCAAGATGGCTCCCCATGTGACGGGGGAAACTGTGTAAATTCAATTCAAAAGACCGGCAATTAACTGTTTCGCGCATCGGACGCAATACCGTGAGCGTGTGGCCACCGGGCCGTAACCGGGCGGGTGGTCGAACGTTGTTCCTCCCCCCTCTTTCCCTCATCCGAGAAGCTCCATTGATTACGCTTTCGCCACTCACACTTACCATTCCTGGTTGGGAAGAGAACAGTTAGGCGTAGAATGTACAGGGCGCGCGCGCGTGTGTGTCTCTAATACCACACGGAGCGTAGCAAATGGGGATCTGCCCAGCGACAATTGAAACACTGATTGGGACATTCTCAGGTGGCAAGGTGCGAATTTTCAACGACGGTAATTTTCCCCAAGAATTTCTCACTTTCCAAAAATTCTCACCAAACCATTTGACGGGGCCATTCGTCCGTTGACGGGGAGTCATTAATATGTTCCGAACGGTTCTTTGGAGCTTCTTGGATTTTTTGTTTCCACCTGAACGCATCTCGCTCGACTGTCGGCTGTGGTGCGGAGAAATTGGCATCCATTATACACCACGGAGGGATGCGATGGTTCCGGTGTTCTAGTTCTTCTCGCTCGACTCCACTCACGGAAAAAACAAAACGGTGCTGTCTGGCGTGTTGATATGTTAGTGTGCCTTTTGCTTCGATTTCAATCTATCTCGCCGATGTAGGTCAGTGGTAAGAACGGTTCTGGGTTCTGACGTTTCGAGATCGTATCGGGCGGTTCTACAGACACACACACCTTTTACCCAAACGGTAACGATATATTCCCGCTCTAAGGCGTATGTTTGGAACGATCTTCAATCTTCGCTGGGATCTTGTTGATAGCTTAACGGTGTTGGGATGTTGGATTGGCGCATTTTGTTTCTTCTGCTGATGTTGTTTATCCCACGCTGTAGGTGGTAGGATTGTTAATTCCCCACACACAAACACACACGTGAAACCAGTACATTGTTGAAGAAGTTCGAGACCTGGTCCGCTGTCACCCAGCCCATACACTGTTCGGAGTGGTTTATTGAGTACAAATTTAACACTCATTGTCACTTAAAGCGTGCACACGCACGCCCTGTTTTCGTGCGCCTTACAAGCCCGGCTTTAACGAATCTCCGAAAAGCAGAAAATCGGGTCGCGTCCGTCAGCCTACCCAGCGTGCATGCATTATTTATTTCACACAAACCCTTGGCGGAGTGTGAAAATCCTTCCCTACGGTGTGCTTGAAGCCGCCCAAATTTGACACATTCTGGTATTGAGCTTTCTGGTCCAGACGTTTTTGTGGAGGCACAAGACATAGCCCGGTGCATGACATGACCGAAACGACAACACCTGGATGGAAGGATCTGCTGGCTGTGTGTGTAGAGGGTATGTGCGGGAGGGAAATTTATTACCCACTGCATTGTTGGGGCTTTGTTGGCTGTGGTTGCGAGGTTTCTTGCAGGCGAAACAGGCCGTCAGGCGCACCGAAAGCAAAATCCCGCGGTCAACCCGGGCACCGTATGGTCGCGAGTCGCGCGGGTGAAGTGGGTCGGAATTTAGGATAAGCAACTGTAATTTTTGCCAACCGCGATGGCCACAGCATCCACTCACACACACACACACACACACACACACACAACCGGGTCCGGTTTTAGTTTGTTTGTAATCCAGCAGGCGGCAGGCAAGTTTGTAAGCGCGTCCAAGCGCAACCGCAACAACACGACACATGCGCGAGTGCATGCGAGCTGCACCGCACGGGCAAACTTGTTTTGCTGGTCGGAGTTTGGCGGTTTGGCGGGTTACATCACGGGCTGCGAGTGCGCGGATTATGTGACCGACATTCCCGCGGACCGGAGCGCGATTGAGGTTAGCGAAATCGGTGGTTTTGCTACACACATTTAGGACACTTCTGCGCGAGCGGCCTCGTTCTTCTGAAGTATGCTAATTATTACGACTCCAAGTTCAGCAGAGCCTCAAGATCAAGATGTTCGTGCGTAACGTGCACGTTTCAGTAATCGCTTACATTTTACGGCGTTGAAATTGGCAATTAAAAGTAATGAAATTGTCTTCCACAAGGTCCTCAAGGTCGCCATCAACTCACTCGATCGAACCCTCGCGCGAAGATCACACGATCGGTTACTACAGGCGGGGGAATTAGTTTCATCATCATCCTTGAACTCTCTATCTCTTACTCTTGACACCTTCGGGCACGGGATGCAGGTGTGGTGTGCATTCCGTTTTCCCTTTAGTCCGCGTGACCAAATGAGGCGTACGTGAGTGATCGCCTGCTTGAAAAGCAAAAACGACCTGCCTGAGCGCAAAAGCAAAAGCGCGATCATTATGCGGTGTTGATCCCGGGATGGCAACTGGGACGTGTGCAGCAAGGGAAGATTAAAACCCCCCGGACTCGGGCACGTACCACTCATAACCATTGTGCCGGTGGAGTGGAGGAGCGTTCTGATCAAGCCATGCGAAGCGTTATTGATTCGTGAGCCCGATCGGCACGGACCTCGGTGGTCATCCGCTCATGGTCATCTCGTCGCGTCAAGTGGATGAATTTCTGCACAAGGGACATGGAAGGGGAAAAAAAGGTATCGAAGCCAACCGACAAAAGCCGGTGACGTCGCGGTGTGCGAGCGCGCATTCCTTTCGTTGCGCGAAGCAGCCAAGCAAGCAGCTCGCTAGTTCGCGACGTACTCGCCGGCGAAGTTGACTTCATATCAGTCAAATCAATCTTCATTGGATCGCGCGCGCGCGCACGCTCTCAAACACACAAGGGAAGAGCACCTCGCTCAAGAACTTCGATGACGTCTGGGAAGGGTTGGCGTTTTTTTTGCCTCCTCTGTGCAATGCAAGTCCAGTGCAGTCCAGTCTCGATTTCGCATGACCGCAGCACGTCCATTTGGAGCGCAAAACGGAGGTTCCTTCCTACCAGACAAGTGCTGCTCCCATGGGAGAACCGAGCGCGGAGTGTATGCGTTGGGCGCACGGTGTTCGTAAGAATTCACGAGCGGGACGAGAGGAAAAAAAAACTCAACGGCCACCTTAAGAATGCAATTTGATTCCCGGTCGGTATTCTCCTCTTCTAGACGTCAGATCAAACGGAGGGCGAAGATTAGAGGCTTTTGCAATCAGTTGGCGAACCGCTTAGAACCCCTTTGTGCCTGGTGACTACTCGCGGGGACTTGCGCGATGGTGCGGACTTGGTGATGGGACGGCACCAAACACCCCCAGGGGCATGGTCCCCGGGCGTTTTCGTTTCGCACTCGTGGGTTTCGCTTTTGCTCGAATTTTGATTGACGTTGCCGATCGTGCAGCGTATTTAGAATGCAGCCGCAACTACCGCCACAGTGTTCGCTGCATTTATTCATGGGATCTTCGCCGGCGGAGGATCTTCCGACTACCCGCTCGTATGGACATGCGCTCTCTCCGCCCCAACCTCCTTGCTCGTGTACCCTGCGGACAACGGCTGCATGATTGATGAGTGTGGCCGATCGGCGATAAGCCGCGATCCGCCGATAAGGGAGAGTGTTTTATTTTTAGCGCAAACAGTTGTCATTATTTTGCGATCAATCACTACCAGCGGGCGTTCGGGCACTATTGCCTTGGAAAGCGAGCGTTTGAGAGCGGGGGTATGGATGCAATGAGATGCAGCAGTGGACAGGGTGGTATAAGAATGCATGCATGTGCGAAAGCTGCATAGTAAGGGGCGTTGTAATTGGCAATGATTGGATTTTAATTGATAAGAATCGTGCGAAAACGATGACGTCGTCGTCGTCATCGTAGTCGTGAGGGAATGTCTGGGATGTGGGGGCATCGGGTGATAATTGCATCATCCGGTGCAAGTAACCCTGACGTGATCTTTTGTTTGGAAGATTTCGTGTTGGAAGATTTGTTGGACTAGTTTGTCAACAGCATCTTTACACTTACTGACGGAGAGGGACTAAAACAAAAAACACCAAAATGTTTGAAACACGCTTTTTGCAGATTTTTTAGATCCTCTTGACTTGAACATCTTTTTGAAAACTAAAAGCCTCCGATCTCAGAACACAAAAGTTACTGTTACATCTGTTGCTCAACACTGGAGCTTATCTAGGCTGCAACAGATTTAATAGAAATTCTTAGTTCTTCAAGATTCTACGCCAGTGCGTCCTTGAGTTCCGCTTAAGACGCAGTAGTAAGTCATCAGACTGCCAACGTTATGACCACTTATCAGTAAGTTCATTGGTCTTCATCGGTACCCTTCCTAATGTGTCTTGGGAATCGTGTAAATGTCATACCTTTCTACCTACGGTCACTTAGAATTCCTACCAAGAAGCCGTTAGAATTCCAGTGACAAACTAAAGCAGCGCATCGGGGCGCAAAAAACAGCGTCACAACATGCTGGGCGGTACCGGGGCGGCCATCAAACGAATTCTCCAACCAGCGCGCTCCAGTGCACTCCAGTGGGCAAAATGGCGATTATGCTGCGCTCATACGCGACCGTTGTCGTCTGATTTAAATAATTACCACCACTAAGGGCCACCGCGGCCACCATTAACATTAATTGTTAATGAATAACTCTCAGTTTTGCACCCCATTCCCCTTTGAGTGGTCGGCCTCGGTCAGGTGAAATGGAGATCTGCGGTCGTACGGATGGGAAGGGCAACTCCCCCTCGGTGGAATAGAAGACACTAATTAAAAGAGTAATTATTAACAGCAGAATTGACTGGTGATTATTGCACCGTGATGCTACGCTGGTTACTACGAATGTAGTGCTTTTTTGCAGCAACAACAAAAACAGAAAGAGAGTTCAGAGCTCAGAGCCCAAGATGTGGTTGTTTAATGAACCAGTTAGCTACCGGATCCCGGCACACTCGGCTACGCGATCATGTTTTATTTCTCCCGGCGGTGGCCCTGGCCGTTTTCGCTCTGTGAGCATGGCTGATAAATCTTGCGATTGTTCGGCAAATATTGCCGCCAAGAACTTGTGCGGCCAGACTACCAGACACACAGAACGAGCGCCCCTAACGAGCGGTGGGAACCGTACCCCGGTGCAATAAATTGATCCTATTAAATATTTATTGCTTCCCGTCGTAAGGGTGAGTCTTGGAGTTTAGCTGATCGATCGATTGGTTTGTCTAGGGCGAACTGCTTGGTTTGCCGGTGGTTGTTTGCCGGTGGTGTGTTCTGGCGGTGTGGACCTAAAGTGGAAGGGCGAAACTTTATGATTCATTTGACTGCACGATTCTACTCCTGCAGTGGATCGCGTGACGTTTCTAAGGGATGGTCCCAAAGTGACAAACTGCTGTCAAACAGCTAGATCAATCTAGACAGTCATTGCTGCCGAGGAACGGGTACGGATACGGCCGGTAGGTGCAAACTAGCACCAGACTCGATCGCCACAGCACCGTTCCATTCCGGTTCTGCCGCGACTGAACACGCGCTTCATCCGCCCCACATCAGAAGATGCACATCTCCTAAAAATAGACCTTCAGTCTTTCCCAGTCCTCCCTAGCCCACCGCTGCCCCGGCGAGCGATTTACAATTCAATGCAAAAATGCTCTTCGAAGCATCCTTCGCAGCCAGAGGGAATGTTTTTTTTCACTTCCTCCTATCGGATGGTAAATTATGCCAATCGTAGAACAATTGTTTATTTATGCCTTTTGCGCCCGGAGCGCAGGAGGGCAACTGAGAGATCGTGTGCACTGGAGAATGAAAAATAAGTTCCAACGCGCTCGCAGACTAGTTGCAGTCGCGGCGCTGGTCGTGGTCGTTTTGAATTGTTTATTAAAATAAATTTCAATGCTAAACGTGTGTCCTGCGCTGTGTCTAACTCGACAGATGCTAGGGTCTAGCCAGGCAGGCAGGCTACGAGTTTTATGCGATTTGCAGTTTTGATTTATTATTAACAAATTGTTGTCGAAAAGGGAATACATCTCGGCAGCCGTTTAGAACCGTTCTCTGGGAGCATTGCACATTCCGGCACCGCTGTGCAGAGGAAAACCCATTTCATAGAGCTGACCGCCGGATCTGATCCGGTTTTGTGGTGTAGAAATTTTTCAAAAAGATTTTCGTGCCAATAGGCTTGACAGGACCCGGGCTGGACAGGCATACGTGCAAAGCAATCGAACCGGTTTTCGGAAACCAAACCAAACCCTTGGGCACTCTCCGTGGACCGTTTGTGGTTGATTGATCGAAAACGATAAATTTCAATTAATCTCCCTCACCTGGAAGGGAGGGGTTGGGGAGCCTAGAGCCTAACAAAAGCCCCCCGTCAAACCGTCGCAGCAGAATCGAATGGCAAAAGGTGGTCAAGAATTTCGAGGAAAAAATAGCTCTCCCAGAGATAGCGGGGTGCGAATCGAGCTGAGAAGAAGGATTGGGTGGACAGCATTTCGGAACCGGCTTGCACCACATTCCTTGTGCCCCGTTGGGTGGTTTCACTTCGACACAATTTCGGCACACATGCATGAACTAATTTCGCTACCTCGGTTGGTTCCGCCGTTGGTTAAGAGTTGGGAAATTGGGGAGCAGAAGAAACGAAACATATGGCACTAGCCGGTGGTAGAAGATTGAAGATCTAAGTCGGTCTCCACTTTGGAGGTAGCTCTTTGCTAAGTTCAAGTCATCGAAAAGAACCCAACGCACGCTGTAGGAGCATTGAAGGTCACTTGGAAACAAGAAATTCGGTAGCCGGTGGTCAATTCACTTAGCCAAACCCTCTAATTAACCACATCGAATGATACACATGGCTGCCTCCCCGGTGGGCTTTTGAATTGGAGCCTCTTCCAAGTGTGTCCGAAAATGCTTGAAGACGTGACGCGAGTCGTTGGCCGCAGTTTAATTCCTAACCATTCAATAAACTCTGCCACCAAAGAAGACGCGGGAACTCAAATCTTCGAGCGGATGCGCCTTTGTGCGCCCCCATTCCACAAAGAAGCCGATTTTGGTCAGCTCTACCCTGGTTCTGGTTGTTTGAATGACGAAAACAACAAGCTACCGTGTGTGTGCCGGGCATTGGTCGAACAAGGCGTTCGTCGTTCGTTCTCTCGTTAGCCGGGCAGTTCGCACAATGGTCCGAAAATCACTACTACCCTTCCCTGTGGTGCTTTTCTTCGGCAATGCAAGGAATATAAAAGAGCCTACCAGGGAGTTATTCACCGGGCCTAACCATCCAGACTCTCTCTCTCTCTCTCTCTCGCCTTCACCACCGATTCGTGATCTAGAATGGCGAGTCTTCACCCATTCACTTTCCGACACCTTCACGCGCATAAGATTAAGAATTTTGCCGCCTTTATTTTTTGGGCCGAGCGCGAGGCAGGGGGGTTTGCGCAGGGCAACTGCGCCAAGTGAAATCGAAGCGAAACCAATTTTTGCTTCAATCCTCCGATCGCCGCACTTCAAAGTGGATCTCCGGCGCGGCTCAATGGTTCTGTGAAGCTTCTCGTGCGCTTTCTCACCTTTTGCAGAACTTCCTCCCTCTGACCCTCCTGGTACACCTGTTCGATATCAAGAGGAGGGTGTGGGGAACTCGTCCATGCTGTGGGGATGGTGCGGAACAGCAGGTGTGAAATGTTTGCGTTCTTTTGCTACGGAGCGAAACGGGCGAAACGGAGCGAAAAGAGGGTAAAGAGATGGAGATCGCGTCGGAGTCGGTGCGGTCTGTGTTCCGAAACCGATTGGATCTAGTTGTGCTGTGCGCATTCTCTATTCTCGTCTCGTGTGGGCAAGGGGGGCCGTTTTGGGTTCGTTTACCCGGGTCGAGGTCGGTCGGCTGAGCGGATGGTTTTGTGCGTTTTGAAGATTGGCTCACGATTAAGCGCTGGAGGCTTTCCCCCAGGGGCTTATCACTTTTCTTCAACAAATGCTGCAAGAGCAGCGAAATTGGTAGAATGAGTGGAAAAGTGTACAATTGTGTGTGTGATTGTGTGCGGCGGTGTTGTTTTTGGGAAAGTGAAAAACATCTAAACGAGAGCATTCGGTCGGAAGACACCGAGCGGTAAGACGAGATGGTCGTGATCTTCATCAACCGAACGCCTCCCGAAACCGGTCTGTCTCTGCTGGTGCTGGTGCAGTGCAGTGGAGTTCCAGTGGAGTGCAGTGGAAGTTCAACGTTTTCCTAGAGGAAACAGCAACTCCATTTTACGGTATAAAATACTGCCTGAAACTGGGGCATAAAGATGGCAGCAGAAGGAGGAGATGGTAATAATTTTAATATTTATTAATTAATTTACATGTACTTCCCACCCAGGACCTAAGCTACCCATGGGAGGAACTCCACATGAACAGTTACGTATGCCCGTCTAGGACGGGCCGGCGTAACGCATAGCAAAAACAATGTCATTGAAGATATCGGAATGGCGTTTTGCATCCCGGCAGTACTGAAACCTGTTAGCTCCCAGGTAGCCCTACACAACAGGTACGTATTTGCAGTTACCGAGCTGGACATGAGCATTGGAGGAAACGCATCGAATAAATTAATTGATAGTGAACCAAGTGGGCTGGCAGTAGGCTTCTACCTGGGTATCTCCCGTCTAAGTGAAGTCGTTTGGAAGCTAGAAGCAGTGAGCTTCCGCCGAGTCCCGGGGGGAGAAAAGCCCCGACATTAGCCGGCCCTGGTTGCCTCGGTCTGTAACGTCCAGTGAGTGCGCCCGTGCACTGCAACCAATAATTTCTTCATCATGGTCATCGCCGTCTCTAACTGTTCCGTTTGTAACTGTTTTTATGGGGGGAGGCCCGTTTTGTGCGCCAAGGGGCCCCCTAGGGATCTCTATCGGAAGAGCGATCGTACCGGGGAAGTCCAGCTCCAGCTGATCGCTTTTCCGCTCCCCAGCCGCTGATAGAGGCTCCGACCGTAATGTCCGTAATCATTGTTTGCGGTTTTGGGAGCTTGTTACTGGAGCATTCAAACCCAGGGCCAGATGATTTCCCCCCCCCACTTTGCATGCGAGCGGATCTTCCGAAGGTTGCTGTTGCGTTTGCGTAACCTCATCAATCATCAGTGTCGATGGCGCAATCTGCACAATCAGGCTGTGGCCTGGGTTTGCGCCGGTTTGGCCTACAAACGAAACGGGCGCCAAACCGAACCCGGCCAACGGTACATCCGGCGCTGCCCGCGCTGCTTGATGCGGGAGAGCGCGCCTATTTAAATTATTACACAGCCTCACCTCGCGCCAGTCCCTGGGGCCGATCAATCTTGATCGGCCTGGATTGAGCGGATGGTCAGTGGATCGCAGTGAACCGCACTGGTTGATTTGGCTAGAATTATTGTGGCCATTTGTGCGAACAGGCATATGCTTCTGGGGGTTTTCTGGGTCAGCCTGACTGGCATGTTTGCCAATCGACCATCGACCGAGAATGTTTCGTTTAGTGGAGCCAGATTGGGGCCATTCTGGAGGCTGGCAGGGGAGCTTGGGAAACAATAATCGAAATTGATCGCTAATTAAAATCACCATGCACGTACCTCCCTACCACCGAGCCAACCGGTGTTGCAGTTGAAGGTACTGCATGGAGATGTTTGTTCCTGGCGTATTGTTTGGTCTACCTTTTTCCCCACATGAGCCGAGGGTTTCGCTTGGTACGGGGTTTAATTGCGCCGATTGATGAAGAAGACTAAAAAAAGCGGAACAAAATACCAGAAGGCCACCACTTACCGGATCAATTTCCAGCGGCCCTTGTACAACACACATATTCTGTAAAGCAATTCCAATCCCATCCCTTCCCTACCCCCAAACCCTCGGTTAGGTGAAAAGAAAATATGATCGCAATTGGTTGATCGCGAACATTTTCATTTGCAGCGTACACGGCATGTACATGCCACATGTCGTGCCGCGGTAGCATAAATGAGCCGCGCTGGTTTGTGCACATGTTCGCTGTCTGTCCGGGGGTTTGGATATTTTCATTCTCCAGAACGCGCGAAAGGTGCGAATGAGAATGGGATTCAATGCGCGCACACACACACGCGCGTGCATACACAGTGAAACAATACGTAGGATGCAGCAAAGGGTGGGAGCGAAAAAATATTGATCTTAAATATGGTTCCACCAGCTATGGGGCATCGTTCCGCTGTTCGTTCGGGATTGAATGGAGCGTAAGCATCGTTAGTCAGCGGTACGACATGCAACCCCATGTACATCCGGAGCCGGAGCGGGCATTGTCGTTAATGAATACACCTGTACACCGCCTGTTGTGTGTGTGTGTGTGTGTGTGTGTGTGATGGAGATTTTATTCTATTCATGGTCAAGATTGCAGAAAGGGCAATCAGGCTAGCTACCGGGCAGCAAAAGGGCATTTTATGCTAGCAAAAGCATACAAAAAAGGGAAGCTGATGATAATTTATCTGTGCGGTCAGTATTACTAGCAGCGGACGTTTCCCGGCCGATTTGCATGAAATGTGTAGCAGAATTTATATATGAAAAAAGAAAACCTAATTGCTATCATAAGCTACAATTTATAGAATTTGTAGATATAATGCAATATTTTGTGAAATGTTTAATTTTTAGTAGTTTCTTAACACAAGCATATTTAAGAAATAAAAAAAAGGCAGATTGTTGTGCATTTTATGACAGTAGACAGTTCCTTTTTAATATTTTATGTAAAACTTTACCAAATTGAACATTTTAAAGTGGTTCGGAAGAAACTAGTCGTTCTAATGAGAATCAGAAGTTCTAATTAGAATCATTAATTCTCTAAAGACTCAAATGTGTCTTGTTGTATTGAATTTCAGACCATTCATATTAACTTCTTTTACGGTTTCATTTAGTTTATCTTGTACTCCTCTTGCATATATAAACTTTTACTACATATGTAACAGGAGTGAGAAAATGGAAAGATAATTGTTTTTGGTTACTAAACTTATGCTTACGGTAGTCATTGTAGTTTTATGAATTTTATTTATTTATTTATCTGAAATATTGAAGAACAGGTTCCCCCTTGAAAAAAAGATTCAAAAATATTATTCTACATCGATTTATTAGAGTTCATCGACTGAAAGGGAAAAGCTCACCATAGATTTCAGAATTCCTTATTTCAAATTGAAATTGCGTTTGAAATCATACCATTAAATGTTAAAATAGTATGCTGTATTTATGCATTTTCTGTAAGGTGTGTAGTTATTTATTCATTAGTTGGGGCCAACTTTCACCTTAAATATAAATTTGAAGAGAATATTTTGCGTTTCAAAAGCTTTTTATAGCATCAAAACATCTGTTCACATGTTTGATTCAAAAACCAATTCTACAAAGCATCATTTTCCTAGAACAATAATTGTACCAAACCCGACGAAAGACGACAAAAAAGCAGTCGGTTTTTTTCATTTTCCATTTTCGCTTTTCAACAAACAGCGTCACTTTCGCGTTCACGGGAAGAAACCCAAAGTCTTGGCCACCCTTTTCAGGTTTCCTGCCCTGTCTCTTCTCCCGATGCTTCAACCCCCTCGCCGCAGCCGAACACTCAATCGCGAAAACACCTTTGAATCGCACCCTCGCGGCATCGAAATTGATTATGTTTCGTGCCCGCGCGAGGAAAACCCCGGCCGGCCGGCGCATCCTCCGTCCCTGCGCGATGTTACGATTGCGTCGCGCGCAGAGACGGAACCGGTGGATGACACCGCCACGAACCGGACCGTTCGCCGCCAGGGAAGTTTCGTTTGCTGATGCACTGAATGCCAGCAAAAGCCAAAGAAGCGCAAAGGAGAAAAGGACCAAAGGAGCATCATTTCCCTGGGCTCTGGCAGTGAGGCGGTGGTGGTGGTGTGCCGGTTGCGCTATCTCGTGCGCAGCACGGCTGCTCATTTGCCGAGAATGCGCAAAAGTTCGCGCAAATCAATTGTGTGTATACACAATTATTTATTCGTTTTCTCACAATCAGCGCTAAATCAGTTGTATTTACCTCTCCGCTTCTCTTACCTCTCTCTCTCTCTGCACTTCCTTTCTTGCGTGGTTGGCCCAAAAGGGAGGATGAGGGGGGGGGGGGGGAGTTTTTCCCATTTCCATTTTCCCCTGCTCGTTCGTGCCAAGTTCTATGGATTACCTCTTTTCCCTCGGTTTGTTTCTTCATTCCTTCTCTCCTCCCCACAATTTCGTATGCATGCCTCGTTTTGGTGAAGCAAATTAAATAAATTAAATATTGTGTCGCACACCGCGTCACTTTGCTCGGGAGGCCTCGAGCGATGGAATAGTTTCCCTCTATCCTCTACTCCCCTGCAGATTGCCTCTCTCGCTCATTGGAAATCGCACACGAGGAGTGCTCGGGATAATGAGGCGTAAAATAGGAGACAAGGGAAAAAACGGACACAGGGACATCCCAATAGGGAGACACTTCTCGATGCTCGATCTTCGCTTCTCCCTACCCAGCTCGATCATCATACGCCGGCAGTAGTAGTGGTAGTAGTAGTAGTTGGTTTTTATTGCACATGCACGACTGTGTTTTATTTTCGCATGCGCTTATTCGATCGGCGCATATTATTCTTTCATTCCGATATGGGCTCACGGTATCGCGGTTGGAAGTTGTCAGTGGACCCCGTTGACTTTGTGCGAAATATTGAAAACGGCCAGAAGGCCAGTCGGAGAGCGAATCTTCTTCAGCGGAATCAAAACGAGCCTAAGGCAAATAAAAAAAGGGGGATAGAGACAGTAGAGGACTCCGATCGGTCCAATGTTGTACGGACAGTTTTCTGATCATCCCGTGTCGTGTCGGACCAAACTCATCGTGAGGGCTGCTATGGAGCTGCGCTATCTGATCGTAACATGCAGGGTATGACAATGCAGGGGTTTCGGTTTCCATTTTTGAAGATAAGTAAAAATGGAGAAACATGTTTATGTACTTGATCACAAAAAACACGAGCCTGAATAAAAAAGTGTTTGCTCAAATTTTCCGTTTTTGCAACGGAACATTGCATGTTATATAGTGTCAAATTAGTATGTTTAAATAGAAAATAAGCTGTGAAATATTGAATATTACATTCTATAAGTTATCTAAATTCTTAAAAAAATCAAACATCCATCCCCGATAAAACCCTGCACTAACGCGCCGAACCGTACCAAATCCAAGGGCACGCTCTCATTGCTCAAAACCCCGCGGTCCCGTGCGCGAGATCCTTGACTTCTACCCCCGTGCGTTGTCCCCTTGCGTTGCCTATTTATGTATTGTCCCGCGCACGGGATCTGATATTTATGTGTCGTCCGGCGAACGGCAAGCCAAGCCATCGGGCCCCAAGATCGACGCGGGGATGCGAATCGGAATGTCTTGTCGCATCGTTACATCGTTATCGGGGGCGCGAGCACAGTCCGCGAACACACATTCTCGACAACATTCCCAATGGTGTGCACACACACACACACACGCGCTTATGTACATCTTTGGAGCTTTTGCTATCGAACAAGAATGTTCTGCTCACAGAACGCGGCATGGGTGGATGGGAAAAAAGGATATTTGCTTGCGTGTTTTCCACGCGGCGAAGATTTCGGTACCTTTTAAGGGCGAACGGGTAAAGTAAGATCTGAGGAGATGTGGTGGTGTGGTGGGAAGATACAAACAGGGAGCGGAGGGCTCGCGCTTATCTGCGCGAAGGGCTTGCGCAGTGCTCTTGTTGTGGGCGATAATCGCCTACTTAGACAGAATATCGGAATTAATTGACCTGGAATCTATCAAGCAGGTGAGGATAGCTAAAGAAATTGTGGTGTGTCTCTGTGCGTACGCATGTTTGTAGAAGAACGATGGAATATGGTAAGAATTTGTAAGAAGAAGTCTCTTCGCTTCGCTGTGCCGTTGTGACAAAAATAACCTCTAGTAAGTGTCTGAACAAGCTCATTGTGGGAAGGTAATGAAGCTCCGTCAGTGTAAGCAACGCATGAACGGTTTCCCTTTTCCTTCGCCAACCTTAAACGCTCCAAATTTGACAGCTCCATGCTGCTCCAGCGTGCCAGGTGAACGACCATTTATCGCATCGAAAGCAGCTGCTCTCGTTCAAACATCGACCGTGATGTAATGCGCGCAATCAGTGCAATAAATTGCTCGTCCAATAATACCACCAGTTGCTACATTGTAGCACCAGCGGATCAAAGGGTTCCACCGGCATTCGGTTGACCGATAATAGTAGCGCACACAGCAACTGGGAGTGGATTTTTCCAGCGGATTTTGCGCGATTTGTACCAATTTCACCCACACGTGGTGGTGGTCTCTGGCATGGCGTTGTTTGCGCTACCAGGCTCCGGTGGCGCACACACACACACAAACAAACATACAACACTCTTTTCTCCCGTGCGGTCGCTGTTATCTGGACGCTGAAAACAAATAGTTGGCTGCTTTCTTCACAGCGCGGTATCTCCGTTTCCGCGGACGTTCCTTGTCTGCTCGCGCGTAGAAGTCTTTCGTACGCTTAGAGCTGTGGTAGCAGCGTGCGCTGGTTGGAACAATTAACAACAGTTGGTCGTGTTCTGGTAACTTGGTTTTCTCTTCACCCTTTTTCCTCCGTTCCCACTCTCTCTCCCCTTCCCCCTCGTCCACGCTTTGTTTCCCTTTCATCTGCTTTTTACTTCACCCTTCGCCCCCTTTTGGCTCACCTGTTGGTGGCTAGGTGTGGATAGAATTGGCCGCGGTTTTATTATCAGCCTTCTGCAGTGTCTAGTCAGTGGCAGGAGTATTTCTATTTGCTGTTATTTGTTACCCTTTCGGTAGCCGACCCTTTCGCCGGCCCATGCAGGGCCAAGGGCCTGTTGGGCTTTATCGCCCTCTTTCGCTCCCTCGTACAGTGATTTTTCAAAGGGCAGTTTTCTTTTCGCTGGTGAAGATTACACTCTCAACCCCGCTTGTGGCCCAACGCTGGTAGTGATTTCAGTTTTATTGCTCCCGCGCATAACAACAACAACAGCAAGGGTTCTCGTTTGCCTGACGAGGTGGATGGGATGAAATTGAAACCGAAGCGAAGCGCGTGTGGGTTGAGGGCCGCCACGGTACGCTAGAACAACGGACGAATGAGCCGTTGGAAGGGTCGCGGGGCTTTCGCTTTAAAAACCAAGAATAAACGTACAATCGGTGGCTGTGGGTGTGTTTGTGAATCTCGGTAGCTCGAAAGACCGCGAACGAGTGGGGCCATCGTTCTAATTAAACGTTCTGCTTGTTGGGTTCTTTTTAATAACAATGCGTCTACAAGCGGCTGGGACGCTTGGGATGGTAATAAAATGAGGAAATGTGTTTATATTGTCCGTCTTTTATGGCATGTTTCACGAGGTAGATTGACTTCTTGGGGGGTTGCATTCGGTGTTGCTAATGGCGATTAGATGATGTTCTACGCTGGTAAAAGAGCGGATTCATTTTAACAAGGCATCTTACATGTAATTATCAATCTAAAACTAAAACCAAATTAATGAATCTTTGTGTAATTGCATTTTTTACCTCCCGATAAGTAAAAATATCACTTCACGCTGTTACTAACTGCCGCCCCCCGTGCCGGTGATTGCAAATATTAAATTTTCACCACCCGCTCGAGTAAAGAATATTGCCATCGACGCGCGCCAGCGAAGAAAGCGTCTCGAACGGGGTAGCAAAAAGCCGAGCTAATGGGCATCACTATCACGCCGCGCTATTTAGCTCAGTTTGAAAGTTTTTTGTTGTGTTTTTGCTTGTTTCATGTTTCACTCGCACTGCTGGCACTACAGGCCCCTTGGTTACAAATTTCATCTCATTGTTTGGCGTGCAATGGTGCAAAAAACTATCGCCCCATTATTCCCCACTCCTTCAGGCCTCGTCCACCGTTGCATCAAATGCCGACGTTACGTGCAGCCCGTCAACGCCGTTTTGTGGCGAGCGAGTGAGCGCGCGCGCGCGCTTTTCTTCTGCAATTTTCTCCGCTTCCAGTTTTCCAGTTATGTTACGATTAATTGCCCCACAGCGTTTGATGGCGAGGGTGGAGATGGGGTGAGTGAGTGGGTTGCTTGTTGCGCTACACACACACACACACCGTCACCGCCGTACTGCCCGCTGCCAAAGTCCGCAAAGGCTCATCTACGTTGCAGCGTTTCGTATCAGCCGCTGCTGTTACGATCATCGAGCAGCTTGATGAAGCGCAGTTTTTCCGAAGCAATATCGCGCAGCGCAGCACTGCTTTTATTGGGAGGAAAATGCCTTGGCCACGATTGTGGCAGCAGTGTGCGTGGGCTGAACACTTCTTTTTTGTCGCTGGACACCTTAACACCGCTTTCATTGACGTCGTTGGACGACGAATTAAATTTCGCTATCACTAGTTGGCGACCTCAAAAGTAGCCACCACCAACTTACCCCGTGGGATAAGAATTAGTGTGGTACGGTTTTGTTTTTCTTCTTTTCGCTTTGGGCAGCGAATTCTGAATGAAAGGAGGCCCACCCAGGGTGATATTGCGCTGGTACCGTTAGGTTCGTGTGTAAGCTGCTGCCGTGCCCATCTGGTCAAATTAAGCAAAAATACAATAAAAACCGGATCGAAGGATTAAGAACGCACCGGCGACATTCTCTCGCGAGGTACGAGAACAGAACTCTCACTCACCGGGACACCCTTTTCCATAGCAACAGCTTCAGTCTGTTTTGGAAAGAATGGAGGCAGGATTGGCCATTGTCTGCCGCACTTTTTGCTAGTGCTAGATGGAACGTTTGATTAAAAAGGCTAAGCGCTATTGCGCCCAATCAATCAGCATCAGACGGGCGGCGGGTGTTTTAATGTGGGAATACTGGCCGCGCGCAGCAATCAATCGTGTGTCAAACCATGGGGATAAAGATAGGGAAAGGCAAACAAGATTTCGATGGCCGGAAGCGGGTACTAGGTTAGTCCGGTCACGAACCCAAGGCAGCGGGTTTGCCTGCGTCTATTTATCAGCCCAATCCCATCATCGACCCGCTTAACACCTATTTACGCACACGCATCACCGAGAGGGGGCAATGAACTTGAACACCGTACCATCGATATGGTGGTTTTGCGAAGCATTTTAAGATCCACAAGAGGTCAGCTTTTGAGTACGCTCGGTGGTGATTTTGTGTGTGAAGAATTATGCTCGAAGATCATAAATGTGAACGGAGCAAAGATTG